>NC_069674.1:63523786-64153786 GCF_023699985.2 Odocoileus virginianus | reverse complement strand
AGGTTACTTTCCATTTACATTTATTATAAATATTGGCTACATCCCCACTGTTAAGTGATATATCCTTGAGCCTATCTAACACCCAAAAACTTGTGCCTCCCACTCTCCCACCATTACATTGCCCTTCCCCCTTCCCTCTGGTAACCACTAGTTTGTTCTCTGTATAAGCCTCCTTCTTTTTTATTATAATCACTAGTTTGCTGTATTTTTTTACATTCCACATATAAGTGATGTAATACAGTATATTTCTTTTCTGACTTATTTCAGTTAGCATATTACCTTCCAAGTCCACCCATGCTGTAGCAAATGGCAAAATTTCATTTGTTGTATGGCTGAGTAGTATAATATTGTATATATACCACTTCTCTTTATCCATTCATCTGTTGATGGACACTTAGGTAGCTTCCATACCTTAGCAACTGTAAATAAGGCTGCTATGAATATTGGGGTACATTATCTTTTTTAAATTTTATTTATTTTAATTGGAGGCTAATTACAATATTGTGGTAGTTTCTGTCATACACTGACATGAATCAGCCATGGGTGCACATGGACAGACCCAGAAGTGGAACCGTTGGGTCACATGGTGGTTCTACTTTTAATTTTTTGAGAAACCTCCATACTGTTTTCCACAATGGCTGCACCAATTTACATTCCCACCAACAATTCAGGAGGGTTGCCTTTTTTCCATGTCCTCATCAACATTTCTTATTTATGTTCTTTTTGATGATAGCCATTCTGACAGGTGTGAGATGATACCTCACTGTGGCTTTCACTTGCATTTTCCTGATGATTAATGATGTTGAGCATCTTTTCATGTGCCTATTGGCCATCTGCATTTCCTCTTTGGAAAAATGTCTAATTTATTATTCTCTAGAAAGAATATCCAGGATAAAAGAGATCCCACTATACATCTTAACCTGTCATTTCACTGTGAGAGACAAAGCCTAGAGAATAGAGACTTCTAAAGAAACAACCTACTATTAATGCCTTGAACTATAGTAGTTTACAGTCTACAAAGCACTTTCTCATTCATTTTACCATCTCATATGAAGTTGCCTTCCCATTCTGCACCAAGCTGGAAAGCCAAACGCAGCTATCTAAGCCACAGAAAACATTCATAGAATGCCCAGGGTTGTGCCAATTACAGTGTATTTAAAAAGAATAAACACAACTTGTGACATTTGACCAGGTACACACTTTTTGTCAATCTCATTCCAGTTCCACATCTAGACAATCACTAAGCTATCCTAATCAAACTAACACCACACTAACCCTTCTTTCCTTTAGTGTACTCCTGCTCTGAATTTTTCCATTACTTCCACTTCAGGCATTCACCTCTTCTGAATACACAAGAACACTCTTTTCCCTCCCTTGTCTTCAAACCCTTGCTCCAGTTACCTCATAAGAATCCTTCTATCTCTGAGTTTCATGTGTGAGTCAAATAACAAATCCAGTCTAGAGTGCTGAGTATTAGCAATACACCCGTGAACCAAGATAAAGAAAACATCAGGTGGTAAAATGAACTAAGGAAAGGACCACTGGTGCCATCGATCTTGGAAAGCCTTAAAACACCCAGAGTTGTTCATTCATTCATCTTTCCATGTATCATCATGAGCAATGACATATGATGGAAATACAAAGATGAAAAACTCATAATCCCTTTTCTCAAGCTCTTCTGAGCATACTCCAGAAACAGTCCTTTTCAAAAGTTTCCACCAAGTTCTCATCCTCATTCATAAAGCTGCTTTCCCATCAAAATACATTTTTAATGGGTTCACCTGTGTTGCTTCCTTTAATGGGACAACTAGTATTATAGCAATACTTGTTCTGTTTGAACATTTTTCATTTCACATGTACAAAGAGAATATCAACTATATAGCTATTTATATGGGATATAGCCAGACTTGTTGTCAAGCCCAGGGAGCATAACAACCCATAACAAAGTAAGCAGCACAGAGCCTGGATCATGTAAGTACTCAATAAAGGTTGGTTCCTCACCCCTTCCTGGTTTCACCCAGCAGATTTTCAATCTTATTTTTAAGATGTGACTTCTACCATGCAGCATTCTTAATCACAGGGAACAAAATATATCTAGAAGCACAGGTGAATAAGGCAATATATTAGAGGATTTTCATTGTTCAGCACACAAAATAACTGCAGAAGCTAGGAGAAGTATAACTGACACAAGACTGTGTGTCCAAATAATAATTAACAAGAATAACATAACTTCAATTTTACAGGCATCTGCTGCTCAAAGTAAATGAATAAACAAACCAGTGGATGAATGAATTAACCAATGAATGAACACAGTTCAGAGTCAATGAAATGGACTGGGACCAGGTACATGATATATGGCTGCTAATATTTTTATGTGTTATGCTCAAGGCTCAATGCTGAAGATCTCATTTAGAGTTCAAAATAAAACTATGAAATAGAGATTATTCTCTATTCTGTTCTCATATTACAAATGAGGAAAGAGTCTTACAAAGTAATTTGTCCAAGTTTCCCAACAATTGGCAACCTGGAATTTGAACTCAAATCTTCTAAATCCAAAGTTCCTTTCATCTTATCAGAGATGATATCTCTCTTTCATATATACAATACTTCATGGAGAAAAAAGTATTTCAGTAAAATTGGCAATAAGGCAAATTTCTGTAATGCTAACATTATGTTCACTCTGGCTTCTCACATAAACTTAGAAATGGTTTCTATGGTTAAAGAAGGGAAATATGCAAATATATGAGCTAAATTAATTATGCTTAATTATTTCTAATCACTTCAAATTACGCTTCTATGAAGTTTCATAATGCCTGACAATATTGTTCTTAAGAGTGTCCCAATAAAATATTTCTTCTATTACTCTATCCTTCCATAAAGACAAGTATTTTTTCATGTATGTAGAACCCCAAGTTCCATCCTTATAGATAATATGAGGCACTTAGCAAATTTCTTTGTTTGAAGTTTCAAGTTATGTTACACAAATTGGCTTCCAAAGCAGTCAATTTTTGGACTTCTAACATTCTTTGTATAAATTTACTTTACAATAGGACTTCACTGGCGGTCTTGTGGTTAAGACTCTGTGCTCCCACTGCAGTGGGCACAGGTTTGATGCTGGTCAAGGAAGTTCTGTATGCTGCGCATCACAGCCATACTTTACAGTATGGACCAGAATAACCTTCTTTAAACTCTGCCCCTAAGAAAATGGATCAAAATTAATTAAAATTTTGGAACTTCAGTAAACATTTCAAGGTAATCTTTATAACTCAGAGTCAGTAAACACAATTCTAAATCTTATAAGAAATTACCACATATATTCCAAAATCATTTCCTAAAGGACAGTGTTACTTCTGAGCCACCACAACCAACTGACATTGATTTTCATCCATTCAGCAAATACATACTAAGCATATGTTAGGTCCAAACACTCACTGTTCAAGATCCTGAGGACCCACAAGAAAGCAGACAAATCATAACAACAAATGAGGTCCCTATTCTCATGGAGTTTACAATCACATGGAGGAAAACTATGAGAATGCAATAAACAAATAAACAAGTAAGAACTATTGCAAACAGGGCTAAGTGATATACAGAGAATCCAAATCTGGTGACATTTATAGTGACTGGTCATTGTGGATTGGATCATCAGGGAAAACCTCTCAAAAGAAGTGAATTTAAGCAGAGATGTGAATAGTATAAACATGACTGCATAAAAGTCAAGTAGGAAAACATTCCAGGTTGAGGACACAGCTAGTGCAAAGGTCACAAGGCAAGAACAAGCAAAGCAAGTTTAAGAATGAGAAAATATCACAACCATCTGGAAGACAGTGACCTCAAGAAAGTGGCAAAGTTCAGACAGGAGGGGTAGGAAGGGGTCATGTCATCAGATTTTGTAAACCAGGATAACATATTTTGATTTTAAGTGAAATGGAAAGCCACTGAAGGAAAACACATAAAATCTGGACTTGTATCTACTAAGAATTAGAATTCCCTGGTGGCTCAAATGGTAAAGAATCTGCCTGCAATATGGGAGCTGCTGCTACTAAGTTGCTTCAGTCGTGTCCGACTCTGTGCGACCCCATAGACGGCAGCCCACCAGGCTCCCCATCCCTGGGATTCTCCAGGCAAGAACACTGGAGTGGGTTGCCATTGCCTTCTCTGGCAATACGGGAGACCCAGGTTCAATCCCCTGCAGAAGGGAATGGCTACCCACTCCAGTATTCTTGCCTGGAGAATCCTATGGACGGAGAAGCCTGGCAGGCTACAGTCCACGGATCAAAACAAGTTGGACACAACTGAGTGACTAACTCTTTCTTTCAAGTCCTTGTATTTGCTCAGTTACAGACTCTGCACTCAATGAAATTTATCCCAAGTCACTGAAGCAGAATTCTGGAGCTAGAAAGGATCTTAAGGAATATAAAGCTGTCATTAAACATGTACAGAAACTAAGGGTCTTAAAAAAAAAAAAAGCATCATTCAGATTGCTTCATTATGGCTGAGAGAAATGTCTCCAAAAGTAAGTAAAGGCAAAGACGTCTGGGATCTATCCTCAACTTAAAACTGACAATCATAAAATTGTCCTTTTATGTGGTCATAAATTGGACCACCATGGATTAGATACATATGACTCACCATGGAATTTCTTAAATTTTTGTGACAGTTTCTGACCTCTATCTAAAGCTGAAAACTTAAATAAGGCACATAGCCAGTGATGTGTTTGATCAATTTCATTGTTCTCATCCCAACTCACTGAGTATACCACAACTTTGAGACTGATTCATGCAATGAATGTTAAGGAACCACTATGTGCAAGGAAGTATAGTGGAAAACGAAGAACCAGAGTCTAGTATGTATACAGAAAGAGACACATATATACAAACACTGAAACATACTGGATTGGCCAAAAAGTTTGGGTATTATTGTAATACCTTATGGAAAAACCTGAAAGAAATATTTGGCCAACAAAATATATTAAACATACACAACCATAATTAACGCAAGGTAAAAACTGTCAACATGCCTCTCAGATAATGTACAGTGAAAACTGGAGGACATATCACACTCAGTTATGAGAATCAGAAGGCAGCATTCGAGCTAGTCCTTGAAACATGGATGGGATTTACAGGTGGGAAAAAACATTTTAGACAATAGGTACATCAGGGGCAAAAAGCCTAAGTAAACTACAACAAGGCCCTCAGGACAAGAAATACAGTGTTAATTAAGTTTAGAGCAACTATTTCCAATATTAAAATATGCAAATCTGAACTGCACCTAAAGTTATGTATATTTCCATTCAGTAATGTAAAAGTTTTGCATCTGTATTTATCATCTTAATTAACACCAAAAAGGAGTTCTATAACAAAACAATCAAACTTAGGTTAGACTAATATATTTGCTTTCCAAAAGGAACACAATAGGATTTAAAAGATCTTTGAAAACTTGTTTTCCAGGAAACAGAAAAAGAACTGGAAAATCACTTAAGCTTCTTGGTACAAAAATGTCAAAAGGTGTACATTTAAGAAAAGGTGCAAAGTGTTTCAAATTCAGCATCTAAAAACCTCAGAACATAGGGAAGATGAGAATGTGCTATCAAGACCACATAGCAAGTTACAGTGCTATTTTTTAAACATTAATCTATGCTACTGCTTTTTCTCGAATATCATCCTGCTTGACTGCTCCTAACTACAATTAATGTTCTGCCCTTTTGGAAAAGTACTGCTTTAGGATAACTAATTCACTTGAAAACTGACAAGTAACAATATAATTTGGGGTTTTCAAAAATCTTATTAAAAGTTCATTATACTTTCAATAAATCATAGAACTACTTTAACATTCTTCTATCCAACTCAAGGCAGAATGTGGTCACAAATGAATTTCAAAGCTAACCACTGTGTTCCTAATATGTTTGTTTTCTCCTTTGTCTTTCCTAAAATTCATTTTTCATTATACGATTTAAATTTAAAAACTTCAAGCAAACAAAAGTCAGGACCGCATGACATCACAGGTGAATTCAATCAAACATTTAGAGAAGAGTTAACACCTGTTCTCCTCAAACTCTTCCCAAAAAAAACTGCAGAGTAAGGAACACTTCCAAACTCAGTCTATGAGGCCAATATCACCCTGACACCAAAACCATATAAAGATATCACAAAAAAAGGAAATTACAGGCCAATATCACAGATGAATATAGACACAAAAATCCTCAACAAAATACTAACAAACTGAATCCAACAATACATTAAAAGGATCACACACCATGATCAGGTGGAATTTATCCCACAGATGCAAGGATTTTTCAATATCTACAAATCAACCAATGGTATCAGCTTGCCTAAGGAAGGAGGCCTGGGCCACCCACAGCTTCCTAAAAGCATCTCTAGCTTCTGTTGCCTCTTCAGGGACCTTCATCATCACAAGAAAAGCAAACACCACAGGGCCTAGAAACAGCAAAATGAGTCCCTTTAGAACCCATTCAGATCTCCCTGGCAGGACAAGCTCACATAGGAGGAGCCTTCTCCCTTCACCTTCTCACAGAAGTAGCAGAGATGAGTCTCTGGGTGCTTCTCTTTTACCTTCCCGTATGACTACAACTACATAAAGCTACAATGAAAATAGAAGCCCAGCATCACTGGGATAAATGGTCTCAGGTTCCATCATATGTCTAATGAGATTCAATGCAGATGGTCTTTTCATCTTCATGTTTTCTCTATCTCTTATAAGCCTAAGTGAGTTAACGATGCTAATGCAAATTAACAAAGGAGTTTGAGAAAAAGATTTAAAGTTGTTGGGAGAGGACCTAACAATTTTATTCCTTAAAATGTTTGCATTTTCCCAATTTTGCTCCTTGCCTGTTGTGTATAAAACACTGGTTTGTGGCACTTATGGGCACATGCACACAGATATGCTCACAGATGATTATTTAAACTACTTTAAGAAAAAGGCAGAGGAAGAAAGGGCAGTAGAAGATGAGATGATTAGACAGCGTCACCAACTCAATGGACATGAATTTGAGCGAATTCACTATCTGGGAGATAGTGGAGGACAAAGGCATGCTAGGAGGATAGTGGCATGCTAAAGTCTATGGGGCCTCAACTGAGTGACTGAACAACAACGAAGAAAACGCAGTATTACAAATGTGTATTACAAAGTATTACAAAGACCCTGATGCTTGGAAAGACTGAAGGCAGGGGGAGAAGGGGATGACAGGGGATGACATGGTTGGATGGCATCACCGACTTGATAGACATAAGTTTAAGCAGGCTCCAGGAGTTGGAGATGCACAGGGAAGCCTAGTGCGCAGTCCATGAGGTCGCAGAGTTGGACAGACTTAGGAACTGAACAAATGTGTGTTCTGAAATTAAAAATTTAAATGTGCATTAAATGAAAAAGGTTCACATTTTTTAAGCCTCAAAATGAATTCTTTGGGAGAAAAAAAAATCAAACCACTTACCAACAAATACAAGATTTCATTGCCATATATATTCAAGCAACTTCTTAAAATAACAAAACTTTGGGACTAGAACTTATCTTAGAGATATATTTGCCAAAAGCAAGGAGACAGTATTGTGATAAGCAGCCACTCATAATAGATGAAAAGTCAGAAAGCCATTATCACTAGGATAACTGAATCCAAGGGCTGAACAACTCCCATAAAAATGGCGAGATGATTCTACGGTGCAGAATTCATCTACATCCCAGGAATAAGATCCCAAGGGATATTACAAAACAAATATAAATATGAACATGAGTTCAAGTTAAAGTAATCAAGATTTCCATTTAAAAGCACAAGTACCTAACAAAATGTGTACATTACCTTGTGTTCTAAAAATTATTTTAGTGTAGTTAACACACAGGAAAATGCATTTCCAGACCCCGACTCTCTGATTATGTAAATCACACACTAAGCAGAATGCATATATATTCAGTTAAGACTGAAAGGATTTCCCAAATTACTGTCAACTTTAAAAAAAGAGAGTTTTCTAACGATTCCCACAAGTATTTCCAGACTTCAAGAACTACAGCCCTTCCTGCAAAATATACTTTGTGTTCTTGATTTGTCTCTGGGGTGTTGCTGCTGGTGTGTGTTTTCTTTGTGGCTGTTTTTTAATGATTCAGTCGGCTGGCTGCAAGTTTAAGATCCTGTTCCAATTACCTTCGGCACTTAGGACCGTGGATACAAGACCTGCGGGGCTCCCTTCTTAGCATGTGGAGCTTTATCTAAGATCCTGAACAAGACTAGTTACCAAAGCCTTATGCAAAAGGGAACAAGGAGAGAGAGCTGAGACCATTAACAATCATCATAAATTCCAGATTTCCTGTCTCTGCTTTTGTCCCTGTGACATTCCCTCTGGTAACCTGACACGTCATCTATAGTTCTGATGGTACCTTCGAGAATCTCTCTCCCGTCTGTAACAGTGACGCCGCTATCCCCGCAACTCGCAACTCTGGGGGTGGGTGAGTGGGGGCCCCAGGTGCAGGGTCGGCTCCTTCAGGGGGCTTCGCCGATGGGTAGCACCCTCACGGGGGCGCTCCACGACCGGCGGAGAGGCGCGGGTGTCGGGAGGGACGCCTCGTCCGACTACACTTCGGATGTTCGGCGGTGGCGGCAGACAGCGTGTGAGGGAGGACACGGTCCAACTCTGAGGAGCCCTCGGGGTTCACGGGCAGACAGCCGAGGGGCGTCCGCAGGGACTCCCTCGCTCCCGACCTCCGTCCCCTCAGTCACCCGCCGACAAGCACCTCAGGCGGAGGAGCGGTAACCTCCTGGCCCGGGCCGCCTCACGGCGCGGCGCCTCCTCCGCAGGGTCACTGGGCCGCGGGGCCGGGAAGGCCGCCGGCCGCCCTCGCACGTCCCGTCGACCCCGCCGCCCGGCCCCCCAGGCTGAGGCGCCGAGTCCTCGCCTGCTGGCCGCGGGCGTCCGGTGCGCGGGCGCCGGCGCGTCCCCGAGCGCGCGCCCCGCCACCCCCGCCAGTCGCGGCCCCGCGCGAGTTGCACTAACTTTCCGGGGCGGGGGAAGGGCGAGCGCCGCGGGCCCGGCTGCCCGGGCCTTACCTGTGCTCAAGTTGTCGTTGATTTTCAAGGGCACCCGCAGGATGTAGACCAGGAAGAGGACGATGAAGAACCATACGGTCCAGAGATAAGTCCAAGACCAAACTATGCAGGACTTGAGCTGCTCCAGAAAGCCCGTGCCCGCTTCAGCCATTTTTCGGCGCTGCTCTCTGCTGCCGCGGCTCTCGGTGTCTGCCGGGATGATTCACCGGCCCGGAGGCGCCGCTCGCGCCGCCGCCGCCGCCGCCGCGGCCCGGGCGCCCCCGGAGGCCGCCCGCCCGCCGCCGGGGACTCGGGCGCGGCGGGAAATCGCGCGCGGGCCTTTCTTTCCCAGCTTTATTGCTAACTCTCTGAAGGCCCCTACAAGTGGCTTTCGTGGAAGGATCACGTGGCTCCTGCCCCTCACGTTCTAATCCATTTATATTATGCTAATATTGAAAAAGAAAAGCTAAGTGGCGTACTCAGGGAAACCTTTGACATGTTCATGGTAACTGACTTAGGTTGAGGGCTTCCTATTTTGTCTGTACAATCTCACCTAATCCTTCAACAATCCCCATTATATAGATAAGAGAAACTGAGGCACAAAGTGGTTGAGCAATTTACCTTCCTATGGAGCCAAAATTCATTTGCAGCATGATGAATGCTAGCGCCCGAGGTCTTAAAACCAACGCTTTTCTCCTTTCTCTCAGAATTTAGATTCAGAGGGATGACTAAACCTGGAGCAGTTAGAAAAAAATAGATGTATTCCTGTCACCGATTAATAGGCCTGAAAGAGAAATCATTCTGTTAAGCGAGATGTGGGTTGCACGCTATTTACCTTTCTTTTGTCTCCCCTGAAGCCATACTGGGAGTTTTGAAAGAAATCTTCACAAGAAGAGCGTTTATCTTCCAATTTGGGGGGCGATGACAGTTCAAAAAACTCTCAGCCTGTTTTTAATATAAACAGTTCTCTGGGATAATTTTGGCTTACTCTGAATTGGCTACTTTAAACAATAATTATAAACTTTTTTTATCTGTACTGAGTAAAACGTTGTCTTCACCAAATAAAATTTTCTTCTGTTTCTGTCCATAAATAATTTCACTTTCTATGTATCGGATGGTAATGATGCAGTTGCAGGTAATCCAATCTACAGCCAAGACATTTTTGAAATTCTGAGCATTCAGCAGAACATTTTAATTTTTTTTTTTTTTTTTTTGCTTATTTGTCATTTCCTCCATAATAAAACAAGCTCCTTTAAATTTTCACATGTATTTTATGTATTATGGCTTACATAATAGAACTACTTCTACATTTTCACTAATTCCAAGCCTCACTCCCAGCTACTGGTATCTCTGATACATTTGATCTAAAGCAGTGAGATACTGGAAAGGATAAGAGAAATTGATACACCTGTACCTTTTCATAGATATTTATTGCAGCATTTACAAAACAATCTTTTATCTAACAATGGAGCCTGGATTCTCAGTAGAATAAAACAACATGAGAGCATGAAAGATCTATTTTATGTAATGATTAAGTAACCCACCAGATTCCCTGCAATAGGATTATTTAATTTAAGTGATTATCCTGGAGTCTGGCTATTGCTCAGTGAACCTCAAGGAATGGACATAAACATGACTCAGTTGAACCAGTTTTCTGACTATCTGCTCGGCACTCCTGGAGGGCCAGTCTGTCTTACTGATCATTGCCTCTCCCTGGTGTGCAGCCAGAGATGGGGATTGGAGTTGGAGACGTGTCTTTATGGTCGGATGCAGAATTGACTGACAACAACAACTCTTGGGAACTGCAGCTGCTTCAGTATGGCTGGAATGCAGGCTCTACACAGAGCGGTGTCAAAATGGATAAAGCTGGAGAGTGTCTGACTGTGAAGGGCCTTGTAGAAATGCTAAGGTGTTCACAGTTATTTGGCATTGCACACACTAATCCAAATGATCAACCAAGGAGGTAGCGTTGACATAACTTGGTTACTGATAGGATTGGCAGGGAAAGAATAAAGAGTGAAGGGTGGCTATTGAGTGGGATCGTTCATGAAATAGTGACACCCCAGATATGTCCCTTAATTGGTTGATATCTCTCAGTGGGCTGGCACGCAGTCATCATATCCAAAAGTGAATTAATTACTTCCTCACCATCAACTAACTGCTTTTCTAAAGTTCCATCAGGGAGTGGGTGTCACCCTCCCAGCTCACTAATTCAGGAATCTGAGGATCACATCATCCAGACTCCTCCCCTTCCCTCACCTCCTTTCCTCTTCACATTCAGTTGGGGGCATCAGTACATCAAGTTATGTGTCAGATATGTCACTCTTCTGTCTTCCCCTTCAACAGCTTTTAGTTTCTACAATCTGACCAGCTCTCACAGAGAACAAGTCAGTTGGGCTCCTTCACTCCAGTTTCCCCACCACCAGAACAACCACCACCATCTGCCCTCACCACCCACTGAATCCAACTTCTTCCACATTTCTTTAACAGAGTTACCTCTGAAGCACAAACCTGAGGCTGCTTCTGCTCCAGTCCTAAAGGATAAACTGTAGATAGTACACAAGGCCTTTTGTAGGGCACTCCTATCAACCTCTTTAGCCTCATATCCCACCCTAAACACTCTTCTTACCACCAGCATTTTGGAAAACGTGCTATTCTCTTTGGAGCTACTCCACAGGACCTGCCTGTAGCATACTTATTTGCGAGCACACTTATTTGTGCCCTCCTTCCCACCTCAACCTTCTCTCCTTGCCACAACTTATTTAGAGATGCACTTAAAATATTACCTCCTGTGTGACACCAGCTCCAGCCCCACCCTAGAGTTCTCTCTTCTCTGAGTTTGCAGCACCACAAAGTTTATCGTGGGCTCTAAAAGCACAGGCTTAAAGCCCTGCAGTGACAGGCTTTACTCCTGGTCCTGCCAATTACAACCCAGCAATAGGGTGCGTTTAGAAGTTAGTAACTTTCCCTGAGTCACTTTCTTCACCTGCACAAAGGGCTATACTGTGTATCTGTTACATTTGTGTCCTCTAGTTGCTAAGTTGTATCCAACTCTTTGCAACTTCATGGACTGTAGCCTACCAGGTTCCTCTTCTCTATCCTTGGGATTTCCCAGGCAAGAGTACTGGAGTGGGTTGCCATTTCCTTCTCCAAGGGATCTTCCCCATGCAGGGATGGAACCCACATCTGCTGCTTGGCAAGAGGATTTTTTACCACTGAGTCACCTGCAAAGCCCCCTGTTACATATGTCCCAATGAGATGCCTACCAGAAATGCTTAGCACAAAGCCTAGTTGATGTCTTTCCTCTCTGTTTGCACACTGAGGCCTTTAGAGTTAAGTAATTTGTTGTTTTATTTTAGACCTCTTTACCTCTTAGTACAAATAGTACTGTATCTGGAACACAGTACCTGCTCAATAAATATTAATATTTACAGAATATTGTATGAAGGAATAAAAAATCAATTACATCAAAAGAAATTCCAAATCTTACAAAGACTACTATACTTGGATTTACTTCAGGGATGAGAGTTAAGATTTGGTCTTCCACCATATGGTGAGCTTCCTTGAAAGTTTGTTTCTGAAGGTGTAACCACCTGTGGATTATATAATAGGATTTAAATGACCATTTATGGGAATTATGCCATAACAACATATTACTAAATTCCTTTAAATTGGTTTATATTTTTGTTAAACTATCTGAATTGAGTAAGAAACCAAGGAAAGGAAACCAAGAAACCAAGTTAAGGAAGAACTTAAAATTACTTCTCTGTTAGAAGGAGAAATATTGTATGATATTGCTTATATGTGGAATCTAAAGAGAAATGATACAAACGAACTTACAAAACAGCGACTCACAGACTTGGAGAACCAATTTATGGTTTTAGGGGTTCGGGTGGGGGGGTTGGGGGAAGGGATAGTTGGGTAGTTTGGGATGGACATGTACACCCTGCTATGTGTAAGCTGGATAGCAGACAAGAACCTACTGTATAGAACATGGAACTCTGCTCAATGTTATATGGCTGCCTGGACAGGAGGGGAGTTTTGGAGGAGAATGGATACAAACGTATGTATGACCATGTCCCTTCCCAATTCACCTGAAACTATCATAAAATTGTTTGATAATTGGCTATAACAATAACAAATAAAAAGTTTTTTTTAATTACTTCTCTGTTGCTTCTTGTATTGTTTTGTAAGTGGTGTTTGGAAATATATATGCATATGTTGGCTGTCATAATTTTATGCTTTGTTATAAGTTTAATATATCTTTGTAAATGATTTTCAGAGTTTATCTGAGGTTTAAATGCAAGAAATAACTTCTGATCTCACCCATGTTCATTGGTTGAATTTATGAATTAGTCAGTATTCTATGTTCATGAATATCATCCTAAGTGGTTATCCTTACTTAGCTATTTACCTAGAACTGAGTAAATGCAAATTCAACCTAGTTTACTTTTGAGAGACAGTTGAACAGACATATGGATTTAGAGGGAATTTGCCATTTCTACCTTTTAAGACAACATAATTTCTCATAGAGTACTGAAGAGATAAAATTTCAATAATCCTTGTATGGTTGAAAAAGAATTCTCCAGTTCTCCCCAAGATGTAATACTGCATATTTAAGGAAGGATGCACTTCCATACAATTGATATACACACACATGATTATCTTACAGTGAAAAGTTCACAATGACTAGACTTAGATATTATGTGATGAATTACAATCACATTTACTTTTTGTTCAGTTCAGTTCAGTCGCTCAGTCGTGTCCGACTCTTTGCGACCCCATGAATCGCAGCACGCCAGGCCTCCCTGTCCATCACCAACGCCCGGGGTCTACCCAGACCCATGCCCATTGAGTCGGTGATGCCATCCAACCATCTCATCCTCTGTCATCCCCTTCTCTTCCTGCCCCCTTAAAAAAGATATATTCGTTTCTATGCAAAACCTCCTGTTTGACCACTTCCAATTTGCTTTGATTCATGGACCTAACATTCCAGGTTCCTATGCAACATTGCCGTTTACAGCATCAGACTTTACTTCCATCACCAGTCACATCCACAACTGGATGTTGTTTTTGCTTTAGCTTGTCTCTTCATTCTTTCAGGAGCTATTCCTCCACTGATTTCCAGTAGCATATTGGGGCCTGGGGAGTTCATCTTTCAGTGGTGATGTACAGGGAAGCCTGGCATGCTGCAGTCCATGGGGTCGCAAAGAGTTGAACATGACTGAGTGACCGAATTGAACTGACTGATGTAAAATCTTTTACAGACATGTCAGTACTCAGTGACATTCCTTAACCTTCCTGATTTATTCTAAAAATCAAGCTTATTTTAAGGAGAGTGAAAGTGAAAGTCGCTCAATCGTGTCTGACCCTTTGTGACCCATAGACTATGGTCCATGGAATTCTCCAGGCCAGAATACTGGAGTTGGTAGCCTTTCCCTTCTCCAGGGGATCTTCCTGACCCAGGGATCGAACCCAGGCCTCCCATATTGCAGGTGGATTCTTTACCAGCTGAGCCACCAGGGAAACCCAAGAATACTGGAGTGGGTAGCCTATCCTTTCTCCAGTGGATCTTCTCAACCCAGGAATGGAAGCGGGTCTCCTGCATTGCAGGTGGATTCTTTACCGACTCAGCTATCAGGGAAGCTCTTTTAATAAGATAAGTTTTGTTGATATACAGAATAATTCTGATAACAAGAATGCAAAATAGAACAGAGTCTTATATAAAGAAACTGAAGACAATCTATTCCTATCTTCACCTTAAAAACCTGCTCTAGCCAGTGGAGAATGGCTCCCTGTTTTCAAAGAAAAACAGAAAATAAAATTCCTTTGGAAAGAAATAGAGAACCAATACAGTCTTCCTTGTTGCTGTTCAGTTGTTGTCAAGTCTCATGCACTGCAGCACGCCAGGCTTCCTTGTCCCTCACCATCTTCCGGAGTTTACTCCTTTACACTGTTGAAATATAATCAGGAGAGGAGATCAGGAAAAGATAACTGATATTCAAAAAAAAAAAATTCTGAGAGATAATAGAGATCAGATATAGTCAAGAAAAATAACATAGAAACATACATTAAGGAATCCTCTGAAGTTGTCTGATCCTTTGTTTCCTAGACTAACCAATCATAAGAGGTAACATTACCTACTCTATTTAGTCTGACTATTTCAACTGTTTTACTTTTATTCCAGTTTTAATTGAGATATAACTGACATAAAAGCACTATATAAATTTAAGGAGTATAGCATAATGATTTGACTTACATACATCTTGAAATGGCTATCATAAGGTTTAGTGAACATCCATCATTTCATATAGATACAAAATTAAAGAAATGGAAAAAAATTGTGTGCGATGATAATTCTTAGGATTTATTTTCTTAACAACTTTTGTATATAATATACAGGAGTGTTAATTATAATTATCATGTTGTACATTACACTCCTACTTCTTATTTATCTTAATACTCTATTCTTTACAATGCTACTCAATATTTTTACTCTTGGGAAGATACTATAAGATGGGCTGGTTTTTCAGTTGCACTTTAAATAGTGCAGAAATGATAGCAATATATTTTCTTTTTAATCTTGATATTCAAACTCAAAAGGGTTTTTTTTTAAATAACACTTTTAATCAAAATTAAAATCCATTGTCTGAAATTTTTTATATGTAAAATATCACTGGTTATCCCAATTTTATTATTTTATTTTGAAACTGCACATTTTTGGCCCCTGACTGGCTGGAATTTCAGGAACCAGCATCACATCTACACATCTCTTTGCTAAAAGTTACAAGTTTTCAAAAATACCCAGAATTAGTGACAGCCATCATATAAAATAATTTCTAGAGAAGTACAAAAATAATATGCTCTTTGCTGGCTAAGTGCATGGCATGTTATTTTGTGATTTTGACTTCAAATTTCAAGTTCATGCATAAACCTCCAAAGCAACTGACTCTTCAGTTAAACAATCTGTTGCATTCAGAAAAATCTAGAAATTGGGTTAAACTAATGTTATAGAATTACTAGTAGAATTAAGAAAAATGTGATAGTCATGGAATTAGCTTAAATTTATTTTTACTGACACAGAGCATTTATTCTTTAATTTTTGAAAATTAATTCCATTCTTTAACCAAGAGGTATTCCCTTACACTTTGTCAGTTACATTGCATTTTGTTCTCATTTCTAATGTGAAACTAAGGCATGCAAATTAAAGTGAAAATTTCACAATCATCTGGTGTATTTAGCCTGTGTAGAAACCTAATCTAAAAAGAGGGGAAAGAAAATTCAGACTATTTTTATCTAAAAGCACATTTCAGGCTGGTATTAAGTAATGCACTTGACTGCTCCAGAGAAATTAATTGTATTTCTAATATTAATTCTAAGCTCTCTTCTTTGTCTTGAAAAAATTATTCCAGGCTTCCCTTTTATTTCCAGGCATCTGTTTTATTCTGAGTTGCAATGCTATTGCACTGTTGCTAAATTTAGCACTTTATACACATTTAATTATAACAGGATTTATCTCCTCATTAATAATGACAGTTAATGAATATGGGTTATAATGGAAACTGTGGCTTCCCTTGAGTTTTTCCTCCCCTTCAAAGTTATCTTTATAATATTATTTTTATAGTATAATTCTTTCTCTTTGATCAAAGTTTGTCATTCACCCTTTGAGGTGAATGTACAAATAATTAAACCAATCTGAATTAACTTGTCAAGTGTGACTGATTGGACACACTGTAGGAAATAATTTGACATGGCCTAGATTTAATTATCTGCATTTGGATTCCTCGTATACACATATTACACTTTTATTCCAACAGAAGCTCTTATCTTGGGCTTTCATGTTTAGATACATTTAGCCAAGTATTCTTTATAGACTTATTCATCAGTCTTTCTTTTTTTTATCAGATACCCTCCAGAGTCTAACACAGACCTTGAATGCTAAATTGAATTGAAACAATTATGTATATTGTGCTGAAGAGTGAGGGGCTAGGGTTACTTGGTTTTTGACTTCTCAAGTTGGTTTTCTAGACTTTAAAAATATAAGTGTTGTGTGATTTTCATATAAGAAAACACCAAGAAAAAAAAAAAGAAAACACCAAGGCATGTAAATGATGGGAAAATACTTCTGTTTGAGGAGGAAAGCCTCCAACAGACCAGTTAGCTGGCTTCCCATCACTGAGATCACCACATGTTTGGCTGACAGAGCAGCCTCATCTGTAAAGCGGGAACAATGATAGCTTTTGTTTGTCATGTAGGAAGAGATCCTTGCAGAAGGTGGGAGGTTGCACAAGGTTTGCTGGGACTTTCCCAGTTTTAAAACTGAAAGTCCTATGTCCTGGGAACCCCCTCAGTCACAGCTGGGCGAAATGACCTCTGAGTTTTCTTTCAAGTCATAAGATTCTAAGCTGCAGGGCCTACCCCAGGCAAACTGGGAGGTAGAAGGATGTTTGTTTTCCACACCTCCTAGCAGGCCTTCTCTTCCTCAGCTGCTGAGTGCCTTCATTTTCTTCTCTTGTCTTTTCTCAAAATCTGCTCTCCTACTGATTCATTTACATGTAAACAAAATTCATGTCAACTGAAAAAGTTACTCTTCCAAGTGCTATTAAAAGATACCAGACATCAAAGCTGTAAAATAAAATGATGCTTCTCAGTGTCTTCAGGCATCAGCATATCTTGGGAGTCTAGAGCCTTAAAGAACCTTATTATATGCTGATAAGTTTAATTCCAGCATACAAAGTAAGAATAAATAAATATATGTGTATATTATGCATTTGCAATGAAAAAAATCATAGCTAAGAGCATGTATACATTAAAAAAAAAAACAAGCAGTCAACCCAAAAAACATCTTTACCTTACTGTTTCTTTTGGCTAATTTTTTATTCATCTGTGTTATTGTTTACTAAGACTGGAAAACAAATAACAGCAATAGGCAAAGGTTTAATAAAAATACACTGGAAAGACACTTAAATTTGAGAAACTATCTATTCTCCTCTGCAAATTAAGATTGTCATTTTAGTCTAGTTCACAAGACACCTAAATTCCAAGAAATTATAGATGGATAAACCTGAAGTAAGTGAAACTCCAAATCCAGATATTCAGCAGCTATAGTGGGATCTGAATCATGATAAAGTAGAAGCAACATGAAATTTTGTACATAAATATGTAGGTTTAGAGAAATGGTTTCCAAACTTTGGCCAAAAGTTAAAAAAAAAAAATTAACTTCCTCCTTTCATCTTAAGATACTACCTGGTAGCTAGGATGTTGAAGCTATAAAGAAAGGAGACGGGGAGGACTTATGGCTTACATGTGACTATTCATAGCAATTGATATCAACAACTAAAAAATCCAGTGCACATGCTCAAACTGGCTTTGGTCAACTTGAGCCAGAACAATAACAGTAACATTCAGAAATTAAGAAAATTAGACAAAAATAATGAAGAATCATGACCCTATACAACTTCTGTTAGTAAGCTTTTTAGCATACTTCCTTCAATTAGTTTTTCCACACATACTGCTTACATTGTTCTAATGAGCTTCTAAGTTTATTGTTGCAGACTACTCTTACATATTATTATTAAAAGATTTCTCTATGTATTAGTCTTCAAAAAGCATATTTTTAATGATTGCATGATATTCCATATGACAAAGAATCTTTAAACCATTCCATGACTAAACTTATTCATATTTTGCTATTTTGAGTAATTCCATAATGAATATCACTGCATTTATAACTTTTAATTTTTTAATTTAGGGTTATTTTATTGGGATAGATATGCAGAGGTGGATTCAGTGGTCAAAGTTAAGAACATGTTCCTTGATATGTGCTGCCTAGTTTCTCTTCAAAAGCAGTTCATAAAAACTCCACTCATCCTGACTGTTTGAAATCCTAAATGACCATAGTTTTAACTTTATAGCATGGTTTAAAATGATTGTACAACATACATTATGAGTTCTGCCCTGTGATTCAAATAAACCTTATCTGTGGCATAAGGAGTATTAGTGGTCAGATAGTTCCCTAAATTTCATCGTAACTAGATTTTCATTTCCATTTATTTACTCAAAGTTATGTAACAGATATTGTGGGGGGTAACTAGGGAAATATGACTGTGGACTTGATAAGAGGAACATGTTTCCGTCCTAAATTTCTCATAAACTGTAATAGAAAATAATTTAATGCTCAGATTAAATTTCCATCAGTCCATTAGATAAATTCCAAAATTTGCAAACTTAAGTCACTGTGCACTGCAGGCAGTACTTAACTCTTCATCATCAAAACGACACCTCATCCCTTGGAAATCACATTTTATTCTCAAGAGTTTGCACTTATTCACTGGCTAGGAAAGAGTCAATAAAACTCCCTCTGAGAAGCAACCTTCCACAGAAACAAGTTTTACTGGTTAAACTACACCCTATGTGTAATAATTTTCTAAGGCTGCTGCAACAAATGACCACAAACTTTGTGGGTTTAAACCAACACAGAATTGCCCTCTCACAGTTCTCGTGGCCAGAAGCCTGAAATCAGGCATCAGTAGGGCTCTGCTCTTTCCGAAGCCTCTAGTGGAGAATCCTTTCTTGCCTTTTCCAGCTCCCGTTAGCTCTCGTTGGTTTGTGGCAGCGTAACCCCATCTCTCCTCCATATTTTCACTGTCTTCTCTGCCTTCTGTTTTGTCTGTGCTAAATACCCTTTGCCTTTGTCCTATGTGCTTATGTGTTACTGGGTTTGGGATATACTCAGTTAACTCAAGATGATCTCTGAAAAGTTCGAGATCTTTATCTTAATTATATCTGCAAAGACTATTTTTCCAAATAAATTAATACCTGCAGGTTCTAGGAATTTAATGTCTTTGGGCGGAGGGAGGGGGCAGCCCCCATCCAACCTCCATTACATTCACCCTGCAGACTCCTGTTTTCCCTTTTTGAATGGTGAACAACAGTCTGAAGACGTGAAATCTGTTTACAATATAGAGCTATTTAAACAACAAAATGCTACTGTATAGCACAGGAAAGTATATTCAATATCCTATGATAAGCCATAATAGAAAAGAATATTAAAAATAATGTATATACACACATCTGTGTGTATATATATGTATATATATGTATAACTGATCACTCTGCTATATAGCAGAAATTAATACAACATTGTAAAGCAGCTATACTTCAATTTTAAAAAAAGATGAATAAAAAGAGCTATTATCCTTGGTTTCACCTTATGGCTACAAAAGAAATTAGGTTATTCTAACCAAAAGCCAGTTTAGATTTTTTTTTTTAACATTGGTCCTTTAAAAAGCTCTTCAGGTCGTTAGCAATCATAGAGCATTTCAAATTAACAAAGAAATATGATGTATTTCTACATCACAGATAATGCTATTTGCTGTTTAATCATTTTCATTCCATTAATCCTGATATTTCCTTTGAGTTTTCCTTTTAAGAGAACTTCTGCCTTCAAAAAATATTTTGCCTTTCTTGAATATGGTAACTCTCTTCGTAATATTATTAAGTTGCTTAAAAAAAAAGTATGTATAAAATTTGAGAATTTCTAAACATTTCTAAAGATCTTATAGTTTCACTTTTACTTTATAAAGGAATATATAAGCCATTTGAAGTAATTACACATAATAGACTTTTGAGTAAAATTTAGAAAACCTCACTTTAAAATATTGCTTTTGGTTTTTCATCTTATCTAAAAGGTATAAGGATCATTTAAGGAGGTAAAACTCTATCCTTTATGTAATCTTGGACAAGGTACTTTACTTTTCTGAATCCCCATTATTTCATCTGTCAAGCTGGAACAATGCATCACTCATAGGATTAAGTGAGTTCCTCTGTGTGGCTTCTGGATGTGGATAAGTGTTAGTTTCCTCTTCCTTCCTGAGGAGCTGGTTATATGGGTCCTTACGAGTTAGCTAATTTTTTTTTTTCTTTAATGGCTTCTGTCCGCTATTTTTCTTATTTCCATAGTTTTAGATTTTGGGTTTGCCAGGACTATTCGTAATGCAGTTTAGCCTAAGGGTAAGTAGCAGACCCAGATAAGCAAACAAGTGTGTTCACTGGCTCCAAGAGGGGCTTATTGAAAACAGCCTTCCCAGTAATTCTCCTCAGACAAGCAAAGCCCCCATCTTTCATGTAGTCAGCTCTTCTCCCTGCCATTCATTCACCTAGAAGACAAACAGGAATTGAGGAATCTTGTCTGCAAAGGACAATTCACTGTATGGTAACTTATTTTATACCACATAATCTTGAAAGACAAATAATTAGGATCCAAAGATAAAGGGATCATACTCTAACAGGAAAAATACTACTGGTACAAAGACATTTATAAAATATAGGAATCTTAGAATAGTACATATTTTTCTTCTGTATTAATGCTACTGACATATTTCACTTTATGTATGTTATAAATTTGTCATGGTAAACCCACCACAGTACATCATTTTTGCTTAAATAGTCAACTATCTTTTAAAGAGATTTAAATAATAGGGCAAAACCCCCAAATCCTTGTGTGTTGATCCATGTAGCCTTCACTTCCAGTGGTATTCATTCCTTTGTATAGATAAACATACTCAACTGGTATCCTGAAGAAAGTCCTTTAACATTTCTAGTAATGCATGCTGGCTTGTGATAAATTGCTGTGACTTTTTACATCTGAAAAAAATTATTATTTTTTCTTAATTTCTGAAAGATGTTTGCACTGGATATAAAATCACAGGTTGATAGGCTTGTCTTTCGGTATTTTAAAGATGTTTCTCTACTGACTTCTCACTGCACTGCTTTTAATGAAAAACTGAATGTCATCCTTATCTTTGTTTTTACCATACTTAACACTGTCTTTTCTTTGGCTGCTTTTAAATTTTTCTGTTTATCTCTGGTTCTAAGTAACTTGGTTACAAGGTGCTCTGGTGTCATTTTCTTCATGTTTCTTAGGTTTAGGGTTCATTGAGATTTTTTTATCTATAGGCTTAGAGTTTTCATCAAATTTGGAATATGTTTGGCCATTACTTCCTCAAATATTGCTATGGTTCCCTCTCTCTTCTCTCTTTTGGCCACTTGAAGTTATTCCATAGCTCACTGAGGCTCTGTTACTTTTTCTCGCTTTAGCTCCATTTTGGGTATTTTCTACTGCTATGCTTTCAAGTCCACTGAGTGCAAATTCAGTGTATTTTTCATTCTAGACAATACAGTTTCCATCCCTAAAAGTTTGAGTCCGCTCTTTATCAAATCTTCTGTGTCTTTAATTTGCCTTTTCATATGGAGTACAGTTAAAACAACTGTTTTAAAGTCCTTGTCTGATCCTCTAACATAAGAGTCAGTCTCTGGTGTTTTAATGATTGATTTTAATCCTCATTATGGGTCATTTTTCCTGCTTCTTTGCATGCCTCATAAGTTTTCACTGGATGCCAGACATTGTGAATTTACTTTTAATTGTGTTCTTAAGGTTTGTTCTGGGATACGGTTAAGCTATTTAAAAACAACTTGACCCTTTAGGGTCTCGATTCTAACATTTGTTCAATGGGACCAGAGCTGTGTTTAGTTGAGAGCTAGTTATTCCCCAGTACTGAAGAAGGACTCTGGTGAGTAGTCTAGCCAAGTTCTGTAAACTATGAGGTCCTCCAGTTTGGCTGAGGGGAATAGGCAGTGTCCTAGCCTCATGTCAGCATGGGTACTGGGTTCTCTAATGCTTAGTCTAGGGTGCTCTGCCCCCCACACATGCACTGCACAGTACTCGGCTGAGTATTTGCAGGGACCCCTCTGCGGATCTCCAGGGTTTTCTTTCTGGGTAGGTCTCTCCTCTCTACCACTCCTCCCTGTGACACTTAGCTATCCTGGTCTCCCCAGACTCTCAGCAATGTCACCTCAATTCAGGAGGTCTGCCAGGCTCTGGACTGGTCTTCCTTCCATGCACTGTGACCTGGGAACTTTCTGAAGGCCACAGACTGGGGTCATTTGTTTTTCAACCATTGACGGGTCACTGCCCGTTATTGCCTTGAGTTCTTAGATCTTGAAAATTGTTGTTTCATATGTTTTGTCCCTTTTGTTGTTGTTACTTCAGGTCTGATGGTAAATAGAGTCATAGTTCATTAAAATCTTCCCAAAACAACTATAATAGGATGAATCTTTCAAGACAAGTACAAATCAAATGCTATAAGAATTCAGAAAAGGAAAGGGATTAGTTTGCAGGCTTTTTTGGAGGGAATAGCCTTTGGATCAGGCCTGAAGCTTTGGGTGGACTTGTAGAAAGGGCATACAGGTAGAGATACAGGGGCAATTCAGCAAAGGGATAAGTATGGTGTGAAACTGAGCTATGCAACATGTGCAGGTTTGTGAAAATGTTTCCAGGAATAATTCTGCATATTTTGTAAGTTACCATAGGATATATTCAGTTCTGTGGATGAAATAGTCTATTGCATTTCAAACAACAGTCCGTTATAGACTGTGGTCTCCACAGTATGCAGTTGCGCTGCCTTCTGTCCAGTTTGTTCATTCATTCATCATGAGGGATCACTGAATGCTGGTCATTGTTGTAGGTCAGTGGGCTACACTGGTAAACAAAACAAAGATCTCTGCCCTTCTGGAGCTTGCATCCTAGAACTTGCATCCTGTAGGAGTGGGAGGAAAGAGACAATAATCTCTTCCATACACCTTAATAATTTTCTTTCACTCAATTCCATAAGGTAATGATTTACCTTGCCGAGTGACTTCAGTACTGTTTCTTGCAAATATTCGTAGGTGCCCTGAGGAGGTGGAAAAAATTGCTTTTAAAGAGTATCTAATAAAAATAAACTGTACATTTGTAGGCCTATATTTAGAATTCAAAAATAACTTTATGTTTTACTGCAGATGAATAGGGCTTTATGAGTGAATAAATAAAATAGACTGTGCTAATTGTCGGGTAGCTATGACTGAAAGAAGAGTATAGTTCTATCCTGTGCACTAAACTGTGCTGATGTTGAAATTTCAAGTTGCTAAAACATTTAGATGCTTACACCTTGGAAGGAAAGTTACAACCAACTTAGACAGCATATTAAAAAGCAGAGACTTTACTTTGCCAACAAAAGTCCGTCTAGTCAAGGCTATGGTTTTTCCAGTGGTTGTGTATGGATGTGAGAGTTGGGCTATAAAGAAAGCTGAGTGCAGAAGAATTGATGCTTTTGAACTGTGGTGCTGGAGAAGACTCTTGAGAGTCCCTTGAACTGCAAGGAGATCCAACCAGTCCATTCTAAAGGAAATCAGTCCTGAATATTCATTGGAAGGACTGATGCTGAAGCTGAAACTCCAATACTTTGGCCACCGGATGCGAAGAGCTGACTCATTTGAAAAGACCCTGGTGCTGGGAGAGATTGAGGGCAAGAGGAGAAGGGGATGACAGAGGATGAGATGGTTGGATGGCATCACTGGCTCAATGGACATGGGTTTGGGTGAACTCTGCGAGTTGGTGATGGATAGGTAGGCCTGGCATGCTGCTGTTCATGGGGTCACAAAGAGTTGGACATGACAGCGACTGAACTGAACTGAACTGAACTGAAGACATTTAGTAAGGACAGGCACACGTGGGCATGTTTTATTTCTTTCTTCTGTCTCTTGAAATTACAAAACTAGAAGGTAGCAAATCATGCTAATGGCTACCAATCAGTTCAGTCTGTCACTGTTTCCATTGTTTCCCCATTTATTTGCCATGAAGTGATGGGACAGGATGCCATGATCTTAGTTTTCTGAACATTGAGCTTTAAGCCAACTTTTCCACTCTCTTTTATTTTCATCAAGAAGCTCTTTAGTTCTTCTTCACTTTCTGCCATAAGGTGGTGTCATCTGCATATCTGAGGTTATTGATATTTCTCCTGACAATCTTGATTCCAGCTTGTGCTTCACCCAGCGCAGCGTTTCTCATATGTACTCTGCATATAAGTTAAATAAACAGGGTGACAATATAAAGCCTGGGTGTACTCCTTTCCCAATTTGGAACCAGTCTGTTGTTCCATGTCCAGTTCTAACTGTTGCTTCCTGACCTGCATACAGATTTCTCAGGAGGCAGGTCAGGTGGTCTGGTATTCCCATCTCTTGAAGAATTTTCCACAGTTTGTTGTGATCCACACAGTCAAAGGCTCTGGCATAGTCCATAAAGCAGAAGTAGATGTTTTCCTGGAACTCTCTTGCTTTTTCAATGATCCAGCGGATGTTGGCAATTTGATTTCTGGTTCCTCTTTTCTAAATCCATCTTGAACATCTGGAAGTTCATGGTTCACATACTTTGAAGCCTACCTTGGAGAATTTTGAGCATTACTTTGCTAATGTGTGAGATGAGTGCAACTGTGTGGTAGTTTGAGCATTCTTTGGCATTGCCTTTCTTTGGGATTGGAATGGAAAGTGACCTTTTCCAGTCCTGTGGCCACTGCTGAGTTTTCCAAATGTGCTGGCATATTGAGTGCAGCACTTTCACAGCATCATCTTCTAGGATTTGAACTAGCTCAGCTGGAATTCCATCACCTCCACTAGCTTTGTTCATTGAGATGCTTCCTAAGGCCCACTTGACTTCACATTCCAGGATGTCTGGCTCTAGGTGAGTGATCACACCATTGTGATTATCTGGGTCATGAACATCTTTTTTGTACAGTTCTTCTCTGTACACTTGCCACCACTTCTTAACATCTTCTGCTTCTGTTAGGTCCATACCACTTCTGTCCTTTATTGAGCCCATCTTTGCATGAAATGTTCCCTTGGTATCTCTAATTTTCTTGAAGAGCTCTCTAGACTTTCCCATTCTATTGTTTTCCTCTATTTCTTTGCATTGATCCCTGATCATGGCTACCAATAAAATATGCTATAAGGGGGCACCCACCGTTCATGGGTTATGTGACCTCCTCTTTGTGACTGAATCTCAGGGCCACAGTACCCTTCTGGACATTTGCTCTCAGACTGGGATATTCTTGGAGATCTGTGAGTTTTTAAAGAACTTTGCAAGAGCTTTTAAATGAAGTCTATTCATTTATATGATAATCATGAAAAGCTGATTTATGTTCATGTGGGGTAACCTGGACAGTGTCCCCTACTGTTTAATTTCTGGGGCAGCATCCACACTGCTGCGGCTTCAGGAGAGCTGTTCACGAGGATACGAGGGCTGCAGCCTGGCGACAGCCCGTTACTACCTTGCAGCTCCCCGCTGCCTGAGGTTTTAGTGCTGCATGTGCATTTGACTCACCCATTCTACAAACGACTACTGAGAACCCTCCACGCTGGTCCCATTCTAGGAGCGAGGGGTTTAGGTTTGTTCTCATTAAGACTGTTCAGCTGATATAACAGACAATCTAACAGAGTGGTTTAACCAAACAGGGGGATTCTTTTTCTCACACAGCACAAAGTTCAGAGTCTAGGGCTTATAAAGCTGCTCCAGGAAGTCATCAAAGTCCTGTTTCTTCTGCAGGTCTGCTGTGTTTCCAGTACAGAGTGTAGCTTTTATTCCCATCACTGCAAGACAGCAGCAGCATCTCCAGGAAACAGGTCCACATTTCAGGGAGAAGGGCAGAGGGCAAAAGGCCAAAGAGAGGGAATCCGAAGAGTTGTTTCCTTTAAAGAATGTTTCCTGAAGCCCTATCCAGCTACTTCCGTTCACCTCTCATCACTTGTCCATCCTTGACTGCAAAGGAAGCTGGGCAAATACATATGTTAACAAGGCATACTGCCACCCTCAACATAATCTGAGGTCTATAAAGTTTTTAAAAATTGGGGGGCAGGGAAAAAATAAGGAAAGAAGAGAGGAAGGAAGAAAGAAAAGAGGGTACAGAGGGACAGGAGAAGGAAAAAGGGGAAAGAGAAAGGCAACTGAGTAGGTACCCAGAAGTATTTGCCACAAGAGTGAAGAAGATCAATGAGAAATAAGAGAAGCAAAAACCCATAGACTGCTTCCACAGTCTAGATGGTTTGTGTGAGGGTGATGATACTGGGAGTAGAAGTGAACTTACTAAGATACGTTTTGTTTTCTTTACATACTTACCACTAACTGGTATTTTCTAATTTACTTGCTCAGTGCCCATCTGTCCGCTAGTAAGGACTTCACTGTTTAACTGACCGCCACACTGGCAAAAACCTAAACAGTGTTGGGCACTAGGAGGAGTTGAAGAAAATTTTGTTAAATGAATGAATTATGATTTAAAATAATTTTAACTTAAATAAATTAAAAATAATTTAACCCCCCATAATAATAATTTAACTACAATAGTGGAGTTTTACAAAATACTTTTCCTATAAAATATGTTGGAATAGGACTCAGATGAGGAAATACTAGATTACCAGGACTATGAACTCCCTTAAATTGTATAGTATGAAGTGTACATGTATGCTGACTGAGAGCCGAGAGAGAGAGAAAGAAGTCTGAATGTGCAGACACAGGCACTTTTCTGAGAAAGGTATCTTAGTTTTCTTCATTTTCAAAGCAGTCCTTGACTTTAAAAACAGTTAGGAAAGGCTGTACTCTGCTTTGAAGCATTAGTGGGCAAAACTCTAATTTATTGCTAAACATTTCCACATCATAAGTGCCCTTGCCTCAGATGCTAATTGAAATATTTCTTTCCTAGAATAAGTAGTGTCCTTCCGCTGAGTAACAGCCAAGTCATGACAAGTCCCTAGCTCCACGTGGTCAAAGTACAAGGTGGCCTAATTTCTGTCTGTCAATAGCTTTCCTTTGCCTGAAATGAGAACAGTGACACCTACTGGTTTCCCTCAGGAACTGCGAGCATAACCACCCCTGGTGAAAATTTCAGCAACATCCCACTCAAACGTTAAGCTCAGAAAACCCGAAGTGTTTTCCCTTTCAAGCAAATCTGGTCCATGTGTGCCTGGATCCATTTTGAACCTGATGGCTCAAAAGGAAGGCAGTGAAGTTTCAGGCAACAGGGAGAGGGAAACAAGTAGGGAGCACACAGGTTCAGACTGCTAGGCAAGTTCCCCACAGTTACCCTACAAAAAGTGACACTTGTTTTTCCAGGTAGCCAGCATTTAGGCACAAGCTCTTAGGAAGGCTGAGAAAAGGAGTCTTTATCTTGCAAGAGCAGCTGAGCCACTAAAATGATTAGGGAACAACTAGCTTTTTCTGCCACAGATTATCCCTTCAACCTATGCAAACACACGCTTTTTACCACAGAGTAGTATATTCATCCCTCCCCAAGGGAGACTCCCCAAATAATCATCCCATTACTGCAGTGAGGTAAAAGTCCAAGACATCTGGGTCTACAGTTCTCCTTATCAGAGACAAATGTATCTCCTCACTGTCCAGCAAACCATAAAGATGTTATATGACCAAACACTCCCACTGTAAAATGGATGTACCAGAACCGAATAATCACAATTCAAATATGGAACAAAATGGCAATCACTAATTGTCACTGTGTATCAGATACCACTCTGTGGGAATTTCAACCCTATGCTGGCTGCAGACTTTGTTCCTAGGTTAGTCCATGGGAGGGCCATGATTTTGCTCTTTGGGAAGATGTCCTTGCTCATTCTTCCCAAGAATGTTCTTCATAGTCCTTCCTGGCTACAACTTGGGGCTCCATTGCTTTCAAAGCTCAAATAGAGCAGTTTGCCTAGAATAGTACCTGATTACATCTGTTATCAATATAATTATTGAAGTTTCCCTTTCTCAAAGTACTCTGTTCAGTTCAGTCGCTCAGTCGTGTCCAACTCTTTGCGACCCCATGGACTGCAGCATGCCAGGCCTTCCTGTCCATCACCAACTCCCGGAGTTCTCTCAAACTCATGTCCAGTGAGTCGGTGATACCATCCAACCATCTCATCCTCTGTCATCCCCTTCTCCTTCCGCCTTCAATCTTTCCCAGCATCTGGGTCTTTTCCAGTGAGTCAATTCTTCACATCAGGTGGCCACAGTATTGGAGTTTCAGCTTCAGCCTCAGACCTTCCAGTGAATATTCAGGATTGATTTCCTTTAGGATGGACTGGTTGGATCTCCTTACAGTCCAAGGGACTCTCAAGAGTCTCTTCCAACACCACAGTTCAAAAGCATCAATTCTTTGGCACTCAGCTTTCTTTATAGTCCAACTCTCACATTTGTACATGACTACTGGAAAAACCATAGCTTTGAGTAGCCTGACCTTTGTCAGCAAAGTAATGTCTCTGCTTTTTAATATGCTGTCCAGGTTGGTCATAACTTTTCTTCCAAGGGGCAAGTGTCTTTTAATTTCATGGCTGCAGTCACCATCTGTAGTGATTTTGGAGCCCCCCAAACTAAAGTCTGTCACTGTTTCCATTGTTTCCCCATCTATTTCCCATGAAGTGATGGGACCGGATGCCATGATCTTAGTTTTCTGAATGTTGAGCTTTAAGCCAACTTTTCCACTCTCCTCTTTCATTAAGAGGCTCTTGAGTTCTTCTTCACTTTCTGCCATAAGGGTGGTGTCATCTGCATTTCTGAGGTTATTGATATTTCTCCCGACAATCTTGATTCCAACTTGTGCTTCACCCAGCCCAGCATTTCTCATGATGTACTCTGCATATAAGTTAACAGGGTGACAATATACAGCCTGGGTGTACTCCTTCCCCAATTTGGAATCAGTCTGTTGTTCCATGTCCAGTTCTAACTGTTGCTTCCTGACCTGCATACAGATTTCTCAGGAGGCAGGTCAGGTGGTCTGGTATTCCCATCTCTTGAAGAATTTTCCACAGTTTGTTGTGATCCACACAGTCAAAGGCTCTGGCATAGTCAATAAAGCAGAAGTAGATGTTTTCCTGGAACTCTCTTGCTTTTTCAATGATCCAGCAGATGTTGGCAATTTGATTTCTGGTTCCTCTTTTCTAAATCCATCTTGAACATCTGGAAGTTCATGGTTCACATACTTTGAAACCTACCTTGGAGAATTTTGAGCATTACTTTGCTAATGTGTGAGATGAGTGCAACTGTGTGGTAGTTTGAGCATTCTTTGGCATTGCCTTTCTTTGGGATTGGAATGGAAAGTGACCTTTTCCAGTCCTGTGGCCACTGCTGAGTTTTCCAAATGTGCTGGCATATTGAGTGCAGCACTTTCACAGCATCATCTTCTAGGATTTGAACTAGCTCAACTGGAATTCCATCACCTCCACTAGCTTTGTTCATTGAGATGCTTCCTAAGGCCACTTGACTTCACATTCCAGGATGTCTGGCTCTAGGTGAGTGATTACACCATTGTGATTATCTGGGTCATGAAGATCTGTTTTACAGCTCTTCTCTGTACTCTTGCCACCACTTCTTAACATCTTCTGCTTCTGTTAGGTCCATACCATTTCTGTCCTTTATTGTGCCCATCTTTGCATGAAGTGTTCCCTTGGTATCTCTAATTTTCTTGAAGAGCTCTCTAGTCTTTCCCATTCTATTGTTTTCCTCTATTTCTTTGCATTGATTGCTGAAGAAGGCTTTCTTATCATATATCCTTGCTATTCTTTGGAACTCTGCATTCAAATGTGTGTATCTTTCCTTTCCCCCTTTGCCTTTCATTTCTCTTCTTTTCACAACTACTTGTAAGGCCTCCTCAGACAACATTTTGCCTTTTTGCATTTCTTTTTCTTGGGGATGGTCTTGATCACTGCCTCCTGTACAATGTCACAAGCCTCTGTCCATAGTTCTTCAGGCACTCTGTCTATTAGATCTATTCCCTTGAATCTATTTCTCACTTCCATTGTATAATCCTAAGGGATTTGATTTAGGTCACACCTGAATGCTCTAGTGGTTTTCCCTACTTTCTTCAATTTAAGACTGAATTTGGCAATAAGGAGTTCATGATCTGAGCCACAGTCAGCTCCTGGTCTTGTTTTTGGGACTTCTCCATCTTGGGATGCAAAGAATATAATCAATTTGATTTTAGTGTTGACCATCTGGTGATGTCCATGTATACAGTCTTCTCTTACATTGTTGGAGAAGGGTGTTTGCCATGACCAGTGCGTTCTCTTGGCAAAACTCTATTACCCTTTGCCCTGCTTCTCCAAGGCCAAATTTTGCCTGTTACTCCAGGTATTTCTTGACTTCTTACTTTTGCATTCCAGTCCCCTATAATGAAAAGGACATCTTTTTGGAGTGTTAGTTCTAGAAGGTCTTGTAGCTCTGTCATAGAACTGTTCAACTTCAGCTTCTTCAGCATTACTGGTTGGGGCACAGACTTGGATTACTGTGATATTGAACGGTTTGCCTCGGAAATGAAGAGAGATCATTCTGTCGTTTTTGAGATTGCATCCAAGTACTGTATTTTGGACTCTTTTGTTGACTATGATGGTTATGCCATTTCTTCTAAGAGATTCTTGCCCACAGTAGTAGGTATAATGGTAATCTGAGTTAAATTCACCCATTCCAGTACATTTTAGCTCACTGATTCCTAAAATGCCAATGTTCACTCTTTCCATCTGTTGACCACTTCTAATTTGCCTTGATTCATGGACCTAACATTCCAGGTTCCTATGCAATATTGCTCTTTGCAGCATCAGACTTTACTTCCATCACCAGCCAAATCCACAGCTGGGTGTTTTTGCTTTGGCTCTGTCTCTTCATTCTTTCTGGAGTTATTTCTCCTCTGTTCTCCAGTAGCATATTGGGCATCTACCAACCTGGGGAGTTCATCTTTCAGTGTCTGATCTTCACCTTTCATACTGTTTATGAGGTTCTCAAGGCAAGACTACTGAAGTGGTTTGCCATTCCCTTCTCCAGTGGACCATGTTTTATCAGAACTCTCCACCATGACCTGTCCATCTTGGGTGGTCCTACATGTCATGGCTCATAGTTTCATTGAGTTAGACAAGGCTGTGGGCCATGTGATCAGATTGGTTAGTTTCTGTGACTGTGGTTTTCAGTCTGTCTGCCCTCTGATGGATAGGGATAAGAGGCTTATGGAAGATTCCTGATGGGAGAGACTGACTGAGGGAGAAACTGGGTCCTGTTCTGATGGGTGCGGCCACGCTCAGTAAATCTTTAATCCAGCTTTCTGTTGATGGATGGGGCTGTGTTCATCCCTATTATTTACCTGGGGGCCAATCTATGGTGAAGGTAATGAAGATAATGGTGACCTCCTTCAAAAGGTCCCATGCATGCACTGCTAAACTCAGCACCCCCAACCCTGCAGCAGGCCACCACCGACCCACACCTCCACTGAAGACTCTGGACACTCACGGGCAAGTCTGGGTCAGTCTCTTGTGGGGTCACTGGTCCTTTCTCCTGGGCCCTGGTGCACACAAAGTTTTGTTTGTGCCTTTCAAGAGTCTGTTTCCCCAGTCCTGCATAAATTCTGGTGGCTCTATGGTGGGGTTAATGGTGACCTCCTCCAAGAGGGCTTATGCCATACCCAGGTCTGCTGACCCGCACCTCCACAGGAGACACTCAAACACAGTTCTGTCTCAGTGTCTGTTGGGTCTCTGGGTCCTGGTGCACACAAGGTTTGTTTGAGCCCTCTGAGCATCTCTGGTGGGCTTGGGGTTTGATTCTAAATGCGATTTCACCCCTTCTACCGTCTTGCTGGGGCTTCTCCTTTGCCCTTGGACATGGGGTATCTCCTCAAAGCTGCTCAAAGTACTCTGGCTTGGATAATAAATTACTTCATTCCTAAATTCAGTTCACAAGGAACTGAATCCTGCCAACCACATGAGCTTGGAAGAGGACCGTAGGTTTCGGGTGAGATTGCTGCCCCAGACATTATCTTGAGTTTAGCCAGGGTGACCCTTGAAGAGAGGACCCAGCTAACAGGTACCTGGACTCCTGACCCATGGAAACTGAAATAGTGAACTTGTACTGTTATTTTAGATGCTAACTTTGTGATAATCTGTTACACTGCAATAGAAAACCAAACACCTTCTCAAACAATAAGCTTGGGCAGAAGTCAATAAATATCCTTATTTTTTATCTGCCTTCAACCTTATCTGGTTGATGTCATCACTTTGGACTGCAATCTGTAAATTACAAGTGAGAGAATGAATGATCCCGATAAACAGATTCAGTGGATTTGGCAACATTTTTGGGTCAGTATTTAGTACATGACAATTCTTGCAAGATTTGATGTTGCAAGAAATTCAACTGGGCTTGGCTCTACAAGCATCTCAGAGGTTGAGGGAGAGATTAAGTAAGTACAGCTCTTAACCTCTTCCTTCTATCTTTCAACCCAGCTTATAGAGGAGCTATCTTCAGCCTGAGGGCACAGGTCACCATTCACAATCTTCTCTGTCATCTTGCCTATTATTAAAGCCACGTCATTCTACCTTCCAAGGTATTCACAGGCAAGAATTTCAATATTTTGCCATGGTCTAACAAGGGTCATCAGCTTTCTAGCTTGCAATATCTGTGCCCTATGGAACCCCCTAGCCAGTGGAACAATACTTTTTCCAGGGAGCCGTTTTTGACTAAGATTAGAAGATGTCTCTGGCAGTTGGTGCCTGCAGGCAGAGGTGATAAATGCAGTCGAGAGTACAGTGGGCACACTGCACTGTATTCAAACATCAGTAGAACCCTGTTGATGTACGCTGCCTCTAACAAATGCCATGTCTTGAGGATCCCACTTCTGGTAACAAACTCTGTATACAGTGAGAAGCAGAAGTGGCTTTTAAAAATGTCTCAAACAGCAATGGCTTAAAGAAGCTACCATCTTTCTCAGTAAATTCCAATTAAGCTGAGTAAGACTGCAAAGGCTCTCTGTCAGGGACTCAAGACTTCAGAGGATCTGCTTTTCAACATTCTATAACAGGAGGGAAAGGGACAGGGCACAACTTTTGAAAGAATGATATAGCCCAAGGACACAACATAAACTGATTAGAATCAAATGGGACCAAGGTGGCAGACAAGACTAGACCTTGATCCTGAATTAGCAAGTGAAATGACACACCCAGAGGGGCCATGACAGCTCTAGTTCAGTTCAGTTGCTCAGCGGAGTCCGACACTTTGTGACCCCATGAATAAGACCTGGTTAAAAGACCAAGGAGTGGGCGGTGGCCCAAATCCAGGAAATCTCCACCCCTTCCCCAAAGTAGTTGGAATAGTCCTCCAACTCATGAGCATATGAAATTACCCAGCCTATGAAAACTATGCCACATTCTGCTGCCACCACATTCACCCTCTGCAGTGGCCCACACTGAGTGCGCTTCTCCCTGAATCTGAATAAATCCTCTTCTTACCTATCACTTCGTCTCTCACTGAATTCTTTCTGCCATGAGACATCAAGAACATGAGCTTCATTAGGTCCTGAAACCAGGTACTGTGGGTTTTGGCTGGGTTCAAGTCCCAGCCATGTGGGTTCAAGTCCTAAGCAAGGTTTTGGCTGGGTTTGAATCCCAGCCACGTGGGTTGAAGTCCGAAACTGGGTTTTGGCTGGCTTCAAGTCCCAGACATGTGGGTTAGTGTCCCAATCTGAGGTAAATGGTTTCAATTCTACTGGACTCTTTAAATTACTGTGTTGCAGATACTCATTAGACATTAGGAAAAGTTCAGTTCAGTCGCGTCCGACTCTTTGCGACCCCATGAATAGCAGCATGCCAGGCTTCCCTGTCCATCACCAACTCCCGGAGTTTACTCAAACCCATGCCCATAAAAGTAACCATCTGTCAAATAAATTGCATATATTGTTTCTCCTGTGGGTAGTTTGTCTTTTGACTTTGCTTAGAGCATTTCAAGTTTACAGAAAAATCTTTTTTTTTTAATAAAATCAAATACATTGATTAGAATGTATTTATTAGAATGTATATTAGAATGTAACCAGTTAGAAACTGGTTACCATGATTTATTCAAGAATTTTAATGGCAATGTGTACTAATAGATCTTTGACCCAATTTTAACTTGGTGTAACTTGTTGGGGTATGGATATAATTCAACTTTGTTTTTTCCAGCTTTCCATCCCATTGTTCTAATACAATTCATCTTTACCTCAATGATTTGAAATGCTGTCTTTAAAATCAGGACTGGGTTTTAAAATTTTAAATTTTAAAAATACTTTTACTGGAAGTATTATGTGTGTCATCTCCTTTAATATGCTAATGTAGTGAGTTACATTACTAAATTTGCTATCAAGAAACACTGCATTCCAGTGATAAGTCCTACTTAGTCATATGTAGTATGCTTTTATTATTGTGTTAAAGAATTTTACTTTTAACTTAACAGGGAAACAGGGAAGTTTCATCAAAGTTTTTGGTACTTTTTTATTTAAGGGTATGCCAGGCTCATAAAATAGAGGTCCATCTACTTCTTAAACACAGAAATAATCTGAATATGGAAAGTTTGATAGAATTCACTATGAAACAATATGGATTCAATGACTTTTAAGAGGTATTAATATACTTCCTATACAGTTGATTCTATGGTTATGACCTTTGTCATTTTATTATCTTCAAACTGAGTCATTTCCTAAAGCTCCAAATGTGTCAATGTAAGTTGACTATTTTAAATTAGAAAATATATCAGACCAAAAAAAAAAAAAAAAAACAAATCCATGTAATGCTGTAATGAGGACCTGTATACCTATCACTCCATTTTGGGAAACAAATCTTAGAGATAACAACTCAATCTCTCAATACTGTTTCCCAACTCCATTCTCCGATGTTCCTCTTCACACATATACTATCCTGACTTAGCTTTTTACTGTATACACAAAACACATACATGTTTTAGAGGTTTTCAATTTACACTCAAATCTGTACTTACATTTTGGAACTTGCTTTTTTCTCTCAGTATTTATAATTTTGTTGCATATTAAGTTCTGGCTAGTAAGTTCTTAAAAGCTGTATGCTATCTCAGTGTTAACAACCCATAGTATCTTTAATCATTCTCTGTTACTGGATATTTAGACTGGCGTTAAGATTTTGCCAAAGCAAGTCTCTGTCATTTTCTCTTTTCTTTCTCCTTCATAAAGGCCCCCCCAAAGGGGAATTAGGTGCACATAAGCTGAATTTTTTCCTTTTTTTCCCCTTAATTTTACATTTTCCTCATTTGAGATACTTTGTGTCCTGAATATTGATCTATTATTTTCAGGTAGAAATCTGGAAGAGGCTTGCATCAGGGTTCAGATTTGGCTAAGTTAGCAGCCCAAAACTTGAAGCCACTGAGGAAGGCAGCGATTTTTACTGTTGAGTCAGTAAGGCTTCTGGGGTATCTTCTAGTAAGAGAACTCCTTGAATATTTGCTTGGTTTAAGAGCTGAGCATTTTATAAATCTCCTGAAGAAATCATCTCCTCAAAGATACCAACCAACTTTGTTTCCTTAACAGGCTTCTATTAATTAGATAGTTTTAAGCTCACATAGTGAATATGTTATTAGAATGAATTGTTGGTTTGACATCTGTGTGCTCTCTAGTCAGTTTGTGACGAAAAAAAAAAAAAGTTCTCTGATAGTCACACCACAAAAAGAAAACTGGTAAGTTTTTAACGCTACATATTACAATTAAAATTAAACTAACTAGTACAATTTTCTTATACCAAAACTAGAGATAAAAATGCTTTATTATCTTACTAGTCATACTCCAATTTTATAAGAACACATTTAAAATTTTACCCTTTGTGCTGTCTTCATTTTGTATTGTGAAATGTATTTTTTAAAAAGTCAGATTTCTTTTTCAACTGGGTAATGTTATTTGACCCATGATATACCAGTGAGACTGATATGCTGTTATCTGTATTTTGATACTTCAATGAGATACAAGAGGATTTCCTGCCTACCAGTCACATGCACACTTAACCAAAATACTGGGCTGAAGTAGTTTCAACTCATCCTTCCCAGGACAACTTCCTTGGCCTGACATCCCTCTAAAGGCTAACTTCAAGTTAGGCTTGAAGTTTATCTTGTAAACAATCTTCAAGTATTTTACACATATTCCTAAATAGGCTCAAGGTGTACAAATATTCTGATCCCCATAACCCTTAGGACAGCTGGCAAGCAGTCTCATCTGTTTCTCCCAGAATGCCTTAAAATACCACCATTTCCCATTAAGGTTATGATGTGAAAAAATTAGAAAACATGGCTGTAGTCCCATGACTACCATGTAGGCTCCTTTAAGGAATAGTTCTGTATTCTCCTGACTCTGCACTGCCTAGAACAGTCCTCTGAACACAGCATGATTCATCTTGAAAGTGAATATCACTCAATCATGTCCAACTCTTTGCAACCCATGGACTGAATTCTCCAGGCCAGAATACTGGAGTGGATAGCTGTTCCCTTCTCCAGGGGATCTTCCCAACCCAGGGATTGAACTCAGATCTCCTGCATTGCAGGTGGATTCTTTACCAGCTGAGCCACAAGGGAAGCCCAAGAATACTGGAGTGGGTAATGAGTGAACTGATATTAATTTCTAACACCAGTAAGGCCTTTTAGAAGTTTAACTGGTTATTTTAATTGGTGAGTATTTTGCGTATTCTCTGTCAGCTGGCACGATTTCAGTTCAGTTCAGTTGCTCGGTTGTGCCCGACTGTTTGCGACCCCATGAATCGCAGCACGCCAGGCCTCCCTGTCCATCACCAACTCCCGGAGTTTACTCAAACTCATGCCCATAGAGTCGGTGATGCCATCCAGCCATCTCATCCTCTGTCTTCCCCTTCTCCTCCTGCCCTCAATCCCTCCCAGCATCAGGGTCTTTTCCAATGAGTCAACTCTTCGCATGAGGTGGCCAAAGTATTGGAGTTTCAGCTTCAGCATCAGTCCTTCCAATGAACACCCAGGGCTTATCTCCTTCAGGATGGACTGGTTGGATCTCCTTGCAGCCCAAGGGACTCTCAAGAGTCTTCACCACCACCATAGTTCAAAAGCATCAATTTTTCGGTGCCCAGCTTTCTTGACAGTCCAACTCTCACATCCATACATGACCACTGGAAAAACCAAAGCCTTGACCAGACGGACCTTTGTTGGCAAAGTAAAGTCTCTGCTTTTTAATATGCTATCTAGGTTGGTCATAACTTTCCCTCCAAGGAGTAAGCGTCTTTTAATTTCATGGCTGCAGTCACCATCTGCAGTGATTTTGGAGCCCCAAAAAATAAAGTATGACACTGTTTGCACTGTCTCCCCATCTATTTCCCAGCCAATCCTAAAATAAAGCTTTTGCAAAATATGCAGAAAGTCAAAAAAGATGCTTATACAAAGAGCCTTGCCTTAAAAAAAAAATTTTTTTTAAAATTCAGTTAAGCTGTTCCCAAACACAATTGACAAATAGCACAGACATTGCAATTCTGCTTTTAAATAATCTGTAGAGAAGTGAACAGATATACACCTTCTTAGGAAATTTAGGAGCACACATGCATTACCAAACTCCTGTGTTTGGCAATGTATGTCTTTATATTTTATAACCAGTATCTAGCAAAGATATAAACTGATGATCAGTATGGAAGATCTTTTCAAAGGATCTTGCATTATCCCCAAGACTTCTGGTGTGATTAAAAGTCAAAAATGATTTTAATCACAGGAAAGGCCACCCAAATGCTTTACAATTATCTATATGCATGAGTGCCCAGTCATTTGTGTCCGACTCTTTGTGACGCTACGGACTGTAGCTCACCAGGCTCCTCTGTCCATGGAATTCTTCATGCAAGAACACAGGATTGGGTTGCCATGCTCTTCTGCAGGGGATCTTCCCCACTCTGGGACTGAAACTACCTCTCCTGTTGACTCCTGCGTTACAGGCAGTTTCTTTACCTGCTGAGCCACCTAGGAAGCCCATAAATATCTATAATTGTCCATAATTATTATCCTACAAATTTCACTTTCCAAGAACATTTATAATGAACCAGAACTTCCAGGATACCTTTTGAATGCCCATGTCCCCATTTTAGTTTCCAAAATCCCAAATAAGAAAACAGCTCATAGTTATCTATCAAATGTACTATAAATGTACATCCAGATAGTCTGAGAAAACAGCACTCATGTCAAAACACCTAATTCTACTGTAATTCTTGGCTGTAGTATCCACAGCAAGCACAGACTTCACGGTTCCTGAAATCCTCTCTTCTCTCACCTCAGTCAGTGACTGATTGATCATACTTGATCATACTTGTCATTAACAGATTAAGTGTAACTCCTCAAATTGTCAACTTCCACTTCCTACATTTCCAGACTGTTCTTTCTAAACAGACTTATAGTCCATTGATGGTGCCACATTTTCACTTTCTTTCTCCTCCTCTCACGTCTGTACTTCCCTGTTTACCTAGCTGAAGTTCCCAGGCTATCTCTACAACACTGACAGTCTTCATCGGGTCAGTAAGACTCCTGTGGCAACCTCTGTTAAATCCAATTCACCTACTCTAGGCCTGCACTCATGCGGCTTTACATGGCTGAAGATAAAACATTGCCTTAATTGTAGTCTTCTTATAAATTCACTATCACTAACCTTGAGTAGTCTTCCATTTTGCCTAGCTATCAACTATGTTTCACAGGTCTGTCAGCTCTCCTATTCTTCTGGTCTAGAGCATTTGTCCACCTCCTATCTCCAGTATCTAACTGCTACAAGGTACTTGCCCCTTGAAAACCAAGCTCCCAGCCCTCCCTGGCCCTGAATCTTCTGTAGTTTCTCAAACCCCGAATGTCCTTGCCATCTCCCTTTATCTCACATTCTACAAACAATCCTGGCAAATACAAATGCTTTTATCTTTAACATATATCCAGAAATCACTACCTTTACAGCCTACAGCTACCACCTTAGGCCAAGCCAGCTTTCTCTATCCACCACATTACTGCATAATTGTTTTAGTTTTGCCTTTACCTCCATACTTTGGCCTATTCAACAAAGCAGGCATTCAGTTCAGTTCCGTCACTCAGTTGTGACTCCTACTAAAAAGACAACCCTGAGTTTTAGGATACTGTGTATTTCTAGTGTTCTTCTACTTTAATAAAATGCAAATCTTAGACTATGAAAGACTAAGTCTATTACACAACTATTATTTCAGACTGCGCTCTATTTCGATAAATATTACCTTTTACATGCACATCACCTCAGAAACAATTACATGTATTTTTAACATAGCATTCTAGGCCATAGAACAGAGTCAAAATAATTAACCTTCAGCACATGACAAACTCATGATAGCCCAGTTGACATAATTAAGCTAATCAATTAAAAATTCACCTAATGCTTAGTTCAGAATCATTATTAGACTTTTGAAAATGTGTTTTAAAAAAGGGAGTAGATAATTAGCACTATTAATTCATTTTCTTCTGGAACCTCAATATGAGAAAACTTGTATTTTAAAGCTAGAAAAAACGATCTAACCAAAAGTGTCATAATTTTATGTATGTTTATATTCTCAATGCTTTCAAAGCCCAACTGTGATTTTTTAAAAAAGAAATTAAACAACATGCTTTCATTGAGAGAATTTTTAAAATCTATACAATTCAAGCTAATGAAATATTTTATTGTACATAATAAAAGTGGTGTTTTTAAAAAAAACATTTCCAGGCCCAGACATCTGCAGGAGTATGTGAGGAAAGAATTCCACTGGAGTATAATAAGCAATAACTCAATTCAATGAAACCACAAATCCACCCTCCCTACAGTAAATACTAACATTTACCACAGGCTTGAAATTCCTGTAGCATCAGTAAATGTATTTTTTAAAATATTACAAACATGCTAATGATGCATAGTAAGATGGAAAAATTTAGACTTCACTGCACACCATATGTACTCCCAGCTTGTCTAATTTACAACCAGTAAAGAATCACAAATATCCAAAGAAAGTATTTTAAAATAGTATATGATTCACTGGTAAGTGACTTTTATACTCAAATAAATACGAAATTTTTCATTTTAATGTCACATTGACTTTCAGTACTTTTCACTCCAAGAAAAAAATAAACTGAGACATGGTCATGAGTTCAGGATTATATATATTACAATTTGCCTTGTTATAATACATTTGTGGCTTTATGATAAAAATAACTCAGGGACACATGGAATCCAAGCTAATCTGCATAACTGTCACAAGGGGGGAAAAAAGCATTAAATGCATTTCTGAAATAAGAATTTTCATTTAATTCAGAATCTCAAAACAGCATTAGACCTTGGCCTTGTTTAAAAAAAGTTCAGTTAAACACTAAGCTAGCTAAATAACCTTCTTGAAAGGTTTAAACACAATTGATATAGAAAATGCTTTCCCTCTAATCTCAATCTTACATAAATGAAAGAGGTGAGGGGGGAAAGGTAGACAATTTCTTTAGCAGCATATATGGCTAAATCCATCAACCACCTTATACTAGAATGTCCATTATCGACCCCATTAAAAAGGACTGGGCAAAGAGCAACAGTTTACCCACTTCATAGACCAGAAGACAACAACTTTATAGAGTTACGGTGTAAAACATTTTTGAAACACTTCAAAAACTTTTGACATTAAACTAGAGGAATCATGTTTTCATTGTAAGAAAGAAAGACATAACAGAAAGTAAAAGACATTTAAACTAAACTGATTTTCAATCTTCTCTGAATAAAAGAAATTAAAAAAAAAAGGTTGATTAGCTAAGCTTTGTGCTCTAACCAAACTAGTTAATTACAGTGATTTTAAATGGCAACAGCCCTCTGACTGGGTAGCTTGACAGTTTTGAATACTTTTGCAATGATTTTTTTTTTAAACGCAAAGACACTAAAATGATCCGGTCATGCAATGTTCATCTTATGCATTCTGCATCTCTTTTCCAATCTTGTAACTAAGGATCTTGTTCCAATCAATCTTAGTGCGTGTAACTGGCAACTGTCGACGTAAGGCTTTGAAAGTAGTGTCTGACATCGTCTGGTAATTCTCACTGATGGCAGTCTGGGAAAAACAGTAGTTAAAAGTTTAAAGAAATAAAAGGAACAGAACAATGTATAAAACATAGATATTTTAGGAAACACCTTATTTAAGAAGCCTGTTTAATTGTTTTTAAAAAGTCAAGTAAAAATCCCAAAATGGTTTTAAAAGCTATTTAAAAGCAGCTAAAAGAAAAAGTTTATAATCATTTTGAATAATTAAATTTAATAAAATGAAATTATAAGTTAATTTTCTGTGTGTTCTCGTTTTGCATTTATTTTACTATTTATCTCATAACAATTTCACAAATTACTGTTTGCAAGGAGTGGAAACATGTCCAATACATAAATGTTTAAATTCAAGAATGCAGTTTAGAAGCTGATAAAGAATGTATTATAAAAAGCAGAGTATAAAATGAACTATGATCTAAGCAGATCACATATAATCTAACTGTTCTGGGAAACACCTCCCATATTAGAATTTCTTGTCAGAAACAAACTAGCCATCTAAAATCTTGGTCTATTTTGACCAGTACTCAGAAATTACAGTTGGCTAAAACTGAGTTTTGGCTACATTTTCACAAGTCTTCACCTGAACTAAAATGAAAAAAGACTATCTTATTATAGTGAAATGATGAAAAAGTTCAAGTTTATGATTGAAATTAAAATTTCAGTGCCAATATTTATAAGCAAACATAGATTATATAATATTTTTGAAACTCATACCTGGTATTCATTTTCTGCAGCCTCTACAATCTTTATAAATTCTTTTGCTGTTTGCACCTCATTCTGAATGAAAAACAAAATCAAAAGAAAATAAAATAGTAACTTAAAACTACATCACTATTAACTTTTAAATAGGTATGTCAATAGATGTCTGGTTAATGATTTGTTACAATTTAAATAACACAGGTAGAAATTATGACAAAGGGAAAAATACTGTAAGATCAACTATTATAAATTCCAAGGCAATTAGGCAAAAACATTTTACATCTACAGAATGAGTGTGTTTATAGTGTTCCCTGGTTAAAGAAAGTGAAATCTTGGTAATACATGCTGATGAAAAATTCAATTATAATACAACCATGTCAATAGATAATCATTACAGATAAGAAATTAGTCACAGATTTCTAATTAATGACTATATGCCAAATACTTACTGAACAATATTCACCACCATAATGATACATTTAAAAAATATTACCAATTAGAAAAGGCATATTTTAAAATTTAATGTGAATTTTTAGTGTTTAAATATTTTCTGGAAATTTTTTTAAACATCTCAATATAATGCGTCCTTGTATTTTTCCTAATAGTAAATGCTAATGGAAAGTGAGACTTTTTTATAAATAAACGTTAACAAAATTATCTATATCTTCTTTATATATATTACTTATATATTGGGCACATTTTTTCTATCCAAAAACAATAAAACAACAAATGAAAATCCTCTAAGATGAAGTAAAAAAGTAATTCCTAAAACAAGCAGCACAAACTGGCATACTAGTCAAGTTTAATTACTACAACCAGATCTTGCACAACTCCAGTCTATGATTTTGCAGACAAATCTCTCTTAGGAAGAATTTTTACTCAATCTCAAAGAAGACAGTACCAAGTACCCTGCTACAAAAGTAACTTTACATAGATACTCATGACACAGAACTATATTGAGACTGCCTTATAGAAAATCAGACATCAGTAATTATCTTTCCTGGCAAATTTTGCAAGAATACCATTTAGCAAGAAACCAGAAATCACCTTAGTGTGAACGAAAAACTGAAAGAAACAACAACAAAAGCAAAGAAAAAAGAAAGAAAAGCCCCAAATCCCACAGTTTTCATTTCTTTTCAGATAGAATCTGGCCTAATACAGTCTCACATGTTTCTTAATATTAAATGCTTTCTTAAAATTAAACTTAAAAAAATTTGTAAATTTTTGAGTATTAGTAGTTGATGTTTACAATATAATAATGGCTTTTGGTATACAACACAAATGTTTATCAGAAATGTTATTATTAATGTATTATATTATTACTACCCTCTGGAGAAAAAAATTCCACATAGTTGTATCTGCAATGAAAAGAATGTGTGAAAGAACTTTGCAAGAAAAAAGACTTCAGTTCAAAATTTCTAGAATTTGAAAGCTGAACAAGAAAAACTTCATTAAATCATAATCCAAATAGAGGGGAAAAAAATACCATAGGGCTTAAAAGTTAAGTACAGGATCACAGACCTTAGTAGAGCTAAACAATCATAAAACTCTTAGAAGAAAACAGTGGAGTAAATCTTCATGATCCTGGGTTAGGTGATAGTTTCTATTAATATTCCAAAAACACAAGTAACAAAAGAAAAAACAAACTGAACCCCATCAAAACTAGTTACTTCTGTTCTCCAAATGATACTACCAAGAAAGTGAAAAGACAGACAGAATTTGTATCTGTAAATCATATATCTGACACATAACTTGTATCAGGATACATAAGCAACAGTTACAACAAAAAAATACAAATAACTAATCAAAAAATAGACAAAAGATCTGAAAACACATTCTTCCAAAGAAGCTATTCAAATGACCAATAAATACACAAAAATAGGCCCAATATCATTATCCATCAGGAAAATATAAATAAAAATCACAATAAGGTACAATTAATACTAACTAGGATAGCTGTAACAAAACAGATAGACAAGTTTTGGTGAGGATGTGGAGAAACTACAACTGACAGGAAGTGAACTAGTTCAGCCACTTTGGAAGCAGTCTGGCAGTTCTTCAAAAGGCTTGACCAACCTAAAGCCACCACCCTGTATATACTGAAGAGAAATTAAAACAATTTCTACACAAAAAATGGTACATGAAGGTTCACAGCACAAAAACTGAAAACAAGACATATGTCCATCAACTGATAAATATATAATGGTATATGGGTTATTATTCAGCAATAAAATGGACAGAAATACTGACATCTCTCACAGGGTGAACCATGAAAATACCATGCTAGGTAAAAAAGCCTATCATGAAAAAACACATGTTGTAGGATTTCATTTATATAAAATGTCCAGAATAGGACAATCCATAGAGTCAGAAAGTAGATTCATTGTGGCTTAGCGTCGAGAGGGGCTTGGGAGAAGGGCTGGTAGGAAGGAATAGGAACAACTGCTAATGGGTACACTGGGTTTTTGGAGGATGAAAATGTTGTAAGTAAGACTGTGGTGACTGTTGTACAACCCTGTTAATATACTACAAATAAACAAATTTTATACTTTAAATGGGTGAACTAAATGGTGAAATACATCTCTTTAAACAAAGCTGCTTAAAAAAAAAGTTAGGTACCAATTTCCAAGTACTTACCATCTTTCCTCTATCTGAAATACTTAAATCTACAGCAGAAATACTATTTTAAATGTTAATTCCAAAACTGTTATGGTTTGATAGAAGTATTAGGTTGTTTAACTTTTATTTTGGAATTAATTACTTACAGACACTGTTAAGGAATCTTGTATATCTTTATGACTCACTAGTTGAACATTACCATCTTCATAATAATGAACCTATTAGAAAAAGAAATTACAGAGACCACGTTTCAGGAGTTATCAAGATCCGCATGGCTTCAACAATCACACCAATGCAGATGACTACCAATTTCGGCTCTAACCCAGCCTTCTCTGCTGAGCTCCTGACCTTTTAAACTTCAGTGAGTGTCCTCCCGCCTTCAGGCTAGTGAGGAACTAGGCAGCAATTCCTGCAGTTCCTCAGGCAAGCCCTCCACTGACTGGACTGCAGGACATCCTTACCTCACAGATGCTCTACCAGTATCTAAACTCGATTTCCAAAACTGAACTCGCAATGTTCTCTCCCAACACCAGTCATCTTCTGTGTATTTCCACTATCCATTTAACTCCTCAAATCCAAAGACATGAATTTATTCAATAAACATTAATTAAATATAGACGACTGCTACTACAGGAGGTTACAGAAACATAAAGCTTTTTAAAAGACAATCCCTGACCTCGTATTTCAACACAACACAGTAAGAGGTATGTACCAAATATATTAGCAATACTCCAGACTCTCTCTGAAACTTAAAAAAAGGACTTCATAAAAGAGGTGACACTGTTCTTGGGTTTAGTAAAATGAGTATAACGGACTAGGGAAGATGAAGCAACTTAAGCTTAGAGAAGAGTATACTTTAGAAAGGCCTACAGGTACCTAGGACTGGCATGTGTGAGTTTGAGGAGGAAGAGGAGTGGCTGACAGAACACACAGGTAGGGGACAAGTCAACGGTAGGCCGTGTATGCTATGCAGTATTGTCTGGAATATCTAGCAGGTGAATGTACCACTAAAATGGTTTCAAGAGGCAAGTAACACATCCAGATTTAAATTAAAAAAATCATCTTTCTGATGGCAATGTAAAAAAATAGATTGTGTACATTAATTGCTCAGTCGTGTCTGACTCTGTGACCCCATGGACAGCAGCCCACCAAGCTCCTCTGTCCACGGCATTCTCCAGGCACGACTGCTGGAGTGGGTTGCCATTCCCTTCAACAGGTGACTTCCCAATGCAGGGACTGAACCCAGGTCTCCTGCACTGCAGGCAGATTCTTTGCCATCTGAGCCAGCAGCAAAGCTCTAAAATGGATTAGGAGATGACAAAGGCTCCAGCAAATTAACAAAATCATGTAAACATTATATGCTAGGCATCATGTTAAGTGCTGAAGATAGAACCAGACAATCCTTATTCTTAACAAGCTTTAGCCCAACAGGGGCACCATCTCAGAAATTATGCAGGTGAGAGCTATTGAGGTTTGACTGAAGGAAAAAATAATGTCAACAATAACAGGTAACATTAATTAACACTTTATGCCTGGCTCTGTTCTAACCACTTTGCCCCTATTAACTCATTTTCAAACTGTATGAGCTATTCCATTACTGCTATTTTTCTTCCTTTTTCTTTTTTCCTTAGCTGATGAGGAAATAAAAGCTTAAATGACTTCCTGATGTTACTCAACTGATAGAGCTGGGATTCAAACTCAGGCAATGTGGTTTCAGAATCCATGTTTATAACTTCTATTCTCTAGCCCTTAAGGGACAGTCACATCAAGACATAAAAGTAACAGGACCTAAGCCTAGAAATAATATATTCTGGAGTCAAATGATAGAGCAGTGTGTTTGATCCAGCTTTACTCCTTTATGGCTCTTAGCACAATACCTTTCATGACAGTTTCGTGATATAAATGTTATCGAATAAATAAGTGAACCAAGAAGAGACCAGTCAGTATTTCTCTGTAACTTATTTAATAATATTTATATTCAAATCCTCTTAGTTATCAGATTTCTTCTACATAAACATTTGAGCTTACATTGAGTCAGTTCTAGTGGGTTTCACATAAGCGAAATATGAGTACAGAAGATACTTAAGATATATGTAACATGTACATGTATTAATATATATACTTACACATCTACAAACACACTTATATTAATATTATACTTCATTCAACTCCACCCCAATTTTAAAGAACAGCACAACTCAACTCAGAAGATGCTTGGATGAACAAACTGTATGAAGAGCAGCCCAAATGATCGGATCTAATCTTAGCTGTGTTTAGAATCGGTCAACTACTCCTGCAGATTTCTGATGACTAGGGAATGAACTGCAAGGTTATTTAAAAGATAAAATCAGCACTACTTTTTCCCCCCATTGCTTCTGTAAACAAAGACCTGGGAAAGAAATAGCTACTGAGTACTATGAAAATACATGAGTTAGTTGTTTCTCTGCTCAGAATCATCTAGACATCAGCAAACTAATTTATTTCATACCTGAATTTTCAAGATGCCAACCACCTGAGTGGTTGAAGGAGTGATTGTAAACTTCCACTCTGACCTCCAACGACCATTCCTTAAAAATAAAAACAGCAGCTGTAAATAAGGTAGGGAAAATAATTTGAATAAATTTTAAATTATTTAAATTCCAGACTTAAATTTACACTACATAATGACAGAGTGTGGGGGATGGATGATGTATATTCATTTTTTTAATCACTGAAATATTCAAAAGAATCAAGAGGTTAAGTTTAGTTATGAGCTACATTTAATTTAATCTTCACCTGACTGATAAGGATCTACATAATGGATGCAATTTCAGAATTCTAAGGCTTAAAATACAGTTCAAAACTACATCAATTTTCTCACTTATGCCTTAATTAAGAAAAAACTGAATAAATATTCATATTATCAAGGGCTCTCACAAGTTTACCATCCACTGAATGATACTAAGTACATAGTTTTAAAAGAATGGATGGCAGTTCAATATTCTTAGGGAGATTTTGAAACTTGGAAGGAGAAGGGTTATAAGTATCAGATTTTTTTTTCTTTTCTAATTTTAGATTTAGTTTCCACATAAAAGGTACAGATTTCAAAATGATTTTTGGTATAAAAATTGGTACAGATTAATGGTAGGAAACTGACATTACAAACAAGCAACAAGCATGTTATTTATTTTTGTCTCTCAGATAACAATTTTATTTTTTCCTGACATCTTTTTCATAGCAACTTCTTTGCTTTCAAGTTCTATTTGCTCTTTGCATGCTAAGACATATCCTGATAGGTAAACTTATCAGTTTTTTTTTTTTAAACAATATGTAAATAGTCACAGAGCTAATGGGTCACTATACTGGCTTTGCTACAGAATTATTTCTGGGTTCCCTTCAATAGTCTTGCAATCTGACCAATCACAAAAACCTACAGTGTGATAGCACTCTCAAACCTAAAATCAACACTTATTTGAGAAGTACTATAATTAGTACACAGCATGTGTTCTACAAAATAAAAGACAACTTTGTAACAAGTTCTGATTTTGAGTGACTCAATTCAGTCATTTTGGGAAAAGAACTTAGATCTATTCATTTTTATTCCACAATTCCAAAAGAGGTTATTCCTCTTATCTAGGTATTAGTATCAACAATTAGTGAGGTCTAAGCATACACAATTCTGATTTATAATGGCAATATGCATATATCACCACTGATTGTGAAAAGAAAAAAAAAGGAATTCCAAATCAAGCAATGGTACCACTTTGAGAGCTGTTTCAAAAGATCCTTCCAAAGGCATTACTATATATATTACTATATATATATACTATACATATATACTATATATATATTACTATATATACACACAGTAACAGTATATTGCACTGTGTAGACCGTACCCTTTCATCAACGGAATAGACAAGATTTCTTAGCCTTTGATTATATTCTTCCTTTCTCTTCTATTAATGCTTTAATTACAAATGTGAATTTATTCAACAAACATTTATTAAGCCCCCAATACTGCTGGACATTACCAAAACAGTAGAGACCAAGAAAAGAATGTCTCTAGTGAAATCTAAGAAATGCCCATGACTAGAATCTTCTGATCTTTATTCTATCTGTATCTGAGGTGAACTGAAGTAATTTCATTGTACCAAAATATTTAGATTTTAGTGAGGATATTGTGATATGTGATATCCAGTACTTTAGAATGTCATACAAAATTATCTTTTCCAAAAAGTGGAAGTGATTTTAGCTTCAATAATATAATGTTCACAGTAGTTTAGAAAAAAATTTAGATATGTGAAGTGAAACAGACTAGAAAATTCAAGGACATCATTTTCATTTTATATATGTTCACACAAACTGTATTTCTGAAAACTAGTAAATTTACTATATTTATAAACTAGTAACTTTACTATAACATCTCTCAATATATTCTAAACTAAAACTGAGTAATGAGTCCAAATCTCAACAAGATTGATTTCATTATAAGTATCCTGGCACACACACCATAAATTAATAGCGATTTTGTGAAGATTTATTTCTTAAGATACTGGTAAATCAATGCAACAAACTTTTAGGCCCAAAATGGACAAAACACATTTATATTAAGGCCATACAAGTAAGTTAAAACAACAGAACTTCTAGGAAACTTCAGCTTGTCAAGAAGGCATATGTCTACAAACTGAATTGATTTTCCTTCAGTGATAACGCATCTGCTTTCCTCCCAACGTTCCTGTAACCTTACATTTACTTCTGTGATGGTTAAGCAACAGAGCCACCTTGGACCACAGATAAAACTGGTCCACAGGGGTTACTGAATCATGCTATGGTACCCTTACCACCCCACCAACCAACTCAGCTAACAAGCCAAAGGCTAAAACACTTCAGGTAAATATTATGACCATTCTTACTCCGAAGGGCTTAGCATGTGTTATCAAAAAATGGGGTAAGAGTAAAGATTTCATTCAATTCCAAACTTACAAAGTCTTGGAGAGCCACAGAATTTTATAATAGGAAAGATCTCAGAAATAGGACTGTCTAAGAATAAAAAGGCCCAACAACTTGATTAATAAAGGTCTAATATGAATAGGACTTCCTGGGGGCTCATACGGTAAAGCATCTGCCTGTAATGCGGGAGACCCAGGTTCGATCCCTGGGTTGGAAGATCCTTTGAAGAAGAAAATGACAACCCACTCCAGTATTCTTGCCTGGGAAATCCCATGGACAGAGGTGCCTGGTAGGCTACAGTCCACGGAGTCACAAAGATTTGGACATGACTGAGTAACTTCACTTTCACTTTCAAGATGAGTAGGGAAAACCAGTATTTTGGAGAGCTGGACTTTTACAAGGCATAATCAAATGATTTGTACAAAAATTATAAGGCATGATTGTAATTTGTCTCACTGTACAAAACATGTCATTATTTTCTCATATTGGCCAACCAGACACAAAGAAATCCATAAGAAAACATCTACTTCAGCATCATTAAAGTTCACACACAAAAATGATCATCCTTCACTTTATTAAGTATCTCTGTCTTCCTCCCCCATGTTAAGTCTCATTCAGGAACAATCCCTTCTCAGGATGAACATATGGGCCTGCCAACTGGTCTGGTCATAGGCACACATTTTCCCTTATTTTTTTTTTTTTTCACATGTTCCCTTAGAATGCTGCTTGCTAGTCTAAAAACTACTCCTCCCTCTCCCACCTTTTTTTCACTGAATGTCAACAGATTTACCGCTACCTTTAAATGATTGGGTGGAATACAGAACAGTTATTTCTCTCATATCAAAAGGCTGAAGTTTTTGTTCTGTTCTTAGTCAATCATACACAAACAAGGTATAAGCCCAATCAACAAAGCAAGAACTACAAAGAATATAAGCAAGGTCATAATTCCCCAAAACAAAATTTAACTTACCAAAAGTTTTTTGCTTGAAACTGATGGCTTTCTATGCATGCAATAATGGTTTGCTGTCCATCTATTTTTTTACCATATACCTTATTGGTAAAGAAAATAAACACAAGAGTGAATTTAGGGCCACAGAATGTCCAACTTTAAACATCTATAAAATATTGAAAACTGTACAGAACTGTGGCAAGAACATATAAAAGAATACAAAGTAGGTCATCACTCCAATATAGTAGGTAGGAAAACAAGTACTTATACATTGAATCACAGATTCTTAGTGAAACATAAAATAGCACACAACTGATGAAGTACAACTTATTGGGAAAAAACTAATTGTACTCTCAAATGTTCAAAAACATTTCACAATCTCAGGGGTTGTCATTTCTCTAGACATTTAAAATAAAAAAGTACTGAGACAGAAGTGAGAAAGTTAATTTACTTATAACTGAGAAAGTTCACTAAGAGAATGCCTGTAATGAGTTGATGATGTTTTAGTATTTGATTTCTTGCCAACTGTTTTAAAAGTAATGAATAATTTGTGTCTTTCAATCCCCTGGGGACAAGTGAGGACTCTAACTCAACCATATCACCTTATCCTTGTGTTATTCTTCCAAAAGAATCCTAGTCAACATGCTTATAACTGAAAGAACCTGTATGGTATTTCAGGTCATGGTGCTATACTTTTCAAATAATTACTGAGAGTTAGATACTTAAGGGAATCATATCAATTTCTTTCCTAGCCAGGCATCTTCTAAGAGTGAAATGGGGTGGCTATTGGTAATAATAACAAAGTTGGGACAGAAGGTATTAACCAAGGTATTAATCATCTTAGATTGGTAGGCAGAGGCCAAGTTCACAGAGCCTTGAAAGCCATGTCCAGAAGTGCGGACTCTTTCCGAAGTGCAATGCAAAATCTTTGATGAATTTTAAGCAGGAGATTTTCATAATTTGATTTGCATTTCAGAAGATCACTGGTTATGGAGAAGATCACAGAAGCACAAATGCAGGGGACTAAAAAGCATACTAGATACAATTTTATGAAGGAAAAAAAAAGTACTCCTACTTTCTATCATTATTTTATTCTGAAAATAAAAAACAGGTTAAATCTATGAAAAAAACCACATTAAAAATATAAGAAATTTGGTTATAAAACACACAAGGAAAAGATTTCACTTCCAATAATTTTATTTAAGATCTTGTAATTTAATGAAAAGAAGTTTACTGTAAGCTGATGGAGATGAGTCATAAACATGAGATTAAAGAATCACATCATATGATGTTCCTCTAACCAACGTATGAGAATTACTACTTGAATTTAATTCAAGGTACAACCATTTTTCCATTTTTAATGATTACAACAGATTTACTATTTAAAGTTTCTTGAAAAAACTAGTAAACATTCTCAGAAGTATTTACTTCAAAAAAAATATTGTTACTAAATGTCTATTCTGTAAGTTAGTATAAATTTCAAGATATTACAAAAACACTTGTCATATTTACATAGGACAAATGAAAAAAGTGCACATTGGATGACTCACAGTGCAGACTCCATTCGGGTAATGTTCTTTTACATAAGCTCGTAGAGCAGTTTCTACTGAAGTTCTCCATGATTCAATTGCATTTTCTGCTTCATATGGTCTTGGATCAGTTGCTTCCTTTCTTAAGTGATCAAATTTGAAAGAGATTCTGTTTTTTGGATCCAAAAACTTTCCATTTCCCAGGTCACCATGTTCTGTTATCAGTACCTTCGATGATACAATGAATTTTGGGGGAAAAAAAAGGAAAAAAAAATTTTTTTAAATAGTACTTAAATACTGTTATATTAATATACACTCCTTAAGCTTTTTCTTTAAAACTATAAAATTCTACTCCAAGCAATTGATCTAACCATATGGCATAACTAAAATACTTCAAATAATCAGACTATAAAGACAGTGAGGGTGGTATTCAGTTTACATCAGTGGATCTCATTTTCTCCCAGTATAACATCCAGCTACCCAGTTGGGGGGAAAAATTCATCTTCGAATATCCTGCTGGAGTCAGGTTTGGTTTGGTTTTGGAGACCGACGAACAGGTTACTAACTTTATTATCAGTCTCCAGTTCCCCGAAACTGAGGAACCGGTAATAACCTGTAATGAGAATGGCTACAAAGGACTGGTTTTAGTCCAGTGAGAGTCCTCTTCAGTGTGCCCTACGGTACTCCTGGGGCCACAACTTCACCTACCGTGAAGTGCCTGCTGACTGCTTTTAGTAAGCTTATCATTGACAGTTGTTTTCAGTTGACTTCTGAATTAAAAAAAGTAATTTCTTCATTTATATATATATTTCTTCATACATGCATAAATTTGGTATTTTATGCTTTGTTTTTAAAAATTTCACTCTTTCTTTCCCATGCAACTCTCCCAATACTTGACTCCATACCTGTATCAGGACTCCCCCATGCCTCTGAAGTAAATTATGCAAACATAGGAGGTACCCTTTTAAATTTTTTCCAGTCATGTTATTCCACAGATACAGATAAATACATACACAGACACACATCGAGGGGTTTTATTTGGTCACTGTTCTATGAGAATGGAATGAAAATGCACACACAGTTTTCTGCAAGTGGTTCTTTTCAACATCAATGACATAGAAATCCTTCAAAGTCAACTGGTAAACTGCTCACCATTCTTTTAAATGGTTGCATACTATCCCTTGATACGGATACAACATAATTTACTCTGCCATTCCACTATGTTGGACCATCTCTTTATTTTCAGGCTGTTTTCTTTTTGGGGGGAGGATCAAGCACATTAAAAATGTTAACGTATTATTGTACATATATTCTAACCTGCCAATGTTTCTATTTCCATTGGATGTTTCTATTTCTCTTACATTCTCAGCAGTGAGAACAGTAGGTAAAGTTTGTATATTTTTAATTTTAACACATAATTAGACTGCTTTCTGAAAATGGCTGTGATAATCTACATTTCTAAGAACAATAAATGAGATGGTTCCCTTCATATTATCACCATCAACAAGCACAGAGTTCTTGTCTTCAGTCTGATGAGCATAAATATATATTACTTTAATTTTATTTCTCTGGCTGAAGCTAAATATCTCCAAGTTTGTGGACCAATTTTTTTCCGTGAGTAAATACCTTTTAATATTTTTTATGAGAGTGATTTTTTCTTATTAACTTCTAAGTTTCCTTTATTTACGGTTATTTGTTTTATTCTACAGTTAAAATTATTGATATGCTGCAAAATGCCCATCTTTTTCTTTTACAATTTCTGGGTTTCCAGTCTTAAGGTGGTTTCCCTTGCCCTTAAACTACACATGTAGATGCTTTTCTCTGAAAATTCTAGTCATTTTACAAATTTTTAATCCATTTGATGTTCATTTCTATACACTCTATGTGACAGAGGACTGGTTTAACTACATGGTAGACACAGTTGATAGAAATCAGTTGTACCAATACCCTTTATTATATACCAGTCCAAATTATAACCTTGTCATGTATAAAAATATTCATATAATTCTGAACTTGATACGCTGCTCTCCTGATCTATTTGTCTGCACAATACCACTCTGATATGACTTTACACTGGCTGTAAAGCATCTTCTGCTATCAAGTGATACAACTGTCTCTTGCCACTTTAAGAAACATTTTTCTAAGTGTTTTTTCAAGTATGGTTTTCATCTGAAGTTTATGAAAATTTTGACCAATTAAAAAAACTATCAGGATTCGAATCAAACTGCATTAAATTCATATTTTAGTTTTTATATAATTTAACTTTCTACTTTAAAATGGAATTCACTATGCTTTTCCATTTGCTCAGAAACTATTTTATGTTCAAGAAGATATCCATCACTTTTTTCACAATCCCATGCACTTCCTGTTAAGGTTTATGTTCAATATTTGTTGTTTGGTCACTAAGTCATGTCTGACTCTTTGTAACCCCATGGACCGTAGCCCACAAGGCCTCTCTATCCATGGGATTCCCCAGTCAAGAATACTGGAGTGGGTTATTTCCTTCTCCAGGGGATCTTCCCAACCCAGGGATCAAACCCATGTCTCCTGAATTGGTAGGCAGATTCTTCACCGCTGAGCCACCAGGTAAGTCCCATGTTCAGTATTACCACTATTTAAAATGAAAAACCTCTCCCCCTCCAATTATTTCTAGTGTAAAGTCCCTACTTGCCACAATAGAGGAAAGTTAATGAATTTTGTATACTTACCTTAAATTCAGCCATCTCACAAAATTCTTTTAAGTCTAACAGATTCTTTTGGTTGGGAGGTTAACTTATGGGAGTTTCTCACTACTTCTAAATATAAAAATCATGTCACCTAAGAGTTCTCTCTGCTTCAAAAGCCTTAAAAGTTCTCATTCTTGTCTCATTTGCGACCTGCCCATTGATGATACATAATGAAGGTGACAAGTTGACATATCTAGATAGTTTTCTATTTTAACTAAAATCACATTAGTGTTTGTAATTTACTACTGCTTTTTGTTAAACAGTCTATTATATTTAAGAGGTTCTCTTCACCTCTGTTTTACATAGGGTTTTTGTAATGAGGATTGGCTGCTGGATTTTTCAAACCCCTTTTCACTGTCCACTGATATATCATAAGACTTGTTGGCTAAGTGATAGAGCCATATATTGTCTTGGAACCACTCCTACTTTCCATAATAAATTCCAATTAGTCTTGACATATCATTCTTCTGATATACTTCTGGATTCTGTTTGTCAATATTTAAAGTTCTGAAATCTAGTCATATACTTCTGGATTCTGTTTGTCAATATTTAAAGTTCTGAAATCTAGTCATATGAGAAACTAGTGTAGTGTGCGTTTTTTGTTTTATATTTATTAGGTTTAAGTATTAAAATTATGAGAGGTTCATAAAATGAATTTGGGAGCTACCCAACATTTTAAAAAGATGCACTCCCTGGATCTAGCAAGTCTTTTAGGGATTTACCTAAACAAAATGATGGTCCGTGTGCTCAAAGGTATAATAATGTTCAGCACAATATTGTTTGTAACAGTTAAAATCTCCCAAGGGAAGAAAAAATTTAACAGCTTTATAAAATGAAACCCACTATAAGCCTCTAAATATACGTGTGTGTATTTACACCCATGCATAAATCTATTTGTCTTCCTATCTACCTATCCAGATTTACTTTTTCCCTTCAGTTTTAAGTCATCTTCTGTTAAGTCTCTCTTTTTCCCCTGTAACTAGATAACTAGGGGACCACATATTGCATAATGCCAAATGCAAGCTTTAATTAGCCACTGAGACTGTTACTACTTTCTGCTGTGTTTTATCTACAAGTTCCTTCTTCATATCTTTTATATAAATTGTGCCTCATGTAAGCATAATATGAATACAACTACTGTTCAATTATTAGTAACTTTAAGCCAAAAAATAAAAAATAAGAATGTTAGTGACTTTTTGTGGCTTTTCTTGCTTAGCAATTCCAACTTGCACTTTGGAAAGAAAAGATTTAATAAATACTAAATGCTAAGTTACTTGCATGAACAACTGCAGAATTCCAGAGTAACCAAATTATGAAATAAATCTTACTAATATATATTTTAGATTTTGGATTAACATAGGATTGATTTTTTCCCTATAAAAAACAATAAGGTAGATTTAAAGCAATTATCTTATAAAAGCTTAAAATAATTACACTTGAGTATTTCTAAAAGGGACTTTTTGCTAACAGCATTATTGGTCTCAACAAAAGAAACTACATTTTCAATTACTTTGCCCCTAATTGGCTATGGTTAAAATAAACACTTAAAAAAAAGTTTTTTAAACATACCACTTTACAATTCTTGCAGGATACATTAAACATTATTAAGTGAAATAAAGAAAAGCAGATCCTGTGTTTATGTGAAACATACATACCTGATCTTCATAACCTTCAATTTTTACTGGGGTAAACTGGTCCAAGTTATATTGTGCAAATGCACTAAAAAAGAAAAAGGTCGGTTATTAAAATTATGTATTTAATGCTCTTAAAAAAATCACACACAATTCACTTGTCAATAAAAGCCTCCTGCACTGCACATGACAAGCTAAATAAAATTGTAATTCTCCACTATTGATCTTATATTAGGTATATATTATATAGATATGGCTTTATAAAAACTGATGAATGACATCCAGCTCTCAATATTTAGCTAGTATAGGCCTCACTTATCACATCCACAAAAAGAGGGGTTTGAACTAGATGACTTCCAAAGTTCCTTCTAGTTCAGAAAACACTCCATTTACCCACTCATCATCCATTTACCTACCTCTCCATCCATGTAAATATTTAGGTGTCAAGCACTCTGTTAGACATAGTGAAACCAACAATTTCTCTGCCCCTACAGCCCGATCACCCATTTCTAAGTCACCTGTTCTTGTAGCTAAGATATTTTTACGCCCTTTACTACGAGTTACTCACATCTTTTACTTTTCACCATGTATTTCCACTAGTTTCTCTTATCTATTGTTCAAATTCTGTTCATTATTTAAACTCAGCTCAAAAATCATCTGTAAATAGAAATTTTAAATTTCTTCCTTTGGGCTCCATAGGCCTTTGATATTGGGCTCCAATATGCCTCTATACTTTCTTCAGTTAGCTAGAAACTGAACATGTCTGACTCCCCACTGGGAAATCCCTAAGAGGTTTATTTGTCTCATCATCACAGTAAAGTCTGGTATTCATACATCTGTTAGATATAGGCTATTTCTGGATATTTCAAAGTTTTCTAGATTTAGGAGTACCAAGTCTTCAGTATGCCTAATTTTACTATGAAATATACTGAATTCATGCCTTTTAGCAAAGATGTCCAATTAAAACCACTTTTAAAGAAAACCCATGTTTTCTTCCTCTTACAAAAAGACAGGAATTTCTCAAAACTAAATTTAAAAAAAATTAAAAGAGTTAAAGCAATAGGAAAAAGGCAGAAGGTGGAAAAGAAGTACAAAGAAAGATACTGCTTGTATTAAAGAAATTCAATATCAAAAAATGAAATTGAAACAGCAACAGGACGATGGTTATGCACTTACTCTGATGAAACTGCCGCTGGGCTACATTCTAAATGTTTTTATAATGCTTTTCAAACTTACGTTACATAGCTCTGGACAGTCTCAAGGACAGGTGATACATTAACTTTTGAGGATGAAACCAGGTTTGGAGATACTTCAAAAGTAATTCAGAATCAAGGAAACAATGAGGTGGGGGTAACACGATGTTTGTTTGAAAATTATTTCATAGACAGGACAGTATAAATCAGAGTATATAGTTCTAAAGTCAATCAATGATTTAAGGTGTATTTCTGTACTTTACAGATAACCTCAGAAATCTGCAAAATGAATTTGAATAAAGAGTTTTGAGAAATTCTGTACAAAGATTAAAACTGAAGTCAACAGAAAGAACAATACTTTCTCTCCTTATTCATCTAGTTAGCAATCATTTACTGCAACTATAACTACATGCAAGAAAAACTGACATTTCTACTCAAAGTTTTGATGTTTTTTGAAGTCATACTTATAAACACTTTGTTTTTACCACTAGGTACTGATTTCCTCAAGGACTAATCTTAAAAGATTAGAATATCAGGCATTTAATGTATATACCTCTTAAAATATGGACCACGACTGTCCCTGAAATTTGGTTTATAACAAAAGAGAAATATAGCTCACATTCCAAGGAAATTCAATTTATTTAAAAGTAACAAACATCAGATAAATACTACTTTGGATAAATAAAATTTCAATGCTTTCATCATACTTTATTCAAATGTATGACTATTTCATACCACTTATATAATTATGAATATTTTTGTGACCTTCATTAAACTTTATTCTGCACAGGAAAAACTTCAACAAATCAAGTTTCTTATTTCCTTAACTTAAAAAAAATTCACTAATTTTTGCACCTACATGAAACAACCCACATTTATTTACCACAAAGAACTCAGAGGAAACAATTACTCTGAAAAGTACTGCTGTTAAAAGGTCATGAACAATGTACATTTCCTTTATTTTTGTAAGACTTTTGTCAACATGCTATATGCTATAAGAAAGAAAATTAATTTTACTTGCATATATAATTTAAAAGGTTAAAGAACTTAGGAATAAGAGGCCATTCACTCAGAAACTAATAACTGAAGTCAAAGATATCAAGTAAATTGATTTCTATCAAGCATGTCAATCATTAACAGGGGTGGAAGCAACCCAAATGTTCATTGACAGGTGAATGGAAAAACAAAATGTTTATCCATTTTTTATCCACAAAACACACACACACAGCAAGTGTTAAAAAGGAAAGAAATTTTAACATGCTCCAATACGGAAGAACTTTGAAGACATTCTGTTAACTAGAAAAAACCAGTTACAAAAGGACAAATACTATATGATTCCAGTTAGAGGTATCTGGGGAAGTCAAATTCATACAGAAAATAGAATATAATTCCCAGGGGCTAAGAGGAGGGGAGAATGGGAAATTGTAGAGTTTCCTTTTTGGAAAATTTTTAAAAAGTTCTAGAAATGGATGATGGTGATGGTTATACAAAACGTGTATGTACTTAATGCCAAAGGATTGTGTACTTAAGAAACATTAAAAAGTTAAATTTTATATTAGGTATATTTTTCCCACAATAAAAAATAATATATAAACATTGCTATTAAAAGATAACAGGGCATAAAAGACCCCTAGCAGCTTGTACAATCTTGAGAATGAAGAACAGAGCTGGAAGAACCACGTTCTCATATTTCAGAGTTATGCTACTGGGCTGGTCCAAAGGCTTGTTTGGGTTGTTCCGTAAGATGTTAAGGAAAAACACAAATGAACCTTTGGGCCAATCTAATTCAGAGCTACAGTAATCAAAACAGTATGGTGCTGACACAAAAACAGACATACAGATCAATGGAACAGAGCAGAGAACCCAGAAATAAATCCACATACTTATGTTCAATTAATCTATGACAAAGAAGGCAAGAAATTCAATGGAGAAAAGACAGTCTCTTCAGTAAGTGGTGTGGGAAAACTGGATAGCGACATGGAAAACAATAAAATCTGAACATTCTCTAATACCACATATGAAAATAAACTCTAAAGCCCCAACTGTAAGACTGGAAATCATAAAATGCCTAGAGGAAAACATAGACAACACTGATATAAATCGCAACTAGTTTTAGATCCATCTCCTAAAGCAAAGTAAATAAAAGGAAACTAATTAAACTTAAAACTTTTTGCACAGCACAGGAAACCATCAACAAAACAAAAAGACAAAATAATGAACAGGAAAAAACATTTTCAAATGACATATAACTGGTAAGGAATTAATATCCAGAATATATAAAAAGTTGATACAAATCACAAACAAAAAAACAAACCACCTGATTAAAAAATAGGCAGGAGAAATGAATAGACATTCTTCCAAAGAGGACATACAGATGATCAACAGGCATATGAAAAAATGCTCAACATTACTAATCATTAGGGAAATGTGAATCAAAACCACAGTGAGATATCACTTCACACCTGTCAGAATGGCTAGTATCCAAAAGAACATAAATAACAAATGCTGGAAAGGATGTGAAGAAAAGGGAATCCCCCTAAACTGTTGGTGGGAAAGTAAATTGGTGTAACCACCATGAAAAACAATATGGAGCTTTCTCAAAAAACTAAAAAAGGAACTGCTATATGACCCAGCAATTCCACTCCTTGGTTTATATTGGAAGAAAAAAAAAACTACTTCAAAAGGATACCTGTACCTCAATGTTCATAGGAGAATTATTTACAGTTGCCAAGATGTGGAAGCAACCTAAGTGTCCACCAACAGATGAATGGATAAAGAAGTAGTAGTAACTATGTACTACGGGATACTACTCAGCCATAAAAAATAATCAATTTTTGCCACTTGCAACAACATTGGTGGACATGGAGAGCATTTATGCCAAGTGAAATAAGTCAAAGGAAGACAAGTATTGTATGGTATCACTTATACGTATAATCTAAAAATAGGACAAACTAGTGAATATAGCAAAAAAGAAACAGACTCACAGATATGGAGAACAAACTTGGGGAGAACAAATTAGTTCAAATTAGAAATTAGTGGGGAGAGGGAAGGCGGGTAGGGCAAGAAAAGGGTAGGTGATTAAGAGGCACAAACTATTATGTATAAAATAAATAAGCTACAAGGATGTATTGTACAACAGGGAATATAGTCAGCATTTTGTAGTAATCACTCATGGAATATAGTTTTAAAAAGCTGTGAATCATTATGCTGTATACCTATAACATATGTAATATTGTATATCAACTACACTTCAATTTAAAAAGTGGGGAAAAGATAATAGGAATTTAAATTAGAAATGTCTACAAGTCTGCTGAACTTCCACCTTCATTAGAATTAACTCTTAAAATACAAATTTAATTGATAAAGCCTTCAAACATTACAAAAAAAGAATTAGAGCAAATTTCCCCCATTAGTCAAGATTTCACATTCTGGGTAGTATTCTAAGATGAAAGTAGGTGGCTGTATGGATACAGCCATACACTCTTACACTCTTTGTAAGGCACCTTAAAGTTTAATTTCATCATTTTCAAATGAGTAAAGAAGTTAGTTAAAAAATGGGTCCACAGACCTTATTCAAGGAGGTGGGAGAGGAAAAGAAAACAAATTATTTCTCCCAAAATCTTAAGATAGTTGTGGCAAGTCATGATTGTGGTCACTGGTCCAAAGAGGACATACTAAGATTTAGAACTGCTTAGTGATTCTTTGAATCACTCACAAATTTAGTAAATACTTATTAAGTAAGCGTGGTTCAGATACTATGTTAGGTATTTATGGACAAATAAGTTCCTAAGCCTCAAAAATCTAGTTTTTAAATTGAAGTACACTTGATCTGTAATGTTTCAGGTGTACAGCAAAGTGATTCAGTAATACAATCATATACATTCTTTTTCAGATTCTTTTCCACTATAGGTTATGATAAGATACTGACTATAGATCCCTGTGCTATATAGTAGTCGGTCCTTCTCAAATATCTATTAGGATCAATCATTTAACAGAAAGTTAAGCTTGCATAAAATTGAAAGTATCACAATTTCAAAAATCAAAGTTTCTAAAATAATTTTATCCAACTGTGCAAATGCCAAAATGTAGTATTAAGTATATAGGCCACACACAATGAATACAGAGTGTCATGTTATAGTTGTGTCTCTATATCCCTCTGTGGTCAAAATATTTCTCTTCTAATTTAGTACATATATATGAACTTGATGTACATGTATCTGTTTCATAGATTAGTACCTAAAACCCCTTTAAAAGTTTTTTCCATGTCACTTTAGTTAAGTTAATGTAATACATAATACTTACTGGGCTGCTCCTTCCCTGAGAAGATTATCATTATTAAGTAGTAACCGAACATCTGCAAAACAAACATTATGTTTTCAGTATTACTATTTTCCTATATTTGAAATTTCTATGGACTGAATTTAGGTTATTTTAGTCATGTATTAGCCTCCTATCCACCCCCCCAAAATATGTACAGAAGATCAAAATATTACCGTGATGACCAAACACAGAAACACATCATGGTATTAATAAGAAAAGAAAAGATTTTGGAAATGAAAAAGGAGATGTAATGAAATAAAAATGTTATTTCAAACGCAGGCAGACTATAACCACCTATACCTGTAACTTTCTTCTTTGTGTCTCCAAAGAATAAACTGAAGATGAGCTACACCAAAAGGATGATGTGAACAGACCTGCAAAAGATTGAGGACTGTGCCTCTTAATGTGACAGTAACATGAGTCTCAAATTAATTTGCTTTATGGATGCAAAAGATTGAGGACTATGCCTGTTAGTGTGACAATACTACCATGAATCTCAAATGAATCTGCTTTATGGAAAAAGTGATTAAACAAGAAACAGCTTGTGAACACAGTACAGATGTAGGCATTTTGTTTCTCAGACATCTCATGCTCAACAGCAGATGAATGTGTTTAGTTGGATATGGGTAACTACTTTACTTGATTGAGTAATCTCATTTTGGTTGTTGATTTGGAACTTTGTCCTAATTTTAGACTCGACTATGCAGACATGTATCTATTAATCATTAAAACAAAGCTAAAACTACAGCTTTTAGTTGGGGAAAAAAAAAAAATCACAAAATTTCACCAGAAACCAAACAAAATTCTACTCTAGTCTTGGTGTATTTTCTTTCACTATTTTCCCTACACACTTGGCTATTGTACATAATTGCTATCATAAAAATACATATAACAAAGTATTCTAATTTTTTCATTAAATGAAAATAACACAAATAACTTAAGAAATTGGTTAAGTACAACACAGACAATAGTTCTTATAAATAGTGTAAAATTGGGCTTCTAGTAGATATAATGTAGATATGCATTTATCAACATGGAAATAAATATACAATAAACAGGAAGGACAAAACTCATCATGTATAGTACTACACTTACGTAATGTTATATACATGAGTCTACACTTGAATTGCGAAATGTCTGAAGTATTTTATTCAAACAGTGGAGAAGAGAGGGTAGAATTTTGTGTGATTCTAGATTTTCTTCTGCACTTTAGAAATTTTAGAATGACTATGAATCAAAAAAAAACATAAAGTTATTCCAAAAGGAAAAATATTGCCTATTCACATACCCCTCTTTTCGGCAGGTCACAATTTTTTAAAAAAAATCTTTGACTAACCACTAATATAACTCCAATTTGATTTCTAAACTAACTGATTTTAAACAATGGAAGCTTCTGCCTGAAAAACTGCAACAAAGATATTTAAAATTACAGGTATTCCTATCTCACAAAGTAAACTGGCAATTCTACTTGACACATGATTCCTGTATCTTCAGCACTTAAAGCACAGGCATTAACAGTGGTATTGCATGGCAGTGTCTCTTCTCCCATTTAAATGGGAAAATAATTTAAAAGCAGAATCTACTGATCCTGTTATCTTTACTCTGGAAAAAAAAAGTTCAAACTTTTATCATATGTAGAATACAATGAAAGAAATAGAGAAGAATTTGAATAAAATAAAAACTACTCTTAAAGGATGTGGTTTCAAGTCAGACAACACATTAGAACAATGGGTGATGAGTGGGAGTCTAAAAAAAACAAAGAACAGTATACATTTCAGAGTTCCTGCCCAGATAACACATCAGTTCCTGAAAACTAAGACCAAAAATCGATGTTGTAACGATTCTAACACAGTCAATCTGGGAAACAGCATTTGGGAAGCACTAATTTGACAAGATTATGACTCTGCATTTCTAACCTTTGTGGCTTCCATGAAATTATTCTGATGTTAACGTTATCAACAAAAATAGCATAAAAATAATCAAATGTACATGACATTTTTTTCCCTTCAAATATTTAATTCCTTTTTAACACTAATATACTCCTTCAGTTAAAACCTACATGATATCTTATATCCCCCACTTCCATTCCACAGCCCAAGGCCAGGCCTACTGAATGGCTTATTCTGAATGCCCAAATCTACTGGACGTCAACACAGAATGTATCAACTCAACATTAAGTTCCAATGAGACTTACAAAAGCAATTTCTAGGACTCATATATTCTTCAAGGGTCTTTCTGATGAACACATTTGTAAGGCATTTAACTCAAAACAGTAAGTGAAAAACTTCTCTCAGAATTATAATTTATTCTTGGCTCTGTAAATTGTACAGGAGTTTGGGAGCCACTGACTTCAGTGTAATTTCCCCGCTGTCAATTTAAGTTAAACACCAATTCTGACCCAAGGGAGAAGAGACTCTGTCTTCTTTAATGTCCCAACCATCAAACTTATTAACGTGTATTTAGATTAAAAAGGCTGAATATTAAAACAGAATTTAAGTCCTACAGGAAACATAAGTATTTTTGAATTCTCCCCAATTTCCCAACTTACTGCTTCAGATTTTATAGTTATCTTGAAAGGGAGAATATTTTAACTTTCAGATTTTTCACAATATAGACTACCATTCTTCCTGAGTGTAGCTCAGTAGTTAACATTTTTAAATGTGTAACAATTGCCATATGTCACTCTATGTACTAAATCATACATTAATACAGTTTATGGATAATTTAGGGGGCTTTTCTAGGGTATTTTAGGATTTGAAATGGCTGAGCTATTTTAAATTCTAAAAGACAATGCTGTTAAAGGGCTGCATTCAATATACCAGCAAATTTGGAAAACTCAGCAGTGGCCACAAAACTGGAAAAGGTCAGTTTTCATTCCAATCTCAAAAAAGGGCAATGACAAAAAATATTGTAACTACCACACAACTGCACACATTTCACATGCCAGCAAGGTCATGCTCAAAAGCCTCCAAGCTAGGCTTCAGTAGTACGTGAGCTGAGAACTTCCAGATATGCGAGCTGGATTTAGAAAAAGCAGAGGAACCAGAGAACAAATTGTCAACATCTGCTGGATCACAGAAAAAACAAGGGAATTCCAGAGAAACATCCATCTACTTCTGTTTCACTGACTAAGCTAACGCCTTTGACTGTGTGGATCACAACAAACTGAAAAATTCTTAAAGACATGGGAGTACCAGATCATCATACCTGTCTCCTGAGAAGCCTGTATGCAGGACAAGAAGCAACGGTTAGACCCGGACATGAATAATGGACTGGTTCAAAGTTGGGAAAGGAGTATATGGCTGTATATTGTCACCTTGTTTGCAGAGTACATCATGTGAAAGGCCAGGTTGGATGAAGCACAAGCTGGAATCAAGATTGCCAAGAAAAGTATCAATAACCTCAGATATGCAAATGACACCACCCTTCCGGCAGAAAGCAAAGAGGAACTAAAGAGCCTCTTGATAAAGGTGAAAGAGGAGAGTGAAAAAGCTGACTTAAAACTCAACATTCAAAAAATGAAGATCATGGCATCTGGTCCTATCACTTCATGGCAAATAGATGGGCAAACAATGGAAACAGTGACAGACTTTATTTTCTTGGGCTCCAGAATCACCACAGATGGTGACTGCAGCTGTGAAATTAAGACGCCTGGCTTCATGGAAGAAAACCTAAGACAGCATATTAAAAAGCAGAGACTTCACTTTGCTGACAAAGGTCTATACAGTCAAAGCTATGGTTTTTCCAGCAGACATGTATGGATGTGAGAGTTAGACCATATAGAAGATGGTGGTGATGCTTTCAAATTGTGGTGTTTGAGAAGACTCTTAAGAGTCCCTTGGACTGCGAGGAGAACAAAGCAGTCAATCCAAAAGGAAATCAATCTTGAATATTCATTGGAAGGACTGATGCTGAAGTTGAAGCTCCAATACTTCAGCCACGATGTGAAGACCTGACTCACTGGAAAAGACCCTGATGCTAGGAAAGATTGAAGGCAGAAGGAGAAGGGGATGACAGAGGACAAGATGGTCGGATGGCATCACCATTTCAATGGACAGGAGTTTGAGCAATCTCCGGGAGATGGTGAAGAAAAATGGAAGCCTGCTGTGCTGCAGTCCATGGGGTTGCAAAGAGTCAAAAGTCCTTATGGTAGCTTATTCTCAAAACAGTTTTAAAAAAGTTTTGTATAAAGATCACTACAAGTCATTTTCTGCATGACTGTTTCAATGTTTCAACCACATTGTTCTTACCGTTAAACAGGAAGTATTTTAGAGTTTTTACAGCAACCAGGAGACTACGTTATATTTAAATTTCTCATCTATGGGTGAGCAATTATAAAACTGTCTGCCATATAGTGTGAGGTTTAAAGAGGCATACTGTTAACTGATTTATGAGCTATAATTTAAACAACAAATTTTTTTACACGTGATGTCATTTTCTAAGCAGGTGAAACAGGCATGGTGAAACAGTGTTTCTCCCTTTCTTGGCTGTTCCTATTAATCTACTAAGCTTTTCTTTAAAAGAAATACAAAAAATGCATCTCACAATTCCAAAGAATAGTTAAAATTAAATTTTTCTTGTCTTTTAAAATGACTTAATGTTATTCTTTTAGAGGATTAAAATTTATCAGGTACAATAATCATAAGTCATAAATATATTATATTGTAGACCTTACATAATGCAGATTGACAAAAATTTTCATTGCAATTCAGAACATACAGATTTTTCTACCCATTCTCTTTAGCTTAGTTACTGGTTATATAATTTATTCTTTAAAGAATGAGTACTGGATACATCAAGCCTTACTGTTATGAATTAAACACTCACCATTAAACACTTCATTAAATTCTCCAGGAGGAGCATGAATGATGAACTTGGCTGCTATACGCACCTGAAACAGAAATGAAGACATAAATGTTACAGAGTATAGGCCTCTGCTAAAACAACCAAAGAACCATGCGGAATTATACTGCTTTAAAATTCTATTGAAAATGGCTTAAGATTTTAAAGACTGACTTTTTTTTTTCCCCACTCAAACACCCTAAGGTTATTACTCTTGTAATTTGACATAATCACAATGCATAAACTGAATGCAGATAAAATATACATATTACATATAACTAAGGCATTTAACAATTCAAAGCTGCCTACACAGAAAGATTTTCTTATAAGCAAATTTTTCTTTTAAACTAAACTGGAAAAAAATGACCCATCAAGAAAATTTATATGTATGAAGAATTAAGAAATATTTAGGTACAACAACAAAAATATATGTCTATACAGTCACAGATGTGCTTATCTATAAAGTCACAAATTAGTAAAAAGAAAAATGTAGAAAGTAAGAAAGCATAAATTCAAAATGTTTTGAACATGACACCTGACTGAATCTTGGGAAATTTTAGCTCAAAAATAAGTGACAGACAAATATCAACAGGCATGAAACTGTTAGTCACTCAGTTGTGTCCGACTCTTTGTGACCCCATGGACTGTAGCCCGCCAGGCTCCTCTGTCTGTGGAATTCTCCAGGCAAGACTGGAATGGGTTGCCATTCCCTTCCCCAGGGGACTGAACCAGGGTCTCCTGCATTGCAGGCAGATTCTTTTCCGTCTGAGCCACCAGGAAAGCGCCATCAACAGGTATGCTGACAGACATATTTCAAGAGAATACGGGCTGTATTACAGAGATTAATACTAATGAATACATACATAATACATACATACATACATATATATATTTTGAAAGGTTAGATGACAAGCCCACTATTATCATTTAGTGAAGAAATTATGAGTAATTATAATAATTTCCCAACCACTATACAACAGCCTTCAACTAAGCTGATCAGTGATCTTGTCAGAAATGTACATTCATGAGCCCTACCCAACCAACTGAATTAGATTCTGGTAATGAGGCCCAGAAAACACTACTGAGAGAAGCTTTCCAGGTGATATTTAAAATACCCACTCAAGCAGTCACTGAATTAAGGGACCACACTTGGCAAAAACAAAAGCCTTATTTCATATTGTTCACTTGTCACTGCTCTGCTGTGGAAACTAAAAATAATGGAAAAGGAAATAGTCCTAGATCTAGTAAAGAAATAAAATTTATTGTTAAAAGCATTTCAACAAATAAAAACATCAGGTTTTCTTCTAACAGGTATTTTAGGAAGAAATACCAATTCTATACTAATTACTTCAGAAAACAGAAGTGAAAACAACTTCCAACTTTTTAAAAAAGAACAGCATTATCTTATACCAAAGACTAAAATACTATAAGAAACACAACTCAAAGACCAAAACCGTCCTGAAGGTAGATGCAAAAATCCTCTCAATAAAATATTAGCAAATTTAATTAAATTATATATAGAAAAGATAACACATCACAACCAAGTGGAGTTTATCCTGGAAATGTAGGGCTGTTTCAATATTTGAAAATAAATGATAGTAATTCATGATATCAACTGATTAAAGATGAAAAGCCACAACTACCTACATAAAAACAAAAAATTATTTAATAACATTCAACAACCAATAATAGTAAAAATTCTTAGCAAACTAAAAAGACTGTTTTTAATCTGATAAAAGATATTTTCAACAAAGCCTATAGCTAACATCATCCTTAGTGGTCAAAGACTGAAAGCTCCCTCCTAAAATCAGGAACAAGATAAGAATGTCTGTTCTCACCCCTCCTATTTAACATCACACTGAGATCTTAGTACAATAAGGTAAGAAAAAGGAACGAAAGGCAATTTCATAAATAAAATTTTCTACTTGCAAACATGATTCTTTCTAATGAAAAATCCGAAGGAGTCTTAAATAAAGAAAACTACTCAATGACCTAAAAAACTTTCTTGGAGCAGGAAATGACAACCCACTTCAGTATTCTGGCCTGGAAAATTCCACGGACAGAGGATCCTGGCAGGCTACAGTCCATGGGGTTGCAAAGAGTTGGACAAGACTAAGCAAGAGGAGCAAGCAGGAACCTATAACTTAGGTAAAAATCTAACAAAATATGTGCAAGACTAATATTCTGAGAACTACACAAAACTGATGAAAGAAATCAAAGAAGCTCTAAATAAACAGATATGCTGGGTTCACGGATTGGAAGTCTCCTTATTGTAAAATAACAATTTTCCTCAAACTATTTTACAGATTCAATGAATGCCCAATCAAAATCCAAGAAGAATTTCTTTGATACATATCAACAAGCTGATTCTAACACCAATGCTTCCTATACTATTAATTTTCTACGTTTTAAGAATCCAATGAATGAAGATTATTTCGGCTATGTATTAATACTGCCTCCCTTAAATGCAAGCAAGATCAAGAAACCATTCTGATGCCCAGAACAACCATAAACACCACCAAAGTATTAAAAAAAAAAAAGAAAAGATTTTGGCTAGAAAATTAGAGGGAATAAATATTATTCACACCCTCAGCAGTAAACGAGCTTCCCTGTGGCTCAGCTGGTAAAGAATCTGCCTGCAATGTGGGAGACCTGGGTTTGATCCCTGGGTTGGGAAGATCCCCTGGAGAAGGGAAAGGCTACCCACTCCAGTATTCGGGTCTGGAGACATCCACGGACTGTACAGTCCATGGGGTTGCAAAGAGTTGGACACCACTGAGCAACTTTCACTTTCAGTAATAAACACAAAGTAGTAATGGCAGATGAAAGAGAACAGTCAAAACAATTCTTAAAAAGGACGAAGCTGGAGAGTTCACACCACCTAAGCTGCAGTCACATACGGATCACAATGGGACAGAATACAAAGCCCAAAATAAACCCATATCCCTCAGTCAACTGATCTTTGACAAAGGAGGCAAGAATATACAATGGAGAAAAGACAGTCTCTTCAGCAAGTGGTTAGGAAAGCCACATGTAAATCAATGAAATTAGGACACTGGCTCACATCAAAACACAAAATGGCTTAAAACACATATAAACTCAAAATGGCTTAAAGATTTAAATATAAGACATGATATCATAAAAGTCCTAGAAGAGAACATAGGCAAAACATTCTCTAACCTAAATCTTACCAACGTTTTCATGGATCAGTTTCCCAAGACAAAAGAAATAAAAGCAAAAATAAAAAATGGGACCCAATCAAACTTTTATGCTTTTGCACAGCAAAGGAAACCATAAATAAAACAAAAAAACATCCTATTTGGGAGAAAATATTTGCAAATGATGTGACCAATAAGGGCTTCGTTTCCAAAATATAATGCAAACATCTCATACAACTCAACAACAACATAAGTGAATCAAAAAATGGGCAGAAAACCTAAATAGACACTTCTCCAAGAAAGACATAGAGATGACCAATAGACACATGAGAAGTTCTCAACATTGCTAATTATTAGAGAAATGCAAATCAAAATTACAGTGAGGTACCACCTCACAGGTCAGAATGACCACTGTTAAAAAAAAATCTACAAATAATAAATGCTGAGGAGAGGGTGTGCAGAAAAGGGAACCCTCCTACACTGTTGGTGGGACTGTAAACTGAGGTACCCACTATGGAAAACAGCACAGAAGTTCCTTAAAAAAACTAATAGAGCTGTTAAAGAACCACAATCCCACTCCTGGGTATGTATCTGAACAAAACTATAACTGAAAATGATACATATACCCCAGAGTTCATAGCAGCACCACTCACAATAGCCAATACATGGGAACAGCTAAATGTCCAGCAAGAGCTGAATGGATAAAGAAGATGAGGCACACACACACACAGCCATAAGGAGGAAGGAAATAATGTCACCTGTGGCAACACAGACGGACCTAGAGATTACCATACTAAGGAAAGGAGGACAGAAAGACAAATACCATAGAATATCACTTATATATAGAATCTAAAATATGACACCAGTGAACATACCTATGAACAAAAACAGACTCCAAATACAGAGAACACACTTATGTTTTGGGGAGGACCAGGTCAAGGACGGATTGGGAGTTTGGGATTAGGAGTTGCAAACTACTATATACAAGATGCACAAACAGCAAGGTCTTACTGCAGAACACAAGGAACTATATACAATACCCTGTAATAAACCACAATGAAAAAAATATACTAATGAAAAGTATTACAAAAAGTTACAGTCATTAAGATAGCATGGTATTGGCAAAGGTATAGATAATGAATGGAACAGAACTGACAGCCAAAAAAATATATCCCACATGTATATAGCCAAATGATTTTTGACAAAGGTACAAAGGCAATTCAATGTTGAAAAATCTTTTCAACAAATGATATCCAAACAATTAGATATGCATGAGCAAAAAATACACTGCAACCTCACTCCTTACCAAAAAAAAATTACCTCAAAATGGATCATAGCTCTAAATGAAAAATACAGAAATTAACAAAAATTAAAAGGAAATAGAAGAAAAACCTTCATGACCTGGGGTTAGGCAAAAAGTTACTAGACGTGACACTAAAACCATAATCCATTTAAAAAAGCTGACAAGCTGGACCTTACTGAAATTAAAAACTTACGCTGTTATCGACATTAAAAAAAAAACAAAGAAGAATTGATGCTTTCAAACTGTGGTTTTAGAGAAAACTCTTGAGAGTCCCTTGGACTGCAAGGAGATCAAAGGAGTCAATCCTAAAGGAAAACAATCCTGAATATTCATTGAAGCAACTGATGTTGAAGCTGAAGCTCCAATACTTTGGCCACCTGGTGCAAAGAGCAGACTCACTGGAAAACACCAGTGGTGGGAAAGACTGAAGGCAGGAGGAGAAGGGGATGAGAGAGGACATGATGATTGGATGGCATGACCGACTTAATGGACATGAGTTTGAGCTAACTCTGGGAGAACGACAGAGAAGCCTAGCGTGCTGCAATACATGGGGTTGCAAAGAGTCAGACACAACTGAGCTACTGAACAATAACAACAACAAAAGAATGAAAAGACAAGCTATAAACTGGAGAGTGTGTGTTAGTTGCTCAGTCACATCCGACTCTTTGCCACCCCATGGACTGTACCCTGCCAGGCTCCTCTGTTCATGGAATGCCCCAAGCAAGAACACTGGAGTGGGTTGCCATTCCCTTCTCCAGGGGATCTTCCCGACCTAGGGATCGAACCCTGGTCTCCTGCACTGCAGGCGGATTCTTTACCATCTGAGTCACCATGAACTGGAGAAAATATCAGCAAATCACATATCCAATAAACAATTTGTATCTGGAACATATACTACCAAAATACAACAGTAAGAAAACAGTAAACAAAAGATGTGAACACACTTCATCAAAGAAGATAACAGAAGATAGATAAACGCAAAAAAGGATGTGCAATATCATTAATTACTAGAAAAATGAATATTAAAATCATGAAACACCATTATATACCTAATAGAATGGCTATAATAAGCAGGACTGATAATACCAAGTGCTGGTGAGGATACAAAATGACCAGAGCTCTAAAACACTGCTTTGGCGATGCAAAATGGGACAACTGGTATAGAAAACAGGTTAGCAATTTCTTATAAACACACATCATATGGCACAACAATCCCACCTCCAGGTATCTAACTCTGTGTTTCCACAAAAATCTAATCAAAATTGCTCAAAACCAGGAACAATCCACAACTGAAGTGTCCACATATGGGTGAATGGGTAAGTGATAATGCATCTATGCAATGGAATACTACCCAGCAATGAAAAGGAACAAATTACCAATACATGCAACAACTTGGATGAATCTCAAAAGCCTTGTGCTGAATGAAACAAACCAGTCTCAGAAGGTTACAGGGCAATGATAGAAGTTTCCATTTATAAGATATTTTCAAATAAACAATATTTTATAGCAAAGGAGAACAGATCAATGGCTGCTAGGGGCTGGGAGAAGCAGGTGTGAACACAATGGGAGAAGTGAAGGAAAGGAAGAAAATGAGGCAGTTTTGGGGGGTGATGGAATCACTTTATATCTTGATTCTGGTAATAGGTACATGCATCTATACACATGTTGAAAGTCATAAAACAGAAGGGCACACTTCTATATGCTAATTAAAAATATATATTTCATGTGTTTTCAAATTATTTTCTTCTAAACTGTTTAAAAGTAGTATTAAAATTAAAAGGCAAAATATAAAAAATAAGTGATTTTAAATAGGCATGGGTGGTATACGGAATGGAAGATAGCATATGTTAAACATACACTGGAATCTACTATGTCTATATAAATGTCAACTTCCTTTGTTCCCTTATTCCTCTTTCTTCTATTGGGGTAAATGTAAGAAAGCATTAAAAACAAAGTCTTAATCACTACCACAGGCAACAAATAAAAATTGTGGCAACCTGCTCATGAATTTATCAAATATTTCTTTTGGAAACTTTTAGAATTTTGAAGAAACTGTTTTTACTAGCCCTAAAGACTTACACACTACCAATAAACTGACAAAATTAAAGTACTGATAGCAAGCAGTATATTATACATATATACGTGTATATATATAATACACAATATAGCATATTTAGTGAAATGATTAATTGTTGAGTTTTATTTTAGTTGTTTCAATAAAAAATACATATCATTTAGACTTTTATGCAGTTCTATTTTGGTTTTTTACCAAGAAAGCAAAACTGCTCTGTACTTTCTCATCTTAGACTTATTTGCCCATGTTATTGCACAAAATGCATACAGTAACCAAAAAGAGTTAACAGACAGCTCACAATAACCAAACTGAATGGTGGGTCAAAAGAAAAGCCACTGAGTATTTAGAAGTCATGAGAGCTGACTGAGAATTCAAAACACAACTTGGACTTTACCAGCTATAACTGAAGTATCTTCATTTGGTCTTTGTGAATTTCAAAAGACGATCTGATTTTTGGATTTCTCAACTGCTAAAGAAAATAAAATGTGTCCACCACAGTGAAGGATTACTTATCTTCCTGAGAAACTGTTTTATCATCAGGGTATTTTTTAAACACTGCTACAGACTAAACATTCCCCTAGAGCCATCTTTCCTAGCTAACTTTTAAAAAAAAATTATTTATTCTAGCCCACATCCAAATCCAAGAAAGAAAAAAAGTCATACAAGTTAACAAGAAGAGGTCTCAAGAGTAGAATTAAAGTCTGAAAATAATCAAACACAAACTTCCTCAAAGTTTCTCTAACACACGTGGAGCTATACTCAAGCTACACCTATGAATATTACAGTTTTTCTGGACAAGCCATAGTACACTCCTAGGCCAACAGCAAAATCTCCTACATTAACCATCATCTTTTTCCACATGATATTATTCAAAGTCAGTTCAGTTCAGTCATTCAGTCATGTCCAACTCTTTGCGACCCCATCGACTGCAGCACAAGGCTTCCCTGTCCATCACCAACTCCCGGACCTTGCTCAAATTCATGTCCATCGAGTGGAATATGCCATCCAACCATCTCATCCTCTGCTGTCCCCTCTGCCCTCAATCTTTCCCAGCATCAGGGTCTTTTGAAATGAGTCAGTACTTTGCAACAGGTGGCCAGAGTATTGGAGCTTCAGGAGCTTCAGTGTCAGCCATCAGTCCTTTCAGTGAACATTCAGGACTGATTTCCTTTAGGATGGACTGGTTAGATCTCCTTGCAGTCCAAGGGACTCTCAAGAGTCTTCTCCAACACCACAGTTCAAGAGCATCAATTCTTTGGTGCTTAGCATTCTTTATGGTCCAGCTCTCACATCCACATATGACTACTGGGAAAACCACAGTTTTGACTAGTCAGACTTTTGGTGGCAAAGTAACCTCTCTATTTTTTAATATGCTATCTAGGTTGGTTACAGTTTTTCTTTCAAGGAACAAGCGTCTTTTAATTTCATGGCTGCAGTGACCATCTGCAGTGATTCTGGAGCTCCCCCCCCCCAAATAAAGTATCTCACTGTTTCCATTGTTTCCCCATCTATTTGCTAAAAAGTGATGGGACCGGATGCCATGATCTTAGTTTTCTGAATGTTGAGCTTTAAGCCAACTTTTTCTCTCCTCTTTCACTTTCATCAAGAGGCTCTTTAGTTCTTCTTCACTTTCTGCCATAAGAGTGGTGTCATCTGCATATCTGAGGTTATTGATATTTCTCTTGGCAATCTTGATTCTAGCTTGTGCTTCATCCAGCCCAGCATTTTGCATGATGTACTCTGCATATAAATTAAATAAGCAGGGTGACGTTATACAGCCTTGACATACTTCTTTCCTGATTTGGAACCAGACTGTTGTTCCTTGTCCAGTTCTAACTGTTGCTTCTTGCCTTGCATACAGATTTCTCAGAAGGCAGGTCAGGTGGTCTGGTATTCCCATCTCTTTAAATATTTTCAGTATGTTGTGATCCATACAGTCAAAGGCTTTGGTGTTCAATAAAGCAGAAGTAGATGTTTTTCTGGAACTCTCTTGCTTTTTTGATGATCCAACAGATGTTGGCAATTTGATCTCTGGTTCAAGTCCTTCTAAACTGGAGTAGGATTCAGGAAAGAGTTAGTACTTTTACATATTTTTAAACTATAATTCAAGGTTGGGGAAGGGAGAATGCCTTGGTTTTGTTGGGAAGATTTGGCTGGATGGGAGATTCTCTCTTATCTATGTTAGTGACTTGCAGCTGACAGGCATACCTCATAACAATCACATTGAGAATGGTTTTAAAAATTTAATACAGAGCTAAAAGCTAGAAGAACTATATTTTTCTTTGCTTTCTCTAGGATCCAAACATTATTTTGTACAAAATACACAAAAAAAGAAACATAACATAAATGGTATGTTCCACTCTTGTGCTTCTTGGGAAAAAAACAGATACACTATAATGCTACTCATTGCTGTTTAGTTGCTAAGTCATGTCCGACTCTGAGACACCAGGGACTGCAGCACCCCAGGCTCCTCTGTCCATGACATTTCCCAGGCAAGAATACTGGAGCGAGCTACCATTTCCTTCTCCAGGGAATCTTCCTGACAGAGGGATCGAAACCATGTCTCTCGCACTGGCAGGCAGATTTCTGACCAGTGGGCCACCAGGGTAAGCAGAAGACTGAGTAGTATATTCAAAACAGCACCCCAAATGTTAGTACACATTACTTGAGGAGAAAAATAATTTCTGCCCATCAACTGTTGAACACAAAAGTACTATTAAACTCAAGCAACTATTAAATTCAAGCAACCAATTAAATAATGATGGAAATCCACAGAATAAAAGAAGAATTCTTGTGTCCATACTGACATTAAGAAATGGATAAACAAATGGAGGGAAGCTCTTCATTATAGCAGAATTTCAATTAATAAATGCAGAAGTAATGACTGAATTAGAAAATCACCTGGGGTGAGCAACAACAGTAATTGTTGCAGGCAACTGTCATCCACAGACATGAGCGAATCTTTCTACACAATACTTAACTAAGAAGGGATAAACAGTAACTTTGCATTGAAGAAACTTGCTACACACCACCTTTACCAAATGATCTAAGTTATCTTAAGAGTAAAAACTGACATTATGTGCCTCCAAGTAAGATGTACTGAGGACACACCATCACTTCTGTTATGTTCCTGCCAAAAATTCATTGGCAGATCTAATCATGAGGAAACATCAAATAAACTGAAATCAAGGAAGAGTGCACAAAGTAACAATTTTACACTCTTCCAAAGTGATAAATTCATGAAGGACAAAAAATGCTGAAAAAGTGTTACAGATTAAAGACCAGAGAGACACTACAACAAAATTCAACATGATCCTGGATTAGATCCTGGACCAGGGATTAGTGGAATCTGAATAGGGTCTGCAGATGGGACAGTTTAATACTGTTATCAATATGAAATTTCTTGATTTTGATCATTGCACAGTCCTAAACACAGTGAAGTATTTAGCGAGTGGGGGGAAAAACTGCTTCTCTAAAATTGCAGGGATTTTCTCTAATATTTTTTGTAACTTTAAAGTTTTGCTCTTTACATTTAGGCCATTAATTCACCTGAGATTGACTTTTGTGTATGATGTGGGATGGAGATTCATTTTTTATTACACTGTCATAAGGATAAATAAACCATCCTATTGCTATTTTTTTTTTTCTCTTCCCCATTGGACCAAATAAATAAAGAAGAAAAGTAATTCTTTTCAGTACTATTTTTTTCAATGTTGAGTTACTTCTTTTTTTCCCCCAATCTGGGATATGAAAAACACATCATAATTTTTAATAAATTCCAAAGATCCTTCTGAAAAGTGTCTAATAAATTTAGTAGTCAGCATTTAGGTAGTAACTGCAAAAACGTAACTTCCTCGAGAACGTCTCAATATTTAAAAATATCAGCAGGCAACCCTGTATTCTAAACTTGGTAGGTAGTTACTACATGATGAATAAATTTATAAGCAAGAATAAACTCATTTGTTTAGAATGGTCAGGGAATGTAGTATTTCAGTTAAAAGAGCATTCTATGAGTTAGTGCTAATGGAGTTCTGTAATGTGGACAGTTAATTTTCAAATAACATACATTCAAAACTATAAAAACTTACACTAATACAAGAAGTAGTAGAGTATATGATCTTTGGAGTCAGACTGAATGAGCTGGATTTTCATTTCTACTACTCATTAGCTACGTAAACTTGGGTGAATAAATAATAATATTAGTATTAGTAGTGTAGGGAGTAAATACGTTTGCATTAGTATAGTTCAGTTCAGTCGCTCAGTCATGTCCGACTCTTTGCGACCCCATGAAACGCAGCACGCCAGGCCTCCCTGTCCATCACCAACTCCAGGAGTTTATTCAAACTCATGCCCATGGAGTCGGTGATGCCATCCAGCCATCTCATCCTCTGTCGCCCCCTTCTTTTCCCGCCTTCAATCTTTCCCAGCATCAGGGTCTTTTCCAATGACTCAGTTCTTTGCATCAGGTGGCAAAAGTATTGGAGTTTCAGCTTCAGCATCAGTCCTTCCAATGAACACCCAGGACTTATCTCCTTCAGGATGGACTGGTTGGACCTCCTTGCAGTCCAAGGGACTCTCAAGAGTCTTCTCCAACACCACAGTTCAAAAGCATCAATTCTTCAGCCCTCAGCTTTCTTTATAGTCCAACTCTCACATCCATACATGATTACTGGAAAAAGCATATCTTTGACTAGACGGACCTTTGTTGGCAAAGTAATGGCTCTGCTTTTTAATATGCTGTCTAGGTTGGTCATAGCTTTTCTTCCAAGGAGCAAGCATCTTTCAAGTGTATGGCTTCTCAGATAAAAATAAAGATCAGAATTTTCCATTATTGGATGATGTAGATTAAACATTTCAAAATCTCCCTACTGGTTGATTGAGTAATTGGGAAAAGTCTTATGCATGTGGCCAGTGGAGTGCAAGATGAATTAGAGGCTCTTTCACAATTTTAGGCAAGCTTGTCCAGTCTTCTCTACTCCTTGACCTACAGAAAACTATATGCTAGTTCAGAAATAAGAAGATAAAGTTAGTTTATTAAACAATGAGAAATAGGGCTTCCCTGGTGGCTCGGTGGTAAAGAATCCTCCTGCCAATGAAGGTGACACGGGTTCTACCCCTGGTCTGGGAAGATCACCCATGCCATGGGGCAACTAAGCCTGTGCTCCACAACTACTGAAGCCGGGGCACCCTAGGCACCAGGGCACCTTCATGCTCCACAGCAAGAGAAGCCAACATAATGAGGACCCTGCACACTGCAACTAAAGAGTAGCTGCCACTTGCCAAAACTAGAGAAAAGCCCATGCAGCAATGCAGACCCAGCACAGTCCAAGATAAAGAAATAAACAAATAGTGAGAAATTGCCTTCCACAGAGCAAATTAGAAGGCCTGAAAGTGAAATGAACTTCCTCAAAAATGAACACTGTACCATGTGCTCAAACTTCTTCAGACCATGATCCTCACAAATATCTAAAGAAAATGGATGGAGTTTGGTTGTAAAGCATTAAATCATTTGGACAAGGGAAAGGTAAGGATATTCATCTTTCAATATCAAATAAAGTTGATTCCACTATTCTTAGAATTTACCAAAGCCTTTCCCTAGAAAGGAGGAAATGCTATCTTTTCCACTGAGTAAAAATACTATTCATTCTCATAAATCTTATAGGAAATTGTCTGCTATTCTCCACCAGCCATTACTTTCTTTTTGTGAATGTCAGTAGATAGTTACCTAGGACAAGAGGGGTCTCACAGTGAAAGAAGTGCTATGTCAATGCTGGGAAGCTGCCTGCACAAATCATTCCTCATGTGCTACAGGCGAGAGGAGCTGAAGCCCCTCATATAGGGCAGTGCATTCCACAGCTTGAGCCTACAGACAGAAATGTTTCTCTGAACATTTTTCAATTTGATTGAGAGACTATGTGATGAGCAAAACAAATCATACTGATGAATTATGTGGCACCTGCACATTATGTTGGACCAGTATGTGTAGAAGCCAAACTGCCACAGTGACTGAACGAGATCAGTCACAACGCCTAGAAAGAGGACCACTTCTGGTTAAACCCATGGAGCAAGGATGGCGTACTTTTCCAAAGGAATTCCTAATTCTGTGGTACTTTCAATGCTGCAGCAGATACAAATGGAAGATAAGCACATTTGGTACAGGAAGCTGTGATCAAAACCCTTGGCGAGAATAGGGCATAGATTAATGATCTAGACAAATATGAACAGAATACTGAACTGCTGTCTTGGGTGATCTCTAAGAACACACTGAGTACCATACAATGAGTAGAGTACACTACACTGAGTGTTACGTGGACTATAGTTTTAGGACTATACTCTTAAAACCTACCATCTTATCTACACTGCTGCATAAGCCGGAAAAAATTCTCAGGGATGGAGAAGAAAGGGTAAGTGGGCTGATAAACTCCATAGATAGCTTTCTGTTTTGCAGTCCTTGACTCCGTCAGTCTATTAGTGTGTAGAAAGCACCCTTCTCAAGTGAAGCCAAGCTTCATGGTGAAATGCCATGGATAGAGGAGAAGGCACCCCACCTCCAGTACTCTTGCCTGGAAAATCCCATGGATGGAGGAGCCTAGTAGGCTGCAGTTCATTGGGTCGCTAAGAGTCGGACACGACTGAGCGACCTCACTTTCACTTTTCACTTTCATGCACTGGAGAAGGAAATGGCAACCCACTCCAGGGTTCTTGCCTGGAGAATCCCAGTGATGGCGGAGCCTGGTGGGCTGCCATCTATGGGGTCGCACAGAGTTGGACACAACTGAAGTGACTTAGCAGCAGTAGCAGCCATGGATAGAAGTGATTAGATTCCCTAGGCCTACACTGCCTCTTTAAGATACATCTGTTACTGGAAGAGGTGAGCATCTGGCAGTGCTACTTCAACTCTGTGATTACCAGCTACAACAGGAAAGTACAATAGAGTGGGGAATTTACCACGGGTTGCCAATCAACTGTTGGTAAATTTATAAAAGCTGTTGGCATAATTAATGTTAGCTTGTGTCTATGAGTTCTCCAGATTTTTCTGATGCTTCTGCTGGGCACTGTGAATTGGCAAAATTTTTACAAACACTAAGGTAAAATCCAGGAGACTTTTGACTGTCTGAGGAAAACATTAATTCTTATGTAAGAAATGGAGTCTTCCATTTATATGTTTCCAAAGCAGAAATAAATATATTAAGTTGACAAAAATTTTAAAAAGATTTAAGCAATTGAGAAAAAGGAGCTAAAAAGTATAAAAAGCAGACAGTGCATGTGCACAAAAGCATATGCACACCACAAAAAAAAGTTATCTAGAACCATTAAATTTAGAGGCAAACAGACCTGTACTCTACAGCAGCTCCAAAGTAAACTGCATAGGAAATACCTATATGAAAAATTACCTTAAATTCAACTTAGCTAAGCATCCTGTATTTTGTCTGAGAGCCCTAGCTACAACCCCTCTAAGTTCTGTATGTTGGACATTTCCCCACATACTCATTTCCTCCTTGATCAAGGCAAGAGACACCAGGGTAGAGATTTCCCAAATCTAGATGCCTCGTAGAGTTGCTGGCAAAGTTTTTGAAAAAAATACAGATTTCCATGTTCCACTCCCAGGTAGCACAGTGGTAAAGAAGCCGCATGCCGATGCAGGAGACAGTAAGAAATGAGGGTTGAACCCCTGGGTTGGGAAGATCCCCTGGAGAAGGAAATGGCAACTCGCTCCAGTATTCTTGCCTGGAAAATTCCATGGACAGAGGAGCCTGGTGGGCCAAAGTTCATGGGATGGCAAAGAGTTGGACATGACTGAGCGAGAGAGCTCTAATGTTCCACTCCAGATCTACTGAACCAATCTTCAGAGGACTGAGACCTAGAAATTTTATTTCTGAAAATCTCCCCAAGTGACTGTGACTGGCTGCCAGATATTGTTACCCACTGGTCTGTAAGGGACTATATAGGCAAAATTTGAGGCATTCAGTCTTCTGAAGAAAAGGATCATAGGTTTCACCTGATTCTCATGGAATATGATCCCCAAAAGGGTCACTGCCTTAGAGACCAGCAGAAAAATTTTAAAAAGCTATTATGAATTCTTCTACTTCAACTACAAGAATTACTTGATATTATTTCCCATAACTCTCTAAAAACTTCCTATGCCTTTTTGAGAGCTAAAAGTAAAATAAAAGTAGAAAAACATAGTTTTTAAAAAAGTCTATCATTATTTAAATAGTTTATGATCAAGTGATCATCAACTGCATGTCTGTGTTATAGACTCATTTACTGAGTATACGTAAGAGGTAATTTGTTTTGATAAATTTTCCTTGAGTCCTTTTCGTTTATAATTAATCATTTTGAATTAATTAAAAAGAGGGCCCGTATCACTTAATCTACAACTAGGTCATCCACTGAATTCAACATCTAGTTCTTTTAATATGTTTTTACCACTTATTTAAAATATTAAGAAATCTGTGAATCCAAAGTAGGTATTTCATGAACTGAGAAAGTTATACAAACTACAGTTTATCTTATACTTTCAATTTATTTCTCTCCTCTGAATCATTCCTCCCAGCCCACAAACACTACTAAATCTTTTCTATCTTAAAAAAAAAAAGTATCCCTAAAATGAAATAGCAGAAAAAATGAAGTACTACCTATTCTTTCTTCTTTCTCTTGGGTTTCTCTACTGAATCTTTTTCACAAATGATATATAATTAAATGGAGGAGATTAAAGATGTACAAACTTCCAGTTGTAAAGTAAATGAGTTACAGGGATATAATATGCAACATAGGAAATATAGTGAATAATACTGTAATAACTGTGTGTGGTGACAAGACTTATCATGGTGACAAAAATACTGTATCACACCATGGTATACCCCAAACTAATAAAATATTATAAATTATGTTTCAATTTTTAAAAGCTTAAAACTTAATCAAAAGACAAACACAGGAGGAAGAAAGAGTTATTTATACTTACTGTCTCCACTTTTCATCCTTTAGTCAACATTTGCTGAGCACCTAATCCAGTGAAATTCAATCCTGGTGACATCTTCAAATCATCTGGGAAGCTCTTTTTGAAAAAAATACAGATGCTCAGGTCTCACCCATGAGTGAAGTCTGTGCATTCATCTTCGTTTATAAATTCTCCAGATGATTCTAATGTGCAGCCAGAGTTGATATCACTGATCTATATATGCCATACACTTTACTGCCACTACCAAGATGCATAAGACACAAGGCCTGCACCTGAAGAACATAGCAAATAAGAATATCAGGACACTTACTAAAATTGGTAAATGTTACAACAAAGGTATGTACAAAGTGCTATGGGAACAGAGACAGGCCAGGGTATGCAAAGGGTATGTCTATGAGTCTGGTTATTGAAGTACAATGTAGATAAGACAAGAATGCTATTAAGTTGCTTTCTTAAAGGTCACTAATGATCTCATGCCCACCACTTAAAACAGTCTACCTCATCTGCACCAGCTTTACCATATGCAAGATAGGGATAATAACAAGGTTGCTCTGACAATTAATTGAGTAATTAATACAGTAGATACTGGGACATGATAGATACTGTTTGTGTCTCATCCCTTTCTCTTAAAGCCAAAGGCTCTTCTCAATCCTGTATTCCTTTTTAATCCCTTCGCAATACTGCACTGCTCCTTCTAGAAATTCCCCTCAGGTTCTGTGAGATGAGCACCTACCCTGTGCTACTTCAAAGGTCACTCCTCACCTTCCAGTCTCTCTCCTCTTTCTGACTTAACATGAAAGTATCCAAAGTACATGCTTTCTATCCTCTCCTCTGCTATGTCTGAACTTGTTCTCCTAAAAACCTTTTAGGAGAACTCTCATCTCTCTTGAACCCACAAAGTGAGGATCTCCCAATCTACATAAAATCTCTGGGCTTGATCTCCAGTCCAAACTCTATTTCTATATTTCCATATCTGCTAGGTATGTTTACAGAGACATTCTGCTAGCACCTCAAACTCAGCAGAACCCAAACAAAATTCACTATTATTCCCCCAAGCTGTGCATCTTCTCTCCTGTTTTCTTTAGCTTTTAGTGGTGGTTCCACTCCTCAGTCAACCAGATTTTAATGTTCACAGTTATCACTGATTCTTTCCTTTCTCTACACTCACCATGTCTTGTTGATTCCAACCCTGAAATGTTAGCCATCATTTTCTTTTTTCCCTCTGTGTCTTGTGAAAACAACTTTAAATCACATCCTAACACTTAAGTCAGTTTCCCAACTGGTCTCAATAGCTAGCTCCAATCTGTCTAGACCCATGGTTCTCAACCAGGGGCAATTTCATACTACAGGAAACATTTGTGATCACGTGGGCCAAGGATGCCCAAACATCCTAAAATGCATAGGACAGGCCCATAACAAAGAGTTACCTGGCCCAAAAGTGAACAGTGCCAAGGTTGAGAAAATCCGTGCTGTTTAACAGCACAGTTCGTCTTTTCATCTCTTACTTAAAAATACACTTGAGATATAACTCATACTTCCTGCTCATTCCTACTTTTCCATTTCTCTTCCTACGTTGTGCTCTCTGGCATGAGCTTGTACCCTAACTGATGCCTACCATCCTCCAAGGCAGAAATAACTTTTTCATCTTCTGAAGTTCCAAGAACTTACTGCTTTCTGACTCTGTGCAGTATGTATGTTATATTCATCTGATTCACCTCTGAATCTATCTATAGTCTTACATTGTGTCTACTAAACAGGTAACCACATCACCAGCTTTCCGTGAATATAAGACTTAATCTATGGTTTCATTTATTCACAAGTACTGCATTTCTCCTCTTCTTCCCTGCTCCCTCTGAAATTAGGTTTATAGATATAACTTGCTTCAGAAAATGGAAATCTGAGCAGAAATGCAGCGAGTCTCTTAAGAGAATGGGGGAAGAGACCTTTAAAATCCAGTATGGTATTCACTGCATTTCTTTCCCACTGCTGTGGGGACAGTGGTAAAAAAAAAGTCTAAGACTTTTTTTGAGGGGAGGGGTAAATTTCATACGCTCTATTTTGTAGATTTAAGGTGTACAGCCTGTTACTTGGATATATTTATATACTATACCTTGATTTCCACTGAAGCAATATTTATTCACATCATTTTAGTACAATACTATCTATAGTCATTATATTGAGGATCAAGTCACTATGGTTTATTTACTACTCATAAGTTTGTACCCTTATCTTACTCCCCCACCCTACATTCCCTGATAACCACCTTTTACTGTTTTAACAGGTTTAACTTCTTTTAGATTCCACATGTAAGTGATAATGTTCAGTACTTGTCTTTATCTACACTTATTTCACTTAGCACAAGGTGCTCAAGGTCCATCCCTATTGTCACAGATGATAGGCTATCCTCCTGTCTCATGGCTAAATAATATTCCATGGTGTGTAGGAACCATATCAGAAAGGCTACATTTAGATTGAAATTCTCCAAGAGCCTGAAACTATATGACTTCACTGATCACGGCTCTTCTGCTGCTGACCCACACTAGATATACACAGAATGAGTGAGGCCATCAAAGTCTCCACCACCAATGCCTTCGTGTTTAGGTTTCAGTGTGTTTCTTATAGCATTATATCCTTGCTTCACTGATTCACAATCAATGTAAGATGCATAATTTCATGGATCACTAAAAAAGGAAAAATGCTACCAGTCTCACAAGCCACAATTGTACAATGCAGCCTGATTTCAGAGATTTTAAAATATGGAAAATGATGAGTTGTGAAACCAATGAAATATGGTATTACTATATTTGATAAATGAATGAACATGAAGGTAGTATACAAAATTTATTTCCATTCACTGTCAGTAGAAACACTGTACAACATCTGAACTAAAACGAGCAAGAAGTTTTCATCCATGGTTCACAGTAGAACATGTGTCTTAAAAGAAGGTATATGAAAACTGTAGCTCTATCCTTCAAAATAAAATTTATGAAATTCTTTTTTTGACAACTACAAGTGGTTTTATGAGACCCCTATTTTCTTTGATATATATGAGTCTCTTGCAATAAATTACTGCTTCAGGCAATTAAGTTTTTAGGTCAGAGCACAGAACCACTAGTCAAGTTTTCCCATCATACTTTTCAACCTTAAAATCTATTGGGCAGTCTCCAAGTATGTTTATGTACTGTGTTCTTACATTAAAACTCGATGCGCAGGACTTCCCTGGTGGTCCAGCTGTTAAACCCCATGCTTCTAGTGCCAGGGGCTTGGGTTCGATCCTTGGTTGAGGAACTAAGATCCTGTATGCCACACAGTGCAGCCAAAAAGTAAATATAACACGAAAAAATTTTCAAAAATCCTCACAAAATGCAAGGCTCCATGTATATGACTACTCTTATGTGGCTACGCCCTATGTATATGACTCTCCTATCTCTACATTTATGTAGGAACGATTCCTCGATGTATGGAAAAGTACTACAAATTTGCTTCAGTGTGCAAAGTCTGAAAAACTCCACAGGATTCATTCACCTACAGAATGGAATTAGGAATGCATAATTTATACATTAATAGCTTATTGGTTGATTTACTCTTTTAGTTAATAAGAACAATACTGACTTTACATGAATTATGACAAAATATGGGGCTTCCCTGGTGGATCAGCAGTAAAGAATTCACTTGCAACATAGGAGACACAGGTTGGACCCCTGGGTGGGGAAGATCCCCTGGAGAAGAGCATGGCAACCCACTCCAGTATTCTTGCCTGGAGAATTCCATGGGCAGAGCAGCCTGGCGGGCTACAGTCCATGGGGTCGCAAAGAGTCAGAGACGACCGATAGACTGAGTCCAGCATGGTGAGATATACTGGCAGCTCACCTTGTTTTTACACACAAACAAAACTTCTGAAGCCAAATTATGATTGATTATGATTGTGTATGAGGGAGAAGTATGTAAACTGCATATTAATACTTAGCATGTGTAAGTGATTTGAACTGTAGCCAGTATCACCACCTGCACCTCAAAGAGCACCCGGAATTTAACTATCTTCATCTTTACAATCTATAACATTATTTAGAAGTGAAAAATGTGGGCATACTAGATTTTCCCTCTAACCTCTGCCTTTATATGCTGCTACTTTTCATAATAATGTTTTTTTCCTTAATTCTGTGAATTCGTGACTCCTTTGTTCATTCGCTCACTGAACCCCTGTACTCATCACATATATTATACAGATGCTAAAGAAGGCATTATTTCTGCACTAAGGAATTCCAGTAGAATATAAGGGAAAAAACCAACTAAACAAATAACTATGCAAAACTATATTCAATACTAGTGATGTGTTACAGGGTTCAGAAGAAAGAGAAAACAGATTTCAGGAGAAAGAAAACTAGTCAAGTGAGCTGAGCTAAATCTTGAAGGATGAGTAAACTGTCATTTTTCAAAAAAGAGGAGAAATTGGGGAGCAGTACCAATTCTCAAAGCAGGTAAGTCAGGAGCAGAGAAAAAGAAGTGAAATGTATTGTGTTTACCTGTGAGGCAACAGTCACACTTTGAGAAAGTTAATGGAGAATATACCTTCTATTATATTCCCACACTTAGAGGAAACAAAGGCTACTGTGCAATGAAATAATTTACTCAAGGTGCTACATGCGGATTAGCATGCGGGTCTCTTTGAAGTCACAGCATGATTAAACAACAGTATATATTGGAAATGTCAGAACTATTTAGGTTAGAATGGAATACAAGGGCACGAACACCATTTTCAAGAGTTGGGCCTCCTTGTAAAAGCAATGGAGGAATCCAGCAACTAAAAGTTGGGGAGTAGAAAAATGGCAGGAAGATAGAGGGATCTGTCTAGAAAGTTTATAATAAAAGTCCAGCAGTGGCAAATAAAACAGACATGAGACATTCTTCTCTTTTTCTTCCCTTAGATTTATTTCTTCAACTGTGTAGTCACAGAACAATCAATTTGCATTTTGTTCATACAATAAAAATTTGTTACTAAACAACAGTAATTCATAAATTGTTAATGGTCTGGTCAACTGAGAGGTTATAAATAAAATATTAATATAAGTGAATTAATTTTTTCAAGCAAGAAATAATTAGAATAAAACATATTCTGATGGAAAAGACAAGGTTTGGAAACTGATTGTTAGGTTCAGAGGGCACAAAGAGGAAAATAGTTAAAGTAAACCTGAAGTTAAAAACTGGGACTTGAATAATGAGAACAGTCATAAAGAGAAAAATGAGCAGGAAGATATGGGTATCGGCCCTGCTTTGGGTAAGGGGAGGGGGGGGGTTTGATAAATTTATTTTTAGACAGGTTCCATCTGAGCATCTCCTGAACTGTGAGCATCTACTCTGAGTATGACCAGCAGATAAAAGTGTGACCAGTACTAAGCAGAGAAGCAGGGCTGAACTATGTACCTGGGACATATCTACAAAGTTACAAAAGTTGAAGCTACCAGAGTGGATCACTCTACTCACTGGGGGAAGGTGGGAAAGGTTAGGGGCCGAAGACCCTTTCAAGTCAATAACTAAGGTGTCTTCCAAAGCCTGGAGTGACTTTCAGGATTTCTCATTTAGAGAGCAGATTGGAAGTAATTCTTTTCATCTGAGACTTACACCACAATTTCACATAATTTCAATCACAAGGAATGCTTTTCTGTACAATGCAGCTGACCAAGGAATGGAAACATGGAACTGATCTGGCCTAGGGCTTCTGTAACTATGTAAAAAGGTCTATAGGACACACCACAGAAAATAACTTTAAGGAACTTCACTGTACTTCTTCAAATAATTTTCTTCCCTGTTAACCTAGTGGCCAAAGGAGAAAAAGTTATTAATTTCATAGTATTCTCAAGAAACCGTACATGATTGAGAAAGCAAAGATATTATTCTAGATTAATTTCTAAAATGCTTCCTACCACAAGGTATATATGAAACTATACCAGCGGCATAAAACTTTTAAATGTGTCAAAGAAAAATAAACTTTGTTCTAAAATGATCAAAACACAAATTAAAACCCAACATTATTTAACATTTAGTTATTTACAATTTCTATTAAAACCAAACAGAACTGTTTCTCCTTTCTCAAATTAAGCTGTCAAACTAAAAACAAACTTTTAAGTCCAGATTCTATCGTCAATTGTTAAGGAAGCCTAATATCACAAGAGCATCAACTTTTGATTCAGACAAACTAAGGTTTAAATACCGCGTTTGTACTGCCTACATAAATGTCCTTCTGTTAATAACTTAAAGCTTTTCAAAACTTATTTTAATTATTTTGTGAAACAGTAGTAATAAAACCTAGTTCAAACTTAAAACAAAAGTATTCTCTGAGTTAGGCATATACAAAGCATGGTACTGCATGTCTTAACAGTTTCCCTTCCTTATATCTGCAATCAGTAATGGAAATTCCAAGAGCACTGAAGTATTAAAAACTTCAGTTTTTATTATTTTTATTATTTTATTCTTGAAAGTTACCAACAAGGTGCAAATAAGTAAAATGATTCAAATATTAGTTTTAAAAAATCACCTTTAAATCTATTTCCGATTCTATGTGGAAAGGTCCTTCTCCAATAGATTAAAAAGAACATTTAAACAAATAAAAAGACTCTTAGAATTTCACTTAACCAGTTCCTTGAATTTAATCACACAGTTAATATTTTTCTTAAATCACGAAAAAAATCAGAAATTTATAGGTAAAATATCTTCAGAATAGTCTTACAAAACTCTAAGTAAAAAGAAACCCATGAAATTCCTTCAAACGAGTTTTCATTCATTTACTCTTAAAACATTGTGTTGGGCAAGCATAAAGAATAAGACTCCCCCACCTCATTCCCGCAACTTTATGCAGTTTAGCGCCGGATAAGAAGAAATTGTGTCATCTCATTTTGAAAAAAACTTCGCTATTTTAGGCGTTTACAACACATGGCAGGTCTATATTAACTCCCACACTGAGTACTCTATCCTCAGCTAGATTTCTAGTCACTTGAGCTACTAATCACCACTTACCAACAGCACAAAGAACATGACAATCCCTTTGCAAAAAAACTTTTTAGCACTACTTAATATTAAATGTGTATGCACACCTGCTTACATTGTCAGTTACCAATGTGTGGCTATTTACCAATATTACACAGGTGAATACTGCGCAGCAACTTCTACGTACATAAGTATCTGCCTAACAGGCCTGTGAATTATGGAGAACCTTGTTGCTCTCCCCACTTTGTAGTTTCATTATCACTTTCACCAAAGAGCACAGAGGTTAAAAAAAAAAACACAACTTTTTTCCCCGACACTAAAGATGAGGCTGACTGCTGCACATTTAAACGGGAAGAAGACAGAACATGACATTTCGGTCCAAGAACACAGGATATAAAAACACTTGGAGCAGAACGTTCCAACCGAAAATATCCTTAGGCTGACACCAAGATTTCTTAAACACCAGTACGTGTGTGTGTTTCATATATGACAGTACTGCTTTGAAGCTTAAGAAAATGAGCCCTACTAAATTAAGAGTGGACACTTCGAAAACTCTATCTTATTAAAAGTTTGTTATGTCAGTTACTTCTGAGTTTGAGAAACATTAAGGATCTTCCCAGGAAATACTCAAAATTAGTAGGGTACTCCTGCCCCTCAAAACACAGACTGGGGAGTGGGACCTCACAGGGGCCAAATGAAACCGCGAGAGAACCAGTTCAATGATCAGATTTCCTCAAATGCCTGAGAACTTAAGTAGTTCATCTGGTTCCAGTGCTGTCACAGCATCTAAGAGACAGTAAAAGGAGTTGCACAATCTCCCGTTTTCCGAAGAAGTCTAGCAGTACAACGGGGCGCCATCAAATCGGCCCCCAGGAGGGCTGCTGCCAACACGGGTAGCAAACAACTGGGGGAGGGGGTGTCTTTTTGTGAGCAACTTCATTGCCTCCAGGGGAACATGGGAACTGCAGAGCCTACAGCTAAAGCCGAAAAAGAAAAAAAAAAAAAAGACTTCCACGGGTAAAGGGGAAAAAAAGAACCAGAGAACCTAGAAAAGGAAGCATTTTGCTAGTGGGAGGAGGGAGTAGAAGAGAGAAGTGAAGGTCTGCTTCCTAAGCGATTTTCTCCCTTAGCCCTCACCCCGGCCAGGCCTTCGGGCCGCGTACTGTCCTTGGGCCGCTTCCAGGCCGGGACCCAGACCCTTCTGCACTTCCCGACCCGGACACAGGGCCCCGCGGCCAAGGCGCCAGGAGAGGGTCCCCGGCGGCCGCCGCCCTCGGCGCCCCCCGCCCCCGCCGGTCGCGCCAAGCGCCGCCGCCCAGCTCGCGCTTCCTATTTTCGGAGCACACACCCTACAAGGAGCGGAGCGAGCAGGCCCGGCGGAGACCTGCCCCCGCGCGGCCTCGGGTGACTGACAGGGGCAGGTACTCGGGCGCCGGGAGGAGAAGGGAAGGAAGGGCAGCCGAGGGCACCAACCAATGGCCTTCTCCGGCGGCTAGACTCCGGGCCGATACAGCGGGGCTCTACTGGCTCCCCGAACGACTAGCTCCGCCGCCCCCGAGGCTCTTACCTTCTCTTCATCAGACAACTGCTCCTCCAGATCCGCCATTTTTCTTCTGGCGACAAACCGCGGTAGCGGCGGCGGCGGTAGCGGGCACCTGACTTCCCCCTTTCCGTGCGGTCCTCCTCGCCGCGCGCCCCCGCCAAGGGAGGGGCTCACAGCCAGGCCGCCCGCGCACGCGCCCTGGGAGCCCCGCCTCCCTCCACCCAGCCCAAGGGTTCGAAGGACGGCTGTGCGCGTGCGCGGGTGTTTCCGTGGCCTGGGAGTGGGGAGGCGTTGCCTACCGCCGTCTGCTGCGGGTTTGTCAGCATCCCGAGTTTAGAATTCTTTCCCCATGTTGACCATATGGACCCAGTCTGCGACGAGTACATTTTGAGCCCTTGATTATGTTCCCATTAAGTCCTGAACTCTGCCAGCTAAAATGTGAACAAGTGCACAAATAGCTTTTAAACACTTTTTTGTGTGTGTGACGAGAAAAATATTCGACTTTAGTTAAAATGTGCACTTACAACCCAGTACATAATTGGAAGATGTTTGGGTAGATTCATTAAAGAAATGACTTTTGGTCCTTTATTGTTTGTGTGTGTGTGTGTGAGAGAGAGAGAGAGAGAGAGAGAGAGAGAGCACGCGCGCGCATTGGGGTGGGGGGGGGAGAGGTGGATGGCGGGTACTGCGGTCTCTGGAGATGTACAATGTTAAGCAAAACCCAAAGAAACCTCAGTTCTGAAGAAATTTGTTGTCTTTTCGTTAAACGAACGTAATACACAGTTATGTTAAACATAGATCCTACCCTTCTGAATAGGGAATGCCTGATTAAATATGGGAAAGCCCAGTAAAAAATTGAATTTCAGATAAGCGAGTATAATTTATAGAATTACATATAATTAAAGTGTTCTCCCGTGAAACATTTGAGCAACATAAAAAAATTACTTATGTTTTCAAATTTTATTGGATGCCTGTCAATTTATTAGCTACTTCTGAATCTTTCAGTTTGGAAAGAGATGAACCTGTAGTCAAAGCTGTGTATATAAACTGGCTAGGAAATTTATAAAGTGCAGTTGCTGATTCAGTAGGTCTGGGATAGGGCTGCAGGCTCTGTATTCCTAGCAAGCTCACAGATAATGTGAATGCTACCCATCTGGAGACCACAGATTGAGTAGCAAGGCCTTAGAGTTTAGATAGGAATTAATACTTTAATCATTATGTTGTACACCTAAAACTAACACAATGTTACAAGTCAATTATATCTCAATAAAAAAGTATGTTCAATACAGGCTGGGAGAAAATATTTGCAAATTATGCAACTGACAAGGGCTTAATTTCCAAAATATACAAACAGGGCATACAAATCAATAACAAGAAACCAAACAACCCAATCAAAAAATGAAATGTATGTCATTTCTGCAATGAAGACATACACATGGCCAATAGGCACATAAAAAGATGCTCAACATCACTCATTATTAGAGAAATGCAAATCAGAACTACAATGAGGTATAACTCATTGTATACACTGAGGTATACAATGAGGTATAACTCATATGCACTGGTCAGAATGACCATCACTTGAAAGTCTACAAATAACGAATGCTAGAGAGGATGTGGGGAACAGGGAACTCCTTACACTGTTAAAGGGAATGGAAATTGGTGCAGCAACTATGGAAAACAGTATGGAGGTCCCTCAAAAAATTAAAAATAGAGTTGCCATATGACCCAGCAATATCACTCCTGGGCATATATCCGGAAAAATCTCTAATTCAAAAAGATGCATGTACTCCAATGTTCATAGCAGAATTATTTACAATAGCCAAGATACGGAAGCAAACTACATGTCCATTGACATATAAATGGATGATACATGTATACAATGGAATATTATGCAAACATAAAAGAGAATGAAATAGTGCCATCTGCGGCAACATAGATGGACCTAGAGATTATCATACCAAGTGAAGGAAGTCAGAAAGAGAAAGACAAATACCATATAATTTCAATCATATGTGGAATCTGGAATGCAAAAGTAGGAAGTCAAGAGACACCTGGAGTAACAGGCAAGTTTGGCCTTGGAGTACAAAAGGAAGCAGGGCAAAGGCTAATGGAGTTTCACGAAAATAACTCACTGGATATAGCAAAAAGCCACTTCCAACAACACAAGAGACAACTCTACACAGGGCCATCACCAGACGGCGAATACCGAAATCAGATGGATTATATTCTTTGTAGCCGAAGATGTAGAAGCTCCATCCAGTCAGAAAAAAACAAGACCTGGAGCTAACTGTGGCTCAGATTATGAGCTCCCTATTGCAAAATTCAGACTTACACTGAAGAAAGTACAGAAGAGCAGTAGGCCATTCACGTATGACCTAAATCAAATCGCTTATGATTATACAGTGGAAGTGACAAATAGATTCAAAGGATTAGATCTGATAGAGTGCCTGAAGAACTCTGGATGGAGGTTCATAACATTGTACAAGAGGTGGTGACCAAAACCATCCCCAAAAGAAAGAAATGGAACAAGGCAAAATAGTTGTCTGAGGAAGCTTTACAAAGAGCTGAGAAAAGAAGAGAAGAGAAAGAAAAAGGAGAAAAGGAAAGATATGTTCATCTGAATGCAGAATTCCCAAGAATAGCAAGGAGAGATAAGAAAGCTTTCCTACGTGAACAAAGCAAAGAAATAGAGGGAAAAATAGAATGGGAAAGACTAGAGATCTCTTCAAGAAATTAGAGATGCCAAGGGAACATTTCATGCAAAGATGGGCATAAGCAAGGACAGAAATGGTTTGGACCTAACAGAAGCAAAAGATGTTAATAAGAGGTGGAAAGAATACACAGAAGAACTGTACAAAAAAGGATTTAATAACCCAGATAACCCCAATGGTGTGGTCACTCACCCAGCCAGATGTTCGGGAGTGTGAAGTCAAGTGGGCCTTAGGAAATATTACTATGAACAAAGGTAGTGGAGCTAATGGAATTCCAGCTGTACTATTTCAAATCCTAAAAGATGATGCTGTTAAAGTGCTGCACTCAATATACCAGCAAATTTGGGAAACTCAGCAGTGGCCACAGGACTGGAAAAGGTCAGTTTTCATTCCAGTCCCAAAGAAAGGCCATGCCAAAGAATGATCAAACTATCGCACAATTGAGCTTATTTCATATGCTAGCAAGGTAATGCTCAAAATCCTTCAAGCTAGGCTTCAACAGTATGTGAACAGAGAAATTCCAGATGTACAAGCTGGATTTAGAAAAGGAAAAGAACAGAGATCAAATTGCCAATATCCATTTGATCACAGAAAAAGCAAGAGAATTCCAGAAAACCATTTACTTTTGCTTCATTTACTACGCTAAAACCTTTGACTGTATGGATCACAACAAACTGGAAAATTCTCAAAGAGATGGGAATACCAGACCACCTAACCTGCCTCCTGAGAAACCTGTATGCAGATCAAGTAGAAACATTTAGAATTGGACATGGAACAACACACTGGTTCAAAATTGGGAAAGGAGCACGTCAAGGCTGTATATTGTCATCCTGCTTATTTAACTTATATGCAGAGTATATCATGAGAAATGCGGGGCTGGATGATTCATAAGCTGGAATCAAGATTTCCAGGAGAGGATGGGGAATACATGTAAATCCATGGCTAATTCATATCAATGTATAACAAAAACTACTGTAATGATGTAAAGTAATTAGCCTCCAACTAATAAAAATTAAAAAAAAAAAAAAAAGATTTCCAGGAGAAATATAAAAAATCTCAGATATGCTGATGATACACCCTAATGGCAGAAAGCGAAGAGGAACTAAAGAGCTTCTTGATAAAAGTGAAAGAGGAAAGTGAAAAGCTGGCTTAAAACTCAACATTCAAAAAACTAAGATCATGGCATCTGGTCCCATCACTACATGGCAAATAGATGGGGAAAAAAATGGAAACAGTGACAGCCTTTAATTTCTCGGGCTCCAAAATCACTGTGGATGGTGACTGCAGTCATGAGGTTAAAAGATGTCTGCTCCTTGAAAGAAAAGCTGTGACAAACCTAAGACAGCACATTAGAAAGCAGAGACACCAGTTTGCCGACAAAGATCCGTAGAGTTTTTCCGTTCGTCATGTATGGATGTAAGAGTTGGACCATAAAGAAGGCTGAGCGTGGAGGAATTGATTCTTTTGAAATGTGGTGCTGGAGAAGACTCTTTAGAGTCCCTTGGACAGCACGGAGATCAAACTAGTCAATCCTAAAGGAAATCACCCTTGAATATTCATTGGAAGGACTGACTGAAGTTGAAGCTCCAATACTTTGGCCACCTGATGCGAAGACCAGATTCATTGGGAAAGACCCTGATGCTGAGAAAGACTGAGGGCAGAAGTGGGTGACAGATGATGTAATGGTTGGATGGCATCATTGACTTAATGGATATGAGTTTCAGCAAACTCTGGTAGACAGTGAAGGACTGGGAAGTCTGGCGTGCTGCAGTCCATGGGGTCACAAAGAGTCAGACATGACTGAATGACTGAACAACAACAACAATATGTGGAATCTAAACTATGACACAAATGAACTTATTAGCAAGACAGAAACAAACTCACAGACACAGAGAACAAGCTTATGGTTACCAGGGGACAAGGGGGGAAGGGATAAACTGGGCAGTTGGGATTGACATATACACACTACTATATATAAAATAGATAACTAATAATAGCTGCTGTATAGCATGGGGAACTCTATTCAGTACTCTGTGATGGCCTCTATGAGATAAGAATCTAAAAAAAACAAAACAAAACAGAGTGGATATATACATAACTGATTAACCTTGCTGTATACCTGAAACTAATGTAATATTGTAAATCAACTATGTTTCAATAAAAATTAAAAAAAAAACTTATGGTTACCAAAGGGAAAGTAGTGGAGGAGGAATAAATTAGGAGTTTGGGATTAGTAGACAGATACAAACCACTATATATAAAATAAATAAGCAACAAGGTCTTACTGAATAGCACCCGAACTATATTCAGTATCGTATAATAAACCATAATGGAAAAGAATATATATATATACACACATATCTGTGTGTGTGTGTGTAACTGAATCACTTCACAATACACCAGAAACTAATGCAACATAGTAAATCAACTATACTTCAATTTTTAAAAGTATATTTTAGAAAAAGACATTATTAAGTAGAAAATGAGACACTTGGCAACTTTTGAAGTGACATGACGTCATCAGAAATATGTCTAACAAGATGAATCTGACAGCTGCACGTAAATGACATTTGAGAATACCTTAAAGAGCTCAAATAATTGCTCCTATATAAAACTTAAATATTAAGTAATTTACTGGGGGCTTCCCTGGTGGCTCAGCAGGTAAAGAATCTGCTTGCAATGCAGGAGTCGTAGAAGATGTCAGTTTGACCCCTGAGTGGGGAAGATCCCCTGGAGGAGGGCATGACAACCCACTCCAGTACTCTTGCCTGGAGAATCCCATGGACTGAGGAGCCTGGTGGGCTACAGTCCATAGGGTCGCAAAAAGTCAGACTTGACTGAAGCAACTGAGCACACATGCACACACAATTTACTGAAAGGCCATGGTGTGCCAGTCATCGTTTCTTGTCGATGGAAAGCAAACAGAAGGTATGCTGCTAAAAAGCCCATAGTTCATTTGGGGAGAGAACAGGAAGGGAAACCTTGCTGACACATGCAGGAAAAAGCAAGTGCCCTGTTGAGGGTAAATGGTGAAAAGACACGGTAAAGAATATACCACACAGTTTGGTCAAGGACTTACTGGATGTAAATAAAGAATATGTTTACTTCTTACAATTTACAAATCATTTCTTCACGATTTCTCACTGCAACCCCTGAAGGAAGGCATGTATCAGCGTTACACCCATTTACAGGAGAAAAAAACTGAGAAAAAATGCTCGCCCAAGGTTGCACCTAGGTGACTAAATTGAGATTAGATTCTAACATCATAGTATGTCTCCCATGTTCTTTCCACGTTGAGATCCTTCTCCATCTCTAAAGCTGAGGCACTCTCTATCAAATAAAACTTACTGAAGGTTGATTACTCTATCACCCCTGTATTCACCACAATCTGCTTCATCAACAGTATTTCTGTTTTCTTCTTCTTCTTCTTTTCTTTTTTTGTTTCTGTTCATTCAGCAACACCTATCATCAATAATTTGTACACAGCAGGAACTCAGTAAGTGTGTTGCTTGACTAATTGGCTACTCTCTTCTTCTGGAAACCTTTCTCAAATCTGGTAATGTTTTGTAATAATTTGAGTCACACTATGTTTATAATCACCCTGGAGGAGGGCATGGCAACCCACTCCAATGTTCTTGGCTGGAGAATCCCATGGACAGAGGAGCCTGGTGGACTATAGTCCAAAGGGTCACAAAGAGTCAGACATGACTGAAGCAACTTGGCACACACACATGCAGGTTGATAATCATAAGCTCGGTGATACTTTAAATGCAGTTCCCTATAGCCAACAAAGGTCCATCTGGTCAAGGCTATGGTTTTTCCAGTGGTCATGTATGGATGTGAGAGTTGGACTGTGAAGAAAGCTGAGCACCGAAGAATTAATGTTTTTGAACTGTTGTGTTGGAGAAGACTCTTGAGAGTCCCTTGGACTGCAAGGAGATCCAACCAGTCCATCCTGAAGGAGATCAGTCCTGGGTGTTCACTGGAAGGACTGATGCTGAAGCTGAAACTCCAATACTTTGGCCACCTCATGCGAAGAGTTGACTCATTGGAAAAGACCCTGATGCTGGGAGGGATTGGGGGCAGTAGGAGAAGGGGACGACAGAGGATGAGATGGCTGGATGGCATCACCGACTAGATGGACATGAGTTTGAGTAAACTCCAGGAGTTGGTGATGGACAGGGATGCCTGGTGTGCTGTGATTCATGGGGTCGCAAAGAGTCGGACACGACTGAGCGACTGAACTGAACTGAACTGATAGTGACACAATCAGCAATTATGTATAGTTTCTGATAATCCTTTTGAAAACCTCCCATTATCACCCACTTGATACAATTAAAGTAATTATAAAATTCATACACTCTAGCAATTCTGGGAAGATTTCAAGCCATCACACAAAATAGGTATATATATATGGAATTACCATTACATGGCTGCAAGTAGAAATGCTCTGGTATTCTTGATAATCAGTTATTTTATGATGAACAGAAAAGAAAAAAAAATTCTTCCCATACACCCTTCTCTCATTTAATTTCTAAACTCACATTTCTTCTACTTGTTAGTGGTGTAATCTTTACCTTCCCAATTAACTTCACCAAAAACTGATTTTAAAAAAATTTCTTCCATTTTTAGTGTTTGTTTTTAAATTACTTGTATGCTTCTTAATCTATTTTCCTGCAGATGTGCTCTATGCCCTAAACTAATTTTAAGCTTGTCAAGGTCAGAGGTTACCTAATTTCATAGAATCAGCCTTAGGATACACCTCATGCAAATCTTTCATTTTACATTGAGTTGAGCTTTAGATAAATTAAATGAATAGATAAGGATTGCAATCTAGCTGATATTATTTTAGAATTCAAGTGTCCTGATGGTCAAGCTCAAGTTCTTAGCTTAATATGATGTGTGTGTGTTTATGTGTGTGTGTGTGTTTATGTGTGTGTGTGTTTATGTGTGTGTGTGACTTACTCATTTGTGTCTGACTCTTTGTGACTCCATGTGCTGTAGCTCACCAGGCTCCTCTGTCCATGGAATTCTCCAAGCAAGAATAATGGAGTCACTTGCCATTCTCTTCTCCAGGGAATCTTCCCAATCCAGGGATTGAACCTGGTCTCTGGCATTGCAGTCAGATTCTTTACCATCTGAGTGACCAAGGAAGCCCATAATATTATCAGTTCAGTTCAGTCGCTCAGTCAGGTCTGACTCTTTGTGATCCCATGGAGTGCAGCATGCCAGGCTTTCCTGTGCATCACCAACTTCCGGACCTTGCTCAGACTCATGTCCATCGAGTTGGTGATGCCATCCAACCATCGCATCTTCTGGTTGTCCCCTTCTCCTCCTGCCTTCAATTTTTCCCAGCATCAGGGTCTTTTCAAATGAGTCCACTCTTCGAATCAGGTGGCCAAAGTATTGGAGCTTCAACTTCAGCATCAGGCCTTCCAATGAACATTCAGGACTGATCTCCTTTAGGATGGACTGGTTGGATCTCCTTGCAGTCCAAGGGACTCACAAGAGTCTTCTCCAACACCACAGTTCAAAAGCATCAATTCTTCAGTACTCAGCTTTCTTTATGGTTCAACTCTGACATCCATATATGACTACTAGAAAAACCATAGCTTTGACTAAACAGATCTTTGTCAGCAAGGTAATGTCTCTGCTTTTTAATAAGCTGTCTAGGTTGGTCATAGCTTTTCTTCCAAGGAGCAATTTTAATTTCATGGCTGCAGTCACTGTCCATGGTGATTTTGGAGCTGAAGAAAATAAAGTCTGTGTCTATTTCCATTGATTCCCCATCTATTTCCCATGAAGTGATGGGACCAGAAATCCCTTGTACAGAGGAGATAATATTATATATAATATTATATTATATATACAATTACATATGTATATTTATATGTACTCACATAAATATGATAGGATATCAAAATAGGATAAACATCCAGTAAGTATTAATTAGGAACTGATAGATACTTGCACCAGATACAGACTCATGTAACACCATACTGGGGCTTCCCTGGTGACTCAGATGGTAAAGAATTTGCCAGCAATGCAAGAGACCTGAGTTTGATCCCTGAGTCAGGAATTTCCCCTGGAAAAGGGAATGGCTACTCACCAGTATTCTTAGTTAATCTCTGCACTGAAAAACTAATATCCATAGTTTAAAAATACGGTTTACCACACTTCTGAGAAAAACTGCCAGTGTTGGTGTTATTTGGTTGCTAGTCTCTCATGATCAACACAACTGCTCTTAAATAATGTCCTTTATGGCAGTAGAAAAATGTTAGAAATCATATATATTTTCAAAGTAATTACTTTCTAAGTCAAATAGTTGTCTAAACCATTGGTTACTTGTAGTTCAGTTGTCTAAACTATTGGGTACTTTAATATTTGAAAGTGGAAGTATCAGTGGTGTCTGACTGTTTGTGACCCCATGGACTGTAGCCCCCAGGCCCCTCTGTCCACGGGACTCTCCAGGCAAGAATACTGGAGTGGGTTGGCATTTCCTACTCCAAGAGATCTTCCCAACCCAGGTATTGAACCCGGGTCTCCTGCTTTGCAGGCAGATTCTTTCCAGTTTGAGGCATCAGGGAAGTCTACTTTAGTATTTAGAAAATACTAAAGCTTTTATTTATTTACATTTACTTAATTATTATTAAGATGTCAGATTTATGAAAGAAAAAAAAAAAAGTTTTACCCCTTTTAGATCCCATTCTATTTCTTCTTCCCATGAATAACCACTAGCCTGAATCTAGTTTTCATCATTCCCATGCTTTTTTTTTTTTCAACACAGGACTGTTTCTTTTTTTTAATCTTTATAATCCACTTAATATGGTAGCTAATTCAAACAGTGTTTATGGAACAAATTAACAAGTCTGATTTCTTGCATGATTTTGAAAACAACATGAATAAAGAGTATCAGACTAATTTCTCACTTAAAAAATTTCTCCTATTTGGCAAATGTAAATTATGGGGTATAAGTAAAAATTAAGTCAGACTCTTGACCTGGAAAATGAAGAAACACAATGAATAGATTTGCTAGTAGCAAGTAAAAGGATAGGTCCAAAATGTTTGATTTTTTCCCCTGAATGTCTGATAATATTTTTAACCCTTATTTGGACTCAGTAATAGCAGAATAAAAGTATAGCAGAGAAAAAAGCTTGTCGTTTGTGTTTTCTCAAGCCACACCAACCTGCAATAACATTGTACTCTGTGGTAGTGGTGGTTTAGTCACGTCCAACTCTTGTGACCCCAAGGACTGTAGCCCAGCAAGCTACTCTGTCCATGGGATTTCCCAGGCATGATTACTGGAGTAGTTTGCCATTTCCTTCTCTAGGGGATCTTTCCAACCCAGGGAGGAACTCGTGTCTCCTGCATTGCAGTAGATTCTTTATAAACTGAGCCACCAGGGAACCCTCCAAAGAACTGCAGGAGTACTTGCCCAAACTCCTGGTTCTTCGGAGGTGCCACAGTGGTTCCTGTCTATTCAGAAATATTGACACTGAGGTCTGCCTCTGTCTTTTGACCTTGGCCGTTATCACCTCTGCTGCTGTCTATCTCATCAGAACTCTGCAATTGCTGCCGCTCTGGCATCTTTTCTGATGCTCCCTCATGGGACAGATGGCCCAGTGTTCATGCCACCTGGCTTTTTTCTCCTGTGACTTTAGCTGCATCCACTGCAGGTTGGTGTTGGGTGATTCCCCAGCCACTGCTACAGGCTGTGGGGCACTCAGCTTTCTGCACTTTTCTCTGGTGAGCTGCTTCTGACGGCTAGAGCTGTGGCAGACATTGGAAGTACCCCTCGGATCACTGTGACTATGGCTATGCTCCACTGTTGTTCACCTCTACTTCACAGAACCTGACATTCTCTGCAGGACGGCTCTTGGGCGACCATGGCTGCCGTGAAGCGGCTCTCAACCAATGGCTCTCAGATGATGGCATACGAAAACCCAGCTCCCAAGCCTCAGGTCAGAACTTCTCTGAGGTATAATTTACAATCCAGATTCCTCCTGAGGGAGAAAACCCATCTCAACTTGCTTTTCTTGCCTTTCCTGGGAGTGACTGAGGTATTATGGAAAGCTTTCTATTAGGAATAGGAGAACAGCAATAGAATAGAAGGTAGCTTTTGCATACAAGGGCACTTTGGAGCTCAAGACTGAGGGGTGGGAGGCCAGTTATCAAACTTAGGTACCTCACCAAGGTTGGAAACTCCTGAATATGAACCCCAAAATATTGGTTTGGAACGACTTTAATTGATTCTTGCCTCAGTAATATTAGCCTGGTAATAGAGTAGAGCTAATTTTGCAGGTGACTTTAAATATGGAGAGAAATAGAGCAAAGCCAGGAACTCACCTGACTTGGGTCAGACACTGCAAAACAAAGGGGTGCAGTCAAGAGAGAATTTTCTATTATAGAACATAATCCATATCCTAAAGTAACTTACATTCTGGTTTTGAAAGCTAGACTTATAAAAATATGAGCCTACAATGCCATGTGATGAGTGCAAAATAACTGGCATAAATGAGAAATGTTTTCCTATATGTATAAGATTGGATGTAAAACATATTAAAGCAATGGATGAAAGGAGGAAATAGAGAATACTACTCTACTCTTTGTATTTCTTAATCTGCTACACTGCCTATCTTATGGTTAAAGTGTGAATATAAGGCATATTACAATATTAAGCTATTAATATTTATTTTTAATCTAAATCTTAGTGCTTCCAGAGAAAATCTATACTCTAAAGATGTATACATGTGATTGCTTCTATGAGTTTATACTAACCACTTCTTAGATGAGTTGACTTATCTTAGAAAAGTTTCCTAATTTCACAATATTTGACAGAGTAGCCAAAGTAAGAGGTTAATGTATAGCAGAGTATGTTACAATAAGTGAACTACTCAGTACTGCTTTGAGTAGTATTGAAGAAAGGGATGTCTACATCTTGGGAGAGTAATTTCTTCTTATAAGCAAGCTTCATATTTTCAGTCTAATATTTCTGTATTTAATTTATGGGACAAATAGTTCTGTGATTTCTGCCAATTAGTGAAATAATTCTAAGCCTCAGTTTTATCACCTTTTAAAAGGGAAACAAAAGTGATATCTACCTCATTGTGTTTTGTGATAAAAATATGTATGTGTTGTACATTTTGTGCATGTTCAGCCACTCAGTTTTGTCTGACTCTTTGTGACTTTAAGGACTATAGCCTGCCAGGCTCCTCTGTCCATGGGATTTTTCAGACAAGAATATTGGGGTGGATTGCCATTTCCTCCTCCAGCGGGATCTTCCCAACCCAGGGGCTGAACCCGCATCTCCTGTGTCTTCTGCACTGTCAGGCAGATTCTTTACCACTGAGTCACCTGTGAAGCCCATTGTATACTTTATAAACATATAAATCATTGCTATTTGTAATTCATAGTCCGATGGAAACGGAATTGTGTTCATTCATAGTCACTGTGATAAGCACAATAAATATCTAAACTATTGCCATGAATGCTTAGCTTTTCTTTTAAACAAAATATTAAAAAGATATTTCCATCTGGACTTCCCTGGCAGTCCAGTGGTTAAGACTTTGCTTTCTAAAGCAGGGGCTGCTGGTTTGATCACTGGTTGGGGAGCTAAAATCCCATATGCCTCATGGCCAAAAAACTAAAACATGAAACAGAAGCAATATTGTAACAAATTAATAAAAACTTTAAAAATGGTCTACATCAAAAACATCTTTAAGAAAAAAAAGGGAAAAAAGATATTTTCTTTAGTTTGCTTTGACATTGTCCTACCCTGTAATTATCATGGACAAAAAGGTCTTATGAACTACAAGAAAGAGTATTGGTTTAGAATACCCATGTTTCAGCCCTGTTTTTTGTTTTTGTTTTTAAGTTAAAAAGTCCTGTGATCTTATGTGAGTCTCATAATATCTTCATCTAATTCAAAGATTTATTGTGAAACAATGAAATGATGTGTACAAGGTACTTTGTAAGATAAAAAGTGATGGATAGAATATAAAGAATTATCATTAAAGTACATTATACCTTGTGACATGGGTAACCTGTCATTAATATTCTGGTCTTGTCTTTATTGTATTCAAGTCTGATAATGCACAAATTCTTAAAAATATTTTTCATTATACTTCTATTATATATATCAGCACTTACTAGTTACTGGAGATAGAAGAATGATCAAAACAGAAATGGCCCCTGACTTCAGAACTTATTGAGAGGATCACCTCCACGTTTAGCCCTCAGGTTACAGTAGGCATTTTTATCTTGATGGCTTCTCTCAACATGTCCCATTTCTTGAGGCGCACTGTGCTCCAATCTGGACATATGCCCCTTTTTTTTTCAAGTGCTTAGGTAACATTTTGGTGTCTCCCTTTTTCCTTCTCCTGAGACTCCTTTAGTACTGTGTGTTGAATCTGTTAGGTTTGTGTCAGCTTTCTTATTTCCTGTAACCAATAATTTTTCTTTTTTGATTTATTTTCATATTTGTAGAACATATCGTCCAGAAGCTTCCTAAGCAAAGGGATATAGACGTATAAACCACATGTGAGGTAAAATTTTACACCTGAAAACATCATTATCCTGATCCTCATGTTTGAGTGACAGTTTAATTTTATACAGAATTCTAGATTGGAATTCATTTTCATTCAAATTTTTGGAGGTATTGCTCCGTTGTCTCTAGATTTTTTTTTTTTTCAGTTAATGATCTTTTCTTTGTGCTCAGTGTTCTGAAGTTTCACAACAAAGTTGACTTCTGTGGATCTATTTCATCTATTTTATTCTGGCTTTGTGGGTCCTTTCAATCTGTAAAGTCATATCCTTCAGTTCTGAGAAATTATTAAAATCATTTCATTGAAGATTGTCATTCTTCCACTTTCCCTGCAACTCTAGTTATTTGAATAGTCTACTTCCTGGATTGGTGTTCTGTTTCTGTTTAGTCTTATCTTTTCTTTTTTACCCTACTTTTTAAAATAACAGCCCCAACTAACCTGACTACCAGGTTTCTCTTTCATTTGTTATCAGCTCATGTTAACTAGTTTAGTTTTATTTTAGGAACATCTGATTGGGCTGTTCTGTAATGATCATCTTGTTTTGGTCAGAATCCCCAGAACAGACTCTTCTAATCTTCTGCCAGAGAGGAAAGGCCTGGCTTATAGTATTCCAGAAGGTAAGTAGAGGGAAAAGGCTGGGTGTTTTGCCATCCGGAAGTTCCTTTAATTCCTGTGTTGGCATAATATCTTAACCTTTAACTATGTTTGGTATCCACCAGTTCAGAATCCCTTTAATTTACCCTCTCCAGAGAATAAACTTTCAGACTTCTGCTAGGGTGGGGAAGGGGCAGTGGTTGAGCAATGTTGAGTAGGAGAGGGGACCCAAGGATCTGCCTGATTCTTATATAGTCTTCAGCTAGTCCTTCTGATTTTCAGAAGGGCTTGGAGCTATCAAAGTCACAGACCCTTGAGGATTTTGTGGGTACAAATGAGGTTCGTTCTTGGTTTTTGTCATCACTAATTTAGGAGTCGGCTTTTTGAGGTCCTTAAATCTGCTGCAATAGTCCCTATGCTTTCCAGCCTCAAAATCCCTGGCCTTTTATAGCCTTTCCTTTTTTTCCTCCACATTGTTGTATGTTTATTAATTTAAAAAATTTCTTTTAGTGAGGTTTTGTCAGGGAGAAAGAACTAGATAAATGTATGAACTTTACCAACACACCTAGAACTTCCCATCCACTCACTACACTGCAGCTGGAAAGCTCGTCTTGTTTTGGTTGCAGGGGAGTAATATCTTACCACATGAGGATATTATCCAGTTTTGTTTTTTATTTCTTTCTTAGTTTTGCAAAACACTGCATTTTGCAAAATACAAATCTGTTAGAAGCAAAGTTTATAGTCTTCATGTTCTCATAGGTTCTGCGCCTCCCTCTTGCAGTTTCACATTACCCGCCCAGTCCCTGAGTGGCAGAGTCTCACATGCTTGGACCCCTCTCGCTCATGTCTTAGCATGGTTCCCTCCTCTCAGCTTCACCACACTGGCTTTCTTTTGGCTCTTTGTAAGTCCCACAATTACTCTTCTCCTGGGCCTCTCTGCATGTATAACTTGCTCTTCTTGTAACCCCCCCCCCCTTTTTTTCTTTAATGATATCCTTCTTCAGATTTCTGCTCAGTTGTTTTTTCTGTCTTCTGACCTTTCTGACGAGGTCAAATCCCCCATCATAGGATCTCCTAGCACCATGGAGCTATTTTACATTTCTCTGGATGCTATTTGTTGGTGCCCACTTTCCTCACCTAAATTATAAGCTTTGTGGAATAGGACCCAGCTCTGTCTTGCCTTCTATTGCATTCACAATGCCTAGCGCAGAACATGGGTCATAGTAGACACTTTGATTTATGAATTATTGATTCAATAAAACTGATACCTTAAGAGTAAAGAAGAATGATAAGATAAGAACTGAGGAAAGAATCTCCAGGCCAAGAAAACACATGTTGGATACGTTTGGTGGGTTTGAGGAACTGAAAGACAAGGGCTGTGTGTCTAGAGCCACATAAACCAGGGGAAATGGTGCTGAGTGAAGCTGGAGGGATGAACAAGGGCCAGATCACAGAGGGCCTTTTAAGCAATGAAAAAAAACGTGTGGACTTTCTCTAAGGACAATGGAAATTTTAGTGGGGGAAGTTACCTACTTCAGATACTATGTGGAGCATGGGTTGGAAATGGCAAAAGTGGATGAGGGGAGGCTAGTTAAAAGGTTATTGTCCAAGTCCAGGAAAGACCTAAAGTCTTAGGGGGGAAAGGGGAAAAGGTAGTAAAGATGGAGAGATATATATCAAATGATATTTTAGAGGACATACATTTGATGACGAATTAAAGTTGGGGAGTGAAGAAAGAGAATTGTCAAAAAAGTGACAGTGAGGTTTCTGGTCTGATCAACTAGGTGAACACAGGTACTATCCATTAAGATACGAAAGATTATTTAGCCATACTCCTTTCCACCCTAGGTGTCTGAAAGAGCAAAAAAAATAAATAAATAAAAATAAAAATAAAAGCCAGAGAGGATGTGGTTGGAAGATAAGTGCCACTTACTGGTCTCCACTTCCCTGAGGGGTTTCTGGTTACACAAAGATTTTGCTCCTTCACACAATTCCATTGGTTAATACTCTCTGTGTCTCCAGTTCAAGCTTGCTAGGAGTACCTGTCATCTCTTCTGGGGAAAAGATCTCATTCCATGTGGCCTCACTGTCTACTCTTAGGACGCTTTTTCTGGCCAGATAGCTGATAAACATTATTTCTGGGTATGTTTATGAAGTATCTCTGGAAGACATTAGCATTTGAATCAGTAGAATGAGTAAAAATCCCCCTTTCCAGTGCAGACAGACATCATCTAATTCACTGAGGAACTGAACAGAACAAAAAAGTAGACGAAGGGCAAATTCATTTTCTCTGATTAAGCTGAGACATCCATCTTTTTCTGCCCTTAGACATCGGTGCTCCTGATCTTTGGGCTTTCAGGCTCAGAGACTTAATCACTGTCTCTCTCTTCCCCTTCTCAGGCATGCAGGCTGAATAACTACAGCATCGGCTTTCCTGGTTCTCTGGCTTACGCCTGGCAGATCAGCAGATTGTGAGACTTCTTGGCCTCCATAACCACAGAAACCAACTGGTATGATAAATAAAATAAATGGAATATATATATTAATATATATATTATATACATAATATATGCATTTTAGGAACCTAGGAACCCTATTATGATCACATCTAAAAATTTCCTTTCACTGATAAATGATAACAATGATTTTCATCTTGGATAATAATCAACTACACAGTTCCTTTTTGGTTAGTGCCGGCTTTTTAAAGTTATAGACAAGGCCTATTCTTCAAAATGTAGTAGTATGTCTTTTATTTTACAGTACCATTCTGCTAAAGTAATTCATATGATGAGTTTCCTAATTAAATCCAGTACTCGTGGGAGGTAAAGACTGCCCAAAGAATGTACAAAATTGCAAGGCACATTTTAATAAGTTAATCTCCTCTTACCCATAGCCATCCCACCCTAGAACTAAAGAGAGCCCTTGAGGTTCACATTTACTTCTCTTGAGGAGATGGTGATGACTGCAAAAGAAAGAAAAACGTACTTGAGTACTTACGTAACTAGAGGTGTGTAAACCCTGAAATGTTCCAATCTTTTACTTAAGCAAAATACTTAATTTATTTTTGTTAATTTTTAGTGAAGTAAGACTTTGCCAACAAAGGTCCATCTAATCAAGGCTATGGTTTTTCCAGTAGTCATGTATGGATGTGAGAGTTGGACTATAAAGAAAGCTGAGTGCTGAAGAATTGATGCTTTTGAACTGTGGTGTTGGAGAAGACTCTTGAGAGTCCCTTGGACTACAAGGAGATCCAACTAGTCTATCCTAAAGGAGATCAGTCCTGGGTGTTCATTGGAAGGACTGTTGTTGCAGCTGAAACTCCAATACTGTAGCCACCTGATTTGAAGAATGGACTCATTGAAGAAGACCCTGATGCTAGGAAAGATTGAAGGCAGGAGGAGAAGGGGATGACAGAGGATGAGATGGTTGGATGGCATCACCAACTCGATGAACATGAGTTTGAGTAAACTCCGGGAGTTGGTGATGGACAGGGAGGCCTGGCATGCTGCAGTTCATGGGGTTGCAAAGAGTCGGACACAACTGAGTGACTGAACTGAACCAAACTGAGTGAAGTAAGAACATAATAAAAAGTTATGAAACTGATACTGGTGCCAGACTAAACATTATAAATCAAGGCAATATCTTCACTGAGGTGAAGTATCTTGCAGTTTGGATGTGTAGTGGGTACTGATCCGGGGACCAAGCCAGTAGTTTGCCTGAACAGGCTTGGAAGAATTTACTGCAACTCAATTTTGTATGCAAATCAAGCAGGCAAACTCAGTGGATCTGAGATGGGAACAAAAGATTGTGTTTCTATGCTTACAAATCACAAATGAGGTTATATTTCATAAGAATTATTTTGCATTTTATATATATTATATTTTATATTATTTATATACATTATATATATTTTATTATATTTTATATATAAGGTGCTTACCCTTATATATAAAATCTGATTGTGAGGTAAACAGAGAAGGTTGAGGAAGCTGGGATTCTGTGTTTTCAGAACTTCTCTCTCTCTCTCTCTCTCTCTCTCTATATATATATATATATATATATATATATATATATATTGTTTTCACTAGAGTCCAGAGCCTACTGGGAGACAAGAAAGGCCCTCTGAGGCTTTATTTGACTGGGTAGGAGGAGGCTGGAGCCTGGGGTATGAGACACTGCTGCTCTAGAGGGGAAGGAAGATTGAACAGAAAGAGGAAAAGGCAGAGGTTTTTTTTTTCCCCTCTGTGGCTCACAGAAAAGGGAGACTGAAGGCAAACCATAATCTCTGTACTTACAGGAAACTAGTGCAGTCAAAGTGCCAGCAGCCTGAGAAGTCTTTAACCCTAGCTTGACACAAATCCCAGAGACCCAGAAATCCATGCCCGAGTCTTGGGAAAGGTGTCTGTACACAAATCCAAGATGCAGACTGAAGGGTGGTGGTGGGGCATTGGCAGCAAGATGATGACTAAAATGAAGGATTTGGTCAAGCATTTAAGAGAATACCCAGTTTTATTTTGGAGTCTATTTTTAAAAAATAATTTTCTCTAAGAGTGCCATAAAGGAAAATAAACAGTGGAACAGGTTGTAACTAGAAGAGTCCACACAGGTGACCCATTCCTTAACTTCTCTGAGGAATGGCATTTGAGCTGAGGTCTGATGGTTGAAAAGGAGCCAGCCAAGTGGATGGGGAGCAGGAAGAGAGAAAGAAATACAAAGGGAAGAAATGGGTCACTTCTGGCTTATTCTCTAATAGTTTTAAGCAACTTTCTCTCATAGCTTTCTGTATAAGAGGAAGGGTGACCAGATATAAGAGTGTTGGAGAAACAAAAGTATTGGAGAAATGGGTAGAATTCAGTTTATATGAACCAAATATGCAATAAAGTAATTTCGACCTTGTCTTAGTCAACTTTCAATGATGTCCCTCATCTTGCTTGTTTGGTACCAAACACATTTCTGACAACTTTTTCTTCTTCCAAATTCTCCTTTTCCAAACATTTTATTTTGTCTTATAAGAAGCCTTAGAAAGGATCTAGACCAGCAGTTTCCAAAGCTGACTTCAATTTAGAATTACTTGAGGGAGCCTGCTAAAGACAGATTCTTCAGGTCCTGGGTAGAGTGCAGGCATCTGACTTCAGAAGCACCTCACTGACTCTGATGCAGGTCTAGTATCCTCATCTTGATCAGTGATTTCCAAGTGATTCAGCAAAACCTTGGTTCCAGGAGATGTTATCAGTGCTCCAAGAATAGAGAATTCTCTCATCAGATAAACTTGAGAAACTTAGATTCTTCTTTTAGCATTTACAAACCATCCTAGGACAAAAGCTCTGGGAACACACCGAAGTGTTAAGCAAATAAACAACAGAATCATATTAGATATTTTTTCTTAATGTCACCCAGAATAGTTTTTTGTAAACAAAAGCGTGAAACCAATTGATCTAGAAAAAGTCTTACTTGATTTCCACAAATAAATGTATGTGTATTTGTTATATTATAAATTTTATTAAGTGTAACTGGGAAAATGTTCCTTAATGTAGGAAAACAGTCCCAAGGAAGGCATGTAGTCCCAGTTGCAGGAAAAGTTCTGACCATCCCCTTAGCCAGTCCTGAATGCATTCCCCATACCTCTGGTCTAGTCCTTTTTCCAGGGTCTATCTAAAACTCCTATGCTCTCTCTCAAATTTATATTTCCACCTATTTATAAAACACTTCCTCCTGGATATCCTAGACTTACTCTCCATGATTCTGACAACCAATTTCAACAAGTGAGTTATTTCTCCACACTACCAGTAAATTCTTCAATGGCTGGGTGTCCCACCATTTAACTCAGTTCTGACGCTACCTACCCAGAGATTGCATCAGATTCCACAGGTTAAGGACTCAGTCTACCCTGAACTTCAGATGCCAATCACAACTTAAGGTTTTTATTTGTGGTTCTGACTCACTGGCTATAAATTAGAGATTCCCATGACCCTCTCCTGGGGTTCGACTAATTTGTAGAATAACTCAGGAAACCAGCGTACTCATTAGATTACTGATTTATTACAAAGGGTATTAAAGAATACAGATCAACAGCCAGGCTGAGGCCCCAACAAAGGAGCTCTGTCCCTGTGGGGTTTGGGGCCTGGCACCAAGGCCTGTGGTTGTGTTCTGGTGCACCAGAATGACAAACTCTCCAAACCCAGATATTATTTTGGATTTTTAATGGAGGCTTCAATACTTAGGCACGACTGATTAAATCATTGATCAATGGTGACCGAACTCAATCTCCAGCCCTGCCAGAGGTAGGGCTGTAAGTTCCAACTCCCCAGTCACAAGGTTGGTTACCCTGGTGCCAATTGTTGTTTAGTCACTGAGAAACCTGCACGCAGGTCAAGAAGCAACAGTGAGAACTGGACATGAAATAACAGACTGGTTCAAAATTGGGAAAGGCGTACATCAAGGCTGTGTATTGTCACCCTGCTTATTTAACTTTAATCAAGAAAACTGCCGAGCTGGATGAAGCTCAAGCTCAAATCAAGATTGCTGGGAGAAATATCAATAACCTCAGGTATGTAGATGATAACACCATAATGGCAGAAAGCAAAGAAGAACTAAAGAGCCTCTTGATAAAAGTGAAAGAGGAGAGTGAAAAACTGACTTAAAACTCAACATTCAAAAAACTAAGATCATGGCATCTGGTCTCATCACTTCATGGCAAATAGATGGGGAAAAAATGGAAATGGTGACAGACTATATTTTCTTGGGCTCCAAAATCACTGAGGATGGTGATTGCAGCCACGAAATTAAAAGATGCTTGCTCCCTGGAAGAAAAGTTATGACCAACCTAGATGGCATATTAAAAAGCAGAGACATAACTTTGCTGACAAAGGTCCGTATGGTCAAAGCTATGGTTTTTCCAGTGGTCATGTACGAATGCGCGAGTTGGACCACAAAGGAGGCTGAGAGCTGAAGAACTGTTACTTTCAAACTGTGGTGTTGGAGAAGACTCTTGAGAGTCCCTTGGACTGCAAGGAGGTCAAACCAACCAATCCTAAAGGAAAGCAATCCTGAATGTTTATTGGAAGACTGTTGCTGAAGCTGAAGCTGAAGCTCCAATACTTTGGCCACCTGATGCAAAGAGCTGAATCATTGGAAACGACTTGATGCTGGGGAAGATTGAGGGCAAGAGGAGAAGGGAGCAACAGAGGATGAGATGGTTGGGTGGCATCATTGACTCAATGGACATGAGTTTAAGCAAACTCCGGGAGACAGTGGACAGGGAAGCCTGGCATGCTGCAGTCCATGGGGTTGCAAAGAGTCAGACCCGACTTAGCGACTAAACAACAACAATTATAAATTACTAAATCACGTGCTCCAAAACAGAAAAAAAAATAGTTCCTTCCCAGTTGCTCAGTAAGTTTTCTTGTTTCAAAGTTCCCAGTGGTGGCGGTGACTGATACTGTCCTAAAGATGTAAATCTTGAAACTGATGTACAGTAGTAGCCTTTGTGTCTTCACTCTGTTGGAAATTCAAATTCTGTTGCCCATCATCCTTGAGTCCCCCAGTGTCACTTCTTCCTTCCCATTTTCACTGTTAATGATTGTGCTTTTTGGCTTCCCTAGTGGCTCAGTGGTAAATAATCTGCCTGCAATGCAGGAGATGTAGGAGACTCGGGTTCAATCCCCAGGGTCAGGATCTCCCCTGGAGGAGGAAATGGCAACCCACTCCAGTACTCTTCCCTGGAAAATCCCATGGAGAAAGGAGCCTGGCGGGTTATAGTCCATGGGATCACAAAAGAGTTAGACATGACTTAGCAACAACAACTAATTCCATTTTATCAACATACAACAATTTACTTACTCATTCTTTATGGAGGTACATTTGTAGTTGTTAGATATATTCATTGCTAATATCTCCATCAGTCTGTGGCTTGTCCTTTTACTCTCATGATAGTGTCTTTTAATGATTAGAAAATCTTAATTTTAATGAAGCCCAAATTATTTTTTCTTTTATGGTTAGTTTTCAAGGGATAGTGACTTACTTATCTTTGTTTATACACCCAAGCACCCACTTCCTGACACAGGCTGTGCTTGATAAACACCTGATCACATTTGATGAATTTAATCCATCTTTCCCAGATCATTTCAAATTTTATTTTCTCTATGAAATCTTTTTTCACCACCTTATTCCCAATAGCATTGTCTTTCTCAGACTATTTTGTTCTATAAGTGTTTCTCAATCATTTTATTTATATCTTCTGACCATAAACAGTTTGCAAAGCTGTTAATACAGAGAATGTTTAGGGGGAAATTTTATTCTCTCTTCTTCCTGTTTCTGTGAAGAGATTAGCCTCCAATCTCAGGAAGAAATAGCTTTGGAGTACAGTAAGTCCTCTAAATAGGAACCTTCAAATTGTGAACTTTCAAAAGATGCAAATGTGTATTTGCATGTCCCACAGATTACATGTCCCACGTGACAGGTCCCATGTCACGTTAGTTGATGTGTCTGGCATACATGGTCACATGTGTGAATCCTCTACAGGAGGCTGTGCTTTTGTATACTTCACTGTACAGTGCTCTAGACTACGGTAGTACAGCGTCTTTATTTCAAGCCCAGGATGTCCGGAAGCAAGAGGGTAGATAGAAGTGAATCCAGGAAGAAATCAGAACCTGTGCCATCAACATAAAGCATGAGTGAAATTACAGCTTGTCATCCACCTCCCACTGTTGATGATCCTTCAGCTGTACCATCTCCCACCTCCTCACCCAATCAATAACTCTTCTTGTCTGTTCACTCCGTGCCAGCCCCTGTTTGCCAACCATTGTACTGTACTACTGTACATTTCAAGGTACTGTACAGTAAGATTAAAAACATTTTATTTTTGTGTTTGTCTTTTATGTATTATTTGTGTGAAAAGTATTATGAATCTATTATAGTACAGTACTATTTAGCCGATTGTGTTAGTTGGGTACTTAGACTAACTTTGTTGGCCTTATGAACAATCTGGACTTATGAACAGGCTCTCAGAATGGAACTTGCTCCAATCTATGGAACTTACTGTACTATTTCTGCCTCCTTTCTTCATCCCCTCATTTACCCTCTTTTCTGTGCTCATTCACCTGAGAAGTAACCAATAAGTTTTGGTGAAATAGAAACAGTTCAGAGGACAGCTCACTCTGTGGACACCTGGACAGTGAAAACCAAGTTTTCATTCTCTTCCTTTAGCTGATACACACATTGGTAAGGGTGTTAGGCTCTGCTACAGCTTTTTTGTCTATGTAGTTAGCTGGCTAAACTTCTCCACCTGCAACTGGTTGGGGACATTGCATTCTTACAAATTCTTACGTTAAAGGTGTCAAAGGCTGATGTGACTCTCCTTTAATAACTGTAATAAAACAATAAAAGTGAATTGATTGCTAATCCTAGTAAAAGAGGCACAGTCTCTTCAAGCAGACTGTTGGTGTTTTACACAGTAAGCACAGAGTTCGGAGATTGGTGGCTTTGCAGAAGTTTAGAGTGAAGACATTGTCTGTGGAAGTCTGGTTACTTGGTTGTGGCTGTTGATTGGCTGCTGCTGTGGTGTATCTACTGAGGTGAGTTTGTGATTGGCTGACTTTCGATAAAGGGATTAAAACCGATTGGCTGGTTTCTAAAAGTCGTTAATGGAGGTGAGTTGATGGCTTGAAGAGGTTTCAAGCAGCATTGGAGTGCCATTTATAGGGGTATGGAAATTTGTTTTTATTTCCCTATTCAGCATCCCCAGTGATAAAATCTGTATTGTCCTTTTATTATCTTCAGGCTCCCTGTGTACATTTTTCAACTGGTCAGCTGGTAAAGAATCTGCCTGCAATGCGGGAGACCTGGGTTCGATCCCTGGGTTGGGAAGATCTCCTGGAGAAGGGAAAGGTTACCCACTCCAGTATTCTGACCTAGAGAATTCCATGGACTGTATAGGCAGTCCATGGAGTCACAGAGGGTTGGACACAACTGAGTGACTTTCACTTTCAGAAGCTGGAGAGCGGAAGGCGGTGACTAGTGCTCCCAAACCTTCCCAATCAGAGGGGAGTAGGACTGGAAAAGGCCACGTTATAGCTGGAGGGAATTTGAGTTCATTCCCTTTAGAAAGCTTTTGAACATTTTAAAACAATGCAACCACTTCTTCAAGAAGAAAACTTAGATGAAACCTAGTATAACATGCGGGCTAGTGTCTACCTCCCCTTTGTCTAGATCGCAGTGGGAAAACAGACGTTTTGGTCTTACATACCTGTTAAGATGGTTAGAGGGAAGCTGTTCTTTGGTGCCTCTTGATCTTTTGTCTCGATTCTGACTGCACCTGAATCACAGCTCCCTTTGCTACCGGTCACCTTCGGAAAGCTCTGGGCACAGGCCCTGGTGAGACGTGGTGCCCTCTCCTGGGCCCAGGTCAACGAGGAGAATGCGGTGAAGTTAACTGTTGATTCTACCGTGCTTTGCCTTCAGCCACTGAAGCACCGACATGCTGGATGGTCAGGTATTTTGACTTTCCACACAGACAGAAGGAGTTAAAGAGCCCTTTCCAGAGTCCAGTGGGGAAAGCACCATAAAGGCAAAACCTCTCTGAAAGATGCCCTTGAACTCCACTCCCCTCCCTTCCCGCTCCCCTGCCCTCAGAATTACCTCTACTTGTGCCGCTTCTTTCCTACTAAGGAAATCTCCGGTGATTCTCAGACGCTCATTTCGCTCCAGAGTGAGACTTTCCTCTCTGAATTCCTCTGTTCCCTATAATTGAATCATCTGGCCTTGTCCTGTGCTTCAAAAATTTCAATGTGTTTATAACTCACTCAGAATGTTGTGAAGATGCAGGTTCTGATGCACTCGGTCTTGGTATGGACGTGGGAGCTTTGGTTTCTCCCAAGTCCCCAGGTGATGGTATTCCTGTTGATTTCCCACTCCTGTTTGAATTGGAAGGGTCTCGTAACATGCTAGGCAAGGGATTCATCAGAACAAACAGGAAAGACTGCCACCATGATCAAGTTCCATGACAAGGGGATCTAGCCCTTCAAGGGGACTCTGGGCTGGGCGGAGGCTCTACACATCTTGTCCTCCTTGTGACCTGTTGCTCTGAGCTATCGGCATCAGGGCTGTGTTATGATATTAATGGGCTGCACGCATGTTTGCTTTGTGGACACCTTCCTCCATAAAAATGTTGACATTTTATCATTGGTACAAAGATGAATATTGTCTAGGCTAAATTTACATTACATAATGTAAAATGAGTAAGCAGAAACCTCAAATACTGTTGAGAAACCAGAAGGGGGAGCTCTCACACCCTTGACATAGCTGAGTCCAACAGGAAGAAGCAAGCCCCCTCTTTGTTTCTGGGAAGGACTCAGCCAATGAAAAGCTGGGGACCCTTTGTTTCCTCCAGCCTTCTCAGCTCCCTTTTCCTGTCTACTTTCTTTCCCTTGCCTTCTGGAAACTGGCATGTGACTCACCAAACTGCAATTCTCTGCTGATTCTGAATAAATTCTCTGCTGATTCCATCTTTACTGGAGAAATACCTGGCAGTCTACTTGTGTAAGATCAACAATAATAATGTACATATATTTTTCTATTGATTTTAAAATAAATGAAAATGAGGACTTTCCTGGTGGTCCAGTGGTTAAGAATCTGCCTGCCAATGCAGGGGACCGGGTTCAATCCCTGGCCCTGGAAGATTCCACATGCCACAGGGTAACTAAGCCTGAGTGCTACAACTACCAAGCCTGCAAGCAGCAACTACTGAAGCCTGCCTGCTCTAGAGCCTGTGCTCCACGACAAGAGAAGCCACTGCAATGAGAAGCCCAAGCACCGCAGCTAGAAAGTATTCTCCACTTGCCACAACTAGGGAAAGCCCTCACATAGCAAAGAAGACCCATCACAGCCAAACATAAATGAAGATTTTTGTTTAAAAAAAGAGAGATAAAAGGAAAACATTTCGGTGAGGCCATAAAAGTGCTATGGGCCCTAGGCATTATGCCACTGTGTCTAATGTGTAAGTCATCCCTTGTGGGCCTGCCTGTTTGACCAACCACACACATCTGCCATGAGAAAAATACTTCTCAGACACGGAACTGTCAAAATTCCTAAGCAGGATAAAAATATTTCCCAACTGCCTTAAATTTGTAAAGCATCTCCCTTTCTGTGGCATTACGTTAATACTCTTCCTTGGACAGCAAGGAGATCAAACCAGACAATCTAAAGGGAGATCAACCCTGAATATTTCATTGGAAGGACTGATGCTGAAGTTGAAACTCCAGTATTTTGGTCATCTGATTAGAAGAGATGACTCATGGGAAAAGTCCTTGATGCTGGGAAAGATCAAGGGCAGAAGAAGAGGACATCAGAGGATGAGATGGCTGGACATCACTGATGTAATGAACATGAATTTGGGCAAACTCTGGGAGATGGTGAGGGACAGGGATGCCTGGCCTGCTGCAGTCCATGGGGTCAAAAAGAATCATACATGACTGGGTGACTGAACAACAACAATGTGAATATTCAGCACAGGAATTAATTCAATTTCATTCCCCTCCCTGCTGCTTTCCAAATTATGCTCATTTGGATTTGTTATGAATTAAAGAAAAGAGTATAATATTTTAATGACTGCTCCCTTAATTACACAAAAAAAAGGAGGTTTGAAGCTCTTATTCTGGGAAGAACTTGATTATATTTTTAGTCAAGTGACTGTGGTTCTACAGGTGTTTTGTTCTTAGAGTTATAATCACATGTAAAACAGATGCAAGCGGAGTTGCTCTCGTTGATGTAGGAGCTGGGGTCTCGTCTGCACAGCTCACACCACCTAGAGGCCTCTGACACCTCTGAGGAATACCACGACAACTCTGCAGAAGCCAATTTGGGAGCCACCAATTTAGTCCACAAGCCCCACCACACTTCACATATAAGGGACCAGAGGGCCAAAGAATATGATTGTGTCTTCTGTTTTTTAAATTATAAACTTTGATGTGTTTCCAGATATTAGAACTAGCCTGATTATTCTAGAATTAGAATAGAAATAGCCTGCCTTTTACTTTGGATACTTGCCTTCCTTCCAGACAGAATGGTTACTCACTTTGTTACTCTGAATGGTTTTGATCCCAGAACCACACCCTGATTTCCTGCAGAAAAAAAGACCGGAATGGAATTGTCAAGACAAACAATGCCTTGCTACCCAGGAAGAGATAATAATAGCACATAGGTACTTGGAACAACTCGGCTCAAGCCCAGTTCTAAACACTCGACCCGGGTTAACTCTATAAGCTTTTCATGGTGGTGCTGTGAGGTGGGTGCCATCTTTTCCATGCTTCAGGCACAGAGTTTCAGAGTCTTGCTCAGGGTCCCTGATTACTCAGTGTGGAGTCAGGCCATGGACCCGGCCAGTCTGCCTCTAGAGTCTGGTTCTTAAACACTCTGTTATGGGGATAGCTCAAAAAGTTCCTATCCCAGTATTGACATTTTCTGACTCAGAGAACAGATTTTCTTCCCCTTTCTTTTTCACTCAGTTTCTGCTGCCTCTCTAAGAAACTGAAAAATCTTCAAAACATTCTTTCCTGTCTACTGATACTATATGACTTAGTCTCTTAAAATCCATTTTCAAATAAGAACTTCAGGTCATGATCATAATTATTTCTTATTTTTGTGCTCATGGGAGCAGAACAGAACAGGGTTTGTGGCTTAGGTTAGAGCTCCCGGAGGCTTCTGTGGCATCAGAGTGAGAGCCAGGGTTAGGCTGTCTCTGGTCCTCAGAGTCCTTGCCATAGTCGTGTCTGACTCTGTGACTATGGACTATAATCTGCCAGGCTCCTCTGTCCATGTAATTTTCCAGGCAAGAATACTGGAGTGGGTTGCCATTTCCTCCTCCAGGGGATCTCCTCAACCCAGGGTTGAACCCATGTCTCTTTTGTCTCCTGCATTGGCAGGTAGAGTCTTTACCACTGCACCACCTGGTAAGCCTGAGTACTCTTTTTTTTAAATTTATTTTTAATTTGAGGATAATTGTTTTACAATGTTGTGTTGGTTTCTGCCGTACATCATCATAAATCAGTCATAGTATATACATGTCCTCTCCCTCCTGAACCTTTCTCCCACCTCCTACCCCATCCCACCCCTCTAGGTTATCACAGAGCACCAGGCTGAGATCCCTACACTATACACCAACTTCCCATTAGCTATCTGTTTTACACGTGGTAATGTATATATTTCAAAGCTACTCTCTCCATTCATCCCACCCTCTCCTTCCCCTGTTGTGTCCCTAAGTCTGTTCCCTGTGTCTGAGTCTCTATTCCTGCCCTGCAAATAGGTTCATCAGTACTGAATCCTCTTATGTGCAGAGTGTATCATGCAAAATGCTATGCTGGGCTGGATGAATCACAAACTGGAATCAAGACTGATGGAAGAAATATCAACAACATCAGATATGCAGATGTTACCACTCTATTGGCAGAAACTGAAGAGGAACTAAAGAGCCTCTTGGTGAGGGTGAAAAAAGAGAGTGAAAAAGCTGGTTTAAAACTCAACATTAAACAGATATCATAGCATCTGGTCCCATCACTTCATGGCAAATAGAGAAAAAAAGTGGAAGAAGTGACAGATTTTATTTTCTTGGGCTTCAAAATCACTGTGGACAGTGACTGCAGCCATAAAATTAAAAGACACTTGCTCAAAAATGTGTGACAAATCTAGACAGCAAATTAAAAAGCAGAGACATCACTTAGCTGGCAAAGGTCTGTATAGTCAAAGCTATGGTTTTTCCAGTAGTCATGTACGGATGTGAGAATTGGACCATAAAGAAGGCTGAGCACCAAGAACTGATGCTTTTGAATTGTGCTTCTCAGAGAAGACTCTTGAGAGTCCCTTGGACAGCAAGGAGATCAAACCAGTCAGTCCTAAAGGAAATCAATCCTGAATATTCATTGGAAGTACTGATAATGAAGCTGAAGCTCCAATACTTTAGCCAGTGATGTGAAGAGCTGACTCATTGGAAAAGACCCTGATGCTGGGAAAGATTGAAGGCAAAAGGAGAAGGAAGTAGTAGATGAGTTAGATAGCATTACCAACTCAATGGACATGGATTTGAGTAAACTCTAGGAGATAGTGGAGGACACAGGAGCCTGGCATGCTGTAGTCCATGGGGTTGCAAACAGTCAGACATAATTTAGCAACTGAACAACAAACAGCAACACCTACGTTGATGTCTTCCCATCTCTGGGAAGCAGTTGTGTGTTCAGACAGAAGACAGTCTCTGGGGCCAAGCTGGTTAAATCTAATAATCATCCTATTACACCCTTGGAGACACTGAATAAGTGATTAGTTTTCTTATCAATCAGATGAAAATAATTGTAGCACCTACCCACTTAGCTGTTGTGTGGAATGAATGATGCAGTATTCATAAAGCACTTTAAAATGGTATCTGGTTCATAGTGACAGGACTAATAAATAGCATCTATTGTGACAAGATGATTGGCAGTAGAAGACAGAGTGATTTCTTGTTATCATATGAGCATTATTTCAAAACTAGAATCCTTGATATATCTATCACTACCATACTGGATCCCTTCCTGTTGTATAATCAAAGGAATACAGATCTTGGACACAGAATAAAAGTTCTCATCCACATTTGTCCCTTACAGTTCATGGGGACAAAGCAGAAGCCAAATTTGCAACATTAGCTTCCTGGGAGTTGTCAACCTAACTCACTCCACTGACTCCACTGTTTGTTAATCATGGTAGTCTGGGTAATGTTACCCAGTCACATCCGATTCACTTGTTTTGCCTCTACCAGTGGAAAACTCACTTATTACTCTATGGATGGACATTCCTAACTCAGTGTTCAGTTTTCTTCCACATCCTGCCTCATCACATTAGGTTCCTGACTTTGTCCTGTCTTGTCCAAGATTCTGCAACACTCCTAAATGATTCCCTTTGAAAGCCTGGCTTTCCTGCTTTGCCCATTTTCTTTTCTTTAAGATTTTTTTTTTTTTTTTTACTGTGAAAAGTACCACACATAAACCATGTTGTGGGAGACACTGTGATGTACTGCCTGGTCCCTTTCAGGAATAAAGGATCTAGTCCCAGGTGCCAGGAGCATGGTCAGTAAAAAGCCCTTAGATTTTGCTGTCCCCCCTCCTTCCCCGTCCCCCATGGATGGCCTTAGTAGAAGAGAGCTGCTTTGCTCTCAAGGTCAAGATCTCCCAAGGGTGGCTTGTATCCAATGACTACTTAGTGTAGTTACAGAAAGACCTGCCCCCTCCCCCCAAGTCAGGACAACTCTGGAGGGACATTTCTGTTTCAAAAGTCCCTGGATGGTTGGCTGAGACCTCCACTAAGACTGCATTGCAGATCAACTTCTTCCTCTGTCCACCCTGCTTCCTTCAATTCCCTTCCACAGTTGTTTTTTTCCAAGGATACTGCCAAATAAATCTCTGGCATGATAATCTCCATCTCAGAGGCTGTTTCCCAGGGATCCCAATTTGTGACATATGTGCAGTGATTTATACACATTTATAAAGCATTGTATACATGTCACTTTCCAAACTGTACCCTTTGGAAAGAAGTCATGATGCTCTGAACACACACAGGGAGTGGGGAATTATTTTCCACCTCATCAAGGGAGGAGTAGTTATATAATTATTTGGAATTCTTCTGCATGCGAGATTTGTCTTTTCTCCTCCAGTTTGTTTATTGAGTAAATCAATTATTTATGTTAGTACCAATCTATAGATTAGAAAATGCTCTGGATTATAATCAATACCACTGTATTTTATTGCTCAGATTGTTTCAGCTTTGTTCACTGGGAACTTTCAGCCCACTCCCTTATTCCTCCTTACTGTGTGCATGGTTTGGTGTTTTCCTGCTTTTTATCACTAGAAGATGCTCCAGCCTCATCTTGTGTATTTCCTGCCCCAGACCCAGACTCAGCCATTTCTCTAAGAGATCTAATTCTTTTTTTTAAATTGAAGAGTGGTATTGGAAAAGAAGATCTGGGGGCTGGGTGTGTGTGTATATATATATATATTTTGATTACTGCTTTCTCTATTTTATGTTGGCTGAATCCTATGGTTAGTGCTGGCTTTTCCTAGCTAGCAGTTAAGCTAAACTTGTTCATCACAAGAAAATGAATCCTGTGAAACAATATGCCTTTTGGGTATCATATTGATTGGTTGGGCTTCTATTTGAATGTAGGATGGAATAGAAAATAAGTGAAACTGTAAAGAGTTTTGAATTCTGCAGTTTCTCTTCTTTCCATAGAAATAAATATTCTTGTTGACCAGTGGTCTTCAGTGTTGGTTGCACAATACAATAACTTGGGAAGAGAGACCTATCTCTACTCTAAGAAATTTTGCATTATTTGAATAAGTAATTTTTAAATGTTCAGTGTGCAGACAGAACTGAAAACCACTATTGTACATCATGTGCCAATTATTTATGTTAAAATGATTATGATTTTATTTAGCATAAAGTGGCTTTATTTTTAATGATTATTCTATGTTTATCAAGATAAATTGAGATCAAGAAAGCATATGTAACAGCAATGAAAATAATAAGGCATGTAACAAGACATGTCTTTTCTCAGTTGCTTCTCTTCACTAAGAAGTTGCCTCACCCAAAGATCCTGAAAATGAATCAGTCATTTCCTCAGTGGGTCTATGTGCTCTTCCTTTCTTCAGCCTGAGAGTCTTTCAGTTCATCTCTTTTATTCTATAGCTTGCTCTACTTTTTAGCATTCTATGTTCAATAATAATATGTTCAAGATCAAGCAAATTATCCATATTTAGGATGCCCTGGGGCTTCCTTCGTGGCTCAGGTGGTAGAGGATCTGCCTGCAAGGCAGCAGACCCAGGTTCAAACTCTGGGTGGGGAAGGTCCCCTGGAGAAGGGAATGGCAACCCATGCCAGTCCTCTTGCCTGGAGAATCCCATGGACAGGGGAGCCTGGAGGGCTACAGTCCATGGGGTCGCAAAGGGTCAGACACGACTGAGCGACTAACACACATAGAAGGTCTTGTCTGGTTTTTTTTTTTTTCACTGAATTAGGAGTATATTTTAGTGGTAACAGGGACACTGATCATCTCATATTCATCTGAAAAAAAGAAAGAAAGAAAAAACAAACAAAAACAAAGCCAAGGACTTCCCCAGTGGTCCAATGGCTAAGACTCTGTGTTCCCAATGCAGGGGGCCTGGGTTCTATTACTGGTAAGGGAACTAGATCCCACATGCCACAACTAAGTGTTTGTATGCCACACTAAAGATCCTGCATGCTGCAACTAAGATCTGCTGCAGGCAAATACATAAATACATATTAAAAAGAAAAACAAAAACCCCAAAGCCAAAAATCTTCCTAGGCTGCCTGCATAGGTGGTAACCAGTAATGCACGTCTCCCCTATCTTGGTTATGGCTTAAAGTTTGATCTACTTAACCCCCACTCTCCTACAAATCAAACCACCCAACAAATTGCACAGACTGGATGAATCATTTCCAGGCTGGTGGAGCCCTGTGATAATCCTCAAAATTACTGTGACAAAGGCCAGAAAGGTGACTAATGGTTAATTACTAGGTGAGTAGAATCTTTCAGAAAGTAATGGACAATTCATTATAGTGATGTTTTCTTCAAAATTTTGGCTCTAAGTATTTGGGTATCAAAAGGAAAAGCATTACTAATTCAAAAAGAGAAACTATCCTTGATGAAGAGCATGACGAACATGTAACAGTTTTCAGAGCGTTTTTACACAAGTAAAAATGTGTATATTTGTCCAAATGCATTCTGTTATATACTATGTCATCTTTAAGACTGTGGGCTTTGAATTCACACTGCCTGGATTCAGATATTTGGCTCCATCACTTATTGCAGGCAAATTCCTTAATCTTCACAAGCCTCAGTCTACTCATCTGTAAAATGGGGTAACAGTATTACTCTAAAATATGAAATTGTGATTTTTATAGGTTATAGGCAGTCAAATATCAGCAATTTCCTATGGTAAACTTAATTCCTACTTCAAAAGGTTCTTGAGAGAATTAACTGAGATAATAATAGTCATATGCTTGGAACATTGTTGATACTTCAGTTCAGTTCAGTTCAGTTGCTCAGTCGTGTCCAACTCTTTGCGACCCCATGAATCACAGCACACCAGGCCTCCCTGTCCATCACCAACTCCCGGAGTTTACTCAAACTCATGCCCATTGAGTCAGTGATGCCATCGAGCCATCTCATCCTCTGTCGTCCCCTTCTCCACCTGCCCCCAATCCCTCCCAGCATCAGGGTCTTTTCCAATGAGTCAACTCTTCACATCAGGTGGCCAAAGTAATGGAGTTTCAGCTTCAGCATCAGTCCTTCCAATGAACACCCAGGACTGATCTCCTTTAGGATGGACTGGTTGGATCTCCTTGCAGTCCAAGGGACTCTCAAGAGTCTTCTCCAACACCACAGTTCAAAAGCATCAATTTTTCGGTGCTCAGCTTTCTTCACAGTCCAACTCTCACATCCATACATGACCACCAGAAAAACCATAGCCTTGACCAGACAGACCTTTGTTGGCAAAGTAATGTCTCTGCTTTTTAATATGCTATCTAGGTTGGTCATAACTTTCCTTCCAAGGAGTAAGAATCTTTTAATTTCATGGCTGCAGTCACCATCTGCAGTGATTTTGGAGCCCAAAAAAATAAAGTCTGACACTGTTTGCACTGTCTCCCCATCTATTTGCCATGAAGTGATGGGACCAGATGCCATGATCTTAGTTTTCTGAATGTTAAGCTTTAAGCCAACTTTTTCACTCTCCTCTTTCACTTTCATCAAGAGGCTTTTTAGTTCCTCTTCACTTTCTGCCATAAGGGTGGTATCATCTGCATATATGAGGTTATTGATATTTCTCCCGGCAATCTTGATTCCAGCTTGTACTTCTTCTAGCCCAGCATTTCTCATGATGTACTCTGCATAGAAGTTAAATAAGCACGGTGACAATATACAGCCTTGACATACTCCTTTTCCTATTTGGAACCAGTCTATTGTTCCGTGTCCAGTTCTAACTGTTGCTATCTGACCTGCATACAGGTTTCTCAAGAGGCAGGTCAAGTGGTCTGGTGTTCCCATCTCTTTCAGAATTTTCCACAGTTTATTGTGATCCACACAGTCAAAGGCTTTGGTGTAGTCAATAAGGCAGAAATAGATGTTTTTCTGGAACTCTCTTGCTTTTTCCATGATCCAGCAGATATTGGCAATTTGATCTCTGGTTCCTCTGCCTTTTCTAAAACCAGCTTGAACATCTGGAAGTTCTCGGTTCACGTATTGCTGAAGCCTGGCTTGGAGAATTTTGAGCATTACTTTGCTAGTGTGTGAGATGAGTGCAATTGTGCGGTAGTTTGAGCATTCTTTGGGATTGCCTTTCTTAGGGACTGGAATGAAAACTGACCTTTTCCAGTCCTGTGGCCACTGCTGAGATTTCCAAATGTGCTGGCATATTGAGTGCAGCACTTTCACAGCATCATCTTTCAGGATTTGAAATAGCTCAACTGGAATTCCATCACATCCACTAGCTTTGTTCATAGTGATGCTTTCTAAGGCCCACTTGACTTCACATTCCAGGATGTCTTGATACTTAGGAAGTTTCAATATATACCAGCCATGATGAATAGATACTATTTTATTCTCTGTAAGTCTTGAACACGTAATATAACAATTCAAAAATAATACTGTTGGTGCTTCCCTCCTGCCTCAGTGGTAAAGAATTCACCTGCCAATGCAGGACACATAGAATCAATCCCTGGTCAGGGAAAATCCCACATGCTGCAGGGCAGCTAAGCTCATGAGCCACAGCTACTGAGCCTGTGCGCTAGAGCCTAGAAACTGCGACTACTGAGCCCATGTGCCACAACTACTGAAGGCCACCTGCCCTAGAGCACATGCTCTGCAGCAAGAGAAGAAGCCTCTGCACTGCAACTAGAGAGCATTCCCTGCTTGTGGCCACTAGCAAAAAGCCCAGCATAGCCAAAATCAATAGATACATTTTTTTAACATTAAAAAAAAAAAAAAACCAAGAAACAAACTCAGATCAGGGTCTGTCTTTCCTTTTTTAAAAAAAAATATACTACTGTTATCATGATTAGAAACGTGGATAGTAGGCCCACTTCTTGCTAGGCATATATATGATAAGTTTAACTCAGTCGTGCCTAAAGTCAAAGGAACAATCAAGTCAAGGCCTGGAATGGAGGTAGAATAGCACAGTGCTTCATGGCAGGATTGGAGGAACACCAAAAATTGCACTCACCAAAAAGATCTCCCTGATCATCTCAACCATTTAAATATCCTCAACATTTATTCTTCTAGGCTTAGCACTGCATCTACCAGAGTCCACTTAAACAATTCAAATACCTTCATTACATTAACATATATGCAGAACAAGAGCTTTGGTGAGAAATTCATTAAAAAAACGGAGAGAGTGAGGTAAAAATGAAAAGGGTGAAAGACCAAAGTGAACTTCTCACCTGTCAAGATTGCATCAAGCCAGCTCTTGGCAGAAAGAGTCTCAGAAGCTCTTCTGTCTTAAGATATTTTGAATTCATTGTATAAACAAATTTCTTGGAAAAGAAAGGAATAAAAGAAGAATGGACAAGCAGAAAGCAAAACAAAAAATTACACCTGAAATGAAATTTTTAGCAAGTGTTACAGAGTGGTATTTGATTCCATCCCTCTTGACTTTATGCAGCAAATATTAATAGTATTTTTAACATTATCATATGTAAAGTGATTCTGAAAATGAAGCCATATATCAGTAAAAGGCATATATATATATATTTTGTATTCAAACAGAAAGTAAAAGTAGTCTTATTGACCAGAATGAGGGCAGACTGATATATAGTTTAAATGACTGATTTACTAAAATTACTATCAGGATCTGCTGTGTTTTTGATAACAAAGAAACAAACACTAACAAATATTTTTCTCTTCCAAAGAGAATGCAGAGCAGTACATACAATCTATAGCCTTATGTTTGCAACAGAAAACTGTTTGGTTTACATGTTTGGAATTTACATATCATTGTTTACTTTCTGGAAATCTCACAAACACAGCCAGCAGAATAATGAGAGTAAATTTTTACATGGAAGAAACCTTTCTAGATTCATTTAATAGGGGTTTTATAAAGATTTTCATTTTACCTCATTTCCTCTCCTTTCTGGGCTTCCCCAGTGGCTCATCTGGTAAAGAATACCTGCAACCTGCGAGACCTGGGTTTGATCCGTGGGTTGGGAAGATCCCCTGGAGAAGGAACGGCTACCCACTCCTGTATCCTAGCCTGGGGAATTCTATGAACTGTATAGTCCATGGGGTTGCAAAGAGTCAGACACGACTGAGCGAGTTTCATTCCTCCTCTCTCCTTTCCATTTTCTGTAGCACTAACATTATTTTAAACTTAGTATTTTCATTTTCACTCTTTCCCCACCTCTCTCCTCATAATTATGTATTGGCTCATTCATGACATTTTTAGGGAAATTAGTTTCTAAATTAATCCTCAGAAATAAAAGTGAACTGCTAATGCAGGAGACAGGGTTTTGATCCCTGAGTTGGGAAGATCCCCTGGAGAAGGGAATGGCAACCCACTCCAGTATCCTTGCTTGGGAAATCCCATGGACAGAAGAGCCTGGCAGGCTACAGTCCATGGGGTTGCAAAGAGTTGGATATGACTGAGCAACTAAAGGACAACAACAAAAACTAATAGGAAACAGAGCAAATTAGAGTTGTCTGGAAGAGAAGCATGACCTCAGAGGTCCCTCATTTTTTTCCTCTCTTAACTTAATTTTGCATAAGCACAGCTTTCCTGCTTAACCAGGAGGTTGTCAACTACTCTATAACCTACAGCCAATACTATTCTACTTATTTTTTATTCCTATACATACAGCTTTTCTTTATAACACAACATATTATCTGGGTCCTAGCTATCAGCCCCTTGTGGGTGAAGTTAGGTAAGAACCTCCTGAAGTCCTCCGTGTCCTCAAGCAGATAAGCTTCCTTGGACGCCATGACATCTGGTGCTCCGCCACTTACTGATGTGTAGGTCTTGGGTGAGTTACTTAAAATTCTTGAACTTTAGTTTTCCTTGTCTATAAATTAAATTAGGATGATGATAATGATGACAATGAAGAAAATATTCCTGGACCACTTAAGCAGATTTTCAACTGTATCTCGTAATTTGTCTGGGCCACAGGAGTGTCAGTGGAGAGAACTTGGCCATACTTGGTGTTTAGTCATATAAAGATATGCTTGATGTATTCCTGGCAGAACAGATTTAGGGAAATCAGTTTAAAAGGAGAGCAAAGGGATTTTTAAAATAAAAATTTTTATAAGGGAGTAGAGGGGACTTCCCTGGTGGCTCAGACGGTAAAGCGTCTGCCTACAATGCGGGAGACCCGGGTTCAATCCCTGGGTCAGGAAGATCTCCTGGAGAAGGAAATGGTAACCCACTCCAGTATTCTTGCCTGGAAAATCCCATGGACGGAGAAGCCTGGTAGGCTACAGTCCAAGGGGTCGCAAAGAGTTGGACATGACTGAGTGATTTCATTCAGAGGAGTTATTATACTTAGCTCACTTAGGTCAAAGTCTGAGTTAGAAGGTAAAAGAAGATTCCAAATACAATGTGTGGCTGCATATGAACCCACTGGATGTAGAATCAGTCCCACCAGGCTGCTAAATATGAATTTTATCTTTGGGGTCTGAAGAACTCTGTTGTAGGACTCCCTCTAAAGAGCTTAACAGGAAAGGGAGAAGAAAGCATTGATTAGTTACTGCCTTCTGGGAGCTAACAAAAAAGAATAGACACATGTAAGGGAACTATAGGTGAAGCAAAAGAAACATGAATACATAAAGTACTAATCTATTTACATGATATGTAAATCAAAGGTAAAGGTATTTTAGAAACAGAGCCCATATGATTAGTTTCATAAGATTACCAAAAGAATATTGATTATGATGAAAGACAGATGTCAGGTCTCATTTGGAATTAGTGAGCTTGGAATATTTATTTTAGAGGTTGGGACAAGTTTATTTTAGGACTTAACCTATTTTAGATTATCACCAGAAGCTGGATCAAGGGAAAGGATCCTGGGTCTTGTGGGCTGAATTGTGTCCCTCAAAAAGATATGTGGAAGTTCTACCCCCAGCACCTGTAAATGTGACTTTGTTTGGAAATAAGGTCTTTGTAGATGTAATCAAGTTAAGATAAAGCAATTAGGGTAGATACTAATCCAACATGATTGCTGTGTTTGGAAGAGAAGGAAAACATCATGTGAAGAGACACATAGGGTGAATGCCGTGTGATGATAGAGGCAGAGATTGTAGTGATGTAGCTGTAAACCAAGGAGCACCAGGGATTTATGGCCACCACTAGAAGACAGAGAGAGACGAGAAAGGCTTCTACTCAGACTTAGGGCATAGCCCTGGCTACACATGATTTTGGATTTCTAGCTTCCTGACTGTGAGAGAATAAATTTCTGTTGTTTTAAGCCATCTAGTTTGTGGTACTTTGTTACGGCAGCCTTAGAAAATGAATATACTGAGGTATGCTCTAGGCAGTAAGTATTGTCACCATCAATTCACTATTAAAGATTTACTCTTACTGTTCTTTTTAGGAGGCTAGCTATAGCTTTTGAAAGTCATTTTTAAAACAGTGAATGTGCTCTTATAAATACATTTTCAGTTAACAGCTGATCTTAATAACCAAGTTAATAGTTGCTCTATTCTGTGTCTGTAAAGAGACTTTATTTACTATAATAATTTTTCACTGGTCCACCTATAATCTCTCCACTTCCAGCTTCTACACTGCCACTCCTTTCTACTTCAGGGATGTTTGATATTCAGTTTTGGTATCCCTTCTAATGTACCTACCATTTTAAATCTGTAATCTGTTACATGTGGGGTTTATTGACCCTGGTGTACTAAGTACAGGCAGTTTTGTATATCATGTTGTTTCTTAAACTCCCACAACCAAAACATTTCATTACTGTGGGTTTCTCTTCTGGTTCTGACATTTTAAATGGAGTTTTTGTTTTTTTAAGGTTTTCTCACACTTTTAATGAAAATGCAAATGTAAGATGGTCTTATTCAGTCAGGTCCCATGTAAGGCATTATAAATGAAGCCCACTCCAAGCTAGGAACTCTATATTGCTTTTAATTTCTGATGCTTATGCAAGTCATTAAAACTTACGAATTCTGTCTTTGTCACTGCAAGATTAGCACAACACAAAGAATGATTTTCTTTGGAGACAGAATCATCTTGAGCCCCAGAGACTCTTGAGGCTTAATCTGTAAAAAGGAATTAAGAGAAACCTCAGTTAAATACAGTTGGGCAACCAGAAGGGGGAGGTTCCATGACCTGCAACAATAGCAGGGCCCAGCAAGCCCCAAGAAGAAAGACTTCTCTGCTGGCAAGGACTCAGTCAATGAAAAACCATGGACTCTTTGTGTACTACACACCTCCCTAATGCTTTTTCCCTCTATAAAAGATTTCTTTTTCTCTTTCCCTGTGGGAGCCTGCCTGTGGCTCACCATGGTTGCAGAATTATAATTCTCTACTGATGCCATTAGAAGGACTGATACTGAAGCTGAAGCTCCAATACTTTGGCCACCTGAGGCTAAGAGCCAACTCACTGGAAAAGACCCTGATGCTGGGAAAGATTGAAGGCAGGAGGAGAAGGGGGTGACAGAGGATGAGATGGTTGGATGGTATCACCAATTCAATGGACATGAGTTTGAGCAAACTCTGGGAAATAGTGAAGGACAGGGAAGCCTGGCTTGCTGCAGTCCATGGGGTTGCAAGGAATCAGAGATGACTGAGCAACTGAACAACTGATGCCAAACAAACTCCTCTTTGCTGAGAAATATCTGGCAGTCTGTTTCAGGTCAACAGATCCTAACTCTTATTACATTGGAAAGCCACTGCTCTGGTTCCTTTATATTCAGGTTTTCATCACCAGATCTGTTATGTAAAACTTGAGGCCTGCTTTACTCAAAAGTAGATTGAATTTTGCATCCAGTTCTGTTCCTCCCTTTTCAGAATTCCTTTTCTGTCAATAGCTTCCTGTTTCTTACTCTCTTTACCTCTTGGGAACTGCTTTCTCTTTGAAAGTCTGACAGACTATACAGTCAACAGAGTAATGAGAATTCTGCACAGAAAAAACCTTAACAGGTGCTTTTAAAATTTTTTTTAATTTTTATTTTTTACTTTTTATTTATTGAAGGATAATTGCTTTACAGAATTTTGTTCTTTTCTGTCAAACCTCAACATGAATCAGCCATAGGTATACATATATCCCCTCCCTTTTGAACCTCCCTCCCGTCTCCGTCCCCATCCCACCTCTCTAGGTTGATACAGAGCCCCTGTTTGAGTTTCCTGAGCCATACAGTAAATTCCTGTTGGCTATCTATTTTACATATGGTAATATAAGTTTCCATGTTACTCTTTCTATACATCTCACCCTCTCCTCCCCTCTCCCCATGTTCATAAGTCTATTCTCTATGTCTGTTTCTCCATTGCTGCCCTGTAAATAAATTATTCAGAACCATTTTTCTGGATTCCATGTATGTGCATTGGAATATATTTATCGTTCTTTTTCTGACTCACTTCACTCTGTATGTTAAGTTCTAGGTTCATCCACCTCATTAGAACTGACTCAAATGTGTTCCTTTTTTATGGCTGAGTAATATTCCATTGTGTATATGTACCACGACTTCTTTATCCATTATCTGTTGATGCGCATCTAGGTTGCTTCCATGTTCTAGCTATTGTAAATAATGCTGCAATGAACAATGGGATACATGTGTCTTTTTCAATTTTGGTTTCCTCAGGGAATATGCCTAGGAGTGGGATTGCTGGGTCATATGGTGGTTTTATTCTTAGTTTTAAAAGGAATTGCCATATCGTCTTCCATCGTGGCTGTATCAATTTACATTCCCACCAACAGTGCAAGAGCGTTCCCTTTTCTTCACACCCTCTCCAGCATTTATTGTCTTGTAGACTTTCTGATGATGGCCATTCTGACCGGTGTGAGGTGATATCTCACTGTGGTTTTGATTTGCATTTCTCTAAGAATGAGCGATGTTGAGCATCTTTCATGTGTTTGTTAGCCACCTGTATGTCTTCTTAGGAGAAATGTCTGTTTAGGTTTTTTCCCACTTTTGGATTAGGTTGTTTGTTTTTCTGGTATTGAGTTGTATGAGCCGATTGTATATTTTGGAAATTAATCCTTTGTCAGTTGTTTCATTTGCTATTATTTTCTCCCATGCTGAGTGTTGTCTTTCCACCTTGCTTAGTGTTTCCTTTGTTGTGCAAAAGCTTTTAAGTTTAATCATGTCCAACTTGTTTATTTTTGTTTTTATTTCCATTACTCTAGGAGGTGGGTCATAGAGGATCTTTCTTTGATTCATGTCATTGAGTGTTCTGCCTATGTTTTCCTCTAAGAGTTTTATAGTTTCTGGTCTTACATTTAGGTCTTTAATGCATTTTGAGTTTATCTTTGTGTATGGTGTTAGGAAGTGTTCTAATTTCATTCTTTTACACCATTTATTGAAGAGGCTGTCTTTGCCCCATTGTATATTCTTGCTTCTTTGTTAAAAATAAGATACCCATAGGTGCATGGGGTTATTTCATTATACAGTACTGTTTGGTGTAGGCTTATCATATATGGCCTTTACTATGTTGAGGTAGGTTCCTTCTATGCCCATTTTTTTTTATAATTTCTGGGCTTTTTATCCTGTTCCATTGGTCTTTATTTCCGTTTTTGTGCCAGTATCATACTGTCTTGAAAACTGTAGCTTTATAGTATAATCAGGAAGGTTGATTCCTCCAGCTCCATTCTTCTTTCTCAAGACTGCTTTGGCTATTCGGGGTCTTTTGTGTTTCCATATGAATTGTGAAATTTTTTGTTCTAGTTCTGTGAAAAATGCCATTGGTAATTTGATAGGGATCACCTTGAATCTGTAGATTGCATTTGGTAGTATAGTCATTTTCACAATATTGATTCTTCTACCCAGGAACATGGAATATCTCTCTATCTGTTTATGTCACCTTTGATTTCTTTCATCAGTGTCTTATAATTTTCTGTGTACAGTTCTTTTGTCTCCTTAGGTAAGTTTATTCCTAGATATTTAATTCTTTTTGTTGCAATGGTGAATGGGATTGATTCCTTAATTTTTTCTTTCTGGTTTTTCATTGTTAGTATATAGAAATGCAAGTGATTTCTGTGCATTAATTTTGTATCCTGCAACTTTGCTAAATTCACTGATGAGCTCTAGTAATTTTCTGACACTACCTTTATGGTTTTCCATGTACAGTATCATGTCATCTACAAACAGTTAGAGCTTTACTTCTTCTTTTCCAATCTGGATTCCTTTTATTTCTTTTTCTTCTCTGATTGCTGTTGCTAGGACTTCCAGAACTATGTTGAATAATAGTGGTGAAAGTGGATACCCTTGTCTTGTTCCTGATCTCAGGGGGAATTATTTCAGTGTTTCACATTAAGAGTAATGTTTGCTGTAGGTTTATCATATATGGCCTTTACTGTGTTGAGATAGGTTCCTTCTATGCCCATTTTTTGAAGAGTTTTAATCATAAATGGCTGCTGAATTTTGTCAAAGGCTTTTTCTGCATCTATTGAGATTATCATATAGTTTTTAGCTTTCAATTTGTTAATATGGTCTATCACATTGATTGATTTGCATATATTGAAGAACCCTTGCATCCCTGGAATAAATGCAACTTGATCATGGTGTATGAGCTTTTTGATGTGTTGCTGAATTCTGTTTGCTAAAATTTTGTTGAGGATTTTTGCATCTATGTTCATCAGTAATAATGGCCTGTAGTTTTCTTCTTTTGTGTTGTCATTGTCTGTTTTTGGTATCAGGGTGATGGTGGCCTTGTAGAATGAGTTTGGAAGTGTTCCTTCCTCTGTAATTTTTTTGAAAGAGTTTTAGAAGGATAGGCATTAGCTCTTCTCTAAATGGTTGATAGAATTCTCCTGTGAGGCAATCTGGTCCTGGGCTTTTGTTTTTTGGGAGGGTTTTGATTACAGCTTCAATTTCAGTGCTTGTAATTGGGTTGTTCATAATTTCTATTTCTTCCTGGTTCAGTTTTGGAAGATTGAACTTTTCTAAGAATCTGTCCATTTCTTCCAGGTTATCAATTTTATTGCCATATAGTTGTTTGTAATAGTCCCTTATAATCCTTTGTATTTCTGCATTGTCTGTTGTAACCTCTTTTTCATTTCTAATTTTGTTGATTTGATTCTTCTCTCTTTTTTTCTTGATGAGTCTGTCAATTTTGTTTATCTTCTTAAAGAACCAGCTTTTAGTTTTATTAATCTTTACTATTGTTTCTTTCATTTCTTTTTCATTTATTTCTGCTCAGATCTTTATGATTTCTTTCCTTCTACTAATTTTGGGAAGACTTTTGTTCTTCTTTTCCCAGTTGTTTTAGGTGTAAAGTTAGGCTGTCTATTTGATGTTTTTCTTATTTCTCAAGGTAGGATTGTATTGCTATAAACTTCCCTCTTAGGACAGCTTTTGCTGCATCCCATAGGTTTTGAGTTGTCATGTTTTCATTGTCATTTGTTTCTAGAAATTTTTTGATTTCCCTTTTTATTTCTTCAGTAACCTTCAATTGGTTATTTAGAAATGTGCTGTTTAATCTCCATGTGTTTGTTTCTTACAGTTTTTTTTCTTGTAATTGATATCTAGTCTCATAGTGGTGTGGTCAGAGAAGATGCTTGATATGATTTCAATTTTCTTAAATTTACTGAGGTTTGATTTGTGACCCAAGATGTGGTCTATCCTGGAGAATATTCCATGTGCACTCAAGAAGAAGGTATATTTTCCTGCATTTGGATGGAATGTCCTGAAGATATTAATGAGATGCATCTCATCTAATGTATCATTTAAGACTTGCATTTCCTTATTAATTTTCTGTTTTGATGATCTGTGCATTAGTGTGAGTGGGGTGTTAAAGTCTCCTACTATTTTTGTGCTACTGTCAATTTCTTTTTTTTAATGTCTGTTAGTGTTTGTATTATGTATTGAGGTGCTCCTATGTTGGATGCATAGATATTTACAGTTGTTATGTCTTCCTCTTGGATTGATCCCTTGATCATTATGTGGTGTCCTTCCTCATCTCCTGTGATCTTCTTTATTTTAAGGTCGACTTTGTCTGATACGAGGATTGCTACTCCAGCTTTCTTTTGCTTCCCATTTGCATGGAGTGTATTTTTCCATCCCCTCACTTTCAGTCCATAGGTGTCTTGAGGTCTGACGTGGGTTTCTTGTAGACAGCATATAAATGGGTCTTGTTTTTGTATCCATTCAGCCAGTCTGTGTCTTTTGGTTGGAGCATTTAATCAATTTACATTTAAAGTAATTATTGATATATATGTTCCAGTGCAATTTTCTTAATTGTTTGGGGTTGATTTTGTAGATCTTTTTTTTTTTCTTCTCTTGTATTTATTGACTATATAAATCCACTTAACATTTGTTGTAAAGTTGGTTTGGTGGTACTGAATTCTCTTAACTTTTGGTAGTCTGTAAAGCTTTTTATTTCTCCATCAATTTTGAATGAGATCCTTGCCAGGTACAGTAATCTTGGTTGTAGATTTTTCCCTTTCAGTACTTTAAATATATCCCGCCATTCCCTTCTGGCCTGCAGAGTTTCTGCTGAAAGATCAGCTGTTAAGCATATGGGGTTTCCCTTGTATGTTACTCATTGCTTGTCCCTTGCTGATTTTAATATTCTTTCTTTGTTAGTTTGATTAGTATGTGTCTTGGCGTGTTTCTCCTTCAGTTTATCCTGTATGGGACTCTGTGCCTCTTGTACTTAATTGACTATTTTCTTTTCCATGTTGGGGAAATTTTCAGCTATAACCTCTTCAAAAATTTTCTTATGCCCTTTCTTTTTCTCTTCTTTCGAATGTTGGTTTATAACAACAAGAAAAAGTGTGACTGAATATACACATGTACATATACACGCATAAGCAAAATCAAAACTGTCCAATGAAAATAAAGTACAATAGATTGACCTGGCAAACAAAGGGAACCAAAAATTATGTCCACCAGAACAGAATTAACTAAAGCACAAACTGGAAAATAAAACTAAAGCAAGGTGCCAATTGGGGTATAATGCAATGAGAATAAAACTAACATATATGTTGAGACTAAAGGAAAGAAAGAAAAGAAAGATAGATATGCAAAATTAAATGCAGGTAGATAAAGAAGATTTTATATATATTAAAGATTAACTACAAAGGGAAAAGAACAGTAGGAAAAGCAAACAAACGAATAAATGTAGAAAAGATAATAATAATGTGTTTAAAAAATTAAAATTAAAAAAAAAGGGGAAAAAAACCACTCTCCAGAACGGCAAAAGGCCAACATAGAGGCAGAGGTTTTAGCAACGATAAAAAATGTGACTGAGAAAAAAAAGAAAAGAAAAAAAAAGCTCAAAAGCTTAGCTAGATTTCATAGTGCCAATAAAATTGACAACTACAACAGAGGGGGGAAAAAAAGGAGAAAAAGAGAAAAAAAATCCAAACGAATCTACAGAACAAGTCAAAACATAAGAATAATAAATGTTTTTCTTGAGTCACGGATGTTAGAGTCCTTTCCCTTGCTGGGAATCACAGTCAACTTCACCTGCCTAGGATGCCCTCGATAACACTGTGCTGATCTCTAGACCTGCTGTGGGGGCAGCTCAGATTCTAATCTGCTCCTACGCCTCTGTGTTCTTGCCTCCAATGTCCACAGCTATCAGAACTATGGGTTTTCTTTTGTGGGAGCTGTCAATGACCTTTTATATATTCCACGGATATAGAGTCTGCCTAGCTGATCGTGTGGATTTAATCTGCAGCTGTACAGCTGGTGGGAGGGCTTTGGTCTTCTTCCTTAGTCACACTGCCCCTGGGTTTCAATTGTGGTTTTATTTCCACCTCTGGATATGGGTTGTCTACTGGGGTTTGCTCCTGAGGCCGCCCTGTGTGGAGGTGGTGCAGCTGTTTGGGTCGCTGGGGTTCTGGCAGCACCAGGCACTCAGGGCAGTTGGCGGCTAGGGCAGCAGGAAATAGAGTGCTCCAGAAGAGTACGTCAACCAGTGTTGGCCCGTACGCTGCAGTATTCTTGCCTGGAGAACCCCTCCCTGACAGAGAAGCCTGGCAGGATACAGTCCACAGGGTCGCAAAGAGTCGGACACTACCCAAGACGCAGCATATAGGCGCAAGACTCTTTTTACCTGTGGCAGCTCTGCCCCAGTGAGGGTTGAGCGTGAAGGTGGCGCTGCCGCTTGGCTTGCCGGGACCCTGGCGGCACCAAGTGAGCAGGGACACGGACTGCCTCTGCCCAGGAGCTGTGGCCCTATCACAGTCTTTCTTCGGGCTCTTGCAGCTGGCGATCGGGAAGGCCTCTTTGGCCAGTCTTTCTCCGTAGCTCCGCCCGTTCCTGCACTTAGAGGGCTTCCTTGCCTGGGATCCTTCTCTGCTGTTCCATGCATCAGGCACATAGAGGGGCCCGCTGCCTGGGGTCCCACTCTGTAGTTCAGTACCTCAGGCGTTTGATGGGCCAGCCTCTCCATTGTTCAGCTGCCAATGCTGGCTGGTGTGTGGTGGTGGTGCGGGGGGAGCGGTGGGTGGAGAGGCTATGGTGATGGCTCCACCCCCTGCTGGTGACTCAGCACTATCTCCTTGCTTCCATGGCTGCCCACTTTCCTCCACAGGCTTTTCCCACCACAGTCTCCTCCCTCACATCCCCTCCATCCGTCTTCTGCAGTCAACAGCAGCCCTCGCCCTGGGTTTGCTCCACAATCCCTACACTCCAGCTCCCAGCCCCTGCGCTGCCTGTGGTATGTGCGGCTGCGGCAAGGACTGTCTGATTCTCATTCCATTTAGGCTGCCACAGGTCAGCTATTTCCCTCTCAGCCTTAAATGTTTCTCTTCTGACTCAGACAATTGCCCCGATGAGGGGTCAGACCCCTGCTTCAGGTCCCCCACCTGCTGAGGGCAGGTCCAGGCCTTCAAACACTCCCGTTTTCCCCCTAGTTCCTTTGTCCTACTGAGTTTTCCATGGGTCAGTATATTCTTTTCCACTGGTCAGGTACTCCTGTCCACTCTCAGCTCGCATTCTGCATGCACTTCTGTGTCTGAGGGTGTATTCCTGATGTATCAGTGGAGAGAGATGTATTCCATGCCCACCTACTCCTCTGCCATCTTCAACAGGTGCTTTTTAACAGGGATTTTAAAAAATATAATATCCTAACTTTAGTAGTAGGAAGGACAGGCCGTGAGAAGTGGGGAAGATTGTTTTCTGTTTTGTGCAGGAGAGATCTCATGGTATAGTTCAGATGTACATCCTACTGTAGATTTTTCAGATATTTTTAGGGAATAACAGTGGGGAAAAAAAGAGCTTTATATTTTTAGTGCAGTTCTCCAGTTAACACTGACTCTGCAGTGCAATGGTTCCAGCATTTTTTAGTGTTCCTAGTATTTTCAGGCTCCACCAAAAGAACATCAAGCGTCTCCCTTCCTTTTAGTAGTTGCTTGGTTGCTCTGTATTTCCAAGGACTATTAGAAGAACTGATTTGTGCATTTAGTTCAGGAATTCCAAAACAACCTAGACGGCTCAGAATAAGCAGACTACTGGCTATTCTTTTAATCAAACAACTATAAGATTCATGCAAAATAAAGATTTTGTTACCTGGCTTTTTTCAAAACAGCAAATGGAGAGGAGAGGCATTGCAATGACAAAGGGTTCTCAAAACTGTGTGATTTCCAAGTCTTTAAGCTTTGATCAAAATCATTAAGCAGGTGTTCAGAAAATATAATTTCTATTTTCCCATCATTCCTTACTGGTAAATACTGAAAAGTAATAATATATGACATCTTTCACTGATATGTTCTAAATGGTGATTTAGAAACACAACTTATTTTTCATAATTCATGTTTGTTGGGTTGCTGAATGCATTTGTCTTTAGATTCTTTGTTTTTCTCTATAAGCAAATATTTACCAGTGACATTTTATAATATCCCAGGATGAGTGCTAGAGATGCCAAGATAAAACAGTGTCTGTTATCACAGAGCTCACTACATGATACCATGCTAGTAAATAATTGTCATATAGCTAGAAAAGTAAAATAACAAGAGTATGTTAAAGAGGCCACACAGGCAAAAAAGACTAACATGGATTTGGTAGATTGGAGAAGATTCTACATAAGGGGAGGTCCTTAAATTGATTAGTAAAGGCAGATTATGAGTTTAACATACAGATGGGAAGGGTATAGGCTAGTAGAAGGGCATTTCCAGAAGGAGGAATAGAAAGAGGAATAACAAAAAGGTGAAATTTGGAAGCCATTTGAAAGTCATTTTGGAATGGCTGGAGCATAGGGGAATCTGTAAACTGTGATGGTCACTGAAGGCAGGGGCCCAATTACAGAGGACCTTACCTAGGAATCTAAGAAAAAGTGGGGATTCTAAAGGCTACTGACTGAAATTAGTATATTATAAAAATTCAATATTAGATTTAAGAATAATGAAAGTGGAGGAAGATAGAGCAATTAAGAGACTATAATGTTAAGGTAAATGATGACGAGATTCTGAGGTTAAGCCGCAGACATGGGTGGGAGAGGACAAGAGAGAAACAGATGGTTGACAGAATTTAATAACTAGTTGGACCTTGGGAAAAAGAATAAAAAGCATTTGGGTAAAGCAGAAAAAAATGGGCTAAGTGACAATAATTGGGCCGGGTAGAGGATGATATTCCACAGCATCTGAGTCTCAGGTGTACAAGGGTAACGCAATAACAACTACTGTTCACTCATTCATTCACTCCTTTGGTACACATATTTGGGAGTGTGTTGTGTGTCAGCTTCCATCTAGGTTCTCAAGGGTACAGAGATGAAAAAGAGAGATCTATCTCTGCTTTCTTGGAGTCTATAATCTAGTGGAGGGGAGACAGATAATACAGAAGTAAACACAGAGATAAACAAGAAAATTTCAAATAACTATAAAAAAATGAAAATAAGGCAGGGTTATGCAGAGCATGACTGAGGGGAGTGGGTGCTATTTTAGACTGGATAATCAGGAAGGCCTCTTTGAGAATGACGAGAAAGGACCCAACATGACAAGATCTGGAGCAGAGAGTTTTAGCCAGAGAAAACAAATAGGGCAAGACTTTGATGGGAAAATAAGCTTAGAGGAAAGAAAGAAGGTAAGAGGGTAGGGTAGGGTGAATGAGAGGGATTGGAAAAGAGGCTGAGGCTGAATCATGTAAGCTTTCATGAACCAGGGTAAACAATTTGGACTTCATTCTAAGAAATCCAATTAAAGATTTAAGATGTGAAAGTGACATGAACTGATTTATATCTTCAAAAGTTCATTCTGGCTGCTATGGAAGAATGGGTTGTAGTGGAATCTTGGAGACCATTTGAGCAATAATTTAGGTAAGAAACTCTGAGGATAAGGTCTTGGGGGTTGGGCAGCATGGATGAAACAGTCTGTGGATATACTTTGGAAGTAGAGTTGAGAATGTGTGTTGACAGGTAGGATTTTGGTAGAGGACCACTAGGTGGATTATGACACCATCTTATTAAGATGGCAGAAGACTTGAGTGGGGTAGGGCAAGAATTCTGGTTTTTTATCTGTTAAACTTGATGGGCTTATCACACGAAGATGCCAAGGAGGTGCTGAATGTATCAATTTGGAGTTCAGGGGAAGATGGAAATTTGGGAATGTATAGATGTATTTAAAAATGACAGGACTGGATAACATTACTTTGGAGAGAGTGAGGCCACAAAAGGAAAGGATCTCTAGCACTGAACTTGAGACACTGAGTCTGAGTTTGGAAATGATCCAGCAAAGGAGACTGAGAAGGAGTTTTCTGTGATACAGGCAGGAAACCAGAATGGTATGGTGTCATTGAAGCCAAGAGAAGAAAGGTAATCAACAAGGGAGAAGTGATCACCTGGGTCAAAACGCTGTGGAGAAGGGGTGCAAAACTGAGGACAAATTTAACACCACGGGTGATATGACCAGAGGAGATCCTGTGGAATTGGACGGATGGGAAACTTGATTGGAGTGAAGAGGAGATTGAGGTATGAAATTAGAGGTGGTGTCTTTGAAGACATCTTAACGATGTAGGGAAGAAGTGGAATTTAATGTTGCTACTATTTGGTGGCTCAGAGGTTAAAGTGTCTGCCTGCAATGTGAGAGACCCAGGTTCGATTCCTGGGTTGGGAAGATCCCCTGGAGTAGGAAATGGCAACCCACTCCAGTATTCTTGCCTGGGAAATCCCATGGATGGAGGAGCCTGGTAGGCTACAGTCCACAGGGTCGCAAAGAGTCGGACACAACTGAGCAACTTCACTATTTGCTGAACACCATCCTGTGCTAGGCATTTTTTGCAAATATTATCTGTAGTTTTCACAGAAACTCTACAAGGTATGCATTTTAATTTTTGTTGTTTAGGTAATCAAACAGAAGGTGAAAAGGACAAGAAACTTCCTTAAAGCCACATAACTTCACGATGAGAGAACTGGAATTCAAACCCAGGTCCGTCTTGGTCCAAGTTCGATCTCATTCCAGTTCATCATGTCCCAGCCAGAATGGGACTCCAATGGGACTCCATAGTCACTCCATAGGCATAACTATCCAGAGTCTAAGAAATCCATTTCAATTTCTGGCCCAAAATATTTTTCCTGAAGATTATAGTGTTTGTGAAATTTCACTAACAGGGATTTAAAAACTCCATTCTTGATAGTTTCCAGACTTTTGTTATTGATCAACACATCAATAACCAAGGGAAAAGTAATATTCAACAGCTTAATATAGATCCCTATGGTTTTCAGTACTGTCAAGACGTCCCTCCCCCGAAAAAAGACACCCAAGTTTTTCCCCTTCAGTCTAGAACTTGCCTTTGTGCTCTGGATTCACACTTTCAAGTTGACATTTGATTGGCTTAAAGACTTTTAAAAATCACTATATCCTAAATGGTACTCCTGATTTCCACAACCACTCTTCCAACATCTCACGTATGAACAAGTAAATAGTGACACAGTTCTTTCAATTGTCTATTGCAGAAGACTCATAGTCATCTTCTAATTTTCTTTCCTTATATCTGTCAACAGATCCATCAAGTTACACCTGTTCTGCCTTTAAAGTGTTAGTTGCTCAGTCATGTCCGAGTCTGCAATCCCATGGACTGTAGCCTGCCAGGCTACTCTATCCATGGAATTCTTCAGGCAAGAATACTGGAGTGGGTTTACGTTCCCTTCTCCAGTCTTCCCAACCCAGGAATCAAACCTGGGTCTCCTGCATTGCACGTGGTTTCTTTAGAACTTAAATTTGTCTTCCCTTGTCCATCTTCATGATGCCATCTTTACTTCTACTACCCCATCCAAAGTGGGTCTCTCCCAATCCATCTTCTTACCTATGGTTGTTAATTTCCTTCCAGCACTTAGGCCATGCTCTTATCACTTGGTTTAATTTTTTGTGCATTCATTTATCTTTTGTTCATGTCTCTCCTCTAGAATGTAAGGGCTTCCTGGTGGCTCAGCAGTAAACAGTCCACCTGCAATGCAGGAGACTTGCAGGAGATGCAGATTCGATACCTGGGTTGGGAAGAACCCCAGAGGAGCAAATGGCAACCCATTCCAGTCTTCTTGCCTGGGAAATCCCACGGACAGAGGAGCCTGGCAGGCTGCAGTCCATGGCATTGCAAAGAGTTGCATACAACTAAGTGACTAAACAGCTAGAATGTAAATTCCATAAGGACAGGGACTTTGTTTCGATTACATTGTATTCCCACTGTTTATTACGAATGCCACAATGCTAGGCATATGGCAGATGCTCAACAAATATATTGGTACTTAAATGAACAAAAGGAATGAAAAAATAATTTCCATGTGATTGGCAGAGAATCAAGGCAATAGCCTCAGCCAACTGTGGTTGGCAAAATAAAATATGACAAAAGCCACAGTCATCAAACTCAGGCTCTCTCCGTGTCACATAGCAAATTCCCACTGGCTACCTACTTTACATATGGTAATGTACATGTTTCCACACTATTCTCCCCATTCGCCCCACCCTCTCCTTCCCCCACTGTGTCTCCAGTGTTTTTGAGCCACTGAGGCAGTTGGGGTTGACTCCCTGCTAGTGGCACCCTTTCCTTCTTCTTCTCCTGGGTGAGCTACATGTATATTTCTTTTCCCTGACATGGCAGTAATACAAACAACAGCTTATTGTTTGGTAGTTTACAAAGCACATGCAGGTATGCTACTTTCATTACCTGTGAGATAGGAACTATGTTTACAGATGGGAAGTTTGAAGAATAAAAGAGTATGTCACGAAGTTGGTAAGAGTTGAAACCAGTGTTGGGTCTGAATCTCTGATTCTAGATCTCCTATGCATTCCACATGCTATACTTATATTCTGTATCTAAAGGTCATCATCCCCACTTTTAAAGTACAGTTATCTTATGAGGTCAATGCCAGGTGATTTTTATCTAACTATAAACACTTCCGTTGAAAAGATACATCTACTTTGGAATTTAACCTGGGATGCATCTTACTCGGGCTTCCTTGGTGGCTCAGTGGTAAAGAACCCACCTGTCAATGCAGGAGACATGGGTTTGATGCACGGATTGGGAAGATTCCCTGGGAGAAGGAAATGTTAACTTGCTGCAGTATCCTTGCCTAGAGAATTCCATGGATAGAGGAGTCTGGTGAGCTACAGTCCATGGGGTTACAAAAGAGGTGGACACGGCTAAACAGCAGAATCAGCATCTTTCTCATTTCTGAAAACCAGAAAAGAAATTGAAAACTGTAATGATTTATATAACTTACTGAGACTTTTACATATAATGATCTCACTCCTCAAAATGACCTAGGGAAATAGGTAGAATGGGTTTCTTATTCTCATGTTCCAGATAAGTTATCTAAGTCCTAGGAAGGAAAGGGCTGAAGGTTACCCACTTATAGAACACTGATTAAAAGCATGGATTCTTGGAGTAACACTGCCTGTGTTTGATTCCTAGTTTAACTATTTATTAGCTATGCAATCCTGGGCAAGTTCTTTAACTCTCTGTGCTCCAGTTTCCGAGGATAATGATAGTATGTACCTCATCAGGTTACTGTGAAGAGTGCATCTGTTAATCCATGTAAAGCATTATGTGTCATGTCTGGCACATAGTAAGTTCTCAATAAACATGGCTATTAAAAAGTGACCCAGCCAGGCATTCGACCTAATTCTCTGACTCCAAGTCTAGCGGTCTTCCTATCATTCAAGTTAGTCCTCTTCTTAGAAAAACAAGTTGAAATAACTTTTTTTTTGAAATGCTCTTTTCAGGAGTAGCTGAGCCAAGGACATTTTGTTTAGATTTTCACTTAACTCATAATGGGATTACAGAGCAGTGATAAGAACTTAATGTTGTTACATCTTATGAAATCACTTCATAGAATGTAATTTTGGGAGAGAGTACATTGAGGATCCTAATATCAACATAAAGAGTTGTTCTTTTCCATTTTAAAGGTTTTCTCCAGAACTTCAGATCTAGAGCAAATGTGTCGTGTCTTTTTGTTATGAAACATGCACAGATTTATTGTGTGTCAAAAGAGAAAATTTCTCTTTCAACTGCAAATATTTTACATGATATTAGAGGTTGCCCCAACATTTATTACTTTTTTGTCTCTTTAGGGCTGTATCCTAGAAGGGTAAAAAGACTGGTATATTAGATTATGTGTGAGAATTTTTTTTGCATTATTGTTTGTAATGCTAAGTAAAACAAAACAAAAAATGTGGAAACAACCTGAATGCTTAGGAAGAAGTGTATGATTAAGTGAATTTGGAAACACCCATTCTAAAAAATATCAGGTAATGAAAAAGACTGAGCTATATTCCAGAAGAATACCTGTGTTATACTGCTAAGTGAAAAAAAAATCATGCTGCAGATTATGTACATAGCATAATCCTATTTTTGTTTAAAAGCTCTAAAATCAACATATATGTTTATATTTTTATGAAAGGCATGAAAATATGGAAGTGAGAGCATCTATTGGAACAGGGTAGCACTGGAGAGGATTGCTAGAATCTGCAAGAATGCTACCTTTTAAAAAATTACACCTTGAGATTATTTAGCACACAGAAAGCATACATTACTTATGCAATAAATGTTGAATAACAACAAATTAAAAAATATGTTTTTCTTTAGCAGTGGCCAACTTACACATTCACTGTCGCAAAGCCCACTGAGGAAACATTGATAAGATGCCTGGAGGGACCCATCGTTGAAGCTGTCTATTTTGTTTAGAAATCAAACTTCTGACTTTGGTTGCAAGAGCAAAAAGCTTCAAGTGAACTAAAATCCCCAGTTTACAAATAATCATAGCAAGCTCAGAGTCTGCTTGCAAATTGCATAAATATACACTGAAACAGGATCACACCCCTTCTTAATTAAGTATGATCCAATTATTTGTTAGCCTCTCAATTCATAAATGTTATGATAATCAAATTTCGGTATAAAGTGAAGCTAGCACTGTAAAATCTCAACCTCAGCTATAATAAATGTAATTGCCCTTTTTCCACTGATTTACCGGTATTCTTTAAAATTTGTGTTTGATGTCACCTAAGCCATATCTGCTATTGTCACAACCGCCTATAGGTTTCAAATTAGTAAAGGCTTTGAAATATGACTCTGCTCAGCAGAAAGGAATCTGCAGCACTTGGCATAAAGATTATAATCTTTGGCCTTTCTGTGGCAAGATTTACAACTGTGACCTTGGGCTCTATTTCACTTGGAGTGTAGTCACTTTAAGTTACCAGTGATGATTGCTTTGAGTTACTAGGTCATTGTGAATTGCCTAATATAATGTCAGATTCGTGCTTCCCAAGGGCTGGGCAGTATTAGGGACACAAAACAAAGTGAATTTTAATGTCTGCAAAAGGCAGTGCTCTGATATATGAGCCACCTCAGTAACAATGAATTTCCACGGCAGGAGATTTTAACACCAGTTCTTAACCTCTTCCATACTATTCATCCTCTAATTCATGAAATATTATGAGTTCACTTTTAATTAGGTGAAATAGTCTGAAACTAGTTAAAGATAAATGGTCTTAAACTAGTCTGAAACTGGTTAAAGAGATAAAAATAAAGAGTGAAAATCTAGCTCTATCTTAGGGCCAACTTTTTCCTAGAAAGATAAAGAGAGAGTTGTATGAGGGGTGATACAAAGCTGCCAACAGTGCCCTCCAGTTCTATTAACACACCACTCCCAGGAAGCTGAACTGAGGCCTTTGTCACAATGAAGTTCCAAAATGAGTATTTGTTTAAAATTGAGAACTGTATTCAGACCACAAGCCGTAAAGGCAGTGGAAGAATTTGCTCTTTTAATAGACATTTGTTGATGTTTGGTAGAAACCAACACAATACTGTAAAGCAATTATCCTTCAATAAAAAAAAGTCAGATGTTGCCTAGTTTCTAACAGGAAGAAGCTGCACACAGTATCTGAAACCAGATCTTTCTTTGATTCACTGTATTTAAATATATTGTGAACACTAGATGGCACTCTAGGGTCGCTTTTCATCTTCCACTAGCAGGAAGGTGCTTCAACATTAACTCCTTTAAATAGAGCAAACATGCTATTTAAACAAAGGTCCCTCTAGTTGCTCTGTAGTTCTGTTTTTATATTTATAGTCATGTAATCAATATGTTGGAAGAGTAATTAATTTTTAACCTCAGTCCATGGGGAGATCAAATGTTAGTGGAGTTAATGGATTGAACAGGCTTCATTATTCTAAAGTAACACTAATGATAAGGCAGGGAAGAAAGCAGAGGGTTGTAAACAATTGTGCCATCAAGCACCGTCGTAAAGCAACAGTGCAATGTGATCACAGGCTGCTGACCTGCTGTCACTCTCCTTCAGAACAGCTGTAGCTTCTGCTTTAGTTAACTAGACAAAACGGAGTCTCTTAACAGAGTGTTTGAAACATTTCCTTTTCCAGTCAATGCTGCTGGAATTATTATTCCAAGTAACAGTCCTGATTTTGTTGCTCCTCTGTTTTGAAAGCCTTTTGTCACTGCCCATTTCTTAATATCTTAAGGTGATATTAAAGGCCTTTGATGATTTGAGTCCTATCTGGAGGAGGCAACTTAGCTTCATGAGAGTCACGTGAGTTTTCATTCACAATACGTTTGCAATCCTATGTGCCTGACTGTATAGTGTGTTCTTCCAAGAGAGATAAGCACCGAGTGCAGCTTCGGTATTGCATCATATCTAGAGGCATGGAGGGTTCTGGGTGGGCTCATTCCTAGGACAGAAGTTGGGGGAGGGGGCATGGCCAGAGGTGAGGGACTGGAAGCCAAAAAAGACAAAGGATGACCCACTCCTCTTTTATCCTGATTGTATCCTCCTATCACCCAACCCCATCTTGAAATTTCCAAATACTTCCCAGAACATGAGAGAATAAGAAAGTTCATTATGTTGCAGGTAGGGAGGCTCACAGTAGATCACACACCAAGGCTTATTATTAAAAGACATAGTACCATGTCTTGTACAAATACTATTATGTTCAAATTAATCTCTCTTGTTCCTTAACCATTCTTGTACCTTACTGACATGACTGTCTCCATTTGAAATATCCTTTTCCTGTCCATCCATCTGGGCCCAATTCATATGTATCTTCTTTTACTAAATCTTCTTTAAAGCCTTCTAGAATAATGAATCTCATTATGTGCTGAACTCCCAGATTTCTTAATTTATATGCCTATTATAGTAACCTATTGCAGTTAGGATTTCTGTCCTTATTTTTCTAATAAAATTGTAAATTAGGCGAGGATTTGTAAATCTTTGTATCTCTTACGTTCCTTAAGCAAATGCCTCATACAACACTGATGGTCCATAAATGTTGAATTTACTGAAATTGGTAGAATAAAACTTGATCAAAGGACCCAGAGTGGATGGCTGTGTCAGGGATAGATCTTTTTATTGGATTAATCATTAAAAGAGAAAGATGAAATGGTTTATTCCATAAAAAACACTAGTTGATACTGGTCTTATAAGCACATTGTGTAGAGACTATTAGTGGCCTATCAACATCCATTCTCTCATTATTCCTTAACAGAACCCTGGTTTATAGCTGAGTATACTGGGGACAAAAAATTAAAGGGTACACTTCCCAGTCACTCCTTGCATCTAGCTATGACTCTAAGACTACATAATGACCGAATTTATCAGGTGAACAGGTCTGCAGGCCTTTAAGGAAGGTTCTTAAAGAATGTTGATTCCCAGGGACATAGAGAACAGACTGGCAGTTCCAAGGGGGAGTGGGAGGTTGGGGTTAGCAGAGGTAAGCTTTTACATATAGAATGGAAAAGCAACAAGGTCCTAACACATAGCACAGAGAAGTATATTCAGTATCCTATGCTAAACCATAATGAAAAAGAATATAAAAAAGAGTTAGATATATGCATAACTGAATCACTCTGCTGTATGGCAATAATTGACACAATACTGTATGTCAATCTTAAAAATGCTGATCCAGCTTTTCCTCCTTCTTCCTGAAACTCAGGAAGCCATCTGAACCACAAAGGTGACCTTGAGGAGAGAAGCTGTGCGTTGGGAGGGCAGAGCAGAAGGATGGGAGTCTGGGTCCCTGACAACATTTTGCAGCCTCCATCCCAGGCCCCACACCACCTGTCTCCCAACATGTTTTGTGTAAAAGAAGGAAATTCTTTTCTCATTTAAGCCACATTGTTTTGTGGTTTTCTGAACCTAATCCTGATGCACAGAATCTTGACTAATTATGGACCATTACTGTTTTTGTTTCTGGGGATTTTCTCTAAGTATGATAATGATCATATAAACGTGTCATCTAAGGGAGAGCAGGAGTTGAGGTGCTCAAGATGAACAGGTAGGTGCAGGATGCACAATTTCCCATTTCAAAATGAAAGAAGAGGAGCTTGGATATAATTTGCTAATTGTATCTGGATGGTGGGAGCCATTGAATAGGGAGAGGATTAAAAAAATGGGAGAAATTACAACCACTGAGTGTATCAGGTAGTAACAAAATGCATTTTTACTTCATCTTTCTAGATGATAACTTTGCATTTTATAATGAGGTAAGTAACTCTTTCTCAATCTCAGCTTCCTCACCTTTAAACACTGTGGTGCCCTGAGGTTCCATCCTTGGCCCTCTCTAGCTTCCATGCCTAGATGATCTCATCTGGTTCCAGAGCTTTATACCACCAAAGATTGATGTTTTTGCCTCTCCATGATTTAGACTTACATATTCAAATGTCTACTTGGCATTTCCACTTTTTATGTCTAAAACTCACCTAAAATTGACATGACCAAAGTAGGACTCCTGATCTGAACTGTGACTCTCCCAGCTTTCTCTCTTAGTAAGTAGGGATGCTATCCATCTAGTTGTCGAAACCAAAAACCCAGGAACCATCTTTTGATCCTTCCCTTCCCCTTCTTACCCACATACAACTCAGGACCACGGTGCATTAATTTTTCTTTAAAACTCATCTCAAATCTATCGACTTAGCTCTACTTCCAGTCCTTCTATGCAACTTCAAGCCTGCCTTGATTTCATGCCTGGAGTTATTCAATAGTCTCCTTGTTGCTTCTCTTGCATTGCTATAATATATTTTCACTCTGCAGCCAGACTAAACTATTAAAAATAAATCATGTCCTCTCTTACTTAACACCCTTCGGTAGCTTCCCATTGCTGTCAGAATAGAAATCTAACTGGCTCTTGCTTTCATTTCTAACTTTGCCTCACACCTTGCTTCTCCTTTAACAAACTACTACTGTGAAGGTTGTTTTACTGGGTCTCAAAAGACAAAGCCAGTTCCTGCCTCCAGAAGCAGGCTTTGCACTTTGTGTTCTCCCCGCCTTGACTGCTGCATACCAGCTCTTCACACTGTGGGGTTCTCCTCATCTTCTGGTCTTAGTCCATGTTTGGCTTTCTTACAGAGGCCTTTCCTGATCACTCTGTCCAAACAGTCATTTAACCTTAATCATTATTACCCTATTTGTTTCTTTTGTAGTATTTGTAACAATTTGAAATTAACTTTTATATAGCTAGCTCTTCTGTGTATCTATCAGCTACACACCCATCCATGATCTATTTATCTGTATCTATCATCTTTCTCTCTACTTTGGGATTAATGCACTGTGGGGGCAACAGTCCTGTCTAGTATATTTGTTGCTGTATTTTCCCTTCTTATAACAGTGTGTGTTATGTAGAAGGCTCTCAGTAACATTTTAACATGGACTAAATGGAAAACCATATTTGTTTATGGGCAAATAGTGAGTAGATGGCAGAGATGGGATGAGAACCTGACCCTTTCTTGCTTTAAACACCTATTCATTCATTATAAGATCTCCCTATCAGTCAACTAGAACTTAAAGAGTTCTTCTCTGAGCAAGACAATTTTATTAAAGCAAGGACTATTTTAACTAAATATACTGAAGAAATGCAGTAATAATTTGGTTTACTAGTCTTCCCTTTAAATGATTTTACCTAAATTCCACTGGTGCTTTAGTTAATCACACATATTTTATTTGAATTATTTAAATAATTGCCTCAACGCTCACTTTTTTTGGCTATCATTTATTATTCTTTCTATGTATGAAGAACCATTTCCTTTTAAAAATAACATTGTCCATACCCTTGTGAACTGGTTAATTTTCTTTCCAACATTTTCTTTTGGGCTGTTATAGATATGACTGAACAGTCACCACAATAATGCTGTTGTTTCAAAGGGTAGACTTTTTTTCTTATAAAAAATTGAATGTGAAAAAAAAATCCACCTCATATAGTGTGAGAATGCCTGTTTTTCTTGGTCATATTTCATTTCCTTAGTAAGACTATTTTCTTCTGTTTTCCATTGTCAGCAGACAAAAAAGATACAATTAAATCAAGGAAACCTGGCAGAGCCGATTTTGGAAAATAAAGTGAATTCAGTTTCTGACTTGAACAAAGAGTAATTTATTATGTTGGAAAAATACTGCTGTGATGAGATTCAAACTCACTGTGTCTCATGTTAGCCCAGGACACCACTTTAGATCTGCATTTGTATTATCTTTGAGAAGGGGCAGTGATTTCACCCCCAAACTTTAAACTCTGAAAAGGACGCGGAGTTGTTTAAGGGTCAGCAAGCAATTAGCACCCAGAACCTCTGTGTGGAGGCTGGGGCCAGGTTTGCGGACTTTTCCAGTCCTGAGCGCTTTGATTCTAAGTACAGATGTCTGCAAACAACTCGAGACATTCTGTTGGAGCAAATGAAGAACTAGAGTGGGTTAGAGGGAATTTTATGAATCAGATGAATTCCAAGATATATTTAAAATTAAAAATATATTTTGAAATTAAAAATATATTTTGATGAATCTAACAACCATAATAATACCTTATAAAATATATTATCATTTAATATTTACATAAAACATATTATTTAATATTTACAACCAGCATTGTGAGGTATAATTATTCTCATTCTTTATAGACAGGAAAAGCACAACTTGAAAAATTAAGCGACATTGAGAGTCACACAGATAGTAAAGTCAGCCAGGACTAGGTTAGGACCCTGTTCTGGTATTACTAAAAAGATGAAGAAAACCAGTGTCAGTTTTCATGAATTTTTCCTTCACATATTTTTAGATTGTGCCAAACTTTTGACCTGTTTGGTAGTAATTTTATCCTAGCATCTTCCACATAGAATGTTTTTGTGGGACAAGTCAGGTAATTAACAGTTAATTATAGTAAAAATCAAGGTCCCCAGAAATATTACTACCACTTATTTAAAGTTTCATATGTATTGTCTCATTTAATCCTCACAGAGTCTTATAAGGAAGCCACTATCTGTATTTTCATTTTACAAATGTGTAAAATGAGGCTTAGGAGAGTTAAACAACTAGTCCAAAATCTCACCACTGTTAAGTGGCAGAAATGATTAAAACCTAGAGTATCTGATTCCAAAGTGTGTGCATCCAAGCTTTATACCATAGTACTTCTATGCAGAATAAGACGGGAGAGGCTGTGCCTGCCAGGTCACTGGACCCTGAATTATGACTGGATTAAGTCAGTAATATGATGTCAGCTGATTCAGGTTTCCACATGTGGCTGCTTATGTAATGGACAAAATTAGGTTGGGTAAGCTTCTACCAAAAGGACAGTTGCAGTGAAGAAAAGCAACTTGCTACAGTAAACAACCCATCTCTGTGGTGTATGTTTACCACATGTAAACAGAGTTCTAGTCAGTTAAAAGTTGTGCCCTCAAATTCTGAAATAATCCCTCACAGAATGCTTATCAGGAATGGGTGGTTTGTTTTTTTTTAAAGTTTTTGGGGATGTTTGTTTTTATTACCTAAGTTTAAAACTCTTATAATTTCCAAGCAATCTAGTTTGGAATACTGAGAGAACTAGAATTTTAGAAAAATACAGTATTTTGTTGATCTTTTTAGCGGATTGATTCTGCTTTGTTAAATGGAAATAAGTAAATATGTTCTTTAATTTTTTTTATTATGAGAAAATCATTTAAATCTCTTCTCTATTTAAATAAAAATTGAGAAAATATTTAAAGAATATCAGTTTGAAGGGACATCAAATTGGAAGCCAGCTACGGAGTAGAGGAAGGGTGTCCCCAAGAGCACAGTGTAGGCCCTCTTTACATCAGAAAGAGGATCCAGTTAGTAGAATTTCAGTCACAGAGGTTAAGAGACAGCCTCCTTGACTGAGGAGATTATGCTGAGTAGTAGTTTGGTCAGTAAGTGTTAGTTGCTCAGTCATCAGTCGTGTCTGACTCTGCGACCCCATGGACTGTAGCCCGCCAGGCTCCTCTGTCCATGGGGTTCTCCGGGCAAGAACACTGGAGTGGGGTGCTGTGTCCTCCTCCAGGGGATCTTCCTGACCCAAGATTGAACCCGGGTCTCCTACATTGCAGGCAGATCTTTACCATCTGAGCCAGCAGGCAAGCCCCAAGACTTGGGACTTTTGAAGGATGTTCTGAAGTGTTTGGCTTAGTGAGAACTAATGCAGGGTGGAAATTTCTGGAAGAATATACCAGAAAGTGTTAACATTGATTACACTTAGGGAGTGAGAATGGAGAATTGGGAAGGTGGTCAGAGGATATTTCCCGTCCACTGTGTATTTTTTAGTCTAAGTAAAATTTTTTTCCACGAGAATATACTATGCTATTAAAAACAAAACAAAACATAACAACAAAAAGAACTGATGCAGAGACCGTCTAGGAATGGGCACAGGTTTTCAAGCAGGAAGATGACAAAGTCAGATATATAATTTTGGCAGATGGTTTTAGACTATATGATTCAATCCAGAGAGAGCAGAATCAGGAGGTCAGTTGTGAGAATAAGCTTGGAATCAGATGTTCAGTAATAACTTCTAAGCCAGCTATACTTTGGAAGCAATATTCTAAAGCCCACATGGAGCATCCATTTTCTTCACATAAGAATACTTAAAATGGTTCAAAGTAATAATAATTTAAAGTTTGATATGTCTGCACTAGAGGGAGTTACATTTTTATTAACAGCTTAAATCTCTGTCAGTATAACAATCCTTAAGTGAACATATCTTCAGAGTAAAAGTAGGAGATAGATATATGAAAGAAGAAAAAACAAAGGATACATTACAAATGAACAGAAGAAATGAGAAAGAGCAGCACATGACACATTAACTTTTTTTCCCCTGTGTATCAGGCAGGCTCGATGGTGGCTGCTCTGGTTTTTTACTTTCTGTCATTATAAGCATCCGTTTACTAAACTAACAGCATTTCATTAAGCAAGACTAATTCCTGAGAGCATTACCTTAGCCCATTAGCTTCCAGACAGTCATTAATTCCTCTGACATGTCTTGGGATGAGATCATTATTATTATCATTATTGTTTTTATCAATTAAGTTCATTTGCAGAAAAAAGTATCTATGTAGTTTTCACAGTGGGTATTTTCCTTCTGAAACATGGGTTTTTAAAAAATATGTTTTTAAATTAATATTGGAGGCTAATTACTTTACAATATTGCAGTGGTTTTTGCCATACACTGACATGAATCAGCCCTGGGTGTACACGTGTCCCCCATCCTGAACCCGCCTCCCTCCCCATCCCATCCCTCAGGGTCATCCCAGTGCACCAGCCCTGAGCGCCCTGTCTCATGCATCGAACCTGGACTGCCGATCTGTTTCACATATGGTAATACACATGTTTCAATGCTATTCTCTCAAATCACCCCATCTTCATCCTCTCCCACAGAATCCAAAAGTCCCTTCTTTATATTTGTGTCTCTTTTGCTGTCTTGAATATAGGGTCATTTTTACCATTTTTCTTCTGACTTACTTCACTCTGTATAATAGGTTCCAGTTCCATCCACTTCATTAGAACTGATTCAAATGCATTCTTTTTAATAGCTGAGTAATATTCCATTGTGTATATGCTGAAACATGTTTTTATAGTATCTTTTTGATAGTGATTTTTTGCTTTACCCATGTGTTTCCATAGATCTTTTGGCTACCACTGAAGATAGTTCAAAATGTTTATGTTTAATTCTCACAGTCTCACAAAAAATCAGAAACAGCTTTTCAAAAGTATCCCAACAAGATATTTTGGTTCCTCTGTAATTTTTCTTTATTAGTACTTCTGAAAGAATCTCTAAAGATGATCATGTGCCTGACATTAGAAGTGCGAAGCAAGATTTCACAAGGTTCTGAATTTGAATTTCTTGTTCTCAAGAACTGTTGCCGCTGATGCATATGGTGATTACTGAGCCACAGTTCCATGGATGGGGAGGCCCAGTCTGACTGTAATGGAAAGAGCAGATGCCACCGGAACACAGCGGCAAACGTCAAAGTGACCGCTTGGGCTGGCAGACAGTAGTCTGTCCGTTACCACTTTCCAACACTTCCAGAATTAGGGACAGAAAGCAAACTCATAAAACAACTGTGGAAAGTAAAAACAACCAAGAAAAGTAAGGGAAAATGAGATGAAATAGAGTGTTTAAAAATTCTAGGCTCAAAAAAATAAAAAAAATAAAAATTCTAGGCTGCCCAGTAAAAGTAGGAACAGACATTAGATGCAATGGACCATAGTGGGGAACACAAATCGTTTGGGGAGTCAGTGAAAAACAGTTCTGACATGTTTGGATGCCAAAGATTTTTAAAGTTGATCTCTTTTGGCCTGGTAAGATTTTATGCATTTTTGTCGTTCCAGTCCAGAGGTCTAAGGATTAGTGGACGTTTCTACCAGCCTGGAACTCATGTAGTGAAAAGAACGTATGCATGTGACAGTGAAAGGGTGAATACATAAAGACAAAGGGCTTCTTTTCAAGAAAAGGATAAAAAATTAATTATCACTGTAATCTAGGACCAGTGCTTCAAAATAATGTTAAATTAGTACTTTACTTAAATTAAAATTTTCCATTTATATATCCTAAATATGGCCATTTTCATCTCAGTTGACTTTTTTTTAATGCTAACTAGCTTTCAGAATGCTTAACCAGGTAGGGTTTAACTGCCCAGAAGAGTGGGACTTGAGCCCTATTCTAAATTGATATATATGGGGAACTAGCTCTTCATTAAAAAAACAAATAAAATATAAAAAAAGGATTAGAAGCTATTTGGATGTCTGATGCTAATTTTATATGGAGTTGATGAACAAACTAATTCATATAAGTTTTAAAATAAATCTATAATTTCATTGATAAGAAGGAAAACATGTTTATCAGAATAGCTCAGAAGCATGCAATGGAAATAAGTGTAAACACAAAAGTACTTTCTGTTTTTAGCATTAGTTAAATATTTGCCTTGAAGCCAACACAGTACTAGTTGGATGACAGGACAGTAAGTTCTATTAATGATGGACTTTTCATTATCATAGATATGCTTTTGCAATTTTCCTAGATTTCTGCTCCAGGGTCACATGGTAAGTCAATAGTAGTTATAAACCTCTCAGCATTGTGATCAATACCTTTGGCTGACGTAATCTAGACCTCTGGTGTAATTTACAACAAAGGACAGTTTGGGCAAGCCTCTGTTTTATTACCTTCAATTCACCAACTGAAATATTTCACTGGTTTATGACTGAAGTTATTTCCAATTTTTGATAGATAGGGAATTGAGATAGTCTTGAAGAAAAATGTCAAGTATGAAATGGAAAAACACTTTATGGAATTAAAAGCAGTAAGCATTTCTTCCTTTGGGGCAGAGTGTCTGCATGCCTATCTCCTGACACTGTCTAAAGCACCACAGGAGTGCATCCTACTGTGTCTGTGTAGTCAGCCATGTATGTCTAGTCATCCAGATGGACTAGATATTAATGAAGTATTCCTTATCTTCCAAACACACCCCACATAACATAAAACACCATATAACAATACTGCACGTAGTCTGCTTTTCCTGAGTCTGAATAATCATTAACTATCCATTTGAGCAAAGTAAGGAACAGTCATACTCTCTAGACATGAATACTGAGAACTGGGATTCCTGCAACTTGTGCCTTCCTGCAACCTTCCTGTAATTTAGACAGGTTGTTTTTTTCCATGTCTGTTGTTAATTCTAGGTCTGAAGGCTAAACAAGAAAAAAGGAAACTAGTCATTGGAGAAGTAATTAAAGAAATAGTAGAGAGTCTGGAGAAACAAGAAGGAACAGAGGCAGTCTTTGGGTGAACCGTACTAAGGGGGAAGATGCCGCCATCTTGTCCTTGTTTTGTCAGGCTTCTCAACCCCCACCTGTTCTGCAGGATCAGTACTCAAGGACGAGGCAGAACCACAGCTTTAGTTCTACTATATACACCTGGTATGAGGTGGTGGATGGGGTAAGGATTTGTATTTAAGCATCTATAAGGTTCTTTTAGGCTTAATTTCCCTTTTATCAGCTACAGCCTACATTTACATGGGCTTTTATTGAAGATTATAATAATAATATCACAATTACTGGCAACTATGGTATCTAGGTGAAATTTACACACTATTTTTAGTCCTTATACAACTTGCACAGTAAGTAGGATTAACCTATGTGACAGATGAAGAAGCTTAGATTGACAGAGGTTCAGTATTTTCTCAAGTAAGTCAGAGCTTGATCTTTTTGCTTTACGAAGAAGCTTCACTTGGTATGTTTAATCTGTGATGCCCTCCCTGATTTCAAACTGTTTTACAAAGCTATAGTAATCAAAGCAATATGGTATTGGCATTAAAACTAGACACATAGATCAATGGAACTGAACAAGAAATCCCAGAAGTAAACCCACACATACGTGGTTGGTTAATTTTCAACAAAGACACCAGAATATTCTTGGAGAAGGGACAATCTTCTCAATAAATGGTGTTGGGAAAATTGGACAGACATATACAAAAGAACGAAACTGGACCACTATGTTAGACCATTCACAAAAATCAACTCAAAATGGATTAAAGACTTGAATGTAAGACCTGAAAACATAAAACTACTATAAGAAAACAAAGGTAGTAAGCTCCTTGATGTAAATCTTGGCAATAACTGTTTGAGTCTGACACCAAAAGCGAAGGCAACAGAAGCAAAAATAAACAAGTGGGACTATATAAAATTTAAAAGTTTCTGCACAGCAAAGGACACCATCAACAAAAGGGAAAGTCAAACTACTGAATGCGGGAAAATATCTGCAAATCCAAAATATATAAAGAACTCACACAACTCAGCAAAATAACAATCCAATTAAAAATTAGGCAGAATATCTGAATAGACATTTTTCCAAAGATGATATATAGATGGTCAACACGTACATGAAAATATGCTCAACATCACCAATCATTAGGGAAATGCAAATCAAAACCCCAATGACATGTCAGCTCACACCTGTTAGGATGGCTATTTATCAAAAAGACAAGAGGGGGAAAAGGCAAGAGAAAACAAATGCTGATGAGGATGTGGAGAACAAGGAACCCTTGTGCCCTACTGGGAATGTAAATTGATGCAGCCACTATGGAGAATAGTATGGGAGTTCTTAAAAAAAATTAAAAAGATAAAAGTTGCATACAATCCAACAACTCCACTTTCAGGCATTTATCTGAAGAAAACAAAAATTCTAACTCAAAAAAGATATATGCACTCTCATGTTCACTGCAGCATTACTTATAATAGCCAAGACAAGGAAACAATCTAACTATGTCTTGGTGGGATGAATGGACAAAGAAAATTTTATATATATATATGTGTGTGTGTATATATATATATATATATATATATATATATAGTCTTACATGTTAGTCACTCAGTCGTGTTTGATGCTTTGTGACTTATGAACTGTAGCCTGCCAGGCTCCTCTGTCCATGGAATTCTCCAGGCAAGAATACTGGAGTGGGTTGCCATTTCCTTCTCCAGGGAATCTTCGAGACCCAGGGATTGAACCTGGGTCTCCTGCATTGCAGGCAGATTCTTTACCATTTGAGTCACCAGGGAAGCCCATATAAAATTTAGCCATAAAAAGAAGGAAATCTTGCCATTTGCTACAACCTGTATGGACCTCGATGACGTTGTGCTAAGTAAAATAAGTCAGACACTGAAAGACCATCATCTGATCTCACTTATATGTGGAATCTAAAAGGAACAAACCATCAAAACACATCAAATCAAATCACAAGGTCCCCACAAAAAATGCTCATAGATACAGAAAACAGATTGGTGATAGCCAGAGGGGATAAGATGGTGCAAGAAATAGGCCAAGGGTCAAAAGCTACAAACTCCCAGTTATAGACTATGAAGCCTCTTCAAAATGGTTTACAGATCTAAGAAAATGCAATTCCAATATTCACTAACTGTGTAATATTGTCTCTTTGATTAAATTTCTTGAGGTGGGAGAGTGTTTATTTGTATTCCCATTACCTAGTATAATACCTGACATATGTAGAGGTTCACTAAATATTTAAATGAATTAAAAATTAATTTATTTTACATGTTACTTTTTTTCCTTAACTAAACTGGGTAAATTAACAAAGCAAGATGTCAGCAATTAAACATTTAATGTGCTTGTACAGGTTTTCTATCTCTTCAACATATTTCTCTAAGGAGGCAATCTCTTGTGTAGGTCAGAGAGCAAAAACATAATTGATGCCTACACTGTGGAATAAAAAAATCTTGTGATAATTAAAAATTCAGAGCACCCAGAAAAACTCTTCAAAGGTATATCTTTTTATCCCTCTCTCCCTAGAAAGATTCCCTTCCAACCCCCATGTCGGTGATTCACCAAATATCATGGGAGTTGCATACACAACTCTGTTATCTGTGGTGGCTTAAAGTGACTGACTGAGGACAAGAAAATCCTGTTTCAGTTGAGCAATTGTTTGAAGATCTGCTAAGTGCCAGATACTTGGGATGGAAGGATGACAAGTTCTCTTTTGGGGGTATGCGGTCTGACAACATCCTATGGAAATGCATCTCTTGGCAGAGAAGGAGTCTGACTGGGTATGGGCATTAAATTCTCTCACTAAAGAATCAGCCCCCATCACACTTTGTAGGCATTGGTTTAAACTTGGACCTTTTTTTTTAAAAAATCAGATTGCCCCAAGACTCAGACGACTGAAATTTCACCTCTGAATTCCTTTACCATTACAACAATACTCATGGATATATAACCTGAAGATAGCTTCGCTAGTCCCTGGGGACACCTGAAGAGTGGGAACCCACGATGAAAAGTGAGGTTTTACAGGGGGTAAGAAGTTCTCTCTCCTCCAACACCCAACTGGGTATTTCTGTGCCAACTGCAGGTTGCAGTTCCATTGTCATATCTTCTGGTATAAGGATGCACCTTGTTGGAGAAGAGCATCAAGCTGAAGTAGGGGCCAGCTGCTCTGGCAGCTCAAAGACTGTTACGGAAATGCTAGGTAATGCAGCAGGTCAGGGGAAACACTGTTTAGAAAGGCAGAGACTTCCTGAAACTCATGGATGCAAATTCTTTTAGGTACGGATGCATCAACTTGACTAACAACACTCTTCTAATGGATGACTTGATGTAGCCAGGTGAAATCAATCTTAGGTTTCTCCTGTCCTTATGTAAATGAGCAGGTAATCAAGCATGACTAACAATAACCAACTTTCAGTATACAAGATGATACATCACTTTAATTGTATGATTTATCAGAACAACAACTATTAACATACAAAGTACCATTCAGCTCAACTGCAGGTATAGGCAGTGACAAGTATCTAATTCTTCGAAGAATCACTTAACTCCCACAGTCTGTCCAGACATATTAACCTAAGGACACATTTATAAATAGCAAACATGACTTTCACATTGTAGCTTTTTCAAGCATATATACAGGTGTGGAGTCTTGTTGATGAGTTGTTTCCATAAGCTCTATTCTTGATGTATTCATTCTCCTGACATTAGTAGAAACAGTTTTTTTCTGCAGAGCAGATTTTTTTCTTCCTTATCCATTATGTACAATATTCTGGAATTAGTATCATTCTATACACTTCTGAAATAATATTTGAATGGAATATCTCTGCAGTACAATTCCTTGGGTCTTCTGGTAAGTTCCACCACTGTCAAAGAACTTTCAGTTGTAATCACTGTCTCACAAGAAGAGCTTAACTCTACTATTGGGTTTCAGCTCAACTCTACTATAAACACACCCTCTTTATAACTTGCTGTGTTAACCCTTGGCTTCAAGTCCTGGTGATGTAATGAGGGTGGGGAGTTCTGGCAGTCAGTACATTTCCTTATCACTTATTCACAGCCATTTAAAACCATGCTGTTATTAATCCAAGTTCGACATACCTTTTCTGAAATGTTCACAGTGCAGTATTTTTGTGGCCTAACAAAAGTTTTCTCACATCATTAAAAATAAACCTTTTTATAAAAATATAATACTTTAAATGTTTACATCAACAAAATCAGTTTGAGTATCCTGTGCCACATGCATTATACAGTAGTAAGCACAAAATCCCACAGAACAAAACATCACAAAAGTCCTGACTAGAGTAACTGTTCATCCAGGCGAAATGGTCAGAACTTTCAATCAACATATTTTTTTCCCTAAAATATGTTTTGCTTAATAACACAAAATGTTCTAATACAAAACTGGCTTCCCCCTGATTTGATTGTTTCCAATTGTTTGTGGGGTGGAAAGCTGCCACCTGACAAAGAGGCTGATATTTCCAGTCCATTGATTCTTTCCAAGGCTCTACATATGAGCCATGATTGGAACCAATAATGCTTTTAGTCAGAGGTATTCCACTTTAAAAACATGCTGAGTTACCTTTAAAAACAACTGTCATCACAAATTGTTTTATTTTCAGAGTTGTTATTAAAAAAAAAAGACAAGACTTCTAAATGTCCACATCCAGATTAGAAAAGTATCATTCTTAAACAGTTGATTTTTAACTGGCAAATATTTCACTGCGACTAAGCTATCTTATGAAAACCTTAATGTCGTTTATGTACAATATGTAAATATTCCCATAAATTTATAAACATATTTCAAGTCCTGTTGTTTTGAAATGTTGACTGTATTGTCTATGGATAGTTCTCTAATAAAAGGAATGTGTAGACAAAAATTTAAAAGAGAATGTTTACCTAACAGGCAAATGACAACATCGGTAATAAAAAAATGTGTTTTTCATACAACGCATAATTTCTTTGAAACATTTTAATTCTAAATGAGTGGCTTGGTCCCAGGGCTGCCATGCCCTACTGGGACATTACCATTTCTTTTGAATTTTCTGTCATTAAGAAGCCCTCAAAATGCATTGCTTCAGTTCCCCATATGAAATCAACTGGGATCTTGATTTTTAAAAATTTCAACCCAGCATTTGGGTTTTGGCCTGAATGTGACAGAAGCATTATCACAGCTGCAGGATTGCTGTTGGTCACTGGTCTGCGAGACCAAGCTGCTTGCTCTGATGCTTTGTCAGATGAGAAATTCTGTAGAATCCAGTCATTTTAATAACAATATAAGGTCCTATAATAGTGCAATCTTGGCAAAAGCAAAAAATAACCTGGTGGCCTTTCAGTGGCCTGGCAGTGAAAAGAAGGTTGGACAAAGGGTGGACTGTTGTTCAGGCAGTTCAGTGAGGTTTCTCAGAAGGGGACTCGATGGCACAGCTGCCTCCATCCATCATGTGTCCCCCTCGCCATTGACATTATCTTGTGATGACAACAGAGAAGGATACGGAGCGACACATTTGACGTTCACGTAAGTAGCATTCACATGAACATAGTGCTCCCCAATGAAAGTAGAGAATATCGCGGATATCCTGGAGACCAGTTCAGAAAAGGATGGGCGCAGCTCAGCTCTAGGGTGCCAGCATTTCAGCATCACTTCGTACCTGTTTCAGAAAGGACGCAATGCTGTGAGGACTCTGAAGGCAAGCACTTCTGCAAAAGTAGAGAACATAAGAGCTACAGAAGACGCTGCTGGGATTCTTACTTACAAGGGATCTGGGCAGTATTCAGGTTGTAGGAGCCTTCTTCCTTGCAACAAATAAACTGTTATGTCAAAGGTGTTGACGTCAGGATAAGGTGGTGCTCCTCTTGTCATCAGTTCCCAGAGGAGCACGCCGAAGGACCACTGGTCAAATAAGGGAAGGGAGAATCCAGGTGAGGGGAGAGTGGCCACACAAATATGAAAGGTGATCAGTAGGTCTTCATAACAAAACTTGGTTTAGTATTCAATATTATTGCCGTTTTAGGCAAAGTTTTCCTTGAAGACAATTAGTACCCTGTAAGTTTATGACTTGTTTAAAACAGAATTAAAATTTAGATTACAAGTAAATGTAAAGTTTTCAAAAAGGATGCCTGGAGTCCACATGATGATTACAATTTCATCATTAGTTAGCACAGTGCATTTTCCAAGTTCTTTCCTATAGAGTCAAAGCATTAACATGTTTCTATCCTTCTTTATTCAATGGCTTCATTACAATTTTAGACTATTAGTAAAAAAAAAGAAGACAAGGCTTCCAAAATTTAAATCTGTGGGATTTCCAAATGAATGGAAACACTCCTTAAGAAATGTAACCATATCTAAAAGTTAATGTTAAAAGGTCTAAGTCAGTAAAAGTAAAAATCTATATTAAAAATCAGAAGTAATAAGACTGCTCAGCATCAAGGCTCTTGAATGAAAATGAATTTCAATAAAATAACTATATTTTGAAAATGTTAAAGGAGGAAATTAATATAAAACAGCTGTAACATACTTTATAGGATGATCACAAGGACACAGAGAGGTTGACTGATTTGCTAAAAATTCCTCAATAAATCTGAATTCACATAGGGATAAACATTTCAGAGTTCATGACTCTTGGGTTTTGCTTGGTCTACTAAACTTCTCTAAATATGCAGTTTCTTGATTTAGAGCACTCTCCTTGGAATAGATCGGGTCATGCATGTTATCTCACCCTGGACATGTGCCGAGGTGGGGATGACACAGTGAGAGTAAGTCAACATGTGCGGGTCACCCCCTGGGCAGAGGACCCAGGAAATCAGTTCTCTCACGCCACTTCCAAGACACTTGCACACAGCAGCGCGTAGGGGCAGAAATGAGGCCCTGAGGAAACGGAAGCTTGGAGGGGAAAGAGAATACAGCCGAGACATGAAGAGCAGGAAAACATAAAACTGAGATGCAAGTGTAGCTCATAACTCGGCAAGGAGACTAAAGCATGTGTTTCTGAAAGGAAGCAAGCAGGTAGACATTGTAGTTGTTGATACAAATCTCCATGAATGACTTTTTCCTTTTGCCCAAGTTCAAGAACGCTTTAAGGCCACTGACTTCCTTGATCCAAATAGAGAAAATAAACTCCTTGGATGGGTGGGTGGGGGGAGGTGGGGCAGGGTACTAGATAAATCTGCTGTCTTCTGCAGCCTTTCAAAGTTTTCAAAGGCCTCAAAACCTTCTGAGTCACTTCTGATGACACCACTGTGTTAAGTCCCAGAACTTGCATTAGAATTTAAATCAATTTAACAAGTATCTATTGACCCTTGAGGGCTTCCCACATGGTGCTAGCGGTAAAGAACTGGCCTGCCGATGCAGAAGACAGAGGCAGGTTCAATCCCTGGGTTGGTAGATCCCTTGGAGAAGGAAACGGCAACCCACTCCAGTATTCTTGCCTGGAGAATCCCATGGACAGAGGAGCCTGGTAGGCTACAGTCCACAGGGTCACGAAGAGTTGGACATGACGAACGTGACTTAGCACACACTAACCTTTGATGATGCACAGGTAGGTTACTGTCCAAGTTATTGGACAGGCCCTGAGGCTGATTTAACAGGGTTAAGAGAATTATGCAATTAGTTATGCAATTAACTGTCACGTAGAACAATAAGATCTAATAACTGCAATACAGAGCAATTATAGTAAAGAGGCACAGATGTTGTGAAAAGGCAAAGGGATAACAGTGGGGTAACTAAGAGATGCTTCAGGAAGAAAGTGACAGTATAGTGGGTCCTGAGGAACAACGAGAGTTTGTTCTGTAGATACATGTATTGTGAGGGCAGAAAGAGTATTCTGGATGAAGGCAGTGGGCCCAAGGGTAAAGGGTAAGACACTCAAACGTGTTTTTTTGATTTTTGAACCATAAGGACAACAGGTCACTCTGCTTGATGCGTGGAGCAGATGAAGGGATGAAGGATAGATAAGGTTGAAAGGGGATCGTGTTTTTGAATGTTAATCATGGGTTAAACTGAAATCAATGGGACGTGACTGGGGTTGAGCTCCAGGAGATTGTATCTGTAAACACTGCTTTAAACAAACAGGGGAAGCTCATCCACAATACGGAGACCAGTTAGGACACTTTTGAACGGGGCAGGTGAGGGCTGCTACTGAATACTGGCAACATGGAACCTTATGAGACTGAACTCTGTCTCTCCCGGGAGAGACTGAACTCTGTCGGGAGAGTGAACCCTCTAATTCGCTCTCCCAAATTAGAGGGGTGGGAGAGAGCATGTGTCATCAAATGAGCTTGGCATGGGTGGGCATCACGCCCTTTAAAAAAAGATTGTCTTATTTAATCCTTATAACAAGTCTGTAATGTATTTCAGTTTGTAGATGTTTCAAGAATGAGGAACTGAAGTTCTGAGAGGCTGATTACTAGTGTGTGATCAGGTCTCCCTAACTGACAGCCTAGGTTATAGGAGGTCTGGAGGCAAATTTGCAAAAATAAGGGGCAAGAGTTGGATAAATTTAGTCCTGTAAGGAATTATAGTGAAATTCGCTCAGTCATGTCCGACTCTTTGGGACCCTATGGACTATACAGTCCATGGAATTCTCCAGGCCAGAATACGGGAGTGGGTAGCCTTTCCCTTCTCTAGGCGATCTTCCCAACCCAGGGATTGAACCCAGGTCTCCCACACTGCAGGTGGATTCTTTACCAGCTGAACCACCAGGGAACCCCAAGGAATTGTAGGATTTAGACAACTGGTATCAGAGGAGGGTTGGAGAAATCATGGGACAGAAGAGGTGAGAGGGAGGCAGTTTCATGAACAGTCTGCATTCCAAACTCCCCTTAACAGCTTGGACTGACTGGATGGTAGGGGGTGGGGAAGTGAAGGAAGAGAATTACTGACCAAGAAGAGAGAGGCTGGGGGTGGGGCATGGGAGGGAGGGATAGAGAAGGAGAGAGAGAGACAAAGGGGTGGGGGAGGTGTACGATGCCTGTCCATTAAAAATAATGGAAGCAAGTCAATTTTAGTTTCAAGTCAGGAGAGCACAGTCATTCATGCTTATTGTGTGAATGATCAAGGCTTTCTGAATATCTGAGCACCAGCAGTGAGCTCATCTGAAGAATCTCTGCCTAATTTTACCAAAGATGAAGCTGAAAGCAGTTATTAGAGGTAAGAGATTGTTATAAGCTATAAAAAGTGATAGGCACATTGCTGCAGCAATCAAAGAATAGATACAGCCAAATTTGAGCATTCAAAAAAGCAACTATCCTTCAATAAGAAAATAAATTAAAAAAGTAAACTGAGATATAATACCTTTATAAAAAAGCATAACTGATTTAAAGATGGATTAATTGGTAAAATTTAGCAACTGGTAGGTTGATAATCTTTTCAATAAAACTGAAAACTTCTGCTCTTTGAAAGATACAACTAAAAACGCAAGTCACAGACTAAAAAGTATTATTTATAAGAACACATATCTGATAACATGTACCTATAACCAGAATACATAATGAACTCTTAACAATAAAATAAAAAATTACCCAATTTAAAAAACACTAGAAAATAGAATACATATGATCCAGCAAGACTACTTATGTGAAATAAACCAGTTACAAAAAGACAAATACTACATGATTTCACTTATAATGAGGTATCTAAAGTAGTCAAACTCTTAGAAAGTAGAATGGCAGTTGCCAGAGATGCTGGGGGAGGGAGAAATGGGGAGTTGTTCAGTGGATATAGAGTTTCAGTTTTGCAAGTTCTAGAAATCAGTTGCATAGCACTGTGCACATAGTCAACTGTACTGTACAATACCCTTAAAATGTTAAGATAGTCAACTTAATGTTTTTTATCATAATAAAAAAAGAATATGGATACATTGATACTATTGATCCTCTCAAATGTATTATGCTATGTGAAGGAGAAAGACTCAAAGGCTATTTACTGTATGATTCCTTTTATAGGACATTCTAGAAAAAGTAAAATTACAGACAGAAAAAGGACCAGTGGTTTCCAGGTTTTAGGGGTTAGCACAGGTTACACCACCAAGAGGTGTAAGGAAATTTTCTGGGATGATGGAACTGTTTCATATCCTGGTTGTGGTGGTTGGGGTCATACAACTGATGCAATCTTTTAAAGAACTGCACAATAGAAAGGATGAAGAGTTGGTATATTGCACAATGGTGATACCATTAGAAATAAAGAAGTGAGGCATCGACAGTTGGCAGGAAAGAACCTGACTCTGAACACAGTAAATTTGTGTTGCTGATGAAAACATCTAGTAAGAGAGATGCAAAGGCGACTGTTGATGGGAATGGTTGAAACTGTTGAGAGAGGCTGACACCTTAAGACCAAAATCCTGGGGGACAGTTGCATGTAGGCTGTGAAAGAAAGAGAAGCTGTCAAGGTAAAGAAAACACAGTCTAAAAGCAGGAGGAAAACAGGATGGTAGAGTGGCCCTGAAAACACAGGAGAAGGAAATTTCAAGAAGAGAAGGACAGCTGAAGATATTAAATGCAGCAGAATGATGATGCAGGATAAGAAAGCCAGTTGGCTGAACAAAGGAGAAGTCAGTACTGACTTTAGTGAAAGCACTTGTACTAAGCACAAACACTATACAATACTGGATATGAGTAACTGCATGTATAGAAGATACTTCAGTTGTTGGAAAGGGTTTCAAGAGTATTCAGATTTTAGCTGAACTGCTTCTGGGCATTTGTGAGAAAGTAGACCTTCCTACAAACAGGCAAGTTTTTGTCTGTAGGTCTCAACATAATACAAAACATAAACAACATAAAGGTTTATTATAGGTGCTTGGGTATGTTTCATGTCAACATTCAAAAGATTGTGCTGTTCTAGAAATGAAAACTTTATGCAAATTTATAAATCCATCAATAACCATCAATAACCATCCAATCAATAATTATTTGTTGAAGCAGCATGGTATGGATTACTCAGGTTCACCCTTTATATAGCACAGTATAGAGTCCTTCAATGAGGGGGAAAGACATAGCACTTTGAATCTACAAAAGCCTGTGTAAATTTCCTAAGTCGCTCAGTGACAGTTGCTTTACAAGAAGTGCTAAACTCCTCGCTGTGCATGTGTATTTTTGTGGAGATAGTGGTGAGTGGTACAGGACTATCAAAAAGCTCAGAATCCCAACTCTTGCCTTGAGCATCCAAAATTTCATCGAACTTGTCTTAATAACTTTGCTGAGGTATGATTTATATGTCAAACTTTGCCAACGGTAAGTGTATAGTCAATGATGCTTAGTAAATTTATATAGTAGTGCAGCTATCATCACAATTCAGTTTTAGATCAATTCCAACATCCCAGAAACTTCCCTCATGCCTGTTGGTAGTCAATCTTTGCTTCCACCCTCAGCCCCAGGCAACCACTGATCTGTTTTCTGTCTCAATTTTTTGCCCCTTTCTAGAAATTTCACAAAAATGGAATTACTCAATGTGTAATAATTTTGACTCTGCCTTCTTTCACCTGACGTAATGTTTCTGAGGTTTATCCACATTGTAGCATGCATCAGTGGTTCTTTCACATTATTGAATAGCATTATTTTGTTGTCTAGATATACCACGCTTTACATACCCATTTGCCAGTTGATGGACATCAAAATTGCTCCTGGTTTTTTGGCTATTATGAATAACACTACAGTGAGCATTCATGAGCAAGTCTTTGTGTGGGCATATGTTTTAATGTGCTTATTAGCTAGGTATTCATACATCTCCTTGCTAAAATGTCTTTTCAAATCTTCTGCCTATTTTTAAAAAATGGGTTATTTTGCCTTCTTATTGAGTTCTAAGAGTTGGTTCTCCTTCCTAGCAGTTGTCAAGTCTAGATGAAATGTACATGCTTTCAGGATGGGTTAATTCTCCTTACCTGATGCCTTTACCTGTTATCATCACTAATGTTTTCTCAGCCTATCTCTCTAGCGCCTTTTTATTTCATCTTTTTCACAATCTTTCAGGATCAAAATCCAGGCAATAAGCTCTAGCATGGGCTATCACATCCACTTAGCAATCTTATCCACCCTGAAGTCCCATTCCTCCACCATGTCCTGAGATACATGTGTTCATTGAAAACAGGCTCTCAGTCACCCTCAGCTCATCCTCTAGTGACTCCTCCACTTCCTCAGGAACTGAAACTCTGCTTTCACTTAAAGACCACAACATCTTCAAAACTCTTACCAATAGAGGCCACACCTCTCTCTCTTGCTGAGTCACAGGGAGGAGGGTAGACAGCTTCTCACCTCCCAAAGCCGTACTCAGATCCCCATCCCCTGTAATATCTTAATAGCTGCCAATCCTTTCTCTTTTGCAATCTGTGTCTTCTTTTAATGCTATTTTCTTCCCACCTTGTTTGCTGATGTCACCAGTTAACACTTTTCTTGTTTTTGGTTGTTATCCTCAAGGACTGAGACATTACGGTTTCCCTACCTCCATATACCATAGTCCTCTTGATTTATGAAAGGCAAATAGAATATTCCATTCAACACCCAGGCTCCTCCGCACACTCTAGACCAAATCATTCAGGTTCCAAGACCTTTCTTGTGCTCTGAGTATCAGGAGCCTCTGCTGACCATACCCCATTTCTTCTTGACACTTTCTCTTCCTCTGGGTCTCCCACCTCTCTGCTTTTCTCCTTCATGGCATGTATGTAGGTTCCTCTAAATAATTGTATTGGAGTCTCAAAAGCCTATTTCCAGCCTTGACCTCTGCTATGGACTGAATTGTGCACCATCCTTTTCAAAATTCATATGTTGAAAGTCTAACTCCCAGTGTGATGGTATTTAGAGGGGAAGCCTTTGGGAGAAAGTTAGGTTTATATGAGGTCATGAGGATGGGATTAGTGTCCTTACAAGAAGAGACCCAGAGAGCTTACTCTTGCTCTCTCCCCAGCATAAGGCATAGTGAGAAGGTGACCACGTGCTTGCCTCACCAGAATTTGACCACACTGGAATCTCCATTTCCCACTTTCAGCCACTAGAACTGTGAAAAGTAAATGTCTGCTGTGTAAGTCACCCAGTGCATGGTATTTTGTTATGGCAGCCCGAGTTGATTAAGACAACCAGTGTTTGTACAAGCTACAGATCCACACTTCCAGTTGCATGAAAGACACCTCTGCCTGTATGTCCTACTCCCAAGTCAACCTCAGCATGTGCAAGGCACGATTGATATTTTTCCTCTTAAACTGGCTTTTGTGCCTCTATCTCACATAACTGTAATTGTACCAGTATATAACTTCGCTCAGCTATGACTTTCATCAATTTCTTGCTAAATACTGTTGTTTCTACCTCTGAGATGCCTTCTCTTCCGTATTTTCTGTTTTTATAGTATCTATGTTATTTCATATTCTACCTCTCATTTTGTCTTCCTGTGTCTACTCCTCTCAAAACATTTTGCAGAATGAAGAAAGGCTATAGTGTAATCTGATTACATTTTAATGTTTCCACATGGCCAGAGAATAAATTCCAGACTCCCTAGTTTGCTTTCCAAGGATCTCTATGATCTACGATGAAAATATTTTTCTCAATTTATTCTCATAACTTCCCCCTGTGCCTTCTATTTTTGCCAAATCACCACTGCTTATTGTTTGCTTAGAACTTTAAAGAAGTGTATCCTTCCTGCCCCTTTATCTCACCTGGACTGGCATTTTTTATTTCACTGTCCATTCCATCATCCTTACTTTAAAGCCCATTTCAAGAGTCACCTTCTCCACCAGGTGAGAGGGCAGTGTGGTCGATTCGGCTGCTCAGGTGAGTGTCTCCCCCACTCTGAGAGCTCTGTTGCATGCCCTCAGATGCCTGTTCTGTGAGAGGAGGATGACCTTTGCAGATAAAGGAGGGCTAGGCAAAGGGATAACGTCTTCACTGCTAGATATGCCTCAGGGACAGCTTCCAGGTTTCTCTAGGTAGAATTTTTCTGCCCTTGAGCTATGAGTGGCTAGATTAAGCCCAGTCTACTTTGTGAGTTAGTGATGAACATGGCTTCCCTCTCCTGCTGAGCAAAGTTCCTGGAGGGCAGGGCTTACACCAGGTTCCCAAGGACCTAACGTGCCATTCTGCTGGACGTTTATTCAAACATTTTTTGAATAAATGAATGAATTGATGAGGCCATAGTATGGGTACCTGTTAGACAATTAAGCCCATTTTTACTTATTAGAAAAAGCTGGAATTATGGTGTTGAAGATTTCTTTTTTAAAAAATTAAGTTCCCATAAAATTGCTAAAAAAGTTGGATATGAAAGTAAAGAAGAGTTTGAAAATGACTAAAAAAGCTGGATATGAAAGTAAAGAAGAGTTTGAGGTGATGAATACATTACCACATCTGACTTGGTGGTAAATTTCTGAGTCTGCAGGCTTTCTAAAGCCATCCATTTCACTGGCAGTTTTGCACCTGTTTTGTTGTGTACGCTATAGTATTCCTTATCATACACGTCTCTGGCAAGACCAAAATCAGCAACCTTGACAGTGAATTTTTCATCCAGCCTACAGAAAAAACAAAAATTATTACCAGTGGCTAAAAGAGAATAATTTACAGTGATTCTGAATCTCCATTGATTAGAACAAGCAGCTTCAGTATTTGAAATCCATAACTTCTGCAAGAAGGGCTTCATCTGGCCTGTATTGACTAGTGCTAAATCACAATGGAATCCTTGAATAAAAATGCTTGACATTTACATTTCAAATTCAACAGGCCAAGGAAAGAGATTGTGAATGATGTGGCATAAGAAAATCTTTTTTGCTTTAATGTAGATCTGGAGAAGTAGTAAAATTGGCCACCCTCCCAGCTTTCTTTGGTTGCTAAATCGAGTATGCCAACTGACTACCCAAAGCAATCAGTAATCACCACTTGTCAACTTATTAGCAATACTTAGTTTTATGGGGGAGATATGACAGGGGACTGTTATTTTATTTTTTCCTTCTCAAAGGGCTAGGCTAGTACATACAACTCTTTTCCACCAGTGAGGTAATAGAGAAAAAGGATACACAGTAAAGTATCTGGGAAAACAGCAAGGTTCCAGGAAAATCAGTTCTTCTATCTCAGGCTATGTATCCTTTGTTTAAGCTGGCTTTTATGTTGTTACATTGACCAAAACCAAGGTAGGAAATTAATAGCACAGTGCTTTCATTCACACATACCATAAGCCATGAATCAGTGCTATGGAAGGGAAAGCACTGAATCAATTACAAACTGTTGACTGTTGTATTATACAGCCCAGGCAGCCAGACACAAATAAACCTCTTTGTATATTCATTCTCAAATACCATTTTTGGTAGGGTTTCTGCAGGCTGACTTCAAATCCACTCTTGGGAAGTTACAATATGTTGGTATTTGTGTTACCAGCCCCTCTCCATTTCACTGTAAAATGCTGCAGATCGAATTGTCCCTTCCAAACACTAATGCAGTGTGAAACCACAACACTGGGGGCTATGGGTGGGAAGGAAAAAGAAAAGCTAGAGCACACAACAGCTGTTTAGGACCTCCCTCTGGAGAATTCCTTTTAAATTTTGTTTGATAAAGCCTGAAAACTCCACCTACATACCCAGTGCTTACATATCGATTTAGAACTGTGACGAAAATAAAGGACTTTTACATGAGAAGAGAAAACATCCTCACTAGCCTTGAAGAGTGGGTAACAGATTCTTCTCTGTCACTTAATTTGGACTGCAGGCACAGAGATTCTTATACTTACATACAGTTTCTTGCAGCCAAGTCTCTGTGGACAAACTTTTTGCTTGCAAGATATTCCATGCCTTTGGCTACTTGAAGACCAAAGCCAATAAGATCTTTTACAGTTGGGTTCTGTAATTAAAGAGAATTGGAAACCCATAAACATAAGCATTTACTGTTCTAGCTATGGTCTTAGAATTCTGAAATATTGATAAAATTACCTTATCAATTTCTTATGAACAACAAAGAATTACCTATTTCAAATAATAACTTGTTTCCTGTTGATAATAATCATTTACTTAGTATCTGTTATTTGCAAAATACCATGTGAGAGGTTTTTTATAAATTTTGGCTAATCCTTACACCCTCACTTCTGTCCATTTTCCAGATGGGGAACTGGAGTTGTTTTAAAATGTGGAGTTTATTATTATTCAGGTATGGTACAGCCAGCAGATGGGAACAAATGCCATCAAAAAGACTGTTACTCACAATTCCCAAGAGAAGGAGGATGGCATGTCATGCAAGGCCACACAGGGAGCACCGGGGTTGGTGAGGAGGCAGAGGGAACAAGGGGAAAACATATTAAGAGCCTTTATGGTGATTTCTGTGGGAAGGAACGGGTGAGGCAGGGGAAGTAGCTTAGAATCGGCTGGTTTGAATAACTTCAGTGTGCTCTGTGGTGTGAGGACTGTCCCTAGGAGTCTGGTACCCAGTTTTGAAGTGATGAGGGCAGGCAGATGGTGGCCCAGGGTGTTGGCACCCTTTAAAGGAGGTGGTTGGGGTATGGGCTCTGGAGTGGTTGGCTTAGTGATGAAAGACATGCTCTCTGAAGGTGAGCTGTTTAATACCTCTGGGAATTTGCCAGTCCTGTGGGAAGTGGGGAAAGCAGTCCTTCCAGGGTTGGCAGGTCTCCAGAAATACATGGTTAACACAAGAAGCTTTGAGAGAAATAAATCACTATAAACCTCTCAGATGGTGAGTTGCGGAGTTAGGATTTTAGCCTGTATCTGTTAAGACTCCAAAGCTTATGCTGTAGTGAAATCAATCATATTAGAGGCCCTCCTACTGGTACTGAAGCAACAGTGGCCTGAACCCACACAGAAAACAGGAGATCTCTTTCTCCATATGTTCAACACACAAACTTGGATGGACAGCGTAATAGCTTTAGTAACTTTAAGAATTGAATCTGAAGTCACCCAGATATCACCGCAGTGCCTGGTCATCAGGAACAGGATAACTCTTCTTCAGCAGCCACAGCGGAATTTGTGAGCTCAAGAGGCAGCCAGTGGGGACCCAGCAAGGAGGGCTACAGCCCCCCTTAATGCAACCAGCATGTAGAGAGGTCATTTCCTGTGTTTTTGGCCTCTCTTTAAGATATATCTGTTAGTGGTTGTAATAAGTACAAACTCCTTGGACTATAAAGGCAATGGTACTCTGTAAGGTAAATTCACCTTTACCTTATTTGCAAAAATTCAGAGCTAGAGAGTATTCTCTTTTGACTGAATGCAAAATATTTCTTTACTATCCTAGAGCTCATTTCTCTAAGAATCTGATCCCATGTTTATGAAGTTTTTTTGATCAAGAGTAAAGCTACTCCATGACTTCTGAAGAGGTCTGTTCACACAAGCCAAAAAGCAGCCTGGGGCCATCTGTGACTTCAGTTCTGGAGACTGCTTCTTCCCTCCTTGCTCCTGGTCTAGCCATTGCTTGCTCAGCCTTTTTGGAACTAGCATATATGTCACTAACAAAACTGTCATTTGGAAACATCTAAGAGTCTCTTTTGTAACCCTGAACTCATTCATTCAGCAGATACCTCCTGAGAGTCTATGTACTTAACTCTATTTTAGGTGTTGGAGCTACAGTAGTGAACAAAATACACACAAAATTACCTACCCTCATGTGCTTGTACTCTAATAAAATGTGTGTGTGTGTGTGTGTATACATACATATATACATATACATAGCTATCATTTATTACCTGGTAGAGTACTGTTCAATAGAAATATGAGACAAGCCACATATGTAGTTAAAATTTTTCTAGTAGTCACATTAAGCAATTAAAAAGAAACAAGAAAAAATTATTTTCACAGTATGTTTTTCAACCCACATATCCAAAATAATATCATTTTAACATGTAATCAGTATAAACAATTACTGATGAGATATTTTACCTTCTTTTCTTATACTAAATATTGAAAACCTGGGATGTATTCTATACTTACAGCAAATCTCAATTTACACTAGTCACCTTTGACGTGTGGCTTAGGGCCAGAGTTTTGGACAATTCAAGCCTAGTGTATCATATGAGGTGTGACGGATAACAGCAAAGCAGGGCAGAGGAGAAAGAAAGAAGGCACGAGAGTGTAGTGGTCAGCTGCAATTGTAGAGAAGTCGGGGAAGCTTTATTTTGAAGATGACATTAGGGCAGAAAGCTGAAGTTAATAACCAAGTGAGATATGTGGATATTTTGGAGAAGAGTAGTCTAGGTGCAGAGACTAGGAAGTGCAAATGTCCTGAGGTGGAAGAGTGGGCAGCAACTCTAAAGAATAGTGAGATTCATTCATAATTAATTTTCAATGAATTTCCTTCTAAGGTTAAAACTCCCTTTGGGCTGAGGCTCTTTCTGGCTCTACGTCTCCTGTGCAGTGCTTTTTGTGGTGTAGAGTAGGCATTGAAAGATGTGCAACTGTCTGGGGGATGGCAGAGCAAGGCTGCCTGCGGGGCAGGTAGGAATCACTGTCCCCGGAAGCCCTTCTATGTATCACTATATCCCCAATAGGACAGAGGATTTTGAGAAACCAGAGAACTGAATGGGCCTCAGTCTATTTGAACAGTGTCAACATTTCACATGGGTTTCTTTGGCTAAAAATTCTAAAAAGGTTCAAAATAGCACATTTTGGAAGGCTGGCTGGCTTACAGCTAGTTCACGAGTTAGTAAGCTTGGCAATATACTTACATGAGTCTCATTTCTAATGAAATTTCGAAGATCCCCGTGTTTCATGTATGGTAGGACCACCAGTGGAGACCCCTCGCTTCGAAGGCAGATTCCCAAAAGCGAGAGAACATTGGGGTGACTAAAATCTTTCATGATGATTCCCTCAGTCAGAAACTGGGAAACTTCTCCTATGTCAGTGATTCCTGAGAAAGCCAGCAGTGGAGACATTAACTTCATTACAGGGACAACGACTACTTCATCAGGTTCAGGGAGAGACAGGAGAGACTATGAAACCACTGGACTACACCTTGCCCTGATGCCTCAGGCTCAGCGTGTTTTTTTTACAATACAACTGAGTGAATGATGTCACCTGTGCTGCACTTTCGAGTCACCACCTGCCCTTGTTTTTGAAAGAGTCTAGCAATCAGTCTGTCTCCTGCAGAACCATAGTTTGTCTCACACAGAAAAAGGAGAGGGAAGCAGGCCAGTCCATTTCTGTAGTGACTGTCTAGGGCAGGGGTTGGCAAACTTTTCTGTAAAGGACAAGATAGTAAATATTTTTGGCTTTGGAAGCTGCATGGTCTCCGTTGCAAATACACAACTCTTGCCATCGCGGTGCAAAAGCAGCCACTAGTGACTGATAATAGTGGCTGAGTCTTGATAAACTGTTTACAAAAACAGGCAGCAGGCCATAGTTTTCCAGTCCCTGGACTAGGAGGATTTGAAGACCAAACGTTGCCTATGCTATCAAAGTAGACTCTTTTGTTATAATAGTTTCCAGACAGAGATCCCAAGGGCCTGATATTAGTCAGCACTAATGAAGAGTTAACAACCTTTAATTTATTAATCTGATTAGTATCAGTGTCAGTGATGATACTCTTACAAATGCAGTGCATTCCAAGACCTGGACATCCATCTGGACCAAATAGAGATCAACGTACACAAGGGACAGAGAAAGATTTCTTGGCATTAGGATTTCTTACTACAACTGGCAGTAGTGCTCTTTACTGAGGCAAATTTATTGACAATTATACTTAATCCATCACAGTTTGTAGTTAGATTTCATATAAATTGTTGCTTTAATTATCTTGTGGTTAGACTTCCAACAAAATGAACCATACAGAACACTGTTCAGCATGCAGATTTATGTTCAAAAAGGCTGAAATATTTCTGTTGATAACATATCTTGTAGGAAAAACTTTCACACATGCACTGAAAACATTAATTCAAATATAAATTTGTAATGTATCTTGTTAACATTTTTTTTAGGCTGCCTCAAACTATGAGCAGAAACTTAGAAATGGGGCAAAGTACACTGACTTGACATGTGAGACCTGTTAGTAAAGGTGAAGCCAGGCCAACTCTACTATGAGGATGGTGGGTTGTACAAGACAGTAATTCATGCCATAATTATGGCTCTGGGTCATTAATAAAGTCTTAGTTTATGTTTGGAAGCATTCCATATTTCTTCTCTCTCTTTTTAAACAGGAAAAAAAAATTAAACAAAGTTTAATAACACATATACATGGGAAAGACCCAGGAAAACTGAGTAACTCTAGCATTCCCTGCTTCTTAAAAAGAGTATGCATTCCATTTTAAGCAGATTTTTCTCAATAGTAAATAATACTAAAATATATATATATTCTAGCATTAAAAGGGGGTAAGTATCACTTGCTAAGGAAGTTCATTTAATTAATGGATTATCTCATTCATCAAAAATGTGGATAAGTGAGGTATTACCACATTTATAATTTTTCAATTTTCTGCTGTTTTCTCTTGTTTGACTTATTTCATTTTTTATCTTTTTGATGGAAGTTGTGGTTAAAGAAATAATTATAGTAATGCCTCTGGGCACAATGAGTCATTACTACTGTATGTGCCAAAATGCTTCCAATAGTTTCCATAAATGTCACTTGCAAAACAAATACTGGAAGCCAAACATATTTAAATGATACTTAGGTTCATCCAAGAATCTCATTTCTCTTTCATTCTTACTTATGAGAGCTCTGAGGGATAATTTCTGAGGAAACATTTCAATAAGAATTTCGATCAAACAACATTTCAGGATTAGATCCATTGTTCCAGCTAGTCACTAATATTTCCACAAGGGAAAGTGTAAATCAACATTTTATTATGGACTGTTTATTAGTCTGCAACCACAGAAGTGTACTCCACTGTTAAATAAAATACAACTTACTATTCAAGGATTTTACAGCACAGTGAATTTTCTTATCATCGTGGTCCAACAAAGTTCCATGATATACACACCCAAAATGTCCTATGTGATAGAGGGAACTTGGTTAGTGCTGCATTAGTTTTATTTGTTTAATATTATTTATTAAGCTCTTCATGATCTTCATGTCTTTTTTGCTTCCTACATGGCAAAAAAAGTGCATTGTTTCTTATGCTTTTGATTAACAGTACCACTACTTGTGTGTGTTTGTAAAATATATAGATGTAATATATTTTACCCAAAGATAAAAAAGCAATATGATTATTTAATACATGGTAAAATATTTAGACAATGTAATTATTATTAGAGGTTAAGATAATAAAGTATTTAATAACAAATAACAGTGGAACCAGTGAAAACAGGAGTAACATCTGCCTCATATAAGGAACACTATTATTAAGGATCAAAAATTATCTTTTAAATATAAAAACAAAGTTTTACCCACATGAAGAACTACAATAAAATAAGTTCTCTATATTCCAATAAACTGAAATGAAATAAAAATGTCACCATCAGAAATAAGATGAGCATTATAGAATAAGGACTTCCCCCATTAGTCACTGGTTAATATGTAATCCAGGCTGGCAGAAACTGAAAGACAATGACTTAAATGAAGCAAATTCACTCTGAGTCATTTCATCCAGTTCTCTCTGGTGTTAGCCACATCACTTTCCCAATGGTAGCCTTTCTTCCAGTGGCAGCAATTTTCCCCAGAGGTGCCAAATGTCTAAGAGCTGTGTAAGTCATTAATTCACCCAGCTGGCTAGGGCTCCCTGAGTGCCCAGCACATGAGTGCTGGGCATTAGTCTATCCTCTTGTGATGCAAAGATGAGTAAATAAAACCTACACTCTTAAGGGCTCACATTCTCTTGGAGAAAGCATGTAAACAAACAGTAGTATTCACAGAATCATTCATATTACTACTTTATAAGAGAGATAACTGCCATTTTAGCATCTTTCATGATAAAAATACAAAAGACTAATTTTAGGATATGTAGAATTAGAACATGATTAGTTTAGTCACACATTCTAAAACTGGTAGTTACTGGGATTTATAGATATATAAAGAACTATGTATTACTCTGATGTGAAAGATGTCTGTTAACAGTGAGGCTGCTATTTGTGAAGGGGAGCAAGCTAAGGACTAAAATCTGGAGTATATTATAGAGAAATGTGTTGATGCCATCACAGGAAAATGGGAAGGCCTAGTGAACACATAAGGCAAACTGTCCCTTCAGTCTCCTCTGCATCATGCTGGCTGATGTCTGTGCTATCTCTTGCAGCACATACTGAGTAAAAGGATCAGAGGCCATTCAGTATTAAAGGTAAAAGCTTTTTAGAAAAAAAAAAGGGAACAGTGGAGTTCATTTTCTGGCTTCTTGTTGGTTTCTTTTCCTGCTCAATATTTCCTCCAGTACTGTATATGCTAGCTGTTATTGCTGCTCTGGCTGGCTTAATACAAATATTCATTCCTCTTTGTATAAAGAAATTGGAGTGCATTGTAGAGATGACGTATGCTGCTTCAGATCAAGGGAAGGCTATAAATTCCCTGTCTTCTGATGCTGTCCAGCAGTGTACAAACTGCTATAAACCAGGACTTCATAGAGTAAGTCAATATTCTCAGGATAAAGAAAGACGAAGGAGATATGAGTAAAAATATTAGAATTTAATAGAATGATTTTTAGACAGAAGTAAAAGGCACTTTCAAGAAATTATAGTTGTCATTATGAAAAAGGTGAGGAAAGAATGTGATTCATTAGTAAGATGTCTGGGAGATTATCAAGTTGTCTCCATGCACAGGGGCAAATCCCCATGGATGTGATTTGCAGGGTTGTATTTCTGCAGAACAGAAATCAAGTGCACTTGTTATCACTGCTCTGTCAGTTGCTTTCACCATTGTCTAATTCCTAATCTGCAAAGGCAGAAGATAAAATGCTTACTGGAAAGTTGTGTTTAACAAAAAGCTGAGTGGAAATACTTACCTCTTCCTATGACTTCACTGAAATGTACAATCAGACTGCTCGGCCCAATTACTACGTGCTGAACTGCCTGGACCAGCTCTGGATTTAGAGCACTGAGGTCGATGTGGACGGTATTTTGCAGTAATGGACTGGATATATCAGAGTCCCCACTAGTTAAGATGGGGGATAGATCTGTCAGAGGATACTGCACTTGTCTGCATGACCCATTCTGAGATGAGTTAGGAAACTGGTCTGCAAGATTAAGCAAAATTATTAGAAACAGTAGCAAAACCTCAATTAGTGGGGACTGCAACAAGAGGAGCAAACAATTAATAACAAAATCAAAATTTAAATTTAAATGTAAAGAAATAATTATTGTATCTCTAAATGAGGCTAGGAAAAACCTTTACAAAGGAATTGATCTAATAAAATAGTAAATTGGTAAAAGATATGGGTATGTGTGTGTGTTTGTAAAAAACACTTGTTGATTTCCTTACATTAAGGAGTAACTTTGAAAGCTTGTTTTTTCCTTTTCATTTCCTTAGACATTTCTCTTTTATATGGCAAAAACCAAGCCTGAGGTTTGTTTTTTTAACATACTACACTCGTAAGAATGAAAAGTGGCAAAAGTAGTCAAGCAACTGCCTTGTCCCACAAAAATTCAACTGAACTATAAGAAAAGGAAAACAGAAGGCTTTTGAGAGACTACTGTTTATTAATGGAATTTATTAGTATTGCTCAAAATGTATGTGGATTCCTGGTCAAAGAAAAATATGTATAATGAAATATTATATACCTTTCTCTCTCCCTCCCTCTCTCTCTCTCTATATATATATATATATATACACACACACATACATACAAACAACTAGAAATATGTAATGGTTAAACTTTTAGAAACAAAAACTTTCCCCGAGTTCTCCATCCTGTGGTGGCGGCAGCAGATCTAGTATCATTGTTTAGAGGGAGCAGCTAAGGACCAGGTTAGGGTGCCATCCTCCTTGCTTAGCACTTGAAGGGCACTTGGAAAGGGATCAGATCAGCATTCCTTGTAAGTTGATCTTTATAACGAGTCTTAGGCAAGGTTCCCTTTCACTAGGTAGGAAACTGTGGGGCTGAGAGCACATTTCTTAATGTCACATAGGGCAGAGAAGGCACCAGTTGCTTTGCCCTTTCCAATGGGAATCCATACACGTCAAGGAGAGGGTGTTATATTGGAAGCAACTGACTTGAAGATAAACTAGGTTGGGTATTGAAATGTATTAGTATATAATACACAGAGAAGGGAGGCCTATGTGGGGGGAGGGTCCTCATTAGCACCAAAAAAAAATATTGTTTGCTTGCAAATGATCAGGAAAATCAGAACTTAAGAGAGCGGCATAAAAAGAAAGTTGATGGTACCTCTGATTATTTCTAAACCCACTTAAACATGTTTAGTGTTTGCCACATTGAACAGTTTGGGTACTACATCAATTTGGCCAGAGCAGTAAACTCAGCAGTGGTTCCAGAAGAGCTTTGGGATCACCTGTAGTTATGAAAATTGTAAGTTATAGTAATCATTAGCTAGAAATGAGACAGATGCCTTCTACATCCTTCTTTAAAGGATGTAGAACATTAGGGGAGTGCTTGAGATGTTTGATGGGTGAGGGATGGAAGGAGCCTAGCTGGGTGTCTGTTGCTTTAATTCCAGAGTCAGGGTTTCAAAACCTTTCCTAGGGGGGAAATGCAGATGAGCCAGATGATGGAAACTATAAACTCAGTTCCTTTGCCTTCACTTCTCAAACTTTTGCACCTAAAGATTAGGGTTCTAAATTCTCAGAGGTGCAGAGATGGAGGGAAATCCTTGATGAGGCACAAGAAAAAGTTCTCTGGCACAGAAATTGCACTGACTTTTCTGTTAAGTTCAAACATGTGCACAAACCATCAGTGTGATTCTGGTTTGACACACAGTGTATTCTAAGTCTGCAGAAAAGACTCATAAGGAGGCTGTCCCCACCACACACACACACAGAGAAGCTCTCTAAGTGCCTCTTTATTAGGTATTGGCTGTGCGTTTCCTCATTCTTCTCTGGGTAACCTTCTTTTGCCTATTTTACTTTCCCATGCCTCCAAGGAGTAGGTTCACTGTAGCAAACAGGATGAAACTCAAGTTCCTTAGCAATGATGACAGAGGACTGGTGAGCAATGGGGCTGAAGGAAGATTACGTATGCTTCTTCAAAAAAGACACTAGTGAATTTTAAAGATCTCAAACTAGAGCCATTAAATGTGAATAAAAAATAATAAATAGGTCTAAATCTCAAAACTATAAACTGGATTTGATTTTCCCATGCTGTTAAGGGTTTGGATTCTTAAAGGTGAATGGAGTCATATGGGAAAAGACAACGTTAATGGTGTCTGTAGAACTAACATAAACTTGAAAAAGTAAGAGGAAATAAGTGTTGAAAAAATTAAAATGTTAAGTGCCTCATTGCTCTTGTACTTGTTTTGATGAGCAACTTCTAAGTTCTGCAGTATCCTCAAGGATCTGTGACTCATTTTTTTTGTCCAGTGGTAAATATTCAACCAGGAAAATGCTTGTACTTGACTCATGTCCTGTAACTTCGAAAAGATAATGGAGCAGATACAATACAGACATTCTGCTTTTACCAGGAGAGTTTAAACAAAACAACATGAAATACTGTGGTTAATCTGACAATTAGGCCTAACATTAACTCTCCTTTTTAAACAGCATAACTGAAGGTTCCTGGTGGCTCAGATGGTGAAGAATTCCCCTGCAATGCAGGAGACCTGGGTTTGATTCCTGGGAAGATCCCTGGAGAAGGAAATGGCAACCCACTCCAATATTCTTGCCTGAGAGATGCCATGGACAGAGGAGTCTGGCGGGCTATAGCTCATAGGGTCACAAAGGGTCGGATACGACTGAGCGAGTAAGCACACACTGGTTAGACTCAAAATATATTCAAGTCCTGGGATGCTGTGGATAAAAGACTGGGTGCTAACAGTTCATTGAGACTCCTTCAAAGGAGTGCTAAAGGTATAATTTAAATGTCTGAGGATCAGCAGGTAGAAAAAAAATATAGCAGTACCAACTTTTGTTTCAATAAGTATGTCTTGTATCTTAACTCTTCCTGGGTTGTTAAAGAGAGCTTCACAGTTTCTTAGCATTGCACTCAGATGATAAACAGCTTACCTTTGTTCAAATGATTTTTAACATGAACTTTTTTGTGAGAATAGAGCTTAAAGACTCTAAAAAATCTCATATATGAGCTCATTTAAAAATAGGACTCATGTAACTTTGTGTCAAATTACATACTTCTTTGGCCAAAGAAGAGGTGACTACTTCTATATTTTTATAAAAATATAAAGGCAAAACCAAAAATAAACAACACTGCCACAACCCACTGAGGTGTATGTATAGGTATTTTTCAGAAAAATAAACTGAAGTATACCTTCTGGAAAAGTAGCTCGGTAGTCTACAGATTCATTGGAAACCATTTCTGTAGTTGGGCTTACACTTCGGGCACTGACAAGCCTATCCAAATGTGGAGTGTGTACTCTTGCATCATAGCGAACTAATTCACTGCCCAGATCTTAAAAGAGAGAGAAAGACCTCGTTAAAGACTTGGCTATAATGGGTCCCAGTAGACTTTGACCCGGTGACCAGAACTCATGGCTTTTATGGATTGCATAAGACCACACACATGAATCTATGACAATTATAAACTGTAATGATTGCATTGTTATGGCAGCTCCTTTAAAACAGACAACAAAAAAAGTTATGCACCTTTAATTTGCTTCCTTTTTTTCAGCCACAGGAAAAGCCCGAGTAACAGTAAGAGTATTATTGATATTGAGACAACACCAACAATCAATCCTGTGAAATTCTGATCTGGTTGAACTATCACTTTTCCAAGAACAGTTGAAGAAATTGCTTGCTTCCACTACAAATGACAAATAAAAGTCAGAAATTAACCATGATATGTACAAAATACACTACACAGTTGAATCATGATCTCTCTAGGCTCAAAATAATACCTGGTTATTACTGTTCTAGAAGTGGAATAATTGCCTCCAGAGTATTAAGACATTCTTCAATTCTTGTTCAGTGTTCAAATAATTAGGGGCTACTAGTCACTGAAATACTTATATGATGCCTAGCTGTTTGTGCTTATAACTAGGTACTAGGAATAAAAAGATAAAAATCAGTCTCTGACCATGAGGAACTAAAGTGTGAAAGGGACACAAACACAAAAGTAAATGATTTTAAAAAATAAAATAAATGATTATAGTTCATGATGATATGTACTGCAGAAGCATGAACATATTGTAAGAAGCAGAGACAACAGAACATTAATTCTGTCCTAGAGGATATGGTAGAGGGCACAGGACTCTCCCCATAAGAAGTGAATAATTATGTTATTATTATGGGATAATAAAATCTCAGAATATTTTTATTTGCTTTGTTTTGATACATAGAAGAAGTTTTTGATGCTCCTTCCAGCTCTAACATGGTATCATTTTTAGGATTTATGGTCCATTTGAACTCCAAACTCTGATCTCATGATTTAGCTTTTTATTTTTAAATTTTTCATATGTTCCCATTTCATAACTTTTTGAAAACTTCAGGAACCCTTTAAAAATCACATATATTTGGATAAACAAAATGTGGTATATCTACAAAGTGGAATATTACTCAGCCTTTTAAAGGAATGAAGATAGCTGTTTATATGAAAAAGGTTACTATAAAATAGTTTCTTACTTCAGTTCATCCAGTGTAAACACATTCTTTTATTTATGGGACTATGCATTTGAGATCACTGTGGCTGGCAGTACTGTGTTGGCTCTGGCCTCCTAGGGTGGTGAGAGGTGGGAAAAGACACCACTGAATGTGTCCTTATCCCTCCCGAGGATTACAGCAAATTTCAGCAAGAGTGTGGCATGATGGAGAAGAGTGTAGCCAGCAAGGAATTTTGAGACCTACCCTTTGAAGCTTGGGAAGGAGATAGTGCAACAAAAACATTACTATTTCTAAAATAACAACTAAGAATCAAGGTGAACTGATGAGCTAAAGCCTACACACAAATGAGCTTTAATGATTTATTTTAAGCCTGCAAGTGACATAATTACACTGGCATCTTTATTTACATCATGAGAGGAAAGCAGGAATCCCACCTCTATATTTAGTTCGCTGTTCAATTTCAGCAAGTCATTGGGGACCGTACATAAAACAGCTTCAGAATGTGAATGTATATTTTCACAGCTCTTATTTCCAACTTTTAACACTTCCCCTTTAACTGCTTCAGGGTCAATATCATTTCCCTGGAAGGAAAAAAAAAAGAGCTTGTTAACACTTCACAATTTTGAAGGAATGCAAACAATTATGAAGGAATATAAATACACTGCAAACACAGGCCATGTTGTTTATCAAGGCACATGATTATCTGACACTCATTTTCATGGGGATTTGGATGGTTGAAACACAAAGTGACCATTTCAGGGTACTAATTAGTCAGGAATCATGATCTAGCTTTTCCATCAAATTGGATTTTAGAGAAAAGGAGAGATTCTTGACTCACACCCCTACGTCAAATGATGTCTTTTTCGTAATCAACTTAATAATGTTTTCAGGGAGTACTGATAGTTGGCAAAAGGGAAATAATTTAGAGATTCAGTTTGAGCTGCCTAATGCAGAGACACTTAGCTTGGGCTTCACTTTTAGAATCACACTGAGAGCTTTATATAACATACTGATGCCCAGGTCCCATCTCCAGAGATTTTGATGTATGGATATAAAAGTCAATGTATTTCTTTGGTGTTTGAATTGGGCAGTTTCTTTTCACCCTTCTTGCACAGTTGAATCCTATACAAAAACGAATCCATTTTAAAAGACATTCCTGTAAGATGCCCTAAGACCCTCATTATGATGGCAGCATGATTATATTATTTTGAACAATTATATAGTTACATAAGGACTTTAAAAACATTATTCAATTTGACATATTTAGTTAAATGAAGTCACCATTAGGCATTTAAAATACCACTGTTTTGTTTAAGAAACCAATAATTACCCTTGGGAAAGAAATGAAAACAGAGGTACCGTTTCTCATATGAAGACTTAATGAGTTTGGTTACAGTATTTATTAAAAAGCCATTAGTCTGAGGAGAAAGATATCAAAACATAATTGTATTTTTCTGAGGGACAAAGAGCAGCCAGTAACAATGACAGTACTGCTACCTTGTTTTCCACTTTATTTTACATGATCTTTAATACTTGACAAACTAGTCTTACATTGCCTCATATAGATCTCAGTAGAGTGCTAGGTAAGATATCCTGGGAAAAGAAGTTAGAAGAAAATTCTTCTTTCTAACATGAATTTGGAGTTTAAAAAAATGGATATAGACAAACTCTATCCTTATGATACTTCTAGAGGCAGTACGTGTACTCCGTTGAAGCAGGTCAGCCACACAGGGCAAGCCAATGCAGAAGCACATAAATCTAACAGGTCACCTTGAGGCTTCAAATGACAACTTGTTGGTTAGGACTGAGGAGGGGTAAGGCCCTGGACCACATATTGGAGGGAATTCAGGAAATGACAAAAGAAAGAGATTAAAGAGCTGGAAGGCTTGATTTATGAGGGAATGACTAAAACGTGTCTTGCCAGATTAGATAATGATGAAGGCTGGGGGAAGGGATGAACATACTGCATCTACATTTCCAGTACTCCTTCTTTTAGGCTCAGGGTTGCCTAGGATGTTGCATAAAAGCATCTCCAAAACAAAAACAGATGACAAAGCTGAACAACGAAACTCTTTTTTATTTGTGCCTACTAAGAAATGCACAAAGATTAGTGACTTTATGTTAGAAATTAATATCAGCTTTGTATGTAGAGTGATTACTTTAAAAGTCTACAATCCAAGATATCAAAAACGTGATACTGGAAGTCCACTACTATATAACAGACAGGACTGAATCAGGAGAAAAAAAAGAAGGTATAGTCTCGTTTTTGTCATTTAAAATAAACATAGCTTTATCAAGCTGTGGAAAAAAATGTATATGTTTAGAAATTTTATTTACTTTTTATTATTTAATATTAACTATTATTAAATAGTATAATATAAATAGTAGAACAAAATTGAATTAGCTGACCTTTCAGTCATTATATATAAGGTTTTTTCATTTTTATTTATTTGGCTGTGCACAGACTTAGTTCTGGCATGCAACATCTTTAGTTGTGGCATTCAAACTCTTAAGTGGTAGCACGTGGGATCTAGTTCCCTGATCAGGGATTGAATCTAGGCCTTCTGCATTGGGAATGCAAAGTCTTAGCCACTGGACCACCAGGGAAGTCCAGTAGGTTTTTAAATAAAGCAATATAAAAGGAGATTTCTGGTCTTCAATCCCTTACATACATAGAGCAATCTATAGAGTTGTAATTATCTCATTTTATCCTGTAAAGACACTTCCCTGAGGTAGGGATTATTGTCATTACTGCTTTCACATTGAGAACTAAGGTTCAAGAAGAGACTTGGTCTTGAAGCAAATCAATTCTATTTGATACAAAATAAGGCTTCCCTGGTGGCCCTGTGGTAAAGAATCCGCCTGTACTGCAGGGGCTACAGGAGATGCGGGTTTGATTCCTGGGTCAGGAAGATCCCCTGGAGAAGGAAATGGCAACCCATTCCAGTAATCTTGCCTGGAGAATCCCGTGGACAGAGGAGCCTGCTAGGCTACAGTCCATAGGGTTGCAAAGAGTCAGACCCAACTGAAGTGACTTGGCATGCATGCACTGCTTACCATCTACTACTGTATGACAAAACACTAGTTACTGAGAATATAATGATGTAGTAAGAGTTGCTTTTTCTCACTGCAATGTTAAAATGAATACATTTCTGAAGTGAAAAAACTATTATGTCACATGTCATATCAGTATGTTTCTTGCCGTTTCCTTTGCAACTCTGGCCAGGTATGACATGTTTCTACCTAGGACTCAGGACTGGGAACCCATGTCTGAGCTGGTTACAGAACAAAACAGATAGGAGTAAAAGCAGGATTTGAAAAACAGTATCATTACACAAGGGAGCTTACAAGTTTTCACGAGTCCAGGTGGCCACAATGTTGAGTCTGGGCAAGTCAGCTAAGGCCATGCAGGCGGATGGCAGTAGGACTCAGCCAGGGTTCGGGGGGGGGGGGGGTGGGCAGCAGGAAAATCAGTGAGGGGGAGGAACAGGGAGATTTATACTTTACTGAGAGAATATGAGCCTCCTCAGGTGGGGAACTAGGGCAAAGAACCTTGATGGAAAGCTTCAAAACTAAGTGCGCAGGACATTAACAGGCATTTGGGGAGACAAGTTCCCAGGTCATTTGAGAAAAACTGGGGGAACCAAAATTAAACTGGCTTCTTCACTGGCTACATAGGTCAGTAGGATACCCCAGGTGCTGTCTATGAGCCCTGGATGCATATTACCCAGAATGCATCTGGGGTAGATGCGTCTACCCTGGAATGCATATTAAAGTGTATAGCACAAAGAAAAACAGTTGACCCCTGAATAACATGGGGGTTAGGGGTGCTGACCCCTGTGTATGTGAAAATCCACATATAATTTCACAGTCAGCCCTCTGTATCTGAGGTTCTGAAACCATGCATTCAATCAATGCTGGATTACATAGAACTGTAGTATGTATTTATCAAAAAAAAAAAACAAACAAAACCCTGCATGTAAGTTGGACCTGTGCAGTTCAACCTATATTGTTCAAGGGTTAAGTGTCAACTTATGAGTCCCATCAATAAGAATAGGTCTTGACACTGGGCCAAATGACTTCTAAGAAAAGAGCCCTTCATTTCTACCCTGTTATAGACAGAACTGGCCTCACAGTGTTTGTGAATGGGTTTGGGCCTGTAATTCCAGGTACATCAGCCAGAAGTGGGAGGAAGACAAATTCTGGTGGCTCTGGGCAGGAAGTAGACTGAGTTAGCTTAGAATGACTCTCCATTCTAAATCCTTCTAATGCCAAGACACTGACACAGACCTCCATCTGAGCATGCTCTGAGCTTTGTTATTAGGCTCCTTCCCAGTATCATAGCCCAAGTTCCTGTTCCTTGACTTAGCTGATCTTCCTGCTCTTTTTCATGTTTTAACCAACTTATCCAAACTGAATTTCTGAAGCATCTCTATTACCATGTATATCAATATGCTTGAGAATATGATAAAGTCCCAGGGCAGTGTCAGGCAGTTCTAGTTCCAGCATTAAATACTGTGCTTCTCTAGTTTCAACAAAATATGAATAAGAAGTCATATAATAGGATAATTAGGAAATATAGGGTTTCTTTTCATCAGAATTGACTTTCAGGTATTTGTAAAGAGTTTAGAGCTATTTTACTTAAAGAATTGCATGCACATCTACATACCACATGATAGAAAATTTCCCTATTATGAAAGGTATTTTGGTATACATTAAATGAAAGTTAATATGCAAAGCTTTGTAATGCAGTAGAAAGAAGACCAAATATGGAATCAAGACATTTGATTGTGAGCCCCAGTGTTTGCTCCCTACAATGACCCAAGACAAATTATCTGATCTTTCTAAACCTCTGTTTACTTATCTATAAAGGGGGACACGACTGAAGCAACTTAGTAGCAGCAGCAGCAAAGGGGGATAACCATCACTGACCTCCCAACTCCCCATGTCCACATGAATCTCAAATGAAGCAATATTTGTCAAAGTATTGTATTAACTAAAATTTCTCAAAAACATGAGCCGTTGCCGACATGATCACTGTACCTTCATGTGTACTCCCAAAGAGATGTCTACTTCTGATGACCACTGTCCACACTGGTGCCTAAGCCTTAGATACAAACTACTGCCCACATTATGGGGTTTCTGATTCGTGCTGAGGAAGACTGATCCCTAGTCTCTATTATGTTCTCTTGATCCAAACTTGGCTGACCCTCTTGGCCATAGTGTAATCACTGGGCCAACTACTGACTGAGGCAATTCTCACAACTAGGGCTGGAAACTATCACAATCTCTTTTTAGCCAAATAATTCTATATGCATGGCTGCTTAAGCAGCACAAAACTCTTTCTGGCAAAAAGAAGCAAATCTCACTCTAAACACAATTCTCTCCATAGTACTTTCACTGATGGAACACAAATATATTTCATATTCATGTTTTGAATGGTAATTGAACATGCACAACATGAAATAAAATAGCACCCTTTCTTTTGCTAAAAACAGTTCACTGCTTGTCCAGAAGAGGCCTTTTCTCTTCTCTTGCTTTATGTTCCTTATTTCAGAGAGGCAGAGGTTTTAAAATGGTCAACTTTAGAAACTGATAAAGGGTTAAACTGCTGTGACACAAAGATTCTCGTATAGCTTAGATTTCCTCTTACACATACATAAAATGGAATATGGGAGATGACTGAATCATGACACTCTCAAAATAGTCCGACTAAATTGTTCCTATTTTCCCCAGATTGCCACTCTGTGACATGACAGGTGCTAGACCTTTGTTAGAGAAAAGAGTCATTCTGTACATAGACAAGAAAAGAAAGTCTCTTGTGTCTATTTCCAGAGACCTCTTGGCCAGGTTGGGAATAGCATTAAAGGCTGAGGATGATGTCAAATCATATTTTTCTTGGTCCAGCAATTTTGTAGGACATTGAATAATGGGTATGTAATTTATAGAAAAAGGAGTTTTCTCCTTCTTGTAAGACTATTAGAAAGGGTAGATAAAGAACCATTGTTCTCTAATCCTTCCATGACAGATACAGGAACAGAAAAATAGAATTTATCTGGGTGTAGAAGTATTTTCAAATAAACCTTTGTTTTCGTCAAGAAAAATCAAATGGAATCTTTGAAATGGCAAACACAGTAATTGTTGAAAGCAAAAGGTCACACTAGATTAATTTTATTGAAAAAAAAAGTGATAAAAGCTCTTTCTCCCTTTCTAAAACTAATTAAAGAAGCAGATGAAAGAACTTTGCTATGGTAAACATGCTGTTCAGTGAAGCAGGCTTCCATTTAATTTCATGCTGGGCTTGCTTAATTATTGTGCAAAACACAATTGGGAGGTTAGTAAACTTGTATGAGTGTGAATGTGTACATGGGTTTGGCTGCAGACAAAGTCCTGTTGAAAAAGCAGAATAATTTTAGTAAAAACATACTCTTACCTACATGGAGATGATCTATGGGAATTTATATTACATCTAAACAAAGACTAAGCTATTACTTTGTGTTTGTTCATATTTGCATTCAGGCTATCTCTTGGAGGAAAATACTGCATGTCTAAAAACATCATGTTGAAATATAAATATTTTGCTGTTTTTAGAGACTGGGACTATAGATAATTAAAGTTTTGATCATTTTGCCCCTTTTATTACTATTTGAGGTAAAAATGACTGAAGCAACATAAAAGAGTTGTATTCTAGTCTTTGTTCTGCCTCAGTCTGATCACTTGTCAAACCATGTAACCTCTCTGGGGTTTTGCTATTCTTTGTTTGCAACAGGCTGGTTTAGAAAAGGTGATTGTTATTATCCAATTAAATTATATTTAGAGGCTAATATATTCCTGAGCTAGAGGAAATTCAGCTCCATTTAGAAATCAGCTTAGAAAGGACCACACCCAGATACAAAAGTCCAAGTATTAGAAGGAAGTACAGGACTACAATTGATGTCTTTACTTTTATGACTCTTACCTTTTATCTTGTAATGAGCACATTTAGGTGTCCAGGGAAATATGTAAGTAACATCGGCAGAAGAATAAATCACAGGCAACTTACTTAAAGGATTTGTGTCCTACATTTACTACTCTTTATTATATACATTAAGAAAGAATTTTTAAATGCTTCATTAAAAAGCAGTCCATGATTATGCATACCTTTTAATCCTATGTCAAAAGATGTGCTTTTCAGAACTTAGATATTTGCTAATGTAATATAAGATAATGACCAAGCACAACAATTTTATTCACATAGCTATGAAGTCAATTAAGTGCAAGTTGATGATTTAAGAGAGCATTTTAAGCATTTCTTACCTTAATTTCCAGTACATTTTCATTGCCTATTGAGATCATTACTGGCTTTTCAAAAGGCTTAAACACAGGATTATGTACATAAATGAGATCAAAGTATTTGGAATGGATCCCATCTAACATGAAGAAGGCTTTGGTTTTCAGGGGGAGTTGAAGGTTCAGCTGTTGTAGTGAAGGAGTTGTACAGCAGATTATCTCTGAATTAGAGCGATGGTGACATGCCTACAGTAAGACACCAATTATTCACTGTAAACAGAACACAGCTTGACAGCATCAATAGCAACTTTCACATTTCACTGTTTCAGACAATCAACTGAAAATATACATTATATGGAAAAAAAATCTCCATTTAACTCACTAATGTTGAAGAGCACATTTCTGGAAACTTGACGGATGTAAGATTATCTAAACAATCCAGCCTTAAAGGAGCTACAAAGCTTCACTTGCTGGGAAGATGGATGTTATTCTATCTGAAGCTGTCTCTTTCCTCTGTCACTTTATCTTCCTTAAGAAGATAGCACAGTCACCAGGAGGGTGGCTGCTTATGAAACAGCTATTGCAGAGTGGGAAGCTGAACTTTGTGCAATTAAAGTCCTGTTCGCATCTTAGCTTTAAACCAAGCTTTAAGAATTAAGCCAAAGCCCTTACTTGGAAACTCAGTTGCCTCATTTAGAAATAAACATTAAAATGTTATTCACAGTGTGGAATACTACAAGGTAAAGTGCTTTGTCAACTGCCAAGCACCATATGGTTTACACTATAATTAATTATGTAGTAAGATCATCTTATTAGTGTGTTTTAAGCTATCAATTACTGAGTGCCAGGTTCTGTGCAAAATACTTTACAAGGCTGGTGTCATTTAATTCTCACAATAATCCTATGAGGTAGGTGCTAGAGCTTTTTGAGGCTGATATCATCAGACCAGGTCACAAAGCTCTGAGTAGCAAAGTAAAGAACATAAATCCTAGACCACAAGACTCCCATGCTGTGTGGCTTCTTGTTCACTCTGTATTCTACATTGGTCAAACTTTTCCTATCCTATTTTACAAAGGTTCTGCTATTATTATTTCATGTCCTTTCATCTTTCATTAAAAATTTTCCCCTTTGTAATTCTGATTTATAGAAGTTTGGAAAATGTGGTTTCCTCTTGATTGTGCCTAGACGAAACCAGCAACACAAAGTGGTGCATTTAAGGTTAAATGGTTGCATTCCCCCCCCCCCCCCGCCCCCCCCGCCCCGCCCGCAAGGAAAAGACAAACAAGCAACAACATCCCTTAGATTTCCTTTTCTTTGACAAGTAGAGTTGGAGATAAAACAATTATTTATGTCCACAATAGAAAAATACTCAGGATATACAGAAAAAGCACAAACAAAATTGGATATTTGATATTTTCTTTTAAAAATAATTTAAAAATTGTCCTATATTGAAAAAGGTGTCCTATATGCAGATAAAGAAAAATGATATAGACATAATATGAATAAAATATTATTTAGTTTTGTATCAAATCCACATTACAATGCTAAAAGCTATCCTATGATCTTGAAGAAAGGAAATGAACAACTTTACTGCTATTACAGTAATTTTCTATGTAACAAGAAATTTGAAAATTAACAAACTTCTGGCTTCTGGGGCATAATGTATGTTAGCAAATTAATACGCATTTTGTTAAGAAGGTGATCAATATTTTTATTTTAAAAGATCTGAATTTGTTAGACTGGAAATTTACTCTGGCTGGATCAGTAAATCTAAATCAGACCTGACCAAGAGCTTTTATCTGTTAAATAATGAATGACTTCAATTCATCATGGTCAGCTTCAAATTCTACAAGAAGCAGGGAATATGGAAAGAACACAGGCCTCTTTATGAGATTTTTTTGCAAACAATAGTCAAATAGACCCACTGAATTTTTCATTCCAGTCCAAATTGAATCCATTGTTCTATTGTACTAATATCTTTGTGGCTAAAATAACAAAGTTTACATTTCCAGATATACAAACAGATAAGATTCTAATCTTCTACTGTTGTTTCAATCTTCTTTGTCACACCTAGGAGGTTTTTAAAAACTACATGATTACAAATGAATGGATGATGTCACGTGTCATCATAATGCTGGTGAGGCAGAGGGAAGAAATCTTAGTCATGGTTTTAATAACGTAAGCTCAGTGTGAATTAGATAAACTAATAATTTATAAGACTTCAACTTTAAAAAGTCGCATGCCAACACCAAAGGGGGTTACTGTTATTTTTATTGGTTAATAAAAAATTGCTATGCTTTGTTGTGGAGAACTGATGTCCTTTAAATTAATAGTGGTGGTATTCTAACTTTGTTTGTGGCCATGTGCAGGGATTGGTTTCAAAGCTCTCTACTTCATATGGGGACTCCCTAGAGTATAATCTCTCAGGAATATTATAACAATCTAATAATACTCTTTAGAGGTGATGCAATGTGGCTGATTGAGAAGGTCAAGAAAAATCTCATTTGAGATGACCTTATTGTTTGGTGATTTGGCTTGACATTTTTAGCCCCAGATTGGTTTTTGTAATTAAAGCACACTGTGGCCTTAGCCTTCAAGAAATATTGGATGCAAACCTAAAAGGAAGTGCTGTAATTCAATCTATTACCTCCCCAATCAAGACCCTGCCTGAGAGGGGGCACTTAGAAACTTTCATTCTATGTTACATGTACAAGTTTGACTAGATTATGGGTATTTTATATCAAAGAAAAACAACAAAATATATAATCTTCATAAATAACTCCAAACTTCCTATAGTCTGAAGTAAAACTGCCACTTCAAATGTGACCCCAAACTGTCAGAACACAAAATAGGCCAATTTAAGGAGGAATTCAGTTAAATTCTGATAGACCTTGCAAATAAAAGAAAAAAGGTGAAGAAGTGTTACACATCATACCCACTCTAGGACCTAAGTATTTTAATGCTCTTTTTCATTATTTGATAACATGCTAACAAAAGAACAAGAGGCATGGTTAAGAAGGATATGAAAGAAAACACCGTACCACATAGGAAGACATGGATGCTTTGGCAAGATTAAAGGCTTTACCCAGGGGTTTTATTAGACCAAAAAGGTTGATGTTCTATGGGGCATTATAAAAACGGGGATAGGAAAATGTTATGGTTTGAATGTTTGCATCCTCCTCAAATTCACATTTGGAATCCTAATCCCTGACATGACGGTATTTGGAGATGGGGCCTTTGGGAGCTAAGTAGGTCACAAGCGTGAAGTTCTCATGACGGAGTTAGTGCCCTCATAAGAAGAGACACAAGAGAGCTTGCTTCCTCTTTCTTTCCCCTCCATGTGAGGATACAATGAGAACATAATCAGCTGCAAACCAGGAAGTGGGCTCTCCCCAGAAAGCCAGATCTGCTGGCACCCTGGTCTTGGACTTCCCAACCTTCAGAACTGTGAGAAAAAATAAATGTTTGCTGCGTAAGCCACTCAGTTTATGGTATTTTTGTTATAGAACCCGAACAGACTAAGACAGAGATGATGTAGTTTGCATTTGTACTGACTGTCTTTAAAAAACACTGCCTCAAGTTGATAATCATTATTTGTGGCTAAACATTATGTGTGAGTGTGTTTTATGTTAGCCTGAGACTAGATATTTTTAGTCATTGAGTTAAAAAAATCCTATTTGACTACCTGCAAGGAAGATAACTAGAAGACATTAAAGGCAAAACTGAAATGTCTCTGGTACCCTGAAAGCTGGCAGTACAGGCAGAGATGCAGAGCTCTAAGCACAACTATCACGTGGAGGACTTACCACTGTAAAGTTCCTTCCGGCTTCATGCACATTTATTACCATCCTTAGGATACTAACTGAATTCAGGTTTTTTCCAACACCTGTTATTGTACTCCCACCACTGGCAAAATAAAATAGAAAAACAGCAATAAGAGGTTCTTTCTCTATCAAGTATTTTAAGAGAGAAATGAAATTAAATCACATGTAGTAACTACAAGTTACAGACACAACTGAAGTCAAATGAAAGTTCAGTGGTAAATTTTCTTTGGAAATAACTTATTTAACCTGGAAGTATTTTAAAAATTCATTATTTCATGAACTGAAGGAATGAATTTCTCTTTTTATTCATCAAATATGCAAAAGAAATATTTTTTCCTGTCTGAAAAAAATACAAAGAAAAATGAATTTAACTACTGTCGCTAGACTGATAGAAATAACAGAAATAAGGCAGACTGAAATGGGTCCAATGAGATACTGATTTAGAGGGAGTCTGGTATTGGCTCAGACAGTAAAGAATCTGCCTGCAATGTGGGAGACCTGGATTTGATCCCTGGGTCAGGAATATCCCAAAGAGAAGGGAATGGCAACCCAATCCAGTATTCTTGCTTGGAAAATTCCATGGACAGAGGAACCCTGGCAAGCTATAGGCCACAGGATCACAAAGAGTTGGACAGGACTGAGCGATTAACACACTGGTATAGGGAAAAGCTGTGTGTAAAGTAGGCAAGGAAAAATACACTAAAATGGACAGAAAAAGGTGGTGACTCCACTTTTAGGCACTAAGGTTAGTAAAGAATTAAAATGTACATGATATAAGTGCTTACTTAAATACTATGATATACAGTTAAATTGTTTTAACGAAATCTATTTAGACTAGAATAAAATGGCATGAACTAGCATTGATAAAGTCAAATTGTACTCAGAATCTGAATGTAGTTTTCACTCCTGAATTGGAAAGGTATCCTTCAAAAGAAATGCAATAGTATCAAATCCAGAGATACAACTATCTTCCTTTTGACTATTTGGCAGCCAATCAACCTCAAGTTCATTATTTTCTTATACCCATCAGAAACTTTTACTTACCTGACAAAAGATTTGGTGGGATGTATTTCATAGACAATGGGGTCTTCCCGGTAAATGAAGCTGTTCACCTCTCGGTTGGCTAAGTCAATTTTCAATTTAACAGAAAACTCACTTGGAATGCTTTGGGCTGGGGTATAACATTCGAGAATACTATGTGAAACACTGAACAAAAAATTAAGAAAATGGATCTTCGTTATTAAAGACACACATATATTAGAATTATATCCATAAATCAAAAAGGACATCAGTCAATAGCTCCTAAATGGGAATTTCTAGGGGAAAAAAAGCTCTTTTTAATGTACGGTGTTTGCATTTGACTAGATCCCAGACTTACCTTTGTTGTAGGCAAGCCATCCAACTTAAAAATATTTGGGATTTTAAGCAATTTTTAAAGTTTTGGTACTTGATTTAAGCTTTCCCAACTCCTAAGAAGCAGAAACGTAACTCCCTAACCTATCTCCCTCGTGCCTCTCACCACCCCAAAGTGATCTGATCTAATTGTAAATCTTGATGGAAATGTTTATTGTCAATTACCAGAATCTCACAGCTTATAGCGTAGGTGGGATAGTATAACAATAAAGAAGGTGGATGGGAAGACAAACTTAAAAGTGGAATTTATAAACCATAAGGGAAGGGTAGAAAAAACAGCAAAAAGGAGTAGAGGGATTCAGGAAGGAAGAAGTTTTTTAAGGTAAGGTCAGTAAATAATAAACATCTTGACTTTTTGCCACAAAAGAACAATATTTTCTTGATTTGTTAGGTACAAATATTAAACCGACTTGACTGATGAAACAAAAGATAAACTACAACACCTTTTTAAAGTACATGTTTTTCCACCAATTGAAATGTGTCTTGAATTTCCACTGTTTAGGTGCTTTCCAGTTAATGTAAGTAAAGTGCCACCAGTTTTTGGACCATAATTTGGAGAAATACTTGTTATTATAGGATCCTGAATGAGAGATAAAAACAAAATAAAATAACCTGTTAATTTTATAACTCTAAGTAGATTAAGTAATAATTAAATATCCTAATTCACGAGAAAATGAATGCCTAGACTTACCACATAGGAAAATGTACTATACTGTACTGACCCGCGACTGTTTGAAATAACTATGGACATATTGAAATGTTCATTCATGGCAGGACCAACTGTGCATTTCAACCTGAAAAAGTAAAGTTTTATATGTTGTAAGTCCAAAGGCATTTTTCTGGCTTGGGTGTTTTATATTAAGGGTTATTATCTCCAAATAGTGAGCTGACTACTCTAAATAGCAAGCAGAGTTTCCAGGTAAGCATCAAGACTGAAAATTGTATAGCTCTATTTCTGTACTATTATGCTAAACTTTATATTGACTGTCTTGTATTATTCATACAGACAAAACAGGAAATGTTAAACATTATCGATGTAGAACGCACCAATTGAAAAGTTCATAATAATCTCAGTCTAATCCTATACAATTGTAGGCATAATGTTTGGCATACTTAAAGAAATGGTATTTTGATAGCATATGAAACAACGGGCTGATTACAACTAAGCAGAAATCTCTTCTTCAAAGTATGTCAAAAGATGCATTTTTGTGGTTATACATGTTTATTTAATAGCAATAATGATAAAATAACAATAGGCTTTCCACAAAATTATTTTTAAATTAATAATCTTATTGTAATCCTAAAAAGCATAATTTGCTTTATTAAGAAACTTTTAAAAATGAGGAATAATTGTGCCTCACTTTTATAGGCTCTAATTTATAAGCAATGAGCAAGAACTTACAAGGGGGATTTCTTGAATGAATTTTTTTGCCATTAAGCTAAACAAGTATGACATTAATTGATGTTTTGGCCTCAGTAAAATAAGATGAGTAGATTTAGATCTTTGCATAACCCTGGAAGGAATTCTACTAGGTATAAAATAACCACTTGAAAGAATAGGTCAAACTATAAAACTTTAAATGTTTGGTTATTGTTACTATATAATTAAAAATTTCTGGGTTCTCTGTTCATTATGGGATTCAGATCTTATAGAAGTTACAAGTAGGATCCAGTAGAACAGGCACAGGTCTTGGATCAAGAGAGCTGAGTTTGAAGGCCTGTTCAGCTCTTCCTCTCTGGATTACCTCTACTAATCTATCTTTCTGAACTTCAGTTTCCATCTTTGTAAAATAGGGATAACATTGCTATTTCCTGAGATTTGGGAATGACTACATGAGATACACTCCTTTCTGGCAAACCATTCTAGTATTCTTGGTTGGAGAATTCCATGGACAGACCATGGGGTTGAAAAGAGTCAGATACGACGGAGTGACTAACACTTTAACTTTTCATTACAGTGTCAAGATCAGCTAAATATAAACTCATCAAAAACAATGAGTCTCAAAAGTGTGATACAGCTGCTTCACTACATTTCTGAGATTCAGAAAGTGAATTTAGAAAAGAGGGTTCATATTGAGCTCTTTTCTGATTTTTTATAGAAAAAACTGTTGGAAACAGTCTCTTTATGGAAGACTTTTATTTTTTTTTATGGAAGACTTTAGATGGACCAACCCCAAAAAGTGCCAATCTTTCAAATCTACCCAGACAATTTCTCAAGTGTTGTGACAAAAATGGTTGAAAAATTCCCAGATGCCAGATTTTTCTTTTCTTCATTTGAGTAAGCTTACTTTCTTCCTCCTTAATCCTGGTGAGTAAATAGTTTTTAAAACAAAATAAATCCACAAGGGGAGTGGTGGACCAAGACATTTTTTAACTCAAGAGATGGACTTTTGGGGCAAGTTTTACAAGTATTCATTCAAAACTAAAACCTGTTTTCCAACCACACCCTGGCCAAGTGTTTTTAGGTCCTTACATGTTTGTTGTGCTCTCACTTAAGGTTAAGGTGCAGCTCTCATTTCCAAGGAGAACTCTGGTTTTCTTCAAGTCAAATTTATTATTCCTCTTGAATCCAAAGTCCCAGCCACAAACAGTCAGTGTTGTCCCTCCTTCAAGGGGGGCACTAGTTGGAAAAACCTATAAGGACAATATAGAACTTAAAAAAAACGAGCACATTATTATCTTTCATATGTGTGGGAAAATTTTCACCATAGGAAAAAGGGGATACAAATCTCAGAGAATCTGGAACAAACATTAAAACTGTCAGGTTGATGAAACAAGCTGTTTTCAGAAGATTCAGAGATGGGAGAGAGGGCAAATTCAGCCTAGGTGTGGATGAAAGGCCTTTTTGGGATGAAGAAGACACATTTTAGGCCCAAATTTTATGTTTTATATAAGCCATACTTTTATATGCTTATATAATCTGGGCCTCCAGACTGAACTCTGATCAAAACTCCTGCATGGGTCCTAGAAGCCGAGCACTGATACATGCCTTGTTCTGAGTACCAGCTGGGCGTGTGCTACAGGCATGCTGTTGCTATGGTATTCTCCACCCAGAGGAGAAAGTCACACAGTAAAAATACTTCTTTCTGTACCCAGTGTTTTCACGGTTGCATTTAAGAGCTATCAGAATATCAGTCATGTATACGGTATTTAATACATATATGCCGTTCATTCATTCACTGCTGCTGCTGCTGCTTAGCCACTTTAGTTGTGTCCGACTCTGCGACCCTATGGACTACAGCTTGCACAGCTCCTCTGTCCATGGGATTCTCTAGGCAGGAGTACTGGAGTGGGTTGCCATGCCCTCCTCCAGGGCGTCTTCCCAACCCAGGGGTCCAACCTGGGTATCCTGCATTGCAGGCCAGATTCTTTACCACTGAGCCACCAGGGACGCCCCTATTCATTCACTATTTATTTATAAATCATCTGCCATGTGCTAGGCATCAAAAAATGAATAAGTGAACTTATTTTACTTAATTATTTATTCTTAATTCACATCTATTACTAACTCCCATTTTTCCCCTTTAAATACAGTCACTATTTGATAGATACCAGCTGGTTAGTTAACAAGTTAAAAATGATGTAATATAGTCAACATATTCTGTTAGAAATAGACAAAAGCAGAATTGGAGAGGGCCTCAAGTGTGATCTATATTGCAGCAAATGTTTCTAATTATTTCTTTTGGCATCATTGTATATTACATTTCTAGGATTGACTTATTTACTTCAGGCTCAGTATTAAATAATAATAGGTTCCTTTTATTATTGCAGGTTTATCTTTGATGTATTAAAAGTAAAATGAATTCATTAATAAAAATTTGGCAACTGTGATACAAGATAGCATTGGGCTCTTATAAAGTCTACAAGACAACTATTTTTAGGCTAAAACTATTAAAACAAAACAAATTTCCATGTTAAAAATAAGCTTCTCCTCGGCAGCTTTGTGACAATTGAGAAAGGAAATGCTCTTTTGGGGGGACATATTGTAAATTGTGCTGTAAAGTACAATGGTGGGAAAACAGCACTGCTATACAAGCAACTCAAAAATCAGTAGGGGTATTTGCTAAAGACTAGTTAGTGAAAGTTCACGCATTGGAGAAGGAAATGGCAACCCACTCCAGTGTTCTTGCCTGGAGAATCCCAGGGACGGGGGAGCCTGGTGGGCTGCCGTCTATGGGGTCACAGAGAGTCGGACACGACTGAAGCGACTTAGCAGCAGCAGCAGCAGCAGATAGTGAAAGTGTAAAAGTGATTATTTTACACTTTAGAAGAGCTTTTAGCAAAATTCAAATCTGCAAATGTTACCATCCCTCCCAAGTAAATAATCGCAAACCAACGTCAAACCCTTGTTGTCAAACCCCTGTAAAAGTCTTAGCCTAATGCCTTTATATAGCTACTTTACCCATGAAATCCATTATACAGTTGTGCCTTTCATGAAAACTTACCTCGTCCATGTCTAGCCAATGAGAATTGCTAGAAAAAAATCTTTTTATTATTATGTTAGAAATTCAGTAGGAGAGAAAAAGACATCTAACCCTCCAGGGCTCTCTTCAGCCTGAGGCAGTTACACAGCTGCTATTTCCTCTTTTAATGAGGAGTCTTCCCCACTGAAAACAGCTGCCTAAGGCTGACGTTGGCCTGATCCCACTGCCTAGATCTCCCCTTTCTATGTAAAAACTGAAGTCTGTCACTCCACATTCATCATCGTCACTTTCTATATAAGACAAAGGGATTGTGTGATGATTTCAGAAAAGACACTGAGAGTTGTTCAATTGGTGTGCTGGCAACAGACATGGGTGCTATTAATATAAAACCTCTGTGAGATCATCAGGATTTGAAAGGCTAGCTCTTCTTAGCTTTTCTCTCCTGGCTGAAAATTAGAGGCAGGCAACTGAGCTTTTCTGCCTTAGTTTACGGGGTAACGTTCACTCTTCCGGGGGAAAAGGAAAGACATAGTCTTGGACTACACACCCGGGGACAGACCCAACAATGGGCTGGCAAACTGTGTTATCCTGAAGGTAGAGAAACTCTGTGAGGAGGAAATGAGTGTACAGCATAAAGCCACAGAGGCAGGGTCTGGATAGGGTAGAAATAGCCACAAAAATAACTATTGTCCTTACACAGGTGAAAATGATTTAAATGATCATGTTTTCAAACCCATCAGGATAATACATGAGAAAATTAAAATAACAACAACAATCTTGGAAAATTAAAATCTGTCTCTTCAGTAAATGTCACAAATATATTGGTGGCAGTGTACTGCAGACAAGAGATAAAATATCTCATGTCCCTCATAAGATATCACTGCTGCTTCTTATCTGAGTCTTCTGATCAATTAATAAACTGTTTTACTGTCTCACAGGACTGAACTCTAATCCTACAAGATATGACAATTTTATCTTAATAAATTCAGAAATATTGGAAAGTGCTCTTTCTTTTCTGAAGCATTTTTCATTGCTCTTTAAGTGCAAGATCAGATAACATGTTTGAAACAAAATAATGGGCTTGCACTCCTGAAATATTTCATACGTGGAACTGCAGAGAATCTCAGCCACTGAACATCATGTACCTTGAAAAGCAGGTTGACTTACATTTATAGGAAAGTGAAACTCTACACATTAGCTGGGTTTTGTGCCTGCAGCATTTAAGACAGATAAGAAAAAGATGAATAACCTGTCTTACTCTGTGCAGTAAAAACGCTAAATGTCATGCTCTAGTGTAGCATGAAATCTTCCTAACAACTATGAACCAAAAGGGATTTATGGACTCAGCTGCATTACTTTCTTTCCAATTGTACGGCCCGAGCCTCAGTGAATGGTGCGTGATACAACCCAACCTTTTAAAAATTTCCAGTTAGAGTGCTGGAGTTAGGGACGGTGGAGGAGGGGAGATTCAAACGTTATGAGAGAGTCTCTGGTTCCAGAAAATTCTAAAATATTTATTGTTTTTAACCATTTTAATGTAGCTTTCATTAATATTAATAACAAAGGTGGCAAACTGGTCAAAGTTAGATGTTTCATCTGTACAGGTTCTCAACCTGCTCTTTATTTAAAACAGCAGGTTGGTTGTTTTTGAAATGAAATTGTTGTGATTTAATTGCACATGCATACATGCACACAAACACACACACATACACACACACACACACTCCCCATACCTTTCAGGGAATAGCTGCATTCGGATTCTTGGTGTCTCAAACTGCCAAAGCTACGTTTTTTTAAAAGTATAAAACTGCATGTGGTTTTAAAAGTGTATTAAACACACAAACAAAAAGTGCATAAACACTACAGATCTAAATTTGTTATAATATCTTCTCATTTATTCTCTAGCTGATCAAGCTGAGGCTTAATAATTGTGTCACACCTAACAGAAAATGATTTGGTTTAAAACCCAGTCACCCAGTACAAATCTTTGCCCAAACCGTAGCTAAATGAAAACAGCCATGTGCTTGGGGGCAGATCCTGTTCTAACTTGCACACTCTGTTTACTTCGGCTTGAACCAGGCGACAGACCAAGATCTTTAACTTGATTCTTTCACATGCATCATTTATTATTACCAAAGTCCAACTGTTCCATATGCAGGCAGAGAAAACACACACTGAGTCCTTACCAGGTTAGTAGCTTCAAGCAAAAAGTGTTTGAATCAAGAAAGAAATTTTTACAAATTGCCATGGAGATTTTCAGAGCACCAAATACATGCTTAAGCATAACAAAGCAACAGAGAGAGAGTGTGTCTACAATATCATGGTCGAAGTCCACTGCTAGAAGCTCAGTTCTCTAAGAGCAGGAGGCACTTTTGTCTTGTTTGGGAATTGTCCCCCAGTGTCTAGAAGAGAGCCAGCTGTGTGGTAGGCACCCAATAAATGTTTCTGGAATGAATTAAAGAATGAATTGGCTTGCAGAGTATAGAGGTTAGTGAGGTTATCAGCTGTGTCTTTACTTCTCTTCCATGAACTTTGAGAGAAGGCACACAGCTACCAATGTGTCCACCATCCACTTGCCTCCTAACTAATGAAACAGCCACCGTCTATGTGTTAGAAGGAACAAGACCCCTGGTTTGCCTGCTCCAGCATGGAGCTCTTGGACCTCTAGCTTGCACAGTCCAGGTTAGGGTTCTGTGTTATGATGACTAGATCCCTATGTATGATGGAGGCTTATGTCTGGGCACCTGGTAGATAAAGTAGCTGGTGAGGAATCAGAATGGGCAGGTCAGAAGGGAACAGGTCCCAGTGTGAGGGAACGCGGAGCAGTGTTGCTCTCTAGCCACTACTCTTTTATTCACGTATCTGCGTAAGGAGAGCAACTGCCCAAGGAGAGTGTGAAGCAAGCACTTCAAGTGCAGGGTCCAGGGGCTTGTGCCCAAAGACACCCTAAAGGGAGAACCTGGAAGGAGGTGGTACTTCGGCTGATGCCTCACAGACAAATGAATACTTTGATTTTTGAATTTTTTAATCCATGGGATTTATGCTTTCCAAAACAAAACACATATGACAGTTGTCAGAGACTCTTACCTTGTAGATTGTTGGCAGACAGGTCTCTTGAGTCCACGTTCCACTGGGGCATTCCTCCAATCGCACACATTTATCATGGCACCAGCCACACTGCACAAAGGAAGGGGCGGAGAGGCACTGACTGCAGGACTGGAAATGTTCACAGCCCAGGCCATTCAGCGGGATTTTGGTGATCTGCGAAGACAAGTGATGGAAAGAGCTTCCAGAGGGGGGTTTTGCTTGCTTATTAAATAAAAACTAAATACATCAAAGATACATATAAATATAATTTTACAGAGTCTAACAGAGATGCCACTTATGTGTTCACATCATGTAATAATGCTAATGTGATTAAACTTAAAAAAATTTTTTTCCTTCCCTCCACTTTTGGCACATATGTGATAAAAGTAACTATTACTGTCCAGTGAACACAAGAATTATCACACAATGTTAGAGGTTCTATTTAGTGGTGACAGTGAGATGATTTTACTTTGTAAAAAATATTTTATTTAAGTATAGTTGATTTACAATGTTGTATTAGTTTCTGCTATATAACAAAGTGAATCAGTTATACATACACATATATCCACTCTTTTTTGATTTTGTTCCCATACAGGTCATTATAGATTATTGAGTAGAGTTCCCTGTGTTATACAATAGGTCCTTATTAGTTATCTATTTTATTTGTAGTAGTGTATATATGTCAGACCCAATCTCCCAATTTATCCCTCCCCTGCTGAGATGATTTTAAAATAACAAGAGAGTATAATTTAAGCTGCTGGAAAACACACTTGAACCTCTGGGAAACTCTAAGTAAGGTTACATATCATTCTGGCATCAAAATGCACCTCCTCTCAGGGAAAAGGGATTACTGGCCAGCAAAATCTCTTCCAACGTACACTTCAGGAGTTATCTGCAGGCACTAGAATTCTGCCCTTAGGACTGTAATTCTCATTTTGTGTGTTTGTCTTTCTCATTGAGAAATATAGGACAAAAGGAGAAGTTTACCTCATGAACATGACCTCCCATAGGTCCAATTTTCCCCAAGTAAAAATTTAACTTGATTTTAGGAGATGCCTGGAATACTCAGGAAAGAGCTTCATAGAAAAGAGGTAAATCCAGATGAAGGGAGAAGTTAAAAAGGACCAGGTGACACTGGCTGTAAATATCCACTCAGGAGGAACCACATTGATGGAACCTTCCTAAGAAAAGGGCTTACCTTTTTCCCTGTGACAACCAGTGTATAGCCATTCTGGTTTAGTGGGTGCTCCACAATCACTTCTGGAGACACAGGGTGGGAATCCAGGAGAAAATTCACGTGAGGAGTTAATGATCCTGATCGAGAAACCACAACCTGAGAAACAAACCAGAAAGCACTCTTAATCCAAGAGTCCAACAAGCTCAGTTTAAATACACTATCAGGGGAGAACATGGATGATAATGGTAATACCAGATTAGATGAGCTCATGGATGTTTGAATGATATGCCCAACAGCTTATTGCACTGTAAATCAATACATCTTCTAATCTCCTGCCTTGAAGACTATTTATCTGAACCCCCAAGACAGTTTTGCCTATGATCTTTTAATGATTTCTAGGAAAGGAGATCTTCTAGCCAATCAGCCAGCACATGCAGACACATCCTCACGATTGTACTGGGAACTGGAGGAGCCAAAACTCACCCCAGAAGACCTCACTTATGCTACAAGGATTCTGGATTATTTTAAAATCTATCCTCCTGACCCTCCCACCGGGCAGCCTCTCTTGACCTTCCGGAAAGTGTAGCGAACAGGGAGTCTAGAGACCTGGATTTGGTTCCAGCTTTGCTACCTTTTAGCCATATTTATAGATCTTTTGAGGTTGAAATAGGCCCTCAGCTAACTTTGAAATGATGTGCTGTCATTTCTTATAAACCATGTCCCATCGTACATTATTACTTAGACTATAAATAAGGTTCTGTTTCTTGGCCTGGTTTTATAATAAGACCTGATGGTTTTAACAATGTCTTAGGAGATTTGATAAGTGGTGTCATTCTTGCTGTCAGGTATTTCTAATTTGGGATGGTTCTCAGCTATAAAATTTCCATCAGTCCAGTCGCTAGAACCCAGTAATAATGAAGTCCAGGTATAAGATCAGAAGAAGGTGAACATGCAGACTACAGGAGAGCTTAGACGCACTCTCATTCTTAAATAGGCCATATCATTCTGTCTTCAGGAGGGTGCAAAATGCTGAGCATAGCTCTGGGCTTGAAACTAACTTTATGAAATTGCTTGACACCCAAATACCCTTTTATGTTTCACTGAAAGGGTATTTGTTTGCCATGTTTGAGTCATGGGACAAATGTGGGCATCTGTGAAATTGAGACTAAATAATAAACCACTTCTACTTCAGCTTTCTTATCCATAAAATGGGAATGAACTGCTTAGTACTCTAACAAACACACAACATAAAAATGTTCTGGGGAACCAGTAGTAAATTTTTTCTTCAGCACAATAAAGGAGCTATTTACCCTGAAACAATTTGGGAAGATTCCCAAAATCCCTCATTTGCTCCCACAGAGTGGACTGTTGATAGAGAAACGAACCAAGTTCACACAGATCCAGAAAAGTTGAACACCATGACATTGTTTTTGCAAACATTTGCTCTACACCAAACACTCAACACGTTCAAAACAGCTTCATTAAGCAGGGTGGCATGTTTGCAGAGAAGTTAAGTGACGGACCGAAGGTCATTTGGTTGGAACGGGAAAGAATGGAAACTACTATTATCCCTAAATTTAGGGCCAAATAGTTATTTGTGACTTTTGTAGGGAATGCAAAAAAGTTCAGTTACCAGTCCGACCTCCCGCTGGTGCTGGTTTCAAGCAGAATACCAGAACACCAGATGTCTAAATCTTCTATAGCAAATTATTTCAGTTAACCAATTTTTTCTATCTTGACTTACTTCCAGTGCTCATCACCTTTTGTTTTTCCTACCCCTCTTGCTCCCCTGCTCCCCATTTTAAAAAATATTTCTCTGATTGTTGTCAATCACTTCAAACTGCAAAGGGAAAAAAATTCCTTTTCTCACACACAAGTAAAAACCAAAACAACATATTAGCCTCTTTTAATAACCTGATTCTGTTCTCTGCCTCATTCTGTGCTTTCTACTTCACTGGAGAGTATTCATCCTTCTGAACCTTCCTATGGATATTTGAATTTTGTGTCTGTCTCTCTTATACCTTCCATTCTATTCTGACCTCCTACATAACGATCAGCTCCTACTTTTCGATCTCTTTAATATCATTTCCCACAATAAGCAATCTCTTCTTAATCTAATAGCTCATCATCTTCGACTTTGGGCTTCCCTGTGGCTCAGATGGTAAAGAATCCACCGGTAGTGCAGGAGACCTGGGTTTGAACTCTGGGTTGGGAAGATCTCCTGGAGAAGGGAATGGCTATCCACTCCAGTATTCTCGCCTGGAGAAATCCATGAAGAGAGGAGCCTGGCAGGCTACAGTCCATGGAGTCCCAAAGAGTCAGAGACGACTCAGCGACTAACACTTACCCTTGACTTTATTAAATATCTGAAGCCCATTCAAATAGCCATTTCCCAGAAAGAATTAATATTTCTCTTTTCACAAAGATGCTCTTTGCACCGCTGGAACTTGGATAGATTGATTTGGTTCATTATCTGTTAAGACTCTTTACCTGGAGAACACCGTATATGATGGGTACTGAGCCAGGCATTGTGTTAAGTGCTTTAAACAGGTATTTTGTTTCACAATAAGCCAAAGGGTAGGTACTATTATTTTCCATAAGGAAAATATGATAGAGAATTTTAGCTAGAAAATACAAGTCAGGTTTCCAAGGAACTTTCTCTCATGCCAGAAACTGTTTGCTTGACCTCTTCTTAAACACTCAAATATACTCTTGGAGCACCAGAGTAAACACCAATAAAAAACTTCAACTCTGAGCTCCCAAGAGCCACTTGTGAGTCAAAGCATTAAAACAAATTTCACAATATATTTGCCTTGCCAAATACTCCTTGTTTCAGTAATCTTGGCCGCACAAGTTAAGTGTGCCCAAAGAGAAAGACTCCACATCTAAATAGTTTCTGATAGCACAGAGGAAATGTTATTAGTACAGCCGACAAGTTCAACTTTTGATCATGAGCTAGGATGAGTGTGGCTTGGTATAAAAAATGAGATGAAACAGAGAAGACAGGAAGGCTGGGGAAAAGTGAGATGACTGCCTGGAGTTTCAAGCAGAGATCATGTCACAGATGCAAATACCTTTTCAGTTGATCATTAGCCCTTTCTCTGGAAGGATACCTATTGCTATAAAATGCCATGAATGCATTTCTATCATTAACTCCTCACTTTCTCTTCTTGCCAAAATTCTAAGTAATTGGGTAACCACTTTAACTCTCAAAATACTCCTGAAGCAATGTTTGCAAGAAATAAGGAGTTCCTTTTGGTTGTCATGGAGATATTTCTAAGGACAGAACAAAATCCAGCATTTAAATTTAATTCTTATGATAAATCACCTGGTAGTCTTAGAACAATTAGTAAGAAACAGAAGACCAGCAATTATATTTTGAGTTTCTACTGTGTTGACAATTAATGCTCTATAAATGGGATCCCACAGAGTTCTCTTGCCCTCTTTCCACCATGTGAGTACACAGCAATCTGGACCAGAAAGCAGACTCTCACTAGACACCACATCTGCTGGCACCTTGATCTTGGAATTCCCAGCCTACAGAATTCTGAGAAATAAATGTTTGTTTTTTAAAGCCACCTAGTATGTTAATTTGTTACAGCAGCCCAAACTGACTAAAACACCAGCAATAGGTTTATATCTTAAGTATGTGAAAGAAACTGATATTTGTCTAGAAAGGAATCAGATATGAAGAGCTTTGTTTCAACCAAGGTAAACAGTGAGCTTTCTAGAACCAAAAAAATGAAACATAAGAAGTGGAAATCGCTGATTGGTGCTGACAACTTAAAATTAGAAGTATTAAGACAAAGTACCAGGCAGCAAAAGTTGAATTAAATGAAACTTTGCTTTGTTCTGTCACTCTTTTTGATAAACAGGCACAAGTGTTTCTCTACCAACCTGACACTACAAAGGCCAGGATATGTACAAATAGCAATTTTCTTTATGATTATAACATCAATGTGTGTGTCTCAACTTTTTGAAATGAGTCAAAGTGAGTCGAAATGAGTCAAGACCAAATTGAGACCAAGCACCTAAGAAATAAATAAGCTAGTAAATTTGTAACAATTTAAAAAATCCAAAACTTTCAAATCAGTATTTCAAATATAATGACTATAGGATTAGTCAATCTATACACAGAGTATATCTATCTGAATTTCAAAAAGGCTAATGATAAATATATTTCATTTTAAAATGCCTCTCCATTTCTTTTAAGTAAGCACCTAAATAAGAAATTCCAGTTATTCCCTGCTACTAAAAAAAAAAAAGGTTAGCATTTTCCAATGTTTCAAATACTTATGATGTTTTAAATTTCTATACTATAACAATTTATAAGCTGTATGTATTTCAAGATCATGCATTAATTCATTTTAGGAGACTATATACGAACTAGGCTTAATTTTTTGCTATGGACATAACTCTGTAATTATTATTTACAATAGATGTTTTTTTCCTCACAGAAGAAATCTCAGAATCAATGAAACATATTTTCTTCTAAAGAAATATACCAAAGTTACTGTTCTTTATAGATGTAAGTAAATTAATGATGTATGCCTTAAAAAAAAAAAGGCAGATGATATTTTTATTTGATCATTTTATAAAGGAGAAAGTTAAGTCAGCAATCTCTGAAGAGAATGTGGAAGTTCAGACTTAGTTTGGCTGTGTCCCTGCAGGCTGCTCACAGCATTGATGAGTTGATGATCTGTGTCTACATAGTCTAAAATAGCAGTAATCCCAAATGTAACATGCTGCAGGCTTCAACACAAAGCACTGAAATACCATGATGGTGGCACAGGAACTGAAAGAATTTGGAGACAGCAGGTCAATAAATAAATTGATTCTTCTTACTGGAAGTGAGTAATTACTCTCAGGTTCACTGATTACTAACAGAATCCTTTAGTAAGTAATGACCATTAGCTAAGGATGTCTTTTTAGGTGATCCCTACCTCTTGAACTTTCTTGCTTAAGACCAACCAGTCCAGTTAAGAGAAAAGGGCTTATGGGTGGTAACAGCATCACAGAAAGGGGGATGGGGGAAGAGAAGGATGATACCAAAGAATCTAATGACATCTATGACAGCGCTCAGGCAGTGGCCACTGTATGCAGACAAGCCAGTGAATGTGGAGATGAACTTGCAAAAAGTCTGGAAAGTGTGTCCCCACCCCTACCCCATCCCCATCCACTCACTCCTGGCCTGACAGTCATGCACAAATATTTTAATAGCAATGCTTGCATCTAGAGATTAAAGGCCTTATATAAGTGCTGTAAAAAAAAAAATCAAGCAAGCATTGTTTTTGGATGTAGATTAGACGAGGAGCTCAGAAGGGGAGATGTGGGCAATCCCTGTGATTAGTCCTGTGATCTTCATGAGTATCCCGCTTCCCTCTCCCACGTAGCCCTGCACTCTGTTCTCATGTTCTCCAGCCTTGTTCTTTTCTACATCCCCACCCCCTCCACAACTTGTAAGAAGCCCTGTTCTTACTGTTTACTTACACTATCTCCAACATTGTTTATCATATTATTTTACTTCAAAGCATCCCAAGAGAGCAATCACACAAATAAAAACTGTTTTTGAAATCTAGATCTACATTGACGTGGCTCTACAGATAGACTGGAATATATGTACACATTAGTATATTTAGACATAGCTGCACCTGTATGAGATAAGTTACATGCTTAAATGTTAGAAACATGTCAAAAATGTCTTCTCTTCCATACATACAATGTTGTTAGCTAAACAATATAAGTCTTGCTAATCAAATAACCACTGTGAAATACCTGATTCACTTTGCACCCAACAGCTGGAGCTGAAGCTTGTATTCCCAGCCAGAGCTGAACATAAGCACAATAGGAAAGGCAGAAACAGCTGCAAACTCTTGGGAGAAAACATTTGCAAAGCAACTTTGCCTTTAGGCTTCAGGGTAGGAAGGAAGTAAAATCATTCTTCTGTTCCTTTTCATGTATGGCAGCTGTCTTTGGGGAAAAAAATTATGTCCCTTCTATTTTGTAACAGAAACTTCATAGTATTATTGAAACATGGATTGTAGAAACTTAGGCTTGGCCACAGATTCAGCACTTCAGCGCAGTCAAAACATTTACAGAAGTTAAGTCACTGCTTGGATAGATTAGGCTGGATGGTCCCCAAGTTTCTGCTGTACTCCTGACTCCATCTCCAACATTATTTGCTGTAAACAAATTGGATTTTAGTGCTGGTGATTCTTTGATCCTTTAAATGGTTTAGGATTATTTACATAAAATTTTACCAAATGGAATTCTCTTAGGCAAGTGGCAGAGAAACAGATCCTCTCTCGGTGAGTCTCAATAGCCTTGTGCCTTTTATGTCTTTGTTTTCTCTAGGTATCAGGTACATGTTTCTATCTCCCCTACTAAAAATTTAGTTCTTCCGAGGAAGGTTCTCTGTCACAACTTCTGTTGCCTCATTTATTTGCCTAGTAAAGCATAGTTAGTATGTTCCTGATATATAAGGAATGAATTGAGAGTTACCTGCTTTCAAAAAATCAAAGATATCAGTGCTTTTCATAAGAAAAGTATTTATTTAAATACTTATTTTCATCTTTGGCTTTAAAAAAATCAAGGATATCAGTGCTTTTCATAAGAAAAGTATTTATTTAAATACTGATTTTCATCTTTGGTGTTATGGATACACAGGTATACTATAGCTTCTTTGATGAAAATGATGGGAGATAAGAATAAAACATTTGTTACAGCATTTCTATTCTAATGAAACTGATATATATATATAACATACCACTTGGTGAAATCTGAAATCTGTCACACAGAAGAATTTACTCAGTTATTAAAGCAATCTATACAAAAATGGAATTTTATTAGAACTTCAGAAGCTGGAAATAGGCCATGAACCTTGTGATGTGAAAAAGTGTCAGACCTAAAGTGACTGTAGAAAGCTTATCAATATGCAACCGGATTGGTGAGGTAATACACAAAATAAAAAAACGAAAGCAGAAAAAAAGATAAAAGGAGGCAGATGAACATAGGGAAGCCAGTAAGAATTCAATAGATGCTAGCTTCAGTTATTCTTCAGATTTTTCTTGGAATTCTCTAGAATAACATCAATATCAACTAAAAACACATATAAACACCAGATAAAAACACACATTCTACAAGGATAGTAGATATGACCATATTTCAAATTTGTTAAGAGTGCTGGTCTGTGTGGGATGGGGCTGGGCATCTCTCCTTAACATTTTGAGGACAGAGTTAAATGGTTTGAAGTGGGTAAATAGGAACACTGCCCTGGGAGAGAGGGAGCAAGGAAGAAAAAGCATAGTTAGTTGTGAAGCAGTGTGAGGAGGGGGGACCAAGTGCGGGATCATTTAGATCTATATGATTCGTTGTGAAGTGGGAAAGTTTTATTTACACGTTTTATGATTTTGCAAAAATTCCACCAGGCCCACTAGTACAAGAACATTTGATGCATATCCAGACCACTATAAAGACAGTGGTAGTTTTTAAAAATGTGTTTTGTTAAAGAATATAGATAGAGAATGTACAAATGAGCAAGTCATAGGAAAACATCATCATCTTCAATTGCTTTACAGTCATTTCCTGACCAGGATGTTAATTATGTCGAAATAAATATCTCCCTTTTAAAGAAATTTCTAGTCTTTGTGGAGAGTCAACATTTCCATAGATACCATCGTCATTGTGCATTAACTAAGAATCTACTAATGAACTCATGTTGAAAGCACTACCAATAACTATTAAAACAGTAAAACAGACCCAACATGAGAGCATCTTAATTTCTGCAAAGTGCTAGGGTATTTGTATCTAGGAGACATGATAACTGCGACTCTGAAATGTGAACTTTTATTGTATGGGAATACTGTTGCTATCCATTAAAAGCATTTCTTAACAAAATCTGGATCTTTTCTCCCCCAGTGTTTGCACTTCTTTGTGTCTGACCCCATCATTTTGCAGAATCAGAAGAGCTGGAGTTACAATGGGATTCTGATGATAATGTCCCTTCCTAACGCCTGCCAATATTTCTCAATGATGTGAATGTTTCCTCTCATGGAGACGCACGGTTCACACAATAGCTCTCCTTTGATTCGTAGCTTCCCCTGAAATAGGAAAACATCGCCTGGAAGTGCTTTAATTGTTTCATTTTATTTTCCAATCATGTGATTTAAATCATGAATGGAAAAGAAAACCTCAAACTGTTCCAGGCAAGAAAATTAAAGCAACCACATTTAAACTGAAAGCTTTAAGAATTTAACAAAAAAGGGTCATACACATCAAGAAAGGGACTAGGCTTCATTGTTTTGCTTTCAGTCTGTGTCTCTAGCTTCCACTGTGATTTTCACTTTACAGTATTTGCCAAAACCTTACTGTAAAAAGAGAAGCAAATTAATTGTATGACACTGGATAAAACAGACACAACCACTCTCAGAAAGTATGTACCTGCATGAATCGACCCTCTGACGTCCCGAGATTAGCGATAGTGAGATCTCCTTTGATAAAGGTGGATATAGATGTTAAGAGGACTTGGTTGAACTGGCCCATGAATAAGTCAACGCGCGGCAAAGCTGTGGTAAACTCCGTTCGATATTCGTCATTGCGCACTTCACATCCTGATGAATTTCTCAAAAGTGTCTGGAATAAAATATGGTCATAGAATTAATGTGAGTCCAGATGTGAGCAAGCTGTTAAGAAACTTTCCGGGGTGTCTTTTCAGAGGTTAGAGGGAATGGCAAGGATAACAGACAATCTGCAAATGGACATATAGCCCCAGATAGGCAGAAACAGTTCCAGTGATCTAAATGACTTCAGTATCAGTAAGTGCTGTTGTATATACACAGACTCAAAAACTAGGGCTTCCTTGGTGGCTCAGAGGTTAAAGAATCTGCCTGCAATGCAGGAGACCCTGGGCTTGAACTCTGGGTCAGGAAGATCTCCTGGCAAAGGGAATAGCAATCCACTTGAGTATTCTTGCCTGGATAATCCCATGGACAGAGGAGCCTGGTGGGCTACAGTCCATGCGGTCACAGAGTCAGACATGATGGAGCAATACCTGCACTCTGACTTTCTAAAACCAGGGTCAGATCTTATCACAGTTTGTACCACAGTTCCACATGTAAGTACATAAAAATGGCCACATGTAAGTACATAAAAACAGACTTCAGCAGGCGCTAGTAGGAGAAAAACAAAACTATGAATGTCTCAGGACTGGACATAAAGGCAATGCTTCTAGCAGGGAAGTCCAATGAGATGGATATCAACTGGAATAATCATAAATGTGGGAGTCACACTGGGACACTATATTTTAAACTGTGTGCCTTTGTGTACAGTGAGGTGGTGAGGAGTGATGATTTATAGATAATTCATGGGAAAGCAGCAGAGAACCAACCCCAGACCCAGGTGTCTGCACCATACAGCCAATTATCTATAATATGTTTGTGAAATTCATGTTACTTCTGTTTCAGTTCTTCCATTTGTAAAACTGAGAAAATTACAGAAATGCACCTACCTTACAGAGCTGCTGTAAAGATTAAATGAGCTAGTTTACAGAAATCTCTTATAAAAGAACCCAGTACAGAGAACACAGAAAAGTTGTCCTCATTATGGCGAAAGGCTCAAAAAATGCAAAAGTTATACATCAAATGTTTTCAGTTCAGTCGCTCAGTTGTGTCCGACTCTTTGCGACCCCATGAATCGCAGCACACCAGGCCTCCCTGTCCATCACCAACCCCTGAAGTCCACCCAAACTCATGTCCATCGAGTTGGTGATGCCATCCAACCATCTCATCCTCTGTCGTTCCCTTCTCTTCCTGCCCTCAATCTTTCCCAGCATCAGGGTCTTTTCAAATGAGTCAGCTCTTCGCATCAGGTGGCCCAAGTATTGGAGTTTCAGCTTCAACATCAGTCCCTCCAATGAACACCCAGGACTGATCTCCTTTAGGACAGACTGGTTGGATCTCCTTGCTGTCCAAGGGACTCTCAAGAGTCTTTTCCAAAACCAGAGTTCAAAGGCATCAATTCTTCGATGCTCAGCTTTCTTTACAGTCAAACTCTCACATCCATACATGACTACTGGAAAAACCATAGCTTTGACTAGGTGGACCTTTGTTGGCAAAGTGATGTCTCTGCTTTTTAAAATGCTGTCTAGGTTGGTCATAACTTTCCTTCCAAGGAGCAAGGGTCTTTTAACTTCATGGTTGCAGTTGCCATCTGCAGTGATTTTGGAGCCCCCCAAAATAAAGTCTCTCACTATTTCCATTGTTTACCATCCACTTGCCATGAAGTGATGGGAACAGATGCCATGATCTCAGTTTTCTGAATATTGAGGTTTAAGCCAACTTTGTCACTCTCCTCTTTCACTTTCATCAAGAGGCTCTTTAGTTCTTCTTTGCTTTCTGCCATAAAGGTGGTGTCATCTGCATATCTGAGGTTATTGATATTTCTCCCAGCAATTTTGATTCCAGCTTGTGTTTCATCCAGTCCAGCATTTCTCATGATGTACTCTGCATATAAGTTAAATAAGCAGGGTGACAATATACAGCCTTGACATACTACTTTCCCTTCTAATACTACTTTTCAAACTGTATCATTTGTTTCCTCTGCAGGACCATCCATGCTTGCCTAGCAATGTTAGGGTTTCTCAAGGCTCCATCCTAGGGCTGCTCCGCTGCTCACTCTTGACACTCTCTACCCAGGATATGTTTTATTCTTTTTAGGTGACACTCATGTATCTGCCTCCAGGCTACACTGCTCCTCTGAGCTGACTGTACATTTATCAAACCGCCTACGAAACTGGCATTCAGATGTCTCAGAGACTTCAAGCTCAACATGACCAAAGCAGAAACAACAATCCTCCTTGCCTGATCTCATGATACAGTATATCCCAGCAAATGGCTCCACCATTTCTCCAGGTGCACAAGTCAGAAATTCAAGTGTCATCCCTGATTCCTCCCCATAAACAGTCTACTGCCAAGTCCCATCAATGGCACTTTCTAAATATTTCCTGGGTCCATCCAGTTTTCTCTATCTCCACCATGGCAACTTCATCCAAGGTACCCCCCATCTCTATCCAGGACTATGAGTATGGCTTAACTGGACCTGACCAATCCAATCTCATTCAACCTCTTTCTAGATCCATTCTCCACACTGCAGCCAAGTTTTCATTTTAAACCACATATCTCATCATGTCACTCTGCTTAAAATGCTTAGCATTTCCCCATTGCTGTTAGGATCAAGGACAATATTTTTAACATGCCTGGTTGGATCCTGCCTCATCTGGCCCCTGTTCAAATTCTCCAGACTCAGCCTGCATTGTTTTCTTCCTTGCTCCCTATGCGCCAGTGAGCTGGCCTTCTTTCAGTTCTCCAAATAAGCCAAATGTCCTCCTTACAGAGTCTCTGAACTTGCTGTTCCTTCTGCTCGTTCCACCTCCATTCACCTTGGTAACTCCTATACTTCCTTCGGATCTCTGTCATCAATTCTTCAAAATGTCTACCCTGATCTCAAGATCGAGGTCAAATGCTTCTATGACAGACTGCCATAATACCATTTACCTATGTGAAATGGCACTTACAGCTCCAACCACTATTTGTTTTTGTGATCTATGAGTGATGTGAGACTTCCCAAGGGGCTTCCTATGATCAGAGACTGCTTATTTACTACTGTACTGTTAGTAGTAGATGAACTGCGACACACAGTAGATGTTTAATAAATATTAATTGAATGAATGAACAAGTAAGTAAATCAATTATGGGGAGATGGGGAATGAGTGTGGAGATATGAACCAAATTACTAAAGCTATTTTTTCTTTTTCAGGTATGGGGGTAGTTTAAGAGTTTACAAGAGACAAATGGAGAGACTGACTCTGACTATCCTGACAAAATGACTGCAAACTGCTAACTCGGAGGCAGATAACGGGCAAAAAGGTGTATAAGTAAAGCAAAGCCTAACTTGGAAGAAAGAGAAAAAGTCCTGTTTTACACATCTTTGTATGTGGCTACAAGTCCAGGAAAATGATTTAAAGATTATAGATTTTCTATTATTGTCCTATTGTATTTGTCATAATCAGAAAGTTGTTATAGTATATTGCAAACCAACTAAGTGTTTAAGAACAAACTGAAATAAAAAATTTAAGTACCCTTATGTAAAATAGGCTTCCCTGGTGGCGCAGTGGTAAAAAAAACCGCCTGCCAATGCAGGAGATGTAGATTCGATCCCTGGGTTGGGAACATCCCCTGGAGAAGGAAATGAAAAACCACTCTAGTATTCTCGCCTGGGAAATCCATGAACAGAGGAGCCTCAAGGGCTACAGTCCATGGGAGTCACAAAACAGTTGGACACGATTAAACAACAACAACATGTAAAGTAACCTCACCCCATAATGTCAAACTATGTCATACAGAATGCAAAGTTCTTACATCTATTAACTTCTATGGTTAAATATAACCTAATGTGCTATTTTTTTATAGCAACAACTACTTTTTTATTTTAAATGGTGAAAAATTAGTGAACAGAGGGTCTCAGAGATGCTAAAGTTATGACTTATAGTTAATAAGATGGTCTAGTTCTAGACATTTTTGATATATATTAGTGAGTACTCTTTCACTATTTAATTAGAAGCTTTTCTTCACTAAAGTGCTATAGATTGCTCTGAGGAGTAGCAGATAACTGAGATGTATCATCAATTCAATAGTAACTGATTAATTGGTAATTAGGTTTCCACTGGTGATCAATCATCCATTTTGAAGAGGGCCGGAACTAGAGAAGCTTCTTAAAGGAACAGAGGCCAATTTTAAATCAAAGGCCTTCTCAAGTATCCTGTTATAGAGGAGGCTGCTCTTCAGAGTCAGCTTCTTTGATTTTGTTCATTTCTTGTTCTAATTTTTTCTATGTCTAGGAGGCATTCTGGGAATTTAAAGGCTCAGACTTGACTTGGGATTCAGTGCTGGTGGAGATATGATGGATTCGTTAATATATAAAACAATTGGCAAATTGTGGAGTAGAGTCTTAGGTTGTAAGCTAGCAGCAGCAGTCTACTAGATGATACCACTCTAATGGCAGAAAGAGAAGAGAAATTAAAGAGCCTCTTGATGAGGGTGAAAGAGGAGAGTGAAAAAGCTGGCTTAAAACTCAAAGTTCAAAAAACTAAGATCATGGCATCTGGTCCTATCACTTCATCATGGCAAACAGATGGGGGAAAAAATGGAGATGATGACAGATTTTCTTGGGCTCCAAAATTACAGTAAGTGGTGACTACAGCCATGAAATTAAAAGATGCTTGCTCCTTGGAAGAAAAGCTATGACAAACTTAAACAGCATATTAGAAAGCAGAGCTATCACTTTGCCGACAAAGTTTTGGTTTTTCCATGTATGGATGTGAAAGCTGGACCACAAAGAAGGATAACTGTTGAAGAATTGATATTTTTGAACTGTGGTGCTGAACAAGACTCTTGAGAGTCCCTTGGACACCAAGGATATCAAACCAGTCAATCCTAAAGGAAATCAACCCTGAATATTCATTGGAAGGACTGATGCTGAGGCTGAAGCTCCAATACTTTGGTTACCTGATGTGAAGAGCCAACTCACTGGGGAAAAACCCTGGGGCTGGGAAAGATTGAGGACAGGGGAAGGGGGTGACAAGAGATGAGATGGTAGGATGGCATCACTGACTCAATGGACATGAATTTGAGCAACAAACTCCAGGAGATAAGTGAAGATCAGGGAAGGCAGGCATGTTGCAGTCTATGGGATCACAAAGATTCTGACATGACTTAGTTATTGACTGAACACCAAACAACAAGAGTCCAGGAACTGTCTCATTCATCTTTTAACCTCACTGTGTACCCTGCCTAGCACATTATGTGTATTTAACAAGTCTACTGAAAAATTAATGCATGTGCAAAGTAACCCAGGGTTAAAGCCCATTTGCCTACCCAGCTTGCTTTGTGATCTGTGTTGCTGAATGGGGCAACCTGGAGAACAGAGGTTAGATGCACCTCAGACTGTCTGCAAACCTGCAGGACCTCACTGGTCTTTTCTAAATGAAGGCAGAAAAACAGGACCAGAACCTTAGCTTCTATTTGTCTGTTTTCTCACATGTAAGGCTTTTTCTTTTTCTTTTTTTTTTTACCATTAGTTAATAACTGATTTAAAAAATGTTCAAAGCAAACATATGGTATGATGCTCTAAAATAGTGAAATTTCATTTGTTTATTGGCTTTATCACATGTAAGGCTTAACAACTGTAGAACTCTGCATCAGAATTAATGTAATATTTACATTGCACACTTCAAGGCTTCTCCTTCAGGAAATAGTAAATTCTCTAAATGGTAGTTCCTCAAGGACTGAGAGGATTAAGTTATGTCTCTACTCCCTCTTCTCCCACCCCCCAGCAAATTCCAAAGTACAGAAACTCTGTACAGTGTTGGAATAGAATGTACATAATTCCGTGATCTTGAAAAATTGTGTACTTTGGAGCCAAGGCCAAGAAACATTATGTCTGGTTTGAGTGGCATTCAAATTTCATAAGCCAGGGACCCCAACACAACATTTTTTCCTTTTCCTTTTCTCCACAGCTGAGATCTGTAGGAGAGGGACTACTTCTTGTCTCTTCTTGCTGAGAATCCAGATAAACTTGACAGCTGTGGTCAGGGTGGCAGGAACTGGCTTATAGAGCTGCAGGCAGTCTTTGAGCTTGAACAGTAGACTTTTAACTATTAAGGCGCCTTGGTTTAAACTCTCGGCAGTGCAAAGGTAAAGTACTGTGTAAATACGACGAGATATCCATCAGATTCATTCTGTCTCTTACAGATAATGAGTGAATGCGTTCGTTGCTCATTTGCTCAGGGAAGATAGGGTGACTTTAGTTTCTGGATGTGACATCTGGAGTGGGATTTGCCTCCAACTGGAAGGACAACTATAGACCCACCGCCAGGGGGTCTCCTTGCCACTTGTGCTCTTGTGTTTCTCTTGAACCCAGAGGTCTTGTGCTTTGGGGTAAAAGTGAATGCAGCTCGGGGAGAGCAGTTCTTTGGTACAACAGCTGCTTTGGGGCCACCACAGAAGAGTCTAACAAGAAAGGTTCACCCCAGCACCAGTTGAGGAGCCAGACGAAACTCTCTTTTTGGTAACAAAAGGAGGAAGAAGGAAGGAAGGAAGGGAGGGAGGAAATCAGTCTTTAGCCTGCACCTACACTGTGCCAGGCACTGAGTTGGGCATTTTCACATACAAGCAGAGACACAGTAGCCCGGTGAGGTTCTAGCACATTGGATTTCAGCAGGAGACTCAGGGCAGCCAAGGGTGGCCACAGGTTCACAGTGGAACAGGCATTCAAATTTAATTCTCTCTGATTCTCAAGCTCAAGAACTACTTTTGCTACTGTTAACTATTCTGGGCAAAATTCCTAGGATTTCACAGTTACAAAAATGGAAAGGGCCTTAGAGATCATCTTACCCCAGCCCCCTCATTTTATGTACGAGAAGCTGAAAGTCAGGGAAGTTGTAATTCTCAAGAGTAAGAATCACTTAACAAAAGTTACCATTCAACATGTAAACCCACAACTCTTCAAAGTAGGAAATGTAGATTTGCCCTCCCTGATTCCTTTTCTGGGAGAAAGGCTGGAATTAATCATTATTTTCTGGACCATGGGACAGAGATGACCTCCAGCAATTTGGGCTGTTCTAGTCAGTGTGACTCTCAGATCTACCTTTTGGTCAGCTATTTTTGTTGGTGAACACTATGAGGTTTCCCTCCTGGTAACCTGAAATTTCAGCCATCACCAACTTCTCTTTCTCTAGCATGTCTCACAGCCAACCAGTTACTAGGTCTTGCTAAACCCTGTCCACAGTGTCTCTCCAGTGCTACCTCACCCACCCCTGCAACCCTGCTCCAGGTGAGGTGTTCCCCCTTCATCTGTGTCCCATTTCATCTGCCTTGAAGCAGTTATGAGCCTGTCTCTTTATTCTTCAACGCTGGAGTTGCTTCCCAAAAGCTGTATGACATCTGAATCTGCCCCTGTTTACACTTTTATTCTTTTTTCCATTTAAGGCATGAGGATTTCTCATTAAGATGGTAAAGTGCCCATCAAGGACACCAAACGAAACCCAAAGTGCCTATAATGACACAAGAGCCCTCCCATTCTTGTATTCTTGCATTTGCTTTGGCAGCTGACATCCCCCTCCCACTGGCCAGATACCCACTCCCTGCTCATGGAAGCCTGACTCTCTTCCCAAGTCTCTCTTTGCAACATCTTTTCAATTAAAGAAGTAATGTGTTTTATTGGATGGGGGAGGGGAGACAGTGACAAAGACTAAGAGTAGAGGACAGTACAGGGCACGGGGAAGATACCATACAGCTTGAGATATTTGAGTCAAGAGAGAAAACCACCCAGTAAAATACATTGTCTAGGCATATACACATGTGCAGCACAACTAAAGGCAAGGGGAAGATGAACAAATAATTCGCAAATTCCGTTTTTACCCAATTTTCTGGGGCGGGAGGGGAGGGATATGAGTGGACAGTACACATGGGGGCTTCAAAGGCATTGGTAATATTCTCTTTTTAAGCTTCATGGTAGAGAATCAGCATTTATTTTTCACACACATAACACAAACATGTGTACATTATTCTTTTGTGTATATGAATATAATCATTAAAAATAAATTTTAAAAGAAAACACTGAATAAATGGGAAGTAACAAAGTGGAGAGAGTCTATTAAGTATTCTTTCCAACCCAACTTCTTGATGTCCTAAGCAGGTTTGAAACACTCTCATAGCTTTTCTCAGCTCACAGAAGCTCACAATACTGATGTTAAATAACATCTGCATGGTGCATTATGGTTTTCAAAGTACATTATCTCATCTGATTCTCTCAACAAGTCTCAGCTGGGTTTGTTATGGTTATCATATTTCTACAGGTGAAGAAACTGAGGTTCAGAGAGTCGATGCTAAGTATCAGAGCCTGAGGGCTTCCCTGGTGGCTCAGTGGTAAAGAATTCACCTGTAAGGCTGGAAATTTGGGTTCAATCCTGGGTTGGGAGGGTCCCCTGGAGAAAAGAATGGCAACCTGCTCCAGTATCCTTGCCTGGGAAATCCCATGGACAGAGGAGCCTGGGGTTTTACAGTCCATGGAGCTGCAAAGATTTGGACACAACTTAGCGACTAAACAACAACAATCAGAACCTGAATCCAAGGTGTTGATCTAAACTCTGTATTCCTTATACTGCATCGTGCTATTTATTTATTGGTTCTTACAGTATTTCTGAGGCAAACCCACACTCTAAGGATAGTCTAAGAAGGACTTGGGAGGAGTGAAAAATGAGAACAGGAGAGGAATAGTTCTACCCTAGCTAAGATTTGATGAATCCCATGAACTCAGGCAAATTGCTTGATCTATCTAGGTCCGAGTTTTACTTTATTTATTTAACAAACATTTGTTCATAGTATGTATAATGTGTCTGACATTGTTCTAAGCACTTTTGAAATATTCATTCACTGAATCCTCTTAACAATCCTAGGAGCAAATTGAAGGACTGAAAGGTCACATGACCAGCTGTAGCAGGGCTAAGACTAAACTGAGGTCATTGTGCCCCAGGGTCTTCACTACTGTCCTAGGCATCCTGCTTCTTATCTATAAAGAGAGAGGTGGAGAGAACTGATTTCAACCTTCTCTTCCAGCTCTACCATGCTGTGGGTCTATGGGTGACTTTCCAAAGCTTCCCTGGGCCTGGAATCACCAAGCTGCCCCCCGCCCACTGTTGGAACAAATGATTGCTCACAATGTTTAAGATGCCATGAGTGATCACTGTCCCCCAACCACCAGAGGCTGCTTCAAAACATACATAGACTCTGGATACATACACCCATTTTATAAGAAGTTTGAAAAAGCATTTAGCTTTTAAAGGTTTATCCTCTTCTAAAATAATTATGTGATGTTAATTCTGAGAAACAATGGTAAACATTCTGTTTTGGTTTTTCTTTAAACTTGTTAAAGGCTTGTTTCTTTAACCTAGAAGGTTATATACTGTCATATGCATGTGTGCTCTGTCACTTCAGTTGTGTCCAACTCTTTACAACCCTATGGACTGTAGCCCACCAGATTCATCTGTGCATGAGATTCTCTAGGCAAGAACATTGGAGAGGTTGCTAAGCCCTTTTCCAGGGGATCTTCCCCACTCAGGGATCGAACCTGTGTCTCTTGTGTCTTCTGCCTTACAGGTGGATTCTTTACTGCTGAGCCACCAGGGAAGCCCATATACAGTCAGAGTTAAATAACAGGAATTACTCAACAATCCGTAAGCCTTGAAGTAATACTTTAATTTAGTCTTTCTTTACCTTTTCATGAGTACTTGACAAATATTTCTAACCTGACTGAAACATATACTATTTTTTTATATATATAAAGAAAACTGAAGTGCTATATACTTCAATGTATTTGATTCAAAATGTTTCCCCTAATTAACATTACGATGCATGCAGTGAATATGCAATTACATTTAATTCAGTATAATTAAGTATGTGATATATTTAAAATAGTGATTCTTCTAATTGATCTATAGGACAAATTTAGCTCATCTATAGATAATTTAAATCAGTCTTGCAGAGAGATTTTTTAAAATGTTCTATCTTGTGAGATCTTTGCCAGTTCACTCATACCAGCTCTCTTCCCTCCTTGCCCATGACTAAATTAAGAGACAATTTAATATTGTTTATTCATAATTATATTTTATATTTTGGACAAATTTTATGGACATGTAATAATGTTTTTCAGGGGGATACATATTTCAAAATAGAAAGCTCTTCTTTGTCTAAGTTTTTTAACAGAGTTGGATAAAACTCAATTGCTTTAATTTCAGAAACTCCACTTGGCTTGTTTCCCTAAGTTTCATTTATGTGCTCTCTTATATTTGTTACACTGGACTGGGAGGTGGGTGGTATTGAGAGCTGACCACAGGCATAGGCACAGAGCTTTGAACTTCAGTGTCTGCTTATGCGTCTTTCAGACATAGTTCAACTTTTCTGAGCCTGTTCTCAGATGTCTGAGACATCAACAAGCCAGGATTCTCTGAAAAATGCTGAAGAGTCAGCTCTCTGGCAGAGCAGGCCCTTCCTGTTGGGGTCTTTAATGCAATGCCAGACTATTAGAATCTGCCTGCAATGCAAGAGACCCGAGTTCAATCCTTTGGTCAGGAAGATCCTCTGGAGAAGGGAATGGCAACCCACTACAGTATTCTTGCCTGGAGAACTCCATGGACACAGAACCTGGTAGGCTACAGTCCATGGGGTTGCAAAGAATGGACACAACTGAGCAACCAACACTTTCACTTTCAGGCTATTAGGATGCTGTGGTCAAACCCTAAGAATGTGACTTCATTGTTTTGTGCTATGAAGGGGATGCCTGATGTTGGGCTCAGTCATGATTTAAAAGAAAGAAGCTGCCTTAGTATTTTTGCTGCCACGAACTTCTCTTGATGAAGTGATCCTACCTCATGGCTTCAATAACCTGAAACTTCAGTTGGAATTTTAGCAAGGGAGCAAAATGAGTGAGCAGTTAAAAGAGAGATTGACCATCTCTAGGAAGGAATAAAGGGAAGCTTCAGACAGTCATGAACATAGTATAACCAGACATCTGGCCAGCAAGCTGCTGGCTCAACTCTGGTGATTCATGAGGTAATGGTGCTGTCTCGTGGTGATGACCTCACTTTACACACCCAGGCGCATTCTCTGTTCTGAGGACCAGCCCTGTCTCTGCAATTGCCTTAAGGCCAAGTTTGAATGTACCATTGATGACATGGAAACTCATCATTTTTCTTTCCAAACTGATTCCCTTTCCAGCTTCCTATTTCTATACAGCATCATAGTCACTCTCTCCCTAAGCCTGAGGTCTTAGTCATCTTAACTCTTCCTCTTCCTTTATTGTTTATATCTACCTATCTACTCAAATATTTTTTCTACTGAATTAAAGGAAAGTTCATACTAAGACTCCTACAATCTGATTTCCTTGATTCCATAATCTCCTTCCTCAAGTCCACTTCTTAGTCATGCCCAGTGGCAATCACACAAGCCTAGAGGAGAAGAGCATATGTTCAGGGATAACCCTGCCTTCATTGTCTGTGTGAACTAGGGGGGATACTTAGATCTTGAAACCTCAGTTCTTCACTTGAAAAACAGAAAAACACATACCTAATAGAATTGTTTCAAGGTTTAAATAAAATGACTTCAGTGTCAGCAATATATTAAATGGTCACTTCCTTCATTCATGTAGTCATTCAAAAACATTTATTGAGGTCTGTGGCAGGGTGAATAGAGTTCCGCCAAAAGTCATATAGCCACCTGGAACATCAAAATGTGACCTTATTTGGAAATGGGCTCTGTCCAATTAATTAGTTAAGAATCTTGAGATGAAACACTCCTGGATTTAGTGTGAGTCCTAAGTCCAATGTCTGGTGTCTTCCCAAGAAAAGGAGAAGACACAGAGAGACACACTGGGAAGATGGCCATGTGAACATGAAGTCGGTGACTGGAGTTATGGTGCTACATCCTAAGGAATGGCTGGGACCCCCAGAACTGTAAGAGTTGTACAAGGAAGGGTTTTCCCCTAGAACCTTTAGAGGGAGCATGACCTTGACTGACATCTTCATTTCAGATTCCTGGACTCCAGAACTACATGAGAATAAATTTCTATTGTTTTAAGCCACCAACTTTGTGGTCATTTGCTGTGGCAGTTCTAGGAAACTAGTACAAAACCAGGCCACGATATTGTCCTGGATATCGAGGATATAGAAGCAAACAAAAAAGGCCTAAGTCTATGCTCTTGTGCTTAAGAACATAAATAGCTGTCGTCATTATTACTGCTGTTGTTGGTTGGTCTACTGAGTCTTCATCATGCCTAGAAGAAAATGTTCAAAATTCTAATTACTTAGGTTAAGAAGCTTGTAAATGGGAACACTTACACCTATTTAATAGAATTATCTATATATAGTAAGGTCAGACTTATTATCTATCCACTATTATTTTTCATTATTCTTAAAGCAGGGCTTGGCATCTGTTTTATGTAAAGGGTTGGGGAGCAAAAGGGCCTTTCCTAGTGGCTCAGAGTAAAGAATCTGCCTGCAATGCAAGAGACCAGGGTTCAATCCCTGGGTCGGGAAGATCCCTTGGAGATGAGAATGGCTAACCACTTCAGTATTCTTGCCTGGAGAATTCCATGGACAGAGGAGTCTGGTGGGCTATGGTCATGGGGTCACAAAGAGTCGAGCACGACTGACTGACACTTTCTTTTTTCAGAGAGCAAAAATCTTGGCTTTTGAGTACCATTGGGTCCCTGTAGCATAGTCTACTTTAGTCTGTGTATTTTCTTAACCTTTGAAAAATGTAAAAACCATTGTTAACTTGCTGGGTGCACAAAAACAGGTCATAGTTTGACAACCCTAGCAAATGTTTCCAAAGTCCAGCCTGTTCCCTCAATATCACTTGAAGGCACTGTGAATGAAGGGAAACAAGAGGTAGGCACATTTTTTTTGTACTTTACATTACAGCTAACTAATAATATAAAGTACAGAAATTACTGTTGATAGCTAAGTTCTGAAATCATTGGTATAGGTAGTAAATGTGCTAAGATTAGATAAGGATAAGATCAGAGTGGGCTTAAACAGCTCATGGCAGAGGCCAAAGTTGAGCCTGGCTGTGACAGAAGTTGAATTAATGAAGAGGGAAGAGAGAAATACTTGCAGCAGAATATATTTTGTGTGTATATGGATTTATATATACATGTGTACAAATGCATTTATAAATAAATGAAATAAATATACATATTTATTTTCCTCTTGAGACATTGTCAGGATTCAAAAGATGATTCAAGTTTACAATGATAGGAGCTTTGGAATTTTGAATGTTAAAACGTTTGCTTCTTTATCATCATTTCCTAAGGTGATTCAGATCTGAAACAGACCAAGTCCATGTGGTTTTGGTTAGCAGCCTTCATAGTGCCTTTCAATCACCTTCATGAGTGACAGAGTGATTCATAAAAAAAAGTTGTTCCAAGGGAGGCAGATTTTAATGCTTATTGCATAGAGGTTTTCTGCTTTTCTTTATTAACAGAAAAAATTCAATGTATACTTCCTCAAGAGAAGTAAAAGAGATATTCAAAGACAGAACAGCAGTTACCCTGCATTAACCAATGAAACAGAAGTAGTTCCTCCTGAAGAATAAAACTGCCATGGTCTGTTTATGTGTCAAACAGTGTCATGCTCAATAGAAACAGGCTGATGAATGTCTTTGTGGAGGGCCAGGAGAGGTGAAAGATGGATGAAACCAGAGTCCTTCAATTATGCCCCCCAGAGTTGTTTAAACCCAGAACTGTATTCTAGCCTGCCATCTCTGTCATTACCTCTTATCCCTCCTTTCCATCTTATCATTGTGCAGTGAGGCTCTTTACTCCTCTTTTCCACTTGTTCCTGCCTAAAATCTGTGGGCCACCCTTCTCACTGGCCAAGGTCCTTGAGACCTTGACAAAACTCTCTTCTAATCTGACTGCAGCTACAAGGCCAAACTCAAGAAAGTTTCTCTCTGCACCAAGCATGTACTTAAGTGCCTATGAAACAGTGCCACTGTGGAGTCTAATCCTGTGGCCACGGTAAAGAAGGTAATGAAAAAGATTTTCACGTTCAAACTTCTTTTCCTTAGCCTGTACTTTCAACTTGAAATCACAGATTGGTGATCAGTGGTAAAAAAATCTATGGATTCCAAAAGCAAACTTCATGGAAGGATGCTTCTACTGGTACCACTGCTTGAGCAATAACCACCAGAAGGCTTTGCAATAAGATCCCTCATAAAGACCATGTCACCCACACCAAGGAGATGCTCTGTTGATAGGCTTGAGAAAGCTTTAAGGAGCTCAGAGGTTACACTGTCTTTCTTTTATTTTTAAATGGCTTTAATTATGTTTTCCCAATTTTGGTTAAGTACAAAGTTCTGCAATTTCTGTCTATTCATTGTCCTTATCTTCATCTTTTCTTTTTTCATTTTTCTTCTTTTGTTCTTTGATACAATTTCATCTCAAACTGGTAGGTGGAGGAGGGTGTGTGCATGTGAGTATGAGTGTGTGCGTGCGTGTGTGTGAGAGTGTAAGGAAAGAGTGGTAATGGTGAATGGAACTCTCCAGAATTTCTTCAGTGCTCTTTAACTCTTGGAAAGTTCCCAGTTTTATCAATTAGTTTTCACAGATTTGGGGGAAAGAAAGCAAGCTATTTTATCTACAGATAATTTTTGCTAATCAGCATTCTATTACAGTATTTGAAATATGAGTTTTGTCACAATGAATTGTTCTTTTGATAAATATATATTTTGTTCAAGATATTTCGGTAGGTACTGAAGGTATGGAGGTAAAAGCTATAGTCCATATCTTCAAGGGGGTAATAAGGGACCAGCGAATACATTACTATGAAATATGATTAAAGATACAGTTTAGAAATAAGCAAAGAGTGCTACTGGTGTATATAGGAAAGGCAACTTATCTAGAATGAGGAGTTGGGGAAAAGTTAGAGGAGGTTTTCTAGGAAGGAGATGCCTTAATAGAGTTGTAAAAACATAGGGAGAAAATGTTCACCTGACAAAATGAGTGTCAAAGGGAAACTGAGGTAGGTAAAATAATATGAGCTAAGTCAGGGTTCTGAGAGAGACTGATAAATACTGGAAACTACAAGTATGATCAGTTGACACATATCCAACAAGGGGCTAATAATGCAAAAAATGCATACAACTCAAAAGCAAAACAGAATATAGCTTAAAAACAGGCAAAGAACCTGAATAGATATTTTTCAAAAAAAGACATATAAATGGTCAACGGCACATGAAAAGTTGCTCAACACCATTAATCATCGGGAAATGTAAATTAAAACCACAATGAGATATCACCTCATACCCATCAGGATGGCGATTATTAAAAAGACAAGAGATAGCAAATACTTATTAGAATGTGAAGAAAAGGGGATTCTTGTACACCTTTGGTAAACAATAAACAGTAAGAAGGTTCCTCAAGAAATTAAAAATAGAACTATCACATGAGCCCACTTTTGAGAATATATCCAAAGGAAACAAAACCATTATCTCTAAGAGATACTTGTGCTTCCATGTTCATTGCAGAACAAGTCACAAAAGCCAAGACATGGAAACAACCTAAATGTCCATCAATGGCTGAACAGAACAAGATGTGTGTGTACACACACACACACACACACACACACACACCAATGGAATATTATTCAATCTTAAAAAAAAGAAGGAATTCCTGTCATTTGTGGCAATATGGATGAACCTGGAGGGTACTATGTTAAATGCAATAAGTCAGACAAAGAAAAACAAGTATTTCATTGGATCATTTATATGTGGAATTTTATTTTTAAAAGCTGTATTCATAGAAACAGAGAATAGAAAAGTGGTTGCCAGGGCCTAGGGTGGTGGGGGAATAGAGAAAGTTTGGTAAAAGCATACAAACTTTCAATGAAAAGATAAATAAGGTCTGGGATCTAATGCATAACATGGATACAGTTGATAACACTGTAATGCATAATTGGAATTTGCTAGAAGAGTAGAAAAAAGGAAAATGTAAGAATGAGAGAAAATAGAAAGTTGAGAGTAGGGTAGAGTGGCAGAGGTATGCTTGAGGTATCTTGTACCAACTTACAGAGACAATTGTGAATATTTCTTCTTAATTTTTATTCAGTGACTTGAAATTGGCTTGCTGTGGGTATTTACACAACCCAACTTGATAAAAGATCACAATTCAGGGATTTCTACTCCTCCTGTGGGTGTGTTAGTTGCTTAATTGTGTCCAACTCTTTGAGACTCCATGGACTGGAGCCCACCAGGCTCCATTGTCCATGGAATTTTCCAGGCAAGAATACTGGAGTGGGTAGGCATTCCCTTCTCCAGAGGATCTTTCTGACCCAAGGATCGAACCTGGGTCTCCTGCACTGTAGGGGACTCTTTACTGCTGAGCCACTGAGAAAGCCCGGCCCCAGAGTTAAACGTTTGCCAGACCATCACTGAGTGTGAAGGAAGACCAGGAACTAGCCAGGGCCAAGGTAAGAAACCCATTGAATACCATACTGGGGAGTGTGGACTTCACACTGAAACTATTGGGGAACCCTCAAATTACTTTTAAGGGATGCAGTTACATACATGGGTTGGCTTTCAAGAAAGATTACTTACTCCAGGAGCAGTCTGGAACCATTCAGACTACTTGGGGACAAAGATGGAGCCAGGGAGATCTAGTCTTATCTTATTGGTATCAACAGATGAATAAAAACAAAACCTGTACAGAATGACAGTATACAATTTTCTGTTTCTGCTTTGGGTATACATGGAAGGAGAGAAGAAATAAAGATATTTAAAGTTCATATTTACTACGAATGAGACCAGGTTTTCTTCTAGAGAAGGCACAGAAGAAACAGACTTAATTAGGCCATGCTAATGAAGAAGGTTTAGATAGGTGAAATAATTTCTTTGGAAATATTGTTAGTTGCACTGAAACCAGCAGCTGGTTATGGTCCTTAAGAAGGTCTTAAATAAGGTTAGTGCACTGAAGGAGAAAGTCAACATGGGTTAATGAGTGAGCGAGGCTGTGTAAACTATTACTTAATCCCAACTGAAAGTTTCCTGAGCCACCAGGGACTGAGCTGAGGCTGACAGACAAGAATAAGGTTAGAAGGAAACAGAACATTAAACAAACAATAGTTCAGTTAAACTTGTGATCACCTGGAATTTAGAAAGCTGTGTTAGTAGCAAAAAAAGGTAAGATGAAGCTATGTCAACGTTATTAAAAATAACTGTCCAGTCACTCACTGGATCAGAGATTTTATTATATATTGGCAGAGAAAATAGAAAAGCTGACTGTTTCTTAACCAGTTCTTGAATACCCAGTTTATAGAGTATTAAATAAGGCACCAGGGGCTCTAACAGCTGACTCTAAGGGCCCAGAGAGTACAGAGAGAACTTTAATATCTAAAGCTCACACAAATACTAAATTAATATTTACTTATGAAAATTTAGGTGTTTACTTTTCAAATCTTTAATAATCCTTCTTTTTTCATGAGTTCATCTTCATTCAACTGGCTTGTTATCTTATCACTAGTGTGATAAGATACTCAATATCACATAGTTCACACCATGGCTACCCTAGATCCTATAACAATTTGGAGGGTTTTGTTTATTTTTTAATACAGAATTTTCTTTTGTTAGGTATGGAAAAGTCCCAGTGTATATTTTCCCAGGATCTGTAACTGTCTCATAAAAAATGAACTTCAAATTTTCAACACTGAAGTGACTGTTTTCCTGCATAGAATCCACTAAAAACAAATGGACATAGGACAGGAGGCCTGGAGTTAATTACTGCACCACCTAACCACATACCCAGGATCATAAAAAGCGTTGTTTGCCTAAAAATCTGAAACTGCTGTTTATGTTTTCATAAGTGTTTGATTCGAAAAAAGTATCTAGATAGAAAATACCATAACTGTCAAAATTAACCATATCATTTTTAAAAGCAGGCACATATTTTAGTCTTTCCACTTTGTACATGTCAAAACCCTGAACTTTGACATTTCACTATTAATTACAAGTAGTACCTACTATTGTTAAACCACCACTTAAATACTATTCATCATTCTGCAAGCACTGACTAGTATCCCTACTAGTGGGTCAGTAATAGAATCGATCTTGTGCTTTGTCTGCCCAGTTCTACTTGGAATTAATACTTTTCCTCTGACTCTTCTGAAATGAGAGTGAGTTTAGTTGAGAGTATACAAAACTGTGTATTTTTTCCCCACATCAGCTCTAAATAAATCCAATGTAACTGGTGCTTTTCAAATTAGAAATATTTCTCAATTATTCTTACTAATATATTTACTGATTCTTATTTACCATGATGTTGGAGCCACAGATAAATTTGTATTTGATGAATCATCAGCAATATTATATTAAAAATTCTTCTTTATTAATTTAATTCAGTTCCTTTAGTATCAGGATCACCTAACTTGACCTCATATTCACCTCTGTTATTGCACTGTAGAATATTTCAGTGTCTTAGACCTTCTCAGATTAGTGAAAACATGAAGAAAAATAATTTCACATCCCTAATCTTTTCTGAGGTTTTGTATAAACCATGCTCACAAGGTACTCTTATAAACAATCTCTTACATTCAAAATTCTGGTCACTTTACTGGAAAATAAACAGTCCTCTGCCTGTAATTATAACCTTCAGGAAGGGGCAAGCCAGTGACCTCTCTGACTTGTAGGCACAGGAATAAGCCCTAAAGAATAAATGCTCCTATTCCCTCATCTTTTCCCTTGGCAAACTGTGCTTCATTCAGGGCCAAACAAATGTGAACAAAGTGAACAGTGTAAAAGTGAGAATTTCTTTCTACTCTTCAAACATTTTTTTTTTCACCTGCATTGCAGATATTTGTGACTTGCAGAGATGACAAAAACAATGCTTCTTGTGATCCAGTCACAAAAATGTATTTGTTGATTTTATCAGGATTTTACATTGTTTTTATCCAAACACTGTAGCAAATCAGATGGTCTCTCTTTACTGTGCAAATATACATACATATTTTTTGGAAGACAAATTCTTTGTCAAAATCAACATTGTCTATGATCTGCAAAGCACATCCTTAGGTACAAAAAAGCATGACAAAGTGCCTAAGGCAAACTTATTTAGATATTTGCAGAATTAAGTATATACAGATAAACATGACTATCATGAAAGAAAAAGACAATATGTGTCTGCAGCCAGAGATGCATTAGAACAGCATAAAGCCAGCACTAACTACAGCACATGCCCATGTACACGCTCATGTACACTATGAGCAGGTGCCCATGACATCTCATGAGTCCTTGGGAACACTTGTCTCTCACTTGGCCCTCAAGGCCGTATTGTTCTCATGAGAAGGAAATGGTGTAAAATGGATGTAGTTGTGTAGAGGACAGTCCACAGATGCAGGAAGACAATGAGGCTCAGCACCACATTCCTTTTAATTCCATCAACTTTTACAACTTTGACAGTCTAAAAAGAGTTTATTTTGTGTATTTTTATAATTATATGACTCTTTTTTTTTGGTCATAGGACTTACTGGTAACAGCGCAATCCCATCTGTCCCTAAGAAACATGGGTTTTTCTGATGAGTAGGGTCCTAAGCGTTGGCCACAGAAGAAAGAAGAGGGGGAGAAGAAAGGAACAACTTTGACAGATAAAAGAAATTTCTGTTTTCAAAGAAGGTGATTAAAGTGATAGACTATGAGAGGCTGTGAAAATGAGAGCTATCTAAATCATGTCCTTAGCTTCTAGAAATCCAAACATTATCTTCTTCATAATAAGAATTATTAATACTTAGCGAAAAGTGACAATTTCTTAGAAACCAAAGAAAAGACAAAGTTCGGAAACACTGACAACTGTTTTTAAAAAAGAGAAAGTGTTTAAAAAGTTAAATTCTCCAGCACAGTTTTACTTCTTGTTATAGATTTTTCTACATTTAAAGTAATATGCACTTAGGGTCAGAACCCAATTTAAAAAGCCACAGCATGTAGTTAAGACCACAAACTTATGATATAGGTAATGGCTATCAGTTTGTTAAAAACTGGCTATGTACTTGACCATGCAGTAAAGACATAACTGCTTTTTCTAAAACTTTGAGCTTTATTTAAGTTAACTTTTAGCTTCATGAAAAAGTTAACTTTCACCTCTTCAAGGTGGCCTTTTGTGACTATACTACCAAATTTAGATCTTCCTCTTCATTTGCATTCACAGATGCTTATTTCCCTTACACTGTATTTCATAAATTATCATGATGTATTTGTTTGCTGGTATGACTGTTTATTGTCATCTCCTCTCCCAGTAAGTTTGCTTCATAAAGGCTAGAACCAAGCCTATATCACTCATTATTTTAAGACCATTAGGGTTAGACAGTCAGTAAATTTCTGTTGAATTTTTTGTTGAATCTTAGTTGTATGAATAAGTCTTTTCCCCTGTCTCTTGATGAAAACAAAGATTGCAAGTTTTTGGCTGTTATGCACTAAATGAAATGGTTAGGCTTCCACTACTTGGTTTAAACTAATAAAATGAACGAATAAGCATGTAATGTAATTAGCTTAAAATAAATGGAAAATGTTGCACATTTTATTGCCAAGATAATTTTTAGAGATATTCATTTTTACTATTGACTGCCACTGCATTAGTGCTTGTAATCTGCTTAGTGCATTAGCACTAAATACTATTGATTCACTCACAGCTAACATACCAATTTAATCTTTGTATTTTTCCCATTTCCTTAGGTAGCACTTTACCTGTAGTTTAGTTTGTAGACTAGTTGCTAGAGGCAAGTGTTAAATGGATTTTAAATTTAAAATGTCATCAGAAAATTTAGTATCATACAGATTTACATTTTCTGGTACATGGACTCAAATTCTAGCAAATCATGAGAAAGCCATATATTTTGAGATGACAACTCAGCAACTTTAATTTTCGTAATATCAGTTCTAGAAGAGAATGCTTTACAAATCAAAACTGACCTCTATTCATGCCTTTACCTACAGCATCATTTGGAATATCACCATTTTAATGTCCTTTGATTGATGAACATTTTGGTGATTTATCCAAATCAAACAACTGAAATCGGACTTTAGTCTGAATTCAGAATTATTTTGTTTTATAGTTAGATACTGTTCATAAAACACCTCCATTAGTGAACATCAAGAATAGTTAAAACAAGCCTTATTCTATATTAGCATGCATTTATAATACATTTTTCTGTTCTCTTGTTGAGAAACAAGAGAGTATTAGGTATTTTTGCAGTATAGAAGGAAGACACTTCATCTGCCCCACCTTAGCCTTGGTCTATGGTGAAGTGCAGGAAGACTCTTTTCCAAGGTTTTTACTTAGCAAGTCATTCATACACAAATGAACCGTTTTACTTAGAGGAAAAATACATAATGAGCAGACTGGAATGTATCCAGGATCCTAGAATCACTTACCACATTCACTATTATATTTTTTAAAAAATAAAGGAGTTTTAATATCAAGAGTAGCTGAGCACTTGGTTTCATTTCCCGGATAAATGAGCCCTTTACAGCCCTCTCTGGACATTGGAGATGTGACTTACTGCACATATCTGGGCACTGAGTCATCCTGAACTCAGGGTGCCCACTGACTCGGTATCTGTGCCAACCTATGAATAAGCAACGGCAGAAATTCCTGGTGGGTCTTCTATCCAATTTCTGACAGCTCCCCATTTTTCTTACTAGAGGAGATAATAATGCAGGATGGAATGCCATCAATAAGATAGAAGTCTTAAGGAAGGATGTAACATTCAAAATTTGATACATTATTTGGAATAAAAAATCCATTATTACTCAAGGAGGTGAATATTCTTATCAAAATGCGAAGTCTCATGTGCTTTCAGAAGTCTCTAATCATGTGGTGGTATGGCAATAATGTATGTATCAGAGCTGTAGCTTCAGAATTTTATCATCAGTTCAACTTTTCAAAGACCAACTTTAGGATTTATTTTTTTGCCCGAACTCCTTATTGTTTGCTCAATTAATTTAACCAAGTGAATCTCCATGTAGAAATCAACTACTTAAATAAAAGATCACACAACTTGCTTCAAAGGACAGTGAGAAAAATGAAGAATTAACTTATAATGCATGTGGCGCAGTTAACGCATAAATACCCATGTACAGGTGGGAAATACTATCAATCACATTCTGAATTGATATAATTCACAGGTTAAACCTATTTACAGTTTTGGTGATCATCTCAGCATTAACTGTGTTTCTTTAACTTATCTCAAAGGTCATGTCTTTGTTTTTTCATTCTTTCCTAGGGTGTACCTGTAAATAAACTACAAAAGGCTTAAAGAAGGGTTATCAGGAGGATGAGAAAAAAAGCAAAGATCTTTAATGGCTCACTCTGTAACATGTTTTGTAATATCCCAATGGTGTGCCCTGTGATCTGAGAGTGTTACAAAATTCTGGAAAGAAAATAATTTTAAATTCCTCTTAATAAAATAATGCAATGTAGTTCATCTCATGAGACAGACAACATGGAAAATTCAACTAAGTTAGGGAGCAGCAACTCCCTGAGCCTGGGAGACAATAAAGAAGAGTTTAAGGAAGGAAAGGAATCAAGTGTAAAATTAACGAATTTCTACTTAGATTTTTTTCTTTAAAAGTAGATTGAATCCTTAGATGCCAAGGATTTTCTTTCTTGCAAGATTTTTCTTTGGTAATCTATTATATTTGGCATATGGCCAAGATGTTTAGTGTGTTTAGAATGAAGAATCCTCAATAGCATTTTTCATATGGGATAACATTCTCTCATTTTGAAGCACAGGAAGTAAAAAAACCTTGAAATCTGACTTCACATTTTTCATCCCTAATACGAAATGTGTTCTCTTGAGAATGCTAGGCTGTTTAAATAAGCATGCCAAACCAGTATAATTATATGGATGTTACTTGTAACACTGACTCCACATTTCCAGTTCAAATGGTGTGGTGTGGGAGATTATAGATATACGGCCTATAAAGAGTTATAAATCTTTGTTTATTTTATTAAATATTATGAGACATGCCCTGAGGATGACAGATCAATAATGGTCCTTGTGGTTTCCTGATGGAAGGCTGCAATTATTTTCTTCCATTACAACTTAAATGTAACCCAATTTTACTCATCTATCATCTTTATAATAGTAATAAAGAAACATCACTGTATGTTTATTTTTATGCCTATTCCTATTACCCCTTGTTTGCATCTTGTTTTGATTTTGTTTTCATTCAAAATAGTTCTAATCATTTTGCTTTCTTCCTTTGATGGCTCTGAGTGGTGACCCTTTAACTTTGGCACTCTGAAACGGAGATGGAAAATTACTACTTTAAGTTTCCTTTATTTTGGGAAGCAGTTGGCTTACTCTTTGAATTTGAGTATAAATGATGTTTAAAAACAAGGAAGCTTGGCACAAACAACCTTGAGGTTGACTTTTTCTAAAACGTCATTATCTGCAAATTCTTGAACATATAACTTAAGCATAACATAAGCATTGTATTTTATAGTGCCATAGGTAGTTAGAATTAAAGTCAGGGAAAGGAGCACCTTATACCTTCTAGATTGACTAAACAGCACAATTCTGATTCAGTTGTCCTTCTCGTCACCCTCCAAACCACCACCACTCCCATATCTCCTTTTTGCCTTTTGAAACTGTTAAGTATTCAGGAAGACTTACACAAATTAAACATTATGGAGGTGGTCACTCATAACAGTCAACTAGGGAAGTAAAAGACCCCCATGAGCAACAGAACCAGAATGTGCCTCTTCCAGAAAACAATCCAGTAATTTGAATTTGACTTTCTTTACAGAAATACCCCTTTCAATGAGAGTTGTTATTTATTATGTGCCAAGGACAAAGTTAGAGTCTCTTATAAACATTGTTGCACTTGTCCACACCATAGTCCTGCATGGAGGAAAATGTGTTCATTGGATTTAAATAATGCTCTCAGGACAGACAGATAGAAAATCATGGGGTACAAGTTTGAATCCAGATCTCCTGTTCCATGAGATCATGCTGCCTTCCAATAAGCTAAATTTATGATTATCTTATGTGCCAGGCACTTTATATTTATTATCCCATGTTTTTACAGAAAGCCTGAGAAGTAGGTATTGCTATCTGCATGTTACGAATAAGGAGACTGAGGCTCTAAGAATTAGGTAATGTGGAAGAAATTACACAGGTGGTACATAGGAGACCAGGGCTTCCAACCAGGTGACTCTGGCACCAAATTGCATGCTTTTCCCCTTAAAATGATCAATCATTGGTCATTAAGATAACCAAGATATTGGTAAAAATATTTGCTACAAGTCTATTTATGTTCTTTCAAATGCTTATATGTAAAATAAAACTTTGATATTGGGATTGCAAGAGAAAGTATAATGTCATAACTATTTTTTAGATAGGTGAGAGATTTTTCAAAGACCCCTTTTTCATTTCAACTTTGATTAAAAATCTTTCAAAAATGCATAATTCTACTTCTGTTAGTAAGTATACTGTAATTTAGGGAACAGGATCTTTGCTGATTTGAGAACAAAAAATTCCTTTATTCAATATTGATTATTTGGAAGAAATTAGGCCAGTGTATACTGATTCTAGTTTTTTCCTGGAATAACTGTTATGTTACTAAATCTCTTATATGACACTGTTGGAGATTCAGTCAATGTGCTTAAAGTGAATTTTTAATAGTTTATCCCAAAATAGAAGATGAGGGTTTTTTTAATGCCCAAATTTGGGGATTTTCCAAGTCTCCAGATTATGTGGCATTTTTCTCAGTTACATGTTGAATAACAATGTACTGTTTAGGGAATACAGATTAACCTAAAACAACTTCAATCAATACTAATTTAGAATGCTTACATAGGTTGAATGATGAATGTGTAAAAAGGGCGGTAAAGACTTTTAAGACCAAAGATTTAATTATTTGTGGATATAGAATATCATAATTCTAAAAGGTAGAAATCACTGTGAACAAACCCTTTAGCAGTCACTTTCAAAAGCAACAACGAAAATGGTTACACTATAAAGATGAAGAACAACTAATAGTCAACACTAATAGTACATGAATGGATATCTGTAGCTTGGGATAAGTTTCCAGAAACAGCATCATGTGGGGAATCAACGAGTTTTAAAGTACAACTAAGAGGTGAAGACGACCTGCTCTGAAAACTATCAGATAACTTGAAAGAGGGTTTTAGTGATGTCATCAATATGAGAAGATGTATATAAAAGTTTGTCCACACACACACACACACACACACACACACACACACAAAATAAAAATAAAAAAAAATAAAAGTTTGCACATATAATTTTATAAAATGTGAGAGTGGAAAAAGCAACATGTGATCTAAAATAAGCAAGTCAGGTCTGATACTCCTGCTGGACCCTTAAAATCTAAAAGACCCCTTCCTGGTGCTCTGTCTGATCCTGTGATAGAGACACATTTTGTACAGGGCAGAAGCTCATGGAGGGCCAGAAAACCCCTGCTGCTGCGAACATGCTCTCAAAGCCTCAGTGCAAAGTTAGCGCTGCAGCTTTCTTCGTCTACAGAGCACACAATGGTTCCTCTATAAAGATCTGATTGATTAGACATGTTAATAACAAAACTATAATATATGTATCTATTCACTAAATGTTATGCCAAAATAAAAACTCAGTTCCAAGAAATTGTTGGGTCACCTGATATCTCTGCCAAGTAAATTTGCCAAGACAAAATGGAGTAGTTGTGTTGCTTACAGTCTTTCCAAACTTATTTGATCCTGTAAATCATTTGGTTTTGTGTGAGTAATGGCTCTAGGTGCCTTCATTTTAAGATGAAGCTGGGAAATGTCTGTCTGCCGGTTATTGGAACAATCTGAGGTCTTTCTGTGGCGGGTATATGAAAACTGAGAACGTGGATAGTTTCATTCTTGGAAGAATTCTGACCTTCAGTAACCAGAGAAGATAAACAGGCAAATAAATGAAGAGATTTGAAGGTATTTGTCTTTATGGAATTTGGCTAGTATTAAAGTTGGCTCCCTTGTAAGACTATGTTGGCAAGTTTCATCTTGTTTCCCACAAGAATTTTTGCGATGGGAGTGATAATAGTTTCAGGTGTGGTTGGTGCATTTTGGGCATTTTTCCTGGGTGATAAAACTGACCTGAATTTCACTGGGTAATCCTGCCTTTTTGTTCCTCCTGGAACACTAAAAATGTCAAAGGGGTAGGATAAAGTTAAGCTGTGTTTTGAGAATTTCTAGAATTGATAAATACTTTTATATCTGGGGGTTGAAATGTACAAAATAAAGCAAAGAGATAAGATATCAGTATATCCTTGTAAGGTAAAGTCTCTTTAGTTTTCAACAAATTTGAACAACAAGATTTAAATAACAAAGTTGTGTGCTTTAGAGGCCCTGCAGGAATTTCCGAGACTCATTTCTAAACTTGTGTTTCTGAAGCAATTTATTGGATGCAGGAAAAGTGTTTTCTCTGAAATGCTATTAATATTACATTTTATTTCCTAATTCCCAGGTTTTTGAAAGTTTTTTTGTTTCCTTTCATTCTTTTCCATTTTCTAGTAAGGAAAACGTGTAGCCTCATGAGCAATCCCATTGCTTCTTACATATTTTGCAACACATATTAAAATGTATTCAGGGAGAAATAAGTCTTAGTTGGAATTTATATGTATGTATATTATGTATATTCATAGACTTTGGAGAGGGAAGGAAGTAAGTTATGGCTTTAGTTCACTAAAAGATGGATTCATTTTCTCCGAAGCATTTTTCTAACTTTATAAATAAATTACGTAGAGTTTCCATCTGGAGAAGTACCCTAGACATTTCAGCAAAAGTTAAACAAACGTTTCTGAATTCATATGTCCTTGGTACCTACCCATCTGCAAATTATATACTTTCTTTTATCAAGGACATGTGTAATGTTCTTCCTGCTTGCAATTATAACCTTTACCACTTAGACTGAAAACTGTTAGAGTAAGGGAGATGTACATTTTCAAAGTCAGGTATCTTTAAAAAAGCTATACCATTTGTTCATCCAGTTATGATCACTAGTGGTCCTTATGTTAGGAGGCATAGCAAGTCTGTATGTAATGTTCAAATCTGGGTCCCCACCAGGAAAACACAAGGCCACAATGGACTCCCAATTTGATGTTCTTCCTCTCAATTTGATGCTAACCCTAAATGATATGATGACCAGCAGGATAAATCCTCTGGGTATAGCTGGTAGCCTTTACTATATCTAAATCAAAGCAACAAAGAATTTCCCTAACAGTTCCTGTGAAAATACCATTTCATGTTGTATAAACAATCATCAAAATATTTATAGACATCAAATGTCAACTGAAAAGCACCAAATCAGAACTTTGGTAAATACATGCCATTCAAGCAGGAACTTCATGCATTGAAGTCAAGATCCAAAGGAGGAATCTCAGAGCAAAAATTTCCTTTATAGTTTTCTAATTTATTCAGAGAAGCATATTAGTGCATGTAAAAATATTTAATGTATCAACATTCTAGAAGAGTTTTTTGTTAGTTTTTAGTTAAGTTTCTTTAAGTAAAGCCAAGAATATAGACTATTCATACAGCAGTGAGCGAATGGGACCTCATTTAAAAAAAAAAAAAAGCCTTCAACACCTACAATTAAGCATCTTGTTCTAAATGTTGTAACAGTTGCATGGCATTTCAATAACTGTGATGTACAGAACTGCTGTTGTGCTAACTTTATGTACATCTGACCAGAACTACTAAAGCTTATATGAGAAGTAAAGTTAATAATCAGAAAAATGTTGGCAAATGTGCAAACCCAAATTGTAAAAATATTTTATATTTTCTTTAAGCTATCACATTAACTTCTTCTCAAGTTATGATTCTATCTTTAAGTGAAGATTCAATTTCTAAAGTTTCTTGGAAAGAATTTGCAAACATTTGGATAAATACCATTTACCAAGCATCAAAAAGCCAAAAATATTCTCTTCTAGGATGATACCAATTCTGACTTGTACTTCATAATTTGCAAGTAGGGAACCTGTGTGACTTACCCTATTGAAGCAGTGTTCATGGTTGGGGCCATAGAAATGCTGGAGACATCTCACATTGTTTTTGTTGACGATCTTGTTGAAGAACTCATTGACATATTTGACAGGGAATGCACAGACAGCAGAGCGATTCATTGGTTCTGAGGAATCTGGCTTGCTTTGTGCAAACACCCCATAGAGAATGTCATCATTCAGGTTGGCACCTATTTGCCTAGCGAGCTGAGCCCCAGGCTTACTGACATATGCAGCTTGGAGAATATTAAACACTTCCTGCTTTGTGGATCTCTTTCTTCTCTTTTCCGTCAGAATACACTCCAGAGGCATTTCCATGTATGAATGCAATCCAGAGTCTGCGGAACAGAACCTGATTATTCTTGTGTGAAAAGTCTGGGCATCTAGAGTTTCCCTTTGGACCGTCAAAAAGTATATAAAATGGTTGCTTTCAAAGGCATGGACATACTTAATGGGGTAGGAATCTTGGAGCTCAGGTAGAACATCAATATAGGATTGGTCTGTCAAAAACTTAAAACCATCTTGCGTTTCCTTTAGCCTTCTCACTGATATTGAGTGCAGTGAATGATCTGGAAGGTAAGAAGAATTTATGGTATTGCCCACGAAGAAGTTGATGAATCGCTCCTTTTCAGACAGTAGGACTTTGGTTCCCAGGGCACTCACCACACAGTCAGGACACTGGTTGGTCTCTTCATCTGCCTGAGGAGAGTACATGCAGTGAACCTCCGACTCTATGTCCGCAGTATTGTTGGGTGGAAGGACGTGTCGCTGGCAGGTCCCTCTGTGGACACTGCCACAGCTAATGAGTTGATCGTCATAGTACGTGTCAACAAGCAGAGCCATGTTGATGTTATCTTTCCAAACACCCCCTGATAAATTGGCTTTGTGGCTGCAGTCCTGACATGGGAAACAATCTGGGTGTTCCAGCACAGGCCCAGTCTTGTACTCAGCAACCTTCTGAAGGTCTTTGTCATTTAAAACGTAAATGTAGTTAACGGCACCGAGGTAAATGTGATGTTTGTGCAAAACAACATTCTGAATGGATGTTTCTGCAGTGAAGTTAGGAAGCTGATATTGCATGTTCACATTCATCCTGGACTTTACTAGTGCCTCTTTACACTCCTCATCGCTCTTCTGTACGAAGGTAAACAGAAACACAAGAATGCCAGGTGCAAGCACAGCAGGAGACTTCATGGTGAGAATTTTATCTGCCAAAAGACGGTCAAGGCGAGAGCAGTTTAGTTGTCATTAGAAACAAAGAAGAAGAAACTGAGAGAACTATACCAGTTTGACTATTACAAACAAATCTTCCTAACTGGAATTCTTACAGTGAGTGAAAACAAAAAACTCTAGCTGGCTTCACATAGAGATGCATTGTGCAGTTGGACATGACTTTACATAGTTTTAATTTTAGAACTCAAGCCACGAACAAGTAATTTTAGAGAACCATTATAAGATGCAAACAATGTTCTGTATTAAGAACAATACAACAACTAAGTTAGACTCATTCAGCAGTGAAGTCAGAAAAATAGCACATTTCTTTCTTAACCCCTTGCTGGTTGTTTCATGTGGTTTAATATCTGTGGTTAATGACTAGGGTGGTATTTAAACTTTCTCAGTTAGTCAAGTAAAGGAACTGTGGTTCAGATTCATTTACTCTACAAATCACAGCAGGCATTGTTTCCTTGGGAGCATGTAGAATTACTAAGCTAAATTTAGCTTCCTTTTGGAAGAAAACAATCATAAATTCTAGAAGCAATATGATCACATGCTGTTTATAGGATTTTGTGTGCAGAGAAAAGGTATGGTTATAATTTGGCTATAATTGACCTATTGTTTTGGATAGACAAATGCTTAACTTAATGTAAGATCACTGGGAATGTAAAACCAGCAAGCTAAACATGTATAAAATATAATCTTTAGGACTAAAGTACTGGAATTATTTCTCAGGGAAAAACAACATATTGTTCATTACCAAGTCAAAAGCTATTTAGTTAAAAGAACGTTATTTTAACATTCCATTTTATGTGCATGGACAGTATTTCTACTAGGAAGCATGAGTGGACTTGTTATTCAGGTTTTAAAAACTTAAGGTGCACATTGTGAGTTCTACTTATAATAGTTACAGGCAGGGTTGGAAAAGAGAGGCCTTAGAAGGAACAGAAACCAAATAGCTACTACTTCACCTTCATTTTAAAAAATATGTAATTCTGACAGGACAAAAGGAGTCTCTAAAAACATACTGGGCATTGTAACTATGCCAAAGACTAACTTGAGGTCCATAAAAACACAACAGAATTCACTGTGCATGGCTCTGTGCTTGCAGTTTGGGAAATGGAACATGGCACTTACCCTTCAGTGAACTTACACTGAAGCTGAGATATGATACACATATGCAAAATACTATAGTACATGCTATTATGATTTTCTGTATAACAAAAACCAGAAGCTAAAAGCATCAAGACAGCAAAGTATGGCCTGTACTTGGGATTACTATGATCATGAGAAATATGTACAAGTCTAATACGTTTGAGATCCAGAAGAAAAGGACAATGCCTGTTTGGCTCATCACTTCATCTCATGGGCTTCATATAGAGCCTAGAACGAAGAAGGTGTTCAATAAACATATGTTGAATAAATGAGTGAATAAAAATTAAACAGTAAGTTCAAAGTCACAGAACAGATAAGTGTAGTAGCCAGAATCTGAATCCAAATCTTATTGATTCCAAAATTAAAGATAAGTTTATCCTACCAAATTGACAGGAATTACAGGCATTATTTAGGAGATAATAGAAAGTCACTGAAGGATTCTGAGGTAGAGAGTCATCTGAGCAAGGTTTTACTCTAGGAAGATTGATCTGGAGGCAAAGTGACTTAGAGCAGGTAGAACCTGGCAATGAGAAGGCCAGATGACAGGTATTATAGCCCACAACCAGGTAAAAAGGGCCAGAAGCAAGATGGTGGCCCCCAAAATAGAAAGGAAGGGATGAGTGAGAGTTATTTGAACAAATAAGATTTGACACCTAAATTGGTGGAGCACAAAAGACAAGGTAAAGGATAAGCAGTGTAATCTGGGAAAAAGTGGAATGGAACAAATTACAAAGCTAGGGTAGTCAGCAGGAGGAAGTTAGGCTAAAGATCGAAGAATATGATAAGCTGACTTTAACCATGTTGAGTTTGACGTGTTGTTGAGAAATGAGTGAAAATGATCTACCACAGGGATGACTAATAGGTTTTACACTGTTTACCAGCAAGCAGGTGTCTGAAGTAAGTGAAGAATGAAGATTCCAAGCAGATAGCATTAGTACCAAGCAACAGAGGAGAATAATGAAAATTCTGAGAAGCCTGCTCATATTGAGTAAGTAGCGCAATTGGTCTTGGGTGAGATAATATCCCTCTTGGATGAGACAGAGGCAGGCAGAAGCATGAGTGCCAAGTATCTGTCATCTCTGCATTAGAAAGAATGAAACTCCAGAACTTGATCTTAGTGGGATAAATGGGATTGTAATTGAAATAGAAACAAACTCTGCATGTTATTTGCACAGAAGTGATGGTTAATATCAAGAATGACTATGTCCCTGGAGGGACGAGGTGAAGGAAGAGAAGACAAATGAACCAGGTCTTGACAATATGCACCCTGGAAAAACTAGCGAAGGAGTCAAGGGAGGTAAGTTAGTTCAGGGAGGTGTCAAGAGAGCCAATATTGCGCTGTGTCACAGAAGGTGGGTGAAAGGCTCAGGAAAGTGGATGTAATCCATACAAAAGCTACTTGTTGACCTTCACAAGAGTACTTTCAGTAGATTCAACAGTGTTAGACACTGAATTGAAAGGGAATTTGTGATGAGGAGGTAGAATGCTTGTCAAAGGAAGGACAATGACAGTTGAGGGGACTTTAATTTGTAGGAAAGACACACTCATTTGTAGGTCTCTTTTCCTTCTAACATTTGTTGGGTATTTACTAAAGGCCAGACACTGTGGTAGATGCTGGGAATACAGAACACGGTACCTTTCCTGGAAACCTCACAGTCACTTGGTAGAGGCATGGGGTTGACAGAAATTATGGCAGTCGTAGGAAGGGCAAACAACCATACTGGAAATTATGCTAGAGTTGAGTCTTGAAGGACAATGAGGAATGGAAATTTCTAGTGGGAGAGCCATTTGTGCAAAGATACAGTGGCAAGAGAGAGTATGTGACACAATCAGGAGAAATACAAGTTGTTGAATCTAGAGAAGTGGGGAAAACAAAAAGGGCAAATGAGGGAGATAAAAGTACTTGATCAACATTCCAAGGGAGCAAAAGGAAGCATTTCCAAGAGCCCTGAAATGTAAGAAAAGCCTCTCTTTCTGAGACAGCAGGAGAGGATGAGATGTCAAAGATATAGGGACATTTAAGGAGTTTAGGGCATATGATCTCAATATCTAAAAATAAATTAGGGTATATGATCATCTGCTGAAATTGATGGTTACAGAGGAGTGACTAGGGACTTCAGGGTGTAGGAAAAAGTTTAGAATATCTACAGCAGGGTATGCAAACTAAAGTCAGCAAGAAATGAAAGAAAGGATTGTATAGTAGCTTTTAGGGCTTCCTGAAGATAAGACAAAATGTATATGACTTCCTCTTCACATTCATGAGATATGGAAAAAAACCAAGAAAGAAGGTTAAGGACACAATGATTTTCAGGATCCAAATGAAGGTATCTGATTAGGGGATATAGGCTTTAAAGGCTACAAAATTATAGTTGGACCAGAGGGCAAGGCAGAGCTTCATTAAGGAATAAACCATGTAATAGTAAAAATAACATGTACTGAGTGCCTACACCATGTGCCAGGCATTCTGCTGAACCTCTGATATTACTCTTCATAAACCCCTGTGACTTAGGAAGTATTACTATTCTCCATTTCTAAACAAGCAAACTTGCCAAAAGTCACACAGGTAGAACCAGATTCGGTCCCACATCTGGCTGACAGGAATCTGTAGAGTCTGTTGAATGCTTCACTAACACTGAAGCAGCTTCCTGAGCTAAGAGGGAGAGTGCACCGGAGCAGAAGCGAGACAGAGCTCTGGTTCTGGCCCTTTCCCTCTCTAGGTGTGCGACTTTAGACAATTCATTCATTCACCTCTGAGTCCCAGGGTCCAATGGCCTCACATGACTGCTCTAAGTATCAAAAAGAGATCTCATCTTTGAAAGCAATTTGCTCGGTTACATAGCATATGTGTGTGTGTGTATACATACATATATATATATATATATATATATGTATGTATATAAAACTATATGATTCTTACATGTGTACATATATTTATAAACACACATAAATGTGCTGTTTTTGTATATAATTCTCATTAATTTGAAATACACTAGAAAATTTTTGGCGCTGGTGGTGGGAGTAGCAGGGATTGTTAAGAAAAGGATTCAAGACAAATTGTCCTATTAGAGGACAATACAAACTACAAATATGTGCCTAAACCTTCTAGAATATATTACGTAGAAAAATTAAATGCAATTCTCAAAATGGTATCACTGTATCTACTGAAATTGGAAATATTAGTCTAATACATAATTTATCACTGTATTTTCTCTAGAAAACTAATAAGAGAAGAATATAAATGAACTATCACTGCCAAAGGAACAAAAAAAGCACTACAACCAAACTGCATCTTAATTGATGCCCATTAATAGTGTGGAGTGAGAATGACTTTTTTCTTCTAGGCTTTTTGAGGGAGCCTTCAAAACGATCATTTAAAAAAATATGAGGTATTTTATTATGTTTAAAAAACAGGTTCATATCTTAAGGTTGGTACGTAAGTCTTTCATGATGCTAAATCTCAATCAACTAGAATCCAAGAAAATATAAAAATACATTAACGGGTTTCTTTGTTATCTTGCTTAGTGAGATGGCAAATCATAAGAAAACCAGTAGAGAAGGAGAAAAAAAAAATCTACTTAACGAAAAAACCATGCAGAATACCTCTGGAGTTAGTAACTCAGTCTCTTATACTTTCTTTACATTCTCTTGATAGCAAATACTGATGCAGTTTTTCAGGTTGAGAAATCAAAGGTTAATTTTTTAAAAAAATTTATTAAAGCAAAAATACAGGACTAGGGCCCATGTCAACAACAGAACTTTAAATTAAAATATGGGTTTCTGTTTACTCCACAGATAAAAAGAAAACAAACATCCTGTTTTACTGATCATTCCAATTAATTAAGGTCCCCATTAACAACGGTGTATATTGGTCAGATTAGATCATCTCCGGGAAATGCTTGTGTCCTTCACAAGTAGTGGAGGAATACTTCTGGAAATATATGTTGCTGAGCCATACACCCTGATGATGCTGCCAGTTAACTTATATCTGAGTGACTGAGTGCACAGGCTCTGGAGACAGACTGCAGGGTTTGAGTCCATTCGCTGTCTATGTGACCTTGGGTAAATCTTTCTGAGCATCTATTTTCTCATCTGAAATATGGGAGTGATTACAGCACCTCTCTCGTGATGGTCACTCTGAGAGGGGGATTCAGTGAATGAATGCTTATAAACCTCTATGAGCAGTGCTTGGCACACAGTAAGCCAATAAATATCTCTATTATTCTTTGTTCACGTGTTCAACTAATACTTTTCGACCATGTAGTGTATTCCAGATGCTGTGCAGAGTGCTGAAGATACAAAAATAAGTAAAACACTTTCAAATTGTGAGATCTCAAATTAGTCAAGGAAACAAACAGACGACAGTTTAAACTCAACATGGAAATGTCTATGGGAGCCCCTCAAGGGAAAATTAGCCAGGTTAAGGGAGTCAGGCAGGTCTACCAGTCAATCAGTCGTGGTCCTTTCCTCACAGCGCACTCACAATAGTGAAGCTCAGCATGCGGTTCAGGGGCATTACCCTGAGTGTTGGTTGTGGCAGTACCGCTACATAGTTGTACGACCCCAAAGCACTCACCCAGTTGCTTTGGCTTTAGCTGCTTTCTTATTTGCAAAATTATAGTGTTGAACAAGTTGTGTGATGGAGTCCTCTGGAAACAGCTAATGGGAGCTTATCGTGTTGGGAGCATCTCTTCCCAACTCATGTCCAGTGACCTCATCTTGGTAGCTTCACATCGGCCGTGGTGGGAGTATTTACACCATAGAAGTTGGCAAACACTACAAATCAGAGCCTTCCCCCCACGGAGGGATGGTTATTAAATACCTACAAGCATACCCCTGGGTTGAACTGATGAACTTTTGAAGTATATTCCAACTCTAATAATATTCAACTCTGAGGTTGCTTTTCTACAACTATGTTTTACTCCAATGCCATTGAATTGGCATTTCTTTTCCTTCTCTATCATCTGCCAGATCAGGCTGTGTGAGCAATTTTAATATTTATGTTGGGAGTGACTCCAAAAATACTTTCATCTTTCATATATTTTTGCCTTGATATATTTACTCCTGTGATATGCTTGGATCAGGCTTTCAATATAAAATGTCTTTTTACTGTTTGCTTTTTCTTTCTTTCTGAAATAGTGCTGGCCATTTAACCAACTTTGAGTTCCTTACTAAAAGGAACACGTAAAGATGATTCAAACAGACTGACTAATTCATTCTCTTAAAATGTCATGCACATAGCAGGTGAAACTGAATCATTCATAAAACATTTCTTTATTTCTTTTCAGTTGATACTTAAGATAATCTCACTGGCAATGTATTTCCTGGGAGTGATTATCTCAATGGCACCTTTGTCATTAAAGTTTTCGTATTTAGGGGTATTTCCTTTAAAGAGGACTGCTCTATTAGCTACAAATACTAGCTTAACGGAAAGGTAATACCACCTACTCAACTCTGTATGCCATCTATCTACCTCTAGTTTTCTCTTCTGGAGAAGGAAATGGCAACCCACTCCAGTACTGTTGCCTGGAAACTCCCATGGATAGAGGAGCCTCGTAGGCTGCAGTCCATGGGGTCAGTAAGAGTCGGACACGACTGAGCGACTTCACTTTCACTTCTCACTTTCATGCACTGGAGAAGGAAATGGCAACCCACTCCAGTGTTCTTGCCTGGAGAATCCCAGGGACGGGGTGCCTAGTGGGCTACCGTCTATGGGGTCGCACAGAGTCGAACATGACTGAAGCGACTTAGCAGCAGTAGCAGCAGTTTTCTCATTTATTGTAACGTGCTTACATTGGGCTTTTCATGACCTAGAAATCTAGAAATATACTTAATTCTCTAAGAATTCATTAACTACCTGAGCCTATCACCATTACTACTGTCACCATCACTGTCCTCATCAACAAAAATTTGTCTCAAAGCATATGCCTGTGTTGTGAAAGTCGCTCAGTCATGTCCGACTCTTTGCAACCCCATGGACTGTAGCCCACCAGGCTCCTCTTTCCACGGAATTTTCTAGGCCAGAATACAGGAGTGGGTAGCCGTTCCGTCTTCCAGGGGATCGTCCCAACCCAGGGATAGCCTCCAGGTCTCCTGCACTGCAGGCAAATTCTTTATTGTCTGTGCCACAGGAAGCCCCTATGTTGTAAGCAAGTACTGATGCCTCATGAAAAAATACGACAGGTGTTATGGAATATGTTTTGTAAGGGTGATACCTTTAAAACTTTGAAATGCATAAATTTGCTTTCTTTAGAAATTTTCTTAGAAATCATAATATTTTATAACTATATAGTCAGTGCTTTATATTTTACAAGATTCGGTCCATTATATAAATTCTTCTAATCTGAATGTTTTCTTAGAAGGTAAGCATTGCTCACGTTTTTTTAAGGAAGATGGAAAAATCCCATGTTTTTATGAAAAAAAATTGAGATTCAAAGAGGATAAAATATTATCTAAAATATGAAAAACATGCAATCTAGTTTTTATATTTCTATTTTTAAAAAAATATGATGCTTATTTGGACTGTTTCAAATTATTTGTATTTCCTAGAAAAGATTTCTGTTCTAAAGGCACAATATTTTGAAAAAATTTTCTGTATTTACTTGCACAGCCCCGACTCGCTGTACTACTGGCAACTCTTTTGAAAGCTCTCCCCTATCTGATGGGGCTATCAATCACCTCCTCACCTGAAGGTGAGCTTGGAAACCAGGCTGGTCTGTTAGTGAATTCTATTCCTTTGACCCAGAGCCTGGTCATGGGTGAGCATGTGACTAAAGCAAGGCAACCAGAGTCTTTGGGGCTTAATATAGATACTGGGAGGAGATCTCTCTCTCTCTTAAAGATCACCAGCTCTAAGGATGATGTTAATTTGTAGTGTTTGATGACCATTTTGTCACTGTGTGGAAAAAGCCTGCCTCGGCATGAAAATGACCCAAGGAATAGAACATCCTAGACATGGAGAAAGGCAAGTCACTAGTGCTATTGCTGAAGTATCCATTTCTACTGGGTCTTCTTCAGCTAATGAGAACCAGTAAATTTTTCCTTTTCTCCTTTCTTTCTCCTTTTTTTATCAGCAGTTTCATTGGGATTTTTTTATTTCTTGTGCCCGAAGAAGTCTTGACCAAATAATGTCTACTCGAAGATTCTACAAACTTATGAATTCAAACTTAAGTGCACAAAAGAAGCCTTATATAAAATATTCAAGTAACTGGAAAAGATGGTTTCTTTATTTACTTGAATAATTAAGTATTTCATTCTGCATTTGGAAGGTATCTTCTACTTAAAATTTCTGAGGTGCTATAGTAGCTTTTATCCTGCTCTATAGTTTCAAATTCTTTCTCAATATTTTAACATAAAAATAGAAATAATCTATTTGATAGAAATCTTTCTATCAAAGATAGAAATAATGTATCTAAGTGAAGAGTCAGGATATAAAAACTAGAAAACACTTCAATCCTGCTTTTAAGTGTATAAAAGGGATTTATGATGATGGAAAATGGCTGAGGTCCCATATTAAGGAAATTGCAGTCATAAAAACAGTCATGGCTAAATTCTCCAGGATGACTTACCAGAGTGAAATACTAAGGAAAATTCTTAGCCTTTTCTACATTTATATATTATTTCCATTAATTTAAAAAAGGGTGCCCATAAAAACAAGGTCAAGGAAAGAAGATCCTAATAGGAGATTCCTGATAACATTTAAAATATTGTATTTAAAAAAAAAATATTGTATTTATAAACACTCATTACTTATGAAGTCATATCTTATCAAATATTAATCAAATATTTGTGAGCTTGCAATGTATACCATGCCCCTGTATAAATAGAGAGTTTCTACCCTCAAAAAGTGTACAGTCTGTGGGTTGGAAGACAGTAAGATAAATGCTAAAAATCTAAATGTGCAACCTAAATTGAAAAGTGACAGATCTACTGGCTTGTTGAAATAGCAAATTTTAAAATATGCCTAATGTAACATTTAATTCTTAGGTCTAAAGTTTTAACACTTAAGTGTTATTATCATCAATAAACCTAGCTGACTTCAGAAAGATAAAATAATACACGTCAAAAATCCTTTCCAATGTAGCCAGACACTACCTTGACGATGATTTCTAACAGTAAGCCAAAGAGACCTAAGGAGTCTTCATGATTTTTCCCCACATGACTACTCTTTTATATGACCACATTTAAATGAGTCAAAATACACATGATTTAATTTTATGTCTAATATTTACAGATTATTTTGCTTGACAGCATTGTTCCCAATAACTCATAAGCCTTCTGGAGAAGAGGGCGTGTGTAGTGGAGACAGTACGGGCTTCGGGGTCATCACACTTCAATGTGATGTGAATCTGGGCTTTACCATTTACATACCTTCTGACCCCGAGTGTCAGTTTCTTCATCTAAAACATGGGAATAATAAGGGTACACATCCATGGGTTGGACAGGAGGGTTAAAGATAAATTAGGAGACACTGGAATTTGGCATTCAATAAATGCTGCTTTTATGCTCATCTTCCTAAGTTGTGTCTTAGCCAGTTTCTCCCTACCCTCATCAAAAATGAGGAACTTGGCATAGTCCACTGGGTGAGCCCACTCCAAATACTTGCCGACTGTTTCATCACCTTAGCCCTCTCATCCACAGTTTAAATAGTGTTATTTCTTATTTTTCCACCCTTGGCCATCTTGCAGTTTTCCTCTTAAGTTATTTCAAGTTCCTGAAGTCCTTCTTAAATTGTACTCTAAGACAAAGGCCACTGTAAGGGCCTTCCACACTAACACAGAACAACAAACAAGGAACTGGTGTGTGTGTGTATGTGTGCTAGTCACTCAGTTGTGTCTGACTCTTTGCGACCCCATGGACTGAACCCCAGGTTCTTCTGTCCATGGAATTCTCCAGGCAAGAATACTGGAGTGGGTTGCCATTTCCTTCTCCAGGAAGGAACTCTTGCTTTACCTCTTTAAAGAAAAGTAAATCCACATCACCACTGAGGCTTAGCAAATGAGTATACAGAATGTTTAGTTAAATTGAATTTCATATTAAACAATGAATAAAATTTTAGTATAATTATGTCCCATGAATGTATACTACATGACAGTATGAGTTGTAAGCAAACAGAAAAATAAGGGAATAATTACTGTTTTTTATTAACAGAACTTAGATTGAAACTATTTTGGCCAAACCTATCTATCTGTTGCAGTAGAACAGTACTTTTTAGGTTTTTATAGCACACATATGTTGCAAAAGTGCATACTTTTTGGGGGGGTTGTTGTTGCTGTTTTGATGCTGTGTGTCTAAAATATGCTGTTTCTGAAGTGATTATCAAGGTAACCTGTTCATAACAGGTGGTTTTAAATATCCTGTGAAGATATAACCATGTAAAAGTAAAGGCTTTTTTTTCCCCTAAAAATCAAGGAAAAGATTTGTGTGCTTATTACAGTCTATATGGCAACCTGTCACTGACATGAGATTTCTGAAACAGAAAAATAATTCCTATGTTTATTAGCATATTTATAATAAAAAGCTTATTAAAATTCATATATAGGTTTCTGTAGGAGAAAATAAACATGGCACAAAATGATTTTAATGTGTTATAAATATTATTTTGGTGGCTGCTCTAAACAATTACTCTTGATTATTACACAAATGTTTCTTTGAAAGTGACCCAAACAATGCTCTTACTCAGATTTTTATCTAATACTGTATCCCTTCTTCCAATAAACATTTTAAAAGTTGAAAATGGCTGAATCATTGCACAAGAAAAAGCCAACCTCCATTTTCCAGCTGTAACATATGATTGAGATCATTGTCAACTCTGATATGATACTAGTAAAGATAAAAAGAACTGAATTCCATTATATTCTCAAGATTATTCTTCACACAGTCTTACTCTGTTAGTAAATATCTTTGTCCTTTTAGGAATGGCTGAAAGTATTCAACTTCTGGGAATTAAGAATAAATGGACATTTGTTTTATCATTGTGCATATTGTTAAAAAGCCCTGTTCAGAAAATACATTGAACTGTCAGCATCTTGATTGACGGACAGCCTTTGTCCCATTAATAAGCTGTAGGTCAGGTAAGAATGTTTCACTGCCCTTGAAAATGTGAAGATTAAACTTTCAATACTGAAGTGCTAAGATTCTTGAAATCCCATAAAACTATTTAAAAATATTTTTCGGCCTAATGGAAAGATGCAATTTTATAGTTCAGATTGTGCAGAAGGGCTATCAGATTTTGTTCAATTAATCCAGAAATCCTGAATAACTCAAACCCACAGGTCACATTTGAGAAACATCTAAGTAAACGAATTAAATTAAAAAAAAAAAAAGCCTAGCAATCTTCTCTGGTTGCACTCAATTACAGGATTTGATTAGGAAGAACCTGACTGAACGACCGGTCTGCATGTGAACCACTGAAGGGAGACACGGAGAGGAAGCCGGTACATTACTCATTAATGAATCAGACATTTCCCTCCCTCAGTGGTTGAAAATGCTCTCAGTATAAGACACAGTGAATTCCAAATGGGGAGAGCTGTGCTCAGGAGTGAGTTTATATAACTGATTAATCTCTTCCGGTGTTACCTAGAGCAGAAATCAAATGCCTGCAGAGGAATGCTGGTGGTAAGTGGGCCTATTTATGTCATGGCCACTGTCACATAGAGAGCAGCACCCAGGGTAAGACAGAAGAGGAGACACATAAGAATGCCAAAGGCCAGGCTGTGACCTTGAAATATGGAGTGGTCAAGCGAGGGGGGTGCTCTCCTTTACCACTATTTGCACTTAGTTCTTAGGGTAAGTCTGAATTTTATTTTGCTCACAGATGACAACTTTTCTGGAAATCAAAGTTACCAAGTAGACTCTCTAGCACTGAAGTGAACCAGGGACACTTTTCAAGGTGAATTTTGTCAGTATATAACATTTTCTTCTCAGGCAAAGTATAGAAAAGCTTTTAGAAAACATGAAAATAATGTGAATGGAAGAAATAACAAAACTGGCCACATTTTGTATAAATGTGGATTCCTTGGTAAAAATAATGCAATTCTGTGTTGAGAGAAAACAGCGTGTAAATATCACTACACTGAGATCAATAATCAGAGAATAAAAGATCCAAATAAAACCTTCCACAGAAATCTTAAACTTTTAAATAAAGAGTGCCAAACAAAGCAATCCTCGTAAAAATAGAACAGAAAAGTAAGAACAGAATCCAATATCTGAACCTCAGTAAACACTCTGCATCTTTGAAAAATCAATAAACCAAAAGGTTAGGACAACTTAAAAACAAGTGTGTTCAGGATTGCATTTATATAACTGATCAAGGGAAAATAATTCAGAGCAGCGTATGTGTGTTTGAGGGAGAGAAACAGAGAAGAGGTCAAGATATCAAAAAACTTGCTAACCATACAGGTGCTGCCCACTGCTTGGCAGTCCCAGCCTCCTGTCCCACACACTGCCCTCTGGGCTGTGCATTCCAGATGGATGCACATCTCTGGAGAAACATAGGGAAGGTAAACCACGGTAAAGGAAGGGGCCACAGAGTATTTCAGAGTGAAGTTATTACTATATCGGATAAGCTGGAGTTGCAAAGGGACAGTCAAGGCAGGAGACAGATACTCTGGACAGAGACAGCTATGCAGATGCAGTGGGGAGAATGTGCAGGGCTGTTTAGGATGCTGTAACTGGCACAGAAGCTGTGTGGGCTGGGCTAGGTGTGGTTGAAGTTGGAAGGTTAGGCGGGGCACATCACAGAAAGTCTTACACATCCTGCTGAGGAGTCTGCCCTCTTTTAGTAGTGGAGAGTTCCTCAGAAATTTTTATCAGGACATGGAAACCAGCCTACTTATAACTGTGATTAGACAACTTTGGTGACAGTGTGGTGAATGGATTGGAGGGGAGAGGAGCTAGAGGCCAGAAGACATAACAGAAGGTCACCGCATCTTCCCAGGCAATAGAGGATGAAGACTTCCAATAAAGCAAAGACTCCTAGATCTGTATCCTCATCTCTTTATGTCCAGAGAGTCCAGAAGTCCATCTCTCAAGCATAAGCTTTGTATGTTTGCAGCTACTTTTTAGAAAGTACTTATTTATTTATTGGCTGTGTCCTCATTGCTGTGTGGAATTTTTCTCTAGTTGTGATGCATGGGCTCCTAGTCGCAGTGGCTTCTCTTGTTGCAGAGCATGGGTTCTAGGGCACGCGGGCTCAGTAGCTGCATTTCTTGGGCTCTAGAGTACAGTCTCAATAGTTGTGGCTCACAAGCTTAGTTGCTCTGAGACATGTGGGATCTTTCTGGATCAGGGATCGAACCCGTGTCTCCTGCATTGGCTGGTGGATTCCTTACCACCGAGCCACCACAGAAGTCCTGTTCAATAGCTATTTAAGACTAAATTTGACAAATATTAAATGAGAGCCTAATATATGCAAGATGTGTCGGGGTATATCAGTAAACAAAACAAACATGCCGGCTGTCGTGGAATGTACTTTGTGGCAGGTGGTTCCAGACAACAAATACATAAAGCAGTTAAATCAGTCATGTAGTATATTAGAAACTGATGAATAAGTATTGAGAAAAAATGCAGGGCTCCATGTGAAAAGTATTCATATTGTTTGTTAAGTGTTCTCAACAAATAAAGCAGTTTCAGAATGTGAATAAAAGAAGCTGATGAATGTTACTAGCAAAAAAAACCCCCCAAAACAGCGTTGGAGGATGAAGAATGCACAGCACAGGGGCCAGTAAGCCTGTACCTCAGTGACTAGGAGATTGTGTCAGAAAAGACAAAGAATCAGAGCAAGCAGGACCTTGTAGTCTTGAGCTTTTATTGGAGTGAAATGTGCAGCCATCGCAGAGTGGTGAACCAGGAAGTGATTAGATTTTAATGGAATCACTTTGACTAGGTGTGAGATGTTTCCGGTGGCAGGGGGTGGGGTAGTGCTAAAATGGAGACATGAAGCCGTTAGGGATCGGGAAGCTGCTGTAATGTCCAGGTGAGTGATGGCGGTCGCCTAGGCCAAGAGAAAGGAATGATGAGAGGTGACTGAATCCTGATTATATTTTGAACGCAGAGCTAAAAGGATTTGCAGATGGATTTGGAGATGAGGTGTGTGAGGGAACAAGGAGTCAAGAACAAGCTAAGAGGTTTTGGCTTTGGTAAAGGGGGAGTGACTCTGCCCGCCACGACACTGAGCAGGAGGGTGGGGCGGGTCTGGCACGGCTGTGTGAAGATGGGAAGTTTAGTTTTGTTCATGCTTGAGAAACTTCTTAGGCACCCAGAATGAGATACTGAGTTTGCACTTGGATATTTGAGCCCTGGAGTTAAGGAGAAAGATCTGGACTAGAGACTTAAATTAGAAACCTGTCTGCATATTAATGGTATGAAAAACCGTGACATGAATGAGACCACCAAGGGAAGGTGTGTAGGGAATGGAGAGAGAACTGTGTGCTGGGGCACACCAGCGCCAACAGGTTGGTGAAAAGGGGTGACTAAAAAGGAGCAGTTGGATAGACCTTCTGGCACCTCCATCTACTCCCATGATACTTGTTCTGCCGCTCCATATCCTATCTCCATTCCCACATTCCCATCATGCCTAACTCCTCCCTTCAGGCATTTTAAATACCCGTATCTATCCACCTGTATCTATTCCCAGGGCAGTATCACTTCTTGCTTGTATTTACTACTTGATCTTCCTTCTCCCTTCTTATCCTTGATCATCCATTCCCCAATGAAACAGATATCTTTCTAAAAAGATGGCCTGATTATATCATTTTTTTATGTTTAAAAATAGATCAACTCCTTAGCACAGCTTAAAAGAAATGCATGATGTGGTTTCTGCCTAATTCTCCCACCTTGACACTTGCCATCACCTCCCTAGAAATCCAGGCTCCAGCCATCCTGTCTTTGTATGAATTGTTGAAGCAAGCCATGTGCTCTCCTACTCTGGGTTTCAGCATGTAGATCTCTCTTTAGGGAACACCTCTGTCCTCACTTTCAACTGGTTAACTCTGTCTCTTCAAGTCTCATCTTAGGAGACACTTTTAGGAAGACTTCGCCAATGCCTCTCTTGCCCTTTAGGATGGGATTAGGAACTCTCCCAAGTGCTACTACATCAATCCTGCCTTTCCCTTATCTAGACTTTATAATGTTGTATTGTAATTTACTTATTCATAACTCCCGCCAGGCTACAAGCTCCATCTTTAGCCCTTGGCATAGTGCCACTGGGCTTCCCAAGTAGCACCAGTGGTAAAGAGCCTACCTGCCAATGCATGAGACTTTAGAGACACAGGTTCGATTCCTGGGTTGGGAAGATCCCCTGGAGGAGGGCATAGCAACCCACTCCAGTATTCTTGCCAGGAGAACCCCCATGGACAGAGCAGCCTGGTGGGCTACAGTCCACAGCTTCGCAAAGAGCTGGACATAACTGAAGCAACTTAGCACAGCAGATAGTGTCATTCATGGCACTTTATAAGAATCTGTTGAAGAATAGATAATGGAATAAATTAATAAATGAAAAGAATGATCCTAAACAAAAACCCTGGCAATATGGATAGGATAGAAAGAAAGGACTAAATTAGAAATTTATGTGACAGTGATTCAACATGGATTTTGACCAGAAAGGAGACTGAGAAGTCAAAGATGACTATACAATGTCTCTCTTGTATGTAATAATCAAAGGTAAGGAAAATAGGTAGAGAAGAGTTTTGGAGCAAAAATAATACTTCAGTTAATAACTGAGGTTATCTGTTTGTTATTCAAGTGGCAGTGTCTTTAAGGTGGTTAACAACATGGGCATAGTGGTCAGGAGAAAAGAGGGAGTCAGAAATGACCCATGAGTGTATTTGAAGTCATGGAGGTAAGTGATATCACCTGTGGACACATTCAGTAAGAGAAAGGAGGGATTCAGACGAAACCCTGAAGAGGACCAGAATATAAACTTTATATCTAAAGGCCAAAAAAAAAAAAAAAAAAAGGTTTGAGTGGCATTTCAGAAGCCTGAAGAGAAATTTCAAGAAAGGAAAAGCAAGATGTATAGTATCAGATCTCATAGAAGGGTCAAGTGGTATAAAAGAACTATCTGTCAGATTTGGCAATGAGGTTTCCAGTGTTTAGAGGATACTTTCTTGAGTGTGGGGAACAGAATGCTTGAGTTGAATCAGTTAAAAAATGAATGGCAGTAGAAAAAAATGAGTTAGAGATTTTCAAAAATTCTTTAAAGGATAAGGTAGAAATAGGAATGAATACTTTAGGTAACTGTATATTAAGGATCTTATCAGGTGTGTGACATATGTGTTTTCTTTCTTCCTAGAAGAAGCAAGTTGAGTAAGGGCTGAGTGAAAAATGATGATAGAGGCTTTAAAGATGAGAGGGGTTGGTAGGGAAGGTGGGACAGATGCAGCAATGTGCTCAAAGATGTGGGGAAGAACGAGATCAAGACCATAAGTTGAAAAGACCATTTCATCATCTCACACAGAAGCAAGGAGGTAATAATGAGTGACACGGAAACCATTTAGGATTCTGTTTACTCTTTAAATTATAAGTGAAGATACTACACTGAGAAGGGGAGCCAAAGAGATTCAAGAACTTGAGGGAATAATGGAAGCTTGTAACCACTAGTGAAAGTCACTCAGTTGTGTCCAATTCTTTGCGACCCCATGGACTATACAGTTCATGGAATTCTCCAGGCTAGAATAATGAAGTAGGTAACCGTTCCCTTATCCAGGGGATCTTCCCAACCCAGGGATCAAACCCAGATCGCCCGCATTGCATGTGGATTCTTTACCAGGTGAGCCACCAGGGAAGCCCAATCATTGGAGTGGGTAGCCCATCCCTTCTCCAGCACATCTCCCCAACCCAGGAATCCAACCAGGGTCTCCTGCATTGTAAGCGGATTCTTTACCAACTGAACTAAGAGTGAACTTTAAAAAGTCCAAAATGCACTTTCATATCTGTTAGGAGAACATTTCCTTCTGTCAACAACTTCTGCTTTCGCTGCTTCTTTATATATATATAAAGTGACAGAATCTAAAATATTTATTGTACACTTTTACACTCAATTAAAAAACTAGCTAGGGTAATATTTTAGGTCCAGAGTTTCATATAGGCTCTAAATGATTCTCTCTGTCTGCTGTCTATCTTAACTAGGTAGTAGTCAGGTCACAGGCTCACTTTGGATAGTGTTGGAGGGATTCTGCCTGAATGTGAAGCCAGAGTCAAATGACAGTTACTCAACTAAGACTCCCAGAGGAGCATAAAGACAGAAAGTGAAGACAGCCCCCAAGGGAAGCTTTCCTCAACTCTTAGACAATGAAATCTAGAACATGAGAAGTACAATTCTTACACATATTCCAGCATGAATTCTGTGCAATTGAAACCCAAAGAAGTGGTCTCAAAATAATATTTGCAAGAAAAGCTAATATATGTCCATTGCAAATGATATCCCAAATTGAAAAATAACTATGGATATGGTTTTAAGGGCTATAACTCTTGATTCTAACAGTAATAGATGCATTACAATACCTTGATACGCTTCCCTCATAGCTCAGTGGGTAAAGAATTTTCCTGAAATGCAGGAGACCTGGGTTTGATTTCTGGGTTGGAAGATCCCCTGGAGAATGAAATGGCAACCCACTCCAGTATTCTTGCCTGGAGAATCCCGTGGACAGAGGAGCTTGGCAGGCTATAGTACATGGGGCTGCAAGAGTTAGACATGACTTAGTGACTAAACCACCAACCACCACAGTTCTAAGGACCATAACTTTTGGTTCTAACAGTAATGGATGCATTATAATACCCTGATACACTAGAAAATTTTAGTAAAAATGGTGTAAAACATTTGTAAGTTTGGTTTTTCTTTTAATACTCTATAATTTGTTCTGAGAACTCAATTTCATTTAGTGTTCTTGAGTAGCTAAGAGAGTGCATAGAACATGCCTCTGACATGCAGAATCAAAGTTCTTTCTTCTTCTGCTACACATTCCTGTTATTCCTACTGGTAGCTAAGAGTAGGATAGACTAAGAGGCTTGATTTAGAAATGGCTAGATGATAGTTTATCGTTTCTCCGAGAATCAAACCACACATGACAGAATTGGAGGAAGTTTCGACTTTGCTTATCATATGCCTACCATTTTCCTGTGAGCTTCCCTTGATCCCAAACACAGTTTTGACCAACTTTTTTCCTATTCAGAAGGTGGCAGCCTGACTCCTAATGGGACACTCCATGACTTGCAATGCACCCAAATCCATGACCCTTAAGCGTATCCACCCACCTCTCCCTTCCTTTAACCTTGCTGACCCAATGCCCTGGCAAAACCTGCAGGTCTTCTCTTTCATTATCTATTTCCTATACTCGCAGCATGAGAGTTATTGCAAAAATGTCTTAAATTGAGTCACATTTTCCAAATGAACAAATACAGAAGCATTTGACTACGCATTTACCAGGCTGTGAGACCTTTAGAGTTTAAAAAATCCCCTAAGTGAGAATGTATACAAACACATGAATATATAATTATTACTGATGGTTTGGTCAACCATTGAAATAGAAATTAAGAATGTCAAAACTATACAAATAAGTTATTCCTTATACACTGTTATCTACAAATAACGAATTCAAACAAATTTCAAAACAAGTTTAATGATAATATATGTAGTCAGCAAACTTTCAGATTAACCTAAAGAAGCCTCCATTTCAAGACCATAGTAGCACAGATTTCCTTTTTGTCCCCACCAAGATATGTCAAAAAAAATAAACAAAAACCAATAAATCAAATTCTGGCACCCCAATGTCATACAGAAACAACACACTTTTGACCAGGAAAGCTTTTCTGGGGACAAAATGAGATGAGCTGTTAGAAATTCACAACATGGTATCAAGAAGAATGTCAATGACCATGATTCAGTTCTATGCCTTCATCTAAATACCACTTTTTTTCTTTCAAAGAGAAATTACTGTCTCCATAGCCTTCAATACTCTAATCATGTGCATTTCAATTGCACTTAAAGCTACATGTTTATTCCAAGTCTATATGGGAAGTCTAGTTACCAGAAAATACACACTCATAAAACAGGAAATCTTAACTACATTAAGAAATCTAACTACAGTAAGAAGGTATTTTCCCCCACACAATAGAGTTCAAAGACGTGACATCTATGCAATTTGTAGCAAAACTAAACACTACTATTATTGTGGAGTACCCCTCTCTCCCCTCTTATATTATGGCAATTTATGATTATAGCTATGTTTTCCAAGCCTGTTTGAACTTGCTGCTCTTGCTTACAGATACAAATGACCTGCCCTTTGCTGTGCAAAACTTTCAATCAGTAAGCATGTCAAGGCGGATGGAAGGATGGCAGGAACAGTAAAAGGGGAAAAAAATCAATTTTTAGAAAGAATATGTTAACAACTGAATATTTAATCAAATTAGCCTAGAAATTCCTTCCTATTTTCAGCACTCTTTGTAAGGCTGTTTCTTCATGGTACAGAATGAATTTCAGTAAGTGTCATATATTTAGTTAAATGGTTTATTTTAAAAATTTGTTGAATCAGGTCACTGACTCAGAATAGATCTCATTCCAAGATATGACAGATGGATATTGATATTGAATAAAAAGATTGACATTAGCTGGAAGGTTCTGGGTAGAATTCATTCACTTAATATTTAACAAAATATTTACTGAGCATCTACTATATGCCAGGATAAAATGATAAACATTTGGACTTTATATTACAATAAAAAAAGAGGAGTTGTTCCAAAATAATTTCCTTGGGGTTAGTAAGGATTACAATGGAATACCAATAGTAAGCAAGGTCTTTAAAAGCACTTACATTTTCCACATTGCATCAGAAAAATGCATTAGTACTCATTCAAACATCCATTTTGTCATGGTTGCAGGATTTTAGACCTAAGTCAGATTTTTTGAAGATGCTGTTTACTGACCCTTAACAAAAACCAACTTCCTATTTTTCTGGAACAAAATGGGGCTTACATTATTTCAAAGATTTCTTAGACATCAAAGAGCTTAGAGAGACATACAGTTTATGGGTAATGATTTAGGATTTAGTGAATCAAAAACACAGGGATTAAATTTCCTTTAAAAGACCCCTAGGTTTAAATTTTAAGAGCCAAAATGTTGGTTTAAACATACTTTACTCCTGAGAAAAGCCAAAATTTATTTTTAAAGATAGTCTGAGTTATCTTACGGACCTAAAACTTGGCTAGGTTTTACTTTCCCACATGGTTAGGCCTCAAAGGAGACAACCTGCCTTCTACTAAGCAAATTTACTCCACCTCTCTCTGATTTGTAAAGACACATTATTTCAAATCTCTAGCTCTGAATGTTCTTGATATTTTCAAGAAAGTATTAAAAACCAGAAAAATCCCATAATCTTATTGAACAATTGAAGTACATTTTAATTCCTCCAAGTCAATTCTTTTTTTTACATACCACTTTAAATCTGGACCCAAGACTCTAGGTGCTAGATTCAGAATTCTAACTATCAAGGAACAAGAGATCATTTCAAAACAGGAAAAGGCCACTGATCTTAATATGTGCACAGCTTCATGATATATTATTATATTTGCATTTAAAATAGTAGGAAGAAATACAGTACATAATCTTCCGTTCTAACACAATGGCCTTCCGGAAGGCCGCTAGCCTGGGTATTTCACTGAGTTTTTAGGATTAAAGGAAACAAGTTAGTGCACAACCTATGAGCTTTTATTCCTTTGGAAAAAATAGGTTGCAACACTGGTCTGAGGGCTTTTAAAAGGCATTCGAAAGCAGCACAGTGCACGTTTTGAATTTCAGTAGTAGAGGAATAACAACTGGTGAAGTTCAGACAGATCGTAAAAAACAGAACAAAGAAAGCACCAGTATTCCAAACAGAGAGTTTATTCTGAATGAGAACATGGAAATAAAATGTGAAATATACACATAAATTTATAATGAATTTAGATTTCAAAAAAATATTGCTGTAGTTTAAGAATGAAATAACTGTACTACTCTTTAGTTTAGAATATACACAGTTTGATAGTATGTGGGTTGATGAGTTTAGGGAAATAAGTATGTGCCAATAAATATGATGAATTAAAGAATATCTCTTTTTAAAATTGCTAAGCCAATTTTCCAGTGAGGTACCACGCCTGAGACCTCTAAAGATAAAGTACTTTACAGAGCGGTCTGGGGTTCTTTGGCCACGCATGCTGCTGAATTAAACAGTATCTGAAGTTAAGACATGGGACCACTTGGCAGGCAGAGCTGTGGCCAGGATGACAAGCGAGACCACCAGTAGTTAAAGCTGGCCTGCAGACACTTTGGCTCTCTAGCTTGCACAATTTTAAAGATATTGAGTCAACATTTTAAAATTGAGAGATTTCTAGGTTTAAAAATTCTGAAAGACACCACATGGTTCCATGCCACTCACTGAGCCTCACAGCAACTCTGATGATGCCGAGCAGAGTGGCTGCCCCTCTTCAGATTAGTTCAGTCGCTCAGTCATCTCCGACTGAGACCCCATAGACCGCAGCACGTCAGGCCTCCCTGTCTGTCACCAACTCCCAGAGTTTACTCAAACTCATGTCCACTGAGTTGGTGATGCCATCCAACCATCTCACCCTCTGTCGCCCCCTTCTCCTCCTGCCTTCAATCTTTCCCAGCATCTGGGTCTTTTCAAATGAGTCACTTCTTTGCATCAGGTGGCCAAAGTATTGGAGTTTCAGCTTCAGCATCAATTCTTCCAGTGAATATTCAGGACTGATTTCCTTTAGGATGGACTGGTTGGATCCTCTTGCAGTCCAAGGGACTCTCAAGAATCTTCTCCAACACCACAGTTCAAAAGCATCAATTCTTCAGTGCTCAGTTTTCTTTATAGTCCAACTCTCACATCCATACATGACTACTGGAAAAACCATAGCTTTGACTAGACAGACCTCTGTTGGCAAAGTAATGACTCTCTTTTTTAATATGCTGTCTAGGTTGGTCATAACTTTTCTTCCAAGGAGCAAGTGTATTTCAATTTCATGGCTGCAGTCGCCATCTGCAGTGATTTTGGAGACCCCAAAAATCGTCTCTCACTGTTTCCCCATCTATCTGCCATGAAGTGATAGGAACAGATGCCATGATCTTAGTTAGTTTTCTGAATGTTGAGTTTTAAGCCAACTTTTTCACTCTCCTCTTTCACTTTCATTAAGAGGCTCTTTAGTTCTTCTTTGCTTTCTGCCATAAGGGTGGTGTCATCTGCATTTCTGAGGTTATTGATATTTCTCCTGGCAATCTTGATTCCAGCTTGTGCTTCATCCAGCCCAGCATTTCTCATGATGTACTCTGCATATAAGTTAAATAAGCAGGGTGACAATATACAGCCTTGACATACTCCTTTCCTTATTTGGAACCAGTCTATTGTTCCGTGTCCAGTTCTAACTGTTGCTTCTTAACCCGCATACAGATTTCTCAGGAGGCAGGTCAGGTCGTCTGAAGAATTTCCCATCTCTTGAAGGATTTTCCACAGTTTGATGTGATCCACAGAGTCAAAGGCTTTAGCGTAGTCAATAAAGCAGAAGTAGATGGTTTTCTGGAACTCTCTTGCTTTTTCTATGATCCAACGGATGTTGGCAATTTGATCTCTGGTTCCTCTGCCTTTTCTAAGTCCAGCTTGAACATCTGGAAGTTCATGGTTCACATACTGTTGAAGCCTAGCTTGGAGAATTTTGTGCATTGCTTTGCTAGGACTGTAAAAGGGTTAGTTTTACTCATTTAGGTTACCTGTTTACAAATCTTTATACAGGATATAGACAAAACACAAGTGGGGAAGAAGAAAAGAAGAAAATTCAACACACTGATTTAACACTGGAAACGGAAAAGGAAGGACAGAGAGAAGGCAAGAAAAGAAGTACATAGCAGACAGAAGTTGTAAGTCATCAGCAACTGCCTCCTTTGCTGTCTCCAGATTTATATTATGAAAGAGATCTGTGACAAAGGCTGTTGAGTATTACTCTCATCAAATTCCATTAGGCCAGGCTCACAGTGTAGAAAATAAGAAGGAAAATTGTCTGAATGGAGCAATATCCCAGATCAAGGATGAGGTGTGGGAATAAATGCAAGAAAATATCATGGTTCTCTTCTTTCATAGTCCTCAAACCAAGGGATATGGGTCTCTCCTTCAACCTCACCTTTGAGGCTGTACGGAAGTATGGCAGGCACTGTCCCAGTACTTCCCATAAATGACCAAGGAGTCCATGTACAGCTGTGCACTGCGTAATTTCAGAGAGAAAAAAAATGAGAATGACACTCTCATGGAACGCAAAGGAGAGGTCCTGCTCCAGATACCCAGATGCTTCATTCTTTCATTTCCTTTAGGTTCTAGCTCAAAGGTCACCTTTGAATTAAGGCGTTCTCTGACCCACTACTGAATTTTTCAGTCACCAGTCCATTCCTTCCTATCGTACTACTCTCTCTACTTTATGCTTCCTTATATCTCTCATCACCACCTCACATACATTTTATTTCTGTATTTTATTTAATTTGCCTTCTTCAGTATAAAACAGAGCAACACGAAGTCAGAGACTTTTGTCTGTTTTATTCTTTGCTGCACTGCCAGAGTCTAGAATTATGCCTGGTAGGTGCATAACAATTTATCCTGAATGCCTAAACCCTCAAACACATTCTTAAGAGTACAAGGAACTGGCTTTCACTAGAACCTGTGATTCTTTGGCCATATTTCATAATTGCTCAGGCCAAATTTCATAATAGTCCTTTGTTATATTAGAAAGAATACTTTTCAAATCATATGGACCATTATATAACCTATATGGCTCATAAATTTTTATATAATTTCTAATTGCCTTATAGCTACAGATTTTATTATAGAAATATAAAACAACAGGAGTAACCTGTATAAACATACTTGCACAAATTTACACAGTCACAAAGAAATATGTATAGCTGGGTATGTGATTGGCTGGTTCACTGTTGTCTTTTTATTTCACTATGCTCACACCTCCTGTTACAAATGCCACACGTGTGATTTTTCTCTCAATTACATTTTATAGCTTATAAAAACACATTCTTCATTTTGTCCCTTGAAAAACAAAGTGGTCAGATTTTACTGGATGTTTTTATTGAAGCAAATCCCAGGGGGAATATACTAAACTGTTAAACACAGCTGAAAAGATATCTGAGAATGGGGTTTCTGATAGAAGTGTAGATTACAAAATTACTCACAGGTCTAATCTGATAATAGGAGAATGCCCCACACATATGAATGGAGGTCTTTCTTGATATGGTTTACTACAAAAAGAATGAGAAAGGAAAAAGAGAACTGGAAAAAAAGAAGATGAGAAAAACTCCAGAGACTAGAAATGTTATAGTCATCATTTATTACTAACTGAAGAACCCCAACATACGCCTCATTGGAAAATGATTCAGATAGTAAACCTTCCTTGACGACTGGGCAGAGGCTGTGTGGTGCCACGAAAGTAGCTTGTGGGCTAGGCTCATGCACAGTTGCCTTGTCTGTAATATGAGGAGGTTAAGATATTGGTATCAATCATGCTGATTTTGTAATGGTGTTGTAGTATCAGAAAGATGATACACTCAGAAGCAGCTTCAAATTTTTAAGTTCCAATCTTATGATTTAAAAAAAATTATCTTACTTCATGGCAAGTAGGCTGATCTCTGCTATTAAATAATATATTTTTTTTCCCTAAGGTTGTCATTCGCTTATGAGATCCCCCCCTAACAATTATGGACCTTGACTCCATTTTGCATGTGATTGATTTTTCTGAATATCTAATTTTTCAAGGGCAGATATTTCATTTCTTCCTTTTAAAAAATGTTCCTCTAGTACCAAACACATATGATGTTTAAGTTACAGTTCTTAGCTATTTTTTGCTAAGGCAAATGTGGGCCTGGCAGCAACTCTGTTAAGAACAGGGAATCAAAATGATCCTGAATTGACATTAGTCAGTATATTCATCATTTATTACTAAGAAGTGACTATTTTGCACTGAGCAAAGCCCATGGAGAAACTCTGCCCTGAGGGCTAAGTGTCAAAGACACCAGTTTCAACACACACCAGTGAGGTAAAGGAGATTAATTCCCTGGCACTTGAGTCTGCATATTTTCTCCCTTTAAGGTGGCACAATTAGGAAATTCGGTTTTCCATGAACAAACATTAGTAGCTCAAGAGAAATACTGGGGATGACAGGGAAAGGAAAGCATGGATGATTCTGGTGAACCTAATGACAGTAAAGAAGAAACCATGAAATCACTAGATATGGAAGCACAGAAGACTTGAAAGTAGCTCCAACCAAACCAAAGGGGACAGATGAGGAGGAAGGTGGCAGAGAGATGGGAGATGCTCTCAATTTGCAGGGAACTGTCATCATGAATGTGTCACCAAGGGTATCCGTACAGTCAGAGAAAGGTGTGTGTCCTGAGAGAATGTTAGCCCCCTTTTGATTATTCACCTTGCTGTGAGGGGACCACATTTGAGAAAAAGTTTCTTGAGGCTATTACAGAGATGTGCAAAAGGCAAATTAGACTAAAGCTATTTTGGACTTTTTCTTTTTACCAACAGTTAAGGAAATTGATTTTTGAAATGCATTTCTTAGTCTAATCCTCCTTTAAACAAATTTAAAATTTCAAGATTATAGTACATTGTAGTCTTAACAGGAATTTATAAGGGGTTTTCCCCTGCTTACAAAAGCATCATTTTTCTTCTACTGTAGGCTTAAAAGTTATGAAAATACTACTTATGAACTTTCATACTGACTGGCTGTGGTTTAATTTAATACATCTTTATCATTCAGAAAAACCTCATCCACTAATTCTGAAGGGACACAGAGTATGTTTAATGTAAACTTCTACTGTGATGTATTAAGAACACGGCAATCTTTGCAAAAGCAGTAGTCAGCAGATAATCCTCTAAATGCTATAAATTACATCATGTTAAAAATAAAAATATATTTAGGTTAATAACTATAGGCTTATGCACCGTAAAGTTTGAAACCCTGAACAGAATTTACAAACCACCAGTAAATTTTACAGGGAATTAGCCACAGGTTTGGCACTAAAAAATTTCTTATAAGTGACATAAATCTTACTTGTATTATTCAGCAGTTCAGAAAGAGTTAACACTGAATCCATCACAGACTTGCAGTCTACAACTGGAACCAAAGTCCCTCATTTTCTGTTCCATTATGGAAGTTTACATGTTAAAACAAAGCCCAATAAACTTAAACCTAGAAAGAAAAGCTATGTACCTGTAAATAATCCAAGTACCACTTACAGTTTACATAAAAGCACAATTTATATCCTAGAAGCACACAGAAATATGATGTACATCATTTTCAGAGCATCCTCATGCAGAAAAAATTCATTAGTCAGCTATAATAGTTTAGCTGTAAAGGAAAATAATGTCTCTGAATCCATTTGCATGGCAATATGCATGTGTCTGGTTGATGGAAATGACAGAATAAGTCTCCACCCAACTCTACAAAATGTGAACACTGTTCTTAAAATTCAGGAGAGGGTCCAGATAGTCTATATTCTCTCCAACGTCAATTTTTACAACCCTCTCATATTCATCGACCGTCTTAACTTGGCAATTAAAGGATCCTGATTATTTTGCCTAAGAGAGTTGACAATATTTCATTCTGCTTCAGGGCTCCTTTGAATATAAAACTGTGATAAGGTAAAACACACTGGGCAACTATTAATGCATGAGCCACAGGAACTCTCTCCAACTGCCAAATTAGTAAATGGCTCTTTTTAAACATGAAAGGTATGAAATGTGAAACCATACTTTGGAGTAAATTCTGCATTGGCAATAGTCTGTGAAAATACCTTCGTTTCTGGTTTAATTATGGGATCAGTATCAGTACTAGCCAGATTGCCTGACCTCTGGTTATAATCTATTTCACCAAATACGATAGATGTCCTCCACAGAGCCCCAGCAAAGAGAGAAAGATTGAAAATGATGGATCACAAGACCTGTGTATTTGTCAGAAATTAAAAACAGCCCCTCACAGAAACACCTGCCCCTTGGAAGCTGCCCCACGTAAAGCAAGGCTGGAAACTAGAAAACTGCTTGCTCGATCCTTTCTGGTCACATCACCCTACGACAGGGTGACTCGATCCCTTTTGTAAAGGCTGAGTCAGATCACAGCCTTGAAACTTGCGGGCCGTAACAGTCATACACCATCTTCTACCCCAGCGCCCCTCTCTCCTGAGTCACACAGGTGGCTGTCAGAAGCAACCCCCTAAAACGAAAAGCCCCATTCTAGTTTCCACCTAGCCTCTAGGGCCACAACGTTCAGTTTCTGAAGCCGCTGAACTCTCACCCGCCTTCCTGATCTTGCCCTCCGGAACACCAGTCAGGTCTCCAGGGGAACAAAGAGCAGAACGGCCGGGGCCAGGGGTGGGGGTGCAAGAGCAGAAGGGGGCTGGAGTTTTTTTTTTTTTACCTTGCGGCACCCAGGAACCGGCGGAGGAGAAGTCAAGCGCGCAGGGACCACCCGCGCGCGCCGCGCCTCCCTGCCTCCTCGCAGTAAGTCAGCTGTCGTCCCGCATTTGGCTCCCGCCCTCCGCTGGACTCCGCATCTGGTCACAAAGCGCTCGGGGCGCCGCGGGCGGCGAGAGCCTCGGGTCACCTGCGGCCGGGCCCAGCCGCGCGCTAGTCCGCCCTCCGGCTGCGCTCTCCCTCCGCCCCGCTCTCCCTCCGCCCCTTCCCACCCGCGCGCTGCCCGGCCAGTGACTCAGCCGGGCACCGGCGCGCGCGGCCCGGGGCAGCCCGGACACGTCCAGGAGGAAAGCACGGCCAGGAGAACTGACTCGGGCTCTCGCCCGCCCGCCCCTGCACGTGTCCGCCCGTCTCGCGCGAGGTCCGTCCACCTCGTCCACAGGTCCAAGGACCGCTGAGGTGGGGACTGGCAACACCCCGAGGGGGAAATCGGCCCCCGCCCTTCCTGCCGCCCGCGCGCCGCGCCGGGCCCCGCGGGGGGTCGCGTTTCCTCCCGCCCCTCCCACGCCCACGACAAGGTGAAACTTTCTAGGTGGAGTAGTTTTCTCGCCCTGGCCGCTCGCACTCTCCCCCGCCTCAGCTCGGGCAGTTTGAAGTTAGCACAGCCTGAAGATAAGCGGCAGCGAGTCTCCCCCTCCTGGTGCCCGTGTGGCTAGCGGCCCTGACGCACCGAGAGCTCTAGGCGCGCACACGACGCGCACGAGGCGCGCACCCCTGCGCTACCGGCGCGAAAAGCGCGAGGCTCTGCTCTAAAGAGGCTTTCCCGCGTTTCATCTCCGTTAGCCGCGGGGCGCTGACCCGGGGACGCGGAGATTTGGGCACTACACCCACAGGGAATCCTTTGTCAGATACGGAGGTAGGAGTGGATGCATAAATTGTCCCAATGGTTTCATTAATGCAATGATTATCCCCTACTATGATAACTCAGGTTTCTGAAGGGAGGAACAACAGGAGTTTAACCCTGAGGAAACTTGCTTCTTTAGCTCCCCCCCCACCCCCGCCGCCTTTACCCCCCCTTCATAGCAGGAAATAGGCTGATTAAATAACTAGGCAAACAGTGAGCAACACAACAGAACAGAAGTTTAATTCTTAAATGTGGAAATCACAATATTAAGAAGGGGGGTTGAGGGCTTGGTGGATTAATTTTGTGTTAAGGTAACTTTTTTAAAAATCTCACGTTTGAATATAAAACTGTAAATATAAAAGTTACAGCCTTGCCTGTAAGGACTTAGCAGTTCTCCTTTCCATCTCTTTCAAGGGCTGTTCAGATAATGGTGGCTGTTAGTTAACTAGAGTCAAGGAACAAAATAGCATTTACTCTGCAGGTTCAGTAATTATTTACCACAGAATTAAAAACAGAAAAATATAGTTGGCATACTTAGCGTTTTCCTGAGAGCTTCTTATGAGGCAGGCACTACACAGAGCACTTTCAACCCTCAAGAGTGATTACCTCATGAGCCCCCAATTTTGTGGAAAAGGAAAGTTCTTGTTATTGTAGGTAATACTAGCGCCCTGCATGGAACCATTTCAAGATGAGGAAACCAAGAACCTAAGATTTCCTAAGAGCTTCACCCAGCTGGTTAGTAAAAGAGGAGAGATTAGAACCAGGCTCTCAAGTCTCAGCCAGGCGTTTTTCACACCTTGCCAAGAGACTGCAGGCTGGCAAGGCTACCTAAACAACCCAGTTCCACGGAAGATTTCCTGATATCGCATGACACAACTTAACAACTACTTCACATTAAAATAATCATATTAAAATGCTAGTTTACTAGTTGAGGGGCGCTGGTCCTATTTATGGACAGGTCAGTTATATATTTGGGTTCAGTACAAACTTTCAATAAAACATGAACAAATTAATGAATTTACACACACACACACAAGTAGCGATAGCTGTCCAAAGGAATGATTAGAGTGCTGTTTCTATTTTTCTATTTCCTGGTTTCCATAGCAATATGTTAACTGGGTTTTTAGATTGCATTATGTAGTTGCTGTAACAGGTTTTCTGAGTTTGTGTGCCATGATAAAAATATAAAAGAAAAAAACTACAATTAAAGTGGTAGAAAGACCCAGCAAAACCATTGCAAACTGGATAATGAAATAGATTATAAATCCAAATAATCTATATTTTCAGCCCTGAAGTTTCCTAGTTTCTAGTTACTAACAATTTTCAATCCAATTTTGAAACTGGATTAAAAATTATGATTTTGATTTATTAACCATAAATAAGGAGAAAACATTTTATAAAAATAGCATAACTAACAATAACATGACAAAAAGTATCCGAGTGTGTGAAAATCAAATAAGTTTTGCACACTACTAGACAAATTTGATCAGAAAAAGGGTTAGAAAAAAGGCAATAGGAATTCTACAATTCCATTTTGGTTTGTGGCAAACTCTAATTGTTGCTGTTTAATTTTCCTTGGGTCTGTGGCATGGGTGACACACTCTATGACGAAGTTCTGTTGGTATTTTCCGAACCAAACCAAGCTCCTGTGGCTGATGCTGCTGGCTGGCTTGACCAGCACCTGTTTCTAACCAGATATTCCCTTACTTGCCTCCACTGTTAGTGCTGGAAAGGAGAAATGCTTGCTTTCCCAAACTCCTTTGCTTGCAGACATGACTATGTGATATCATTCTGGCAAGGAGGTTAAGCTGAATTCTGTTGGAGACTTCTGGGAAAGACTTCAGTTTTCTCATTATAAGGATGTAGTAAACTTGGGCCATGCCTTCCCACTTCTTACTTTTTTAATTTATTTATAATACAATTATAAATAACTGTCTCTCAGCAGAGAGCTAGCCAGGGGGAGAGAAGTTGACTCTGACGTTGCAGAGCTGTAGCACCAAAGCCAGTTGACACCTGCTTATAGATGTCTTGTTTTGTGGAAAAAAATACTTGTTCCAGGTACTGTTGTCCAGAGTTTTCTGTCACCTGGGGCCGGAAGCATTCAAAACTGATATACCCAAATGGGAAGAAAGCTATCTCCAAGACTGAGTTTGGCATAGTAGTTCAAGAGTTTGAGTTTTAGAACCAGACAGCCTGGATTTTGATCTCAATACTGCTGCTTGTTAACTATGTTATTAACTGTAGGCCAGTGGTTTAAAGTCTCTGTTCCTTATCTGTAAAATGGGGAAAATAATAGTGATATTTGAGGATGAAATGAGAAGCTGTAAGTAAAGCACATGAAATAGTTTCTGGTAAAATATAAGTGCTCAAAAGGCATGAATTACTCTTTAACATGTACTTGTCAGTAACACATAGTGCTTAACTATAAAGACGATCCTGTCTCTTAATCCTGAGATGGGCCAAAAGGTGGTCATGGTCAAGAGGAAGAGGAACAGCAGTTCTAAACGTCTAAACATGCTCTGCTCTAAACATGTCGCACACTTTCTGCTCTCCCTTCAACACACAAAACATTTCCATCTTTTTTGTAATTTGGTGGTACTCTTTAAGTGTATTCACATGGCACTGTTTTTGAAACAAAAATGAAAGCAGTGTTCTTAGAACAGTGACTTCTTATTGGCACTGTGTGAGAGACGGGGCCCACAGACATGCGAAGGCCCATAAAGTGCTTTTTAAAAATTTGAATTGTGTAGACAGAGGAGGTGTTCTACAGTTTGCCATTATCCTCCCATCTTCTCTTTTAATGTATACCGCCTACCTCTGATCTTGGTGTCACTTTTTTAGGCATTAGGATTTGTGACCCCTGTCTTAATTATTCTTGGATTCTCTCTGCTCTCCTCCCTTCCCTGGCCTCAGTGCCCCTGTTATTGTGTCTATGGAAGATGTCTCCTCAAAAGGATAAGAAGAATTCAGGTTATAGTTCCTTAGATCATCTTGTGGATAAATATAATTTGGGGATATAGAACTTCTCTTACCTTTTTAGAGATACATCATGCATATTACACTATTGAAGATTCTGAAAATTCACATGGAAGAACCACAACAGAACAAAAGCAAAAACATGCTTTTTTCCCTTCTTAACATCTTTAGTAGCAATTTTCTATAAAATTAGTTTAATAGGTACCACACTTTGGGAAGCCTTACCCTAAAGAATGAAAATATCAGTTACAAAGGGCTAGAAGATGGCACGTTCAGTATGACCTGCTTTTATGTCCATTTATATTGGTCATATATTTGTAACTGGGCTCTCTAAAACATGCAATAATAAAGTTATCTAAAAATATGAGTAAGCATATTCAATATTGAGGACAAGTACAAGACTGCTAGGCTCTTAAATTTACAAGTATCACAATTTTAATCAGAAGGTCTAGGAAACTGGAGGCAGAAAAGTTGAAAATAAATTACTATCTCCAACAGGCTGCTTTAATTTTGTTCATTTTCACATCCAGCTTATTGCCTCTTTCTCCAAATCAGGAAAATATACAGTGCATTTCATTCTCATTTATTAAATGTCTACTATGTATCTGTCACGTGTTTGAGTTCTACTTAGGTCCTTATAACAAAACTCCAAGATGAGTATCATATTTCTTGGTTTACATCCAAGGAAATGAAACTCAAAGAGATCTTGTAACTTACCCATGGTCACGCAACAGGCATAAGTCTGCCTCTTTCTAGAACTCCTGCATTTCCCCTTGTTGTTGCTGTTTAATGGCTAAGTTATGTCCAACTCTTTTGTGACCCCATGGACTATAGCCTGGCAGGCTTCTCTCTCCATGGGATTTCCCAGGCAAGAATACTGAAGTGGGTTGCCATGTCCCCTTGCAACTATTATAAATTGTCCCTGGTCCTGTGGTGAATGGTACAGTCTTTAATGTGGGGCAGGAGAAATCAGGGCTTCCTTTCATTTTCCCTTCTTCTCTGTTTACAGAGTCAGTCACAACCTAAGACAGGGCCACTGCTCTGTTTGGCCCTCAGGCCCCCAGGAACTGACTGTTGCCATGCATAGTAAAGGTGCTGGCACCACCTATGTTGTCCATCTGTAAAACACTACCCAGGTTGAAACATGGGTTCTGGGCAGTCACGGTGGCCTAAGTGTTGGACTTTGAGTGCTTGTGACCAAGAACTCCCTGTGTGAAGAGGAACTGGAATGCTCTCTCCCCATGCCTCTGTTTTCACAACTCCTGAGCTCTCCTTTGGAGATGCGGGGGAATGTGAGCAAGAAAGGGGAATACCAGATGACAGAGAGTCAGGAGTAATAGAGGATCTTTTGGAGACTCTCTGTCCCCTCAGAAGATAAGAAGTAAAGACTAAAACTTGAAGAAATTCCCAGAAGCTTGCCCTCATATTTCTTTCTGTCACTACTTTCCTTCCTTTTATTGAGAAAGTAGCACTGATATATATATACACTGTCATGTGCAAAATAGTTATTACTAAGTTGCTATATAACACAGCGAGCCCAGGCTGGTGCTCTGTGATGACTTAGAGGATTGGGGGAGAAGAGGGAGGCTCAAGAGAGGTGATATATATTATGTCAGATTCACGTTGTTGCATGGCAGAAACCAGTACAACATTGTAAACCAATTTTCCTCCAATTAAAAAAAATACATCAAAATACTTTCCTCCCTGAAACTGTGTTAATTTCTTTTTTCTTTTTCTCTCCTCTCTTTTCCCCTTCCCTCCTCTCCCCTTCTGTCCTCTCTCCTCCCTTCCCCTCTTTTTTTCTGTCTTTCAATTCGGTTCAGTTGCTTTAGTTGTGTCTGACTCTTTGTGACCCTGTGTATTGCAGCATGCCAGGCTTCCATGTCCATCACCAACACCTGGAGCTTGCTTAGACTCATATCCATTGAGTCGGTGATGCCATCCAACCATCTCATCCTCTGTCGTCCCCTTCTCCTCCTGCCTCCAATCTTTCCAGGCTTCATGGTTTTTTCTAATGAGTCAGTTCTTTGCATCAGGTGTTAAAAGTATTGGAGCTTCAGCTTTAGCATCAGTCCTTCCAATGAATATTCAGGACTGATTTCCTTTAGGATTGACTGGTTTGCTCTTGCAGTCCAAGGGACTCTCAAGAGTCTTCTCTAACACCACAGGTCAAAAGCATCAATTCTTTGGTGCTCAGCTTTCTTTATAGTTCAACTCTCATATCCATACGTGACCAGTGGAAAAACCGTAGCTTTGACTAGACTAGATCTTTGTTGACAGAGGTAATGTCTGTTTTTTAATATGCTGTCTAGGTTGGTCGTAGCTTTTCTTCCAAAGAGCAAGTGTCTTTCAGTTTCATGACTGTAGTCACCATCTGCAGTGATTTTGGAGCCCAAGAAAATAAAGTCTCTCACTGTTTCCATTGTTTTCCCATCTATTTGCCATGAAGTGATGGGACTGGAGGCCATGATCTTTGTTTTGGAGTGTTGAGTTTTAAGCCAGCATTTTTGCTCTCCTCTTTTACCTTCATCAAGAGCTCTTTAGTTCCTCTTCACTTTCTGCCATAAGGGAGGTATCATCTGCATATCTGAGGTTATTGATATTTCTCCCGACAATCTTGATTCCAGCTTATGCTTCATCCAGTCTGGCATTTCACATGGTGTACTCTGCATATACGTTAAATAAGCAGGGTGACAATATACAGCAATGACATACTCCTTTCCCAATTTGTAACCAGTCTGTTGTTCCATGTCCAGTTCTAACTGTTGCTTCTTGACCTACATACAGCTTTCTTAGGAGGCAGGTAAGGTAGTCTGGTATTCCCACCTCTTTAAGAATTTTCCATAGTTTGTTGTGATCCACACAGTAAATGGCTTTGGTGTAGTCAATAAAGCAGAAATAGGTTTTTTTTTCCTGGAACTTTCTTGCTTTTTCGATGATCCAGGGGATGTTGGCAATTTGATCTCTGGTTCCTCTGCCTTTTCTAAATCCAGCTTGAATATCTGGAAGTTCACGGTTCACGTATTGCTGAAGCCTGGCTTGGAGAATTTTGAGCATTACTTTACTAGCCTTGAGATGTGTGCATTGTGCAGTAGTTCAAGCATTCTTTGGCATTGCCTTTCTTTGGGATTGGAATGAAAACTGACCTTTTCCAGTCCTGTGGCCACTGCTGAGTTTTCCACATTTGCTGGCACATTGAGTGCAGTATTTTTACAGCAGCATCTTTTAGGATTTAAAATAGCTCAACAGGAATTCCATCACCTCAACTAGCTTTGTTCATAGTGATGCTTCCTAAGGCCCACTTGACTTCATATTCCAGGATGTCTGGCTCTAGGTGAGTGATCACACCATCGTGGTTATCTGGGTCATGAAGATCTTTTTTGTATAGTTCTGTGTATTCTTGTCACCTCTTCTTAATATCCTCTGCTTCTGTTAGGTTCATACCATTTCTGTCCTTTATTGTGCCTATCTTTGCATGAAATGTTCCTTTGGTATCTAATTTTCTTGAAGAGCTCTCTAGTCTTTCCCATTCTATTGTTTTCCTCTATTTCTGTCTTTGCCTTGTGGTAAACTGTTAAAAGTATTTTGGTAAAGAATATAAGAAAAATCTTTCATTTTTATTTAAAATAGTATGGCATTATTTCTCAACTGGTTTATCCATTTCATCTGTTAATCTAAACTGTTTGGCAGTAATACAAATGGATTAATCCATTTTGTGAAACAATGTACTAAAAAAGTGTTTCCTTCAATGATCAACTTTTCTTTGTGAATAACCCTTTAAAAATGTGTATGTGAGTATGTTTGTGTAATTACTTTAATTCTAGGTTTTATCACTAATTAGTTGAGGGCTTTGGCACTTAACCCCTGTGGATTAGTTTCTTCAGCTATAAGAGCAGTTCCAAAGTCTGATATAAATGTTTTTAAAAAATTAAATATCAACCAAAATTTTACTGAAACAAGTCAATTTGGAGTGAATATAGCAAACAATTTACTAATTGTACTATATAGAAAGGGACATTACATTAGGAAGAAAGTACTTCAGTGTGTGGTTCTTATTAACTACTGCCTTGTTCAAATATGATAAAATTCATTTTTCTGTTCCAGTGACTGATTGATTTAATAATTCAAGAAGAGTATATTTAGTGAATCCAAAAGTAAATTTGGCAACTCAGAAATGGCTACAAAATGTAACAGTTTGAGAGGGAATATCTAGGTTTTAGTGACATTGAAAAGTGATAGAATGTTTGAAATGTTTAATTAGAGTTAGTATAACTATTACATGTAACTAATGTATTCTGATGTGTAAGAAAGATAACGCCAATGCTTTTCCATTGGCCAGATTTTGACCTTTTGTTTAACAACCTCAGAGTCTATACATAATTATTAATATATATATATGTGGAAGGAAAGGCACTAACTCTTCATTAACTTTGGTTTACCAACAAAGAATTTTATAAATTGAGTGCACAGAAAAATTGTGACTAGTCAGAGGTCATGTTCAGAAAGTCAGTGGTAATGTAAACTGCTTCAGACTTTCAATTTTTTGGTGTATTATAAACATTCCTGCTTTTACTTACTTTGAAAAACAAAATCCAACCAAACTACCCCCAGGAGGCAATTGCAAACTAACCTCTTGACAGACGTCTTGTCAGAGCCAGTAAAATCATCTGCAGACCTCTGCTTGTGTTGAAGGAACTTTCAAGGAGTGTGCAACCTGAATTAGAAAAGACATCTTTTTAAAGCTTTCCCTGAAGTGTCTGGGCCATCTGTTTTGGCCCGAGCTCCCCATGTTAGAGCTGTTATCAAGTACTGTTGGCCCTCCCATTGCTACTGTTAACAAATGGATTTGTCACCCCAAAGTTAAGAAAAACCAGATGTTTCCTTTGTTGTTCTATATCCCAATGGCAGGTCAGGAGCCTGTTTAAACAGCACCAGTGAAACTGAGATGTAGAAAGTGAGATCTTATTAATCTGGTCAGTGAGGTCATATGATTTAGGGCCATTTGAAGATTTAGACTGAATTTCAATATTTGGCCATCTACATCTATTGAATTACTTCCAAATTAGTCAGTTCTTTATAAATATAAACCTATATTTTATGAGAATCATAATTTGTATAGAAGCAGTTATAAATATGGAATAAAATATTTAAACATGTTAGGTTTTGTAATCCATCAAGTAAATTTCTAACCCAATGTTTATTGAGCCCTGCCATGTGCCAGGGAAGGGTTAGTGTCTGGGGCTACAAAGATGAATGAGATGTGGTCCTTAACACTGAGGAGCTTGTAGTCTGGCATAGAAAGTCAACATATAAATTAACAGACCTGGTACAATGTGGCAAGTGCAAAACACTGTTAGGAGAGTGTTATGAACTGATTGTGGTGATCAGGAGGAGGTGAGGAAACATGGAAGACACTGCAAGGGAGGCCACATTTGAGCCACATGTGAAAGGATGAGCAGGAGTTTGCCAGGTGACTGTATTTACAGGGGGATGGTGGTGAGGAAATTCATTCTTAAGAGAGGAGGTAGGCATACAGGGTTAAAATAATGATATATTCAGCGTTCTGCAAGTGGTTCAGAATAGTTGAAAGTGTGATATGTTTGAGACTAGGATAGAAAATGAGGCTAAATAAGCAGGTGAGTGTGTGTAAGCTCAGTCACTTCAGTCGCTTCCAACTCTTTGCGACCTTATGCAGTGTAGTCTGCCAAGGTCCTCAGTCCATAGGATTCTCCAGGCAACAGTACTGGAGTGGGTTGCCATGCCCTTCTCAATAAGTAGGTGAGCATCAGAATATGACGGTCTTATATGTCACACCAAGAAAGAAAATCTGTGTGGTAGGTGATAAGGAGCCACTAAAATATTTTAAATAAAATAGTTATGATTTTACATTTTAGACAGATCACTTTGACTTAAAGGAAATTTTATCTTTTTTTTTGTTGTTGTTATTTAATGAAAGTCTGAGACATAATAACTTGTCATTTTGGGTTTTGGAGGTCTGGTAGTTAAGTCAAAATACCAGTGTGCCTGATTGTTCTATTGTCTATTTCATTATGCTGAGGACTACGTTTCTTAGACTCTCCTTCTTCATGTAATTCCAGATTGGAGTTGGTCTAAAGGAAAACTGTGTGAGTTCTGGGAGGCAAAAGAGAAGCAGCAGTCATTATATTCTGAAACTTATCATCGAGTCCGGGGTTCTGCTGGGTGATAGTTTGTTCTTGCTCTTCCCTCCTTCCTGATGCTGGCCTTGCCCATCAGAAGTGACCTCAGGCTTCTACTGGATGCTTTTTTGACAACTCAGTAGGTGGTAGCTGTGAAGAGCCAGCAACCTTCCACAGACTTTGTAGTCCCCATCCCAACAGCAGAATGTGCTGGCTCCCTACAAGTTCTGAAATGTTCGTGACTTTTTTCCCTGCTCCTTCAACTGCAGTTTTTTTGGATCTTTATTGTCTCAGCTCTTCCCACAATTGGGTAGGTACTAATTCTTATTATAAATTCCTTCTTCCATATCACTCATAGTGGTTCAGGTTCCCAGATTGAATCTTTTTAAAGCTGCAACCAAAGTGTATTTTCAAATATAACTCCTTGAAAAAAATACTACATTTACTACTTGAACAATTTGACAGCTATCACTGTTGACAGTTGTTCAACAACTCACTGCTGAACAACTGTTGACAGGAGAATGTTGGATCCCACCAAAAAAATATACCCCATGTCCAAGGGCAAAGGTGAAGCCCCAGCAAGATGGTAGGAGGGGCAAAAATCATGTTTAGAATCAAACCCCATATCCACCAGAGACGCTTGGAGGGTTGAACAACTTGATAGTTCTTCAAACTGGATTTAGGAAAGGCCGAGGAACCAGAGATCAAATTGCCAACATCTGATGGATCATAGAAAAAGCAAGAGAATTCCAGAGGAACACCTACTTCTGCTTTATTGACTACGCCAAAGCCTTTGACTGTGTGGATCACAACAAACTGAAAAATTCTTCAAGATATGGGAACACCAGACCACCTGACCTGTCTCCTGAGAACTCTGTATGCAGGTCAAGAAGCAATAGTTAGAACTGAACATGTACTGGTTGCAAATCAGGAAAGGAGTACATCAAGGCTGTATATTGTTACCCTCATTATTTAACTTATATGCAGAGTATATCATGAGAAATGCTGGACTGCATGAAGCACAAGCTGGAATCAAAATTTCTGGGAGAAATATCAATAATCTCAGATATGCAGATGGCACCATCCTTATGGCAGAAAGCAAAGAAGGCACTAAAGAGACTCTTGATGAAAGTGAAAGAAGAGAGTGAAAAAGTTGGCTTAAAACTCAACATTCAGAAAACTAAGATCATGGCATCTGTTCTCATCACTTCATGGCAAGTAGATGGGAAAACAGTAGAAACAGTGAGAGAATTTATTTTGGGGGGCTTCAAAATCACTGCAGATGGTGATTGCAGCCATGAAATTAAAAGATGCTTGTTCCTTGGAAGAAAAGCTATGACCAACATAGACAGCATATTAAAAAGCAGAGACATTACTCTGCCAACAAAGGTTCATCTAGTCAAAGCTATGGTTTTTCCAATAGTCATGTATGGATGTGAGAGTTGGACTATAAAGGAAGCTGAGCACTGAAGAATTGATGCTTTTGAACTGTGGTGTTGGAGAAGACTCTTGAGAGTCCCTTGGACTGCAAGGAGATCAAACCATTCAATCCTAAAGGAAATCAGCCTATTCTTTGGAAGGACTGATGCTAAAGCTGAAGCTCCAATACTTTTGACACCTGATGCAAAGAACTGACTCATTTGAAAAGACCCAGATGCTGGGAAAGATTGAAGGCAGGAGGAGAAGGGGACGACGGGATAAGATGGATGGATGGCATCACTGACTCAATGGACATGAGTTTGAGTAAGCTCCAGCAGTTGGTGATGGACAGGGAAGCCTGGTGTGCTGCAGTCCATGGGGTCACAAGGAGTTGGACACAACTGAGTGACTAAACTGAATACTTGAAACTTTTATCATATGAAGTTGTTTTGATTTTGAGAGACTGTTGTTTTTCCTGACTTGATAGTGATCATTAGTGTAGAATGATGATCTTATTGTGTCTAAGTAGGAGAAATTGTCAGGATTACTAAGAGGAATTTCATGAAAATTCAATATTTGGTTCTTATGCCTTCAAAAGAAATCATCATCATTATTATTTGGATGTGAACATTTTAATACAATCTACTGTTCTAGAGTTGTCTGGGCCAAAGAGAGCCAGGCATGAAGATCCCAGATGCCTTGGAGACAGGGAGAACTAAGGCAGATTGTGACAGGAAAAGAGGTTTTCTTCTTGCTGGCAGGTTGAGTCATTCTTGGGGTGAAATGCATAGCATGTAGGTTTTTGCTGAAAGAACAGCTGTGGAATAGAGTTCCTGATTCTGTTGGCTCAATGATGATCCCGTGTTGGTCAGGTCAAGAACAGGAATGAGGAGAAGGGGCTCCCATTTAAGAACTCTGGAATAAACATTTGCTTCTCTCTTCATAGACCACTCCTACCCTGGGAAGAGAGTGAATTTTAACTTCAAGGATGATAGTGATGAGGCATTGACTTTGTTGTCAGTATTGGGAAATGAGACTTGACCTAGAAAGAGGTGTATCCTGGAGAGTACTTTGCGTGTGTATGTGTGTTGCCTTTCTCCAAAGCCAGCAATGGAGAACATGGATGTCTTCTATTCCAAGAAGAAAATGGTGAAGGAGACAGTGTCGGCAGCCTTGTCGGCAAAGGCAGTGGTATTGGCATTGTTTATTTCTCTGGTGGGAGTGGCCTTCCTTCTTATATTTGCACGGCAAATTTTGACTCATTCTTCATTACAAAACTAATGTTAAAGTGCTTCGTTGACTGGTCCTCTCCCACTACACTCTGTCCTACACCCTGGGCTGGTCAACAGGTTGCTTCATCTATTTTCCAGTGGCACTTCATACTCCTAATTTAGCATATCTCACACTATATTATAACTCTTTTTTTTTGTTGTTGATATTGTAACTGCATGATATATTAATTCATGTGATTTTTTTCCTTTTCTCCTCCTTTATGGATCAGAAAGCAGTTAGGGCAAAGAAAACGAGAAAAGCTGCCTTTGAGGATGGGGAGAGGTAGAAGGTTTTACACCTCTTAGAGTGTTGTTCAGGAGGGGCTTCCATGTTGAAAATACAGTATGACCCAGCTTTGCATTTGCTTGGTTAGGCCAGACACCAGAAATAATACCCCATTAATCCATTTGTGTAAAATCCTTGGTATCTATGTATTTATAAAGTTTTTAAAATGCACAAGCAAGTCTGGAAATTGGGCTGTATCCTCTGTAGACTTCTCAAAGGCATAGCAAGCATTGGAGATGTGCTGTCAAGAGAGAGCCTTCATATGCAACCAGTTTTATGGGTCTCATGACCTTTGATCCATGCCTTTCCCATTTCTTAGGAAACACATGGGATTAGCAAAGGGTGCCAGTGTTGATTATTCTTAAGGAAGTCACACTGAGATGAGTATCAACTCCCCAAAGGATATATTATATGTACTACCCAAAGGGAGAACCATGCAGTGTGTGCAAAATTCTTCGGACAATTTTTTTTTTTTTGTCCTTATAGATTATGTGCTTGCTAGCTGTTTTCTATCAGATGCTCACAAGGTATCCACTGCTTAGTACTGAGGAGGCAAAAATGTAGGGAAATGGATGTGTCCATTAGTCTATCACAAATGAGGTAGAGTGTGTGACCGGAAGATATCAATAAACCAGTCTCATGGGCATGGGGAAGGAGGGTTGTGCTTGGATGTCACCCAGGACTCACAGTACACCTGTCTTTTTGATGCATTTGCTGATCATGCCCATGGCCCCTGGCTATAGGGTGAGAAGAAACTCTCTTATCACTCTAAGACTAAGTGAGCCATGCCTTCCGGCGGTCCTATACTGCTCATGCAGGTAAAATTCCATTGGCCTGTGTTTGTTTCTTGGGCTTCTGAAATTACTTCCTCTTTGTAATGAAAAGAAATGAAATGAAACCTTACCTAGAAAGGATCCTTAATTTTAGCAATATTCTAAAATTTGTAGCAAAGGTTTGGCTTTTGAATGACAGCATAATCCTTCTGAAAAGGTGCTTGCTGCATTCTTTCATGATTATATGATTCAAGTCTCTTGGGACTTATCTGTAACTTGGTCACTGGGCTGATGTAACTTCAAAAGAAGTCCATTCAAAAGGGATCACATGTAGCATAAGGTCCTGCAGGTTAGGTCGAATTAAAGATTTACTTATTTTATCTGTGATGGCTATGGTAATGTAGCCAGAGTGTCTGAATTAAGGTTGAAAAATGAATGACAAAGGTAAAAATTAAGAAGTGGTACTTTGTGTCAGGACTAAGGGATGAAGCAATGCTTCATCCTAGGCATGAGCCAGGAGGGCAGAAGTAGGATGATTGACACTTCTGTTAACTCTCACCTCTGTACCTCTGTTACCTCTTACCTTTCCCAGGTCCTCTGTTTTCCTCTTTCTTGGTTTACTCTTTCATTTTTTGGTGGAACACTGCCTCCTGTAGCCTCCTGAAAAAGGGTGCACGTGATTGGTGCATTCTGTATGGTGGTATGGTAACCCCAGATTGGTGGTTACTGGAGGGACAGGGAGTTGAGAAGTGGGTGAAATGGGTGAAAGAAGTCAATTATATGGTGATGGGTGGTAACTAAACCTTTGGTGATGATCACTTTGTAATGTATGCAGGTGTTGAGTTATAATGTTGTCCTCTTGAAACTTATATCATGTTAATACCCGTTTTACCTCAATTAAAAATTAAAGAAGAAGAAAGGATGCATGTGACAGGAATCTTTTAAGACCTTGTAAGTCTGGATGTGTTTTTATTTTACCCTGTTGCTTGATTGATAGATTGTGTGGATGTAGAAGTCTAGATTGAAAGATAAGTATCTATTATCTTCTAGCTTCATTCTTGTTATTGAAAAATTTGATAATATTCTACATGACTTTTTCTCCTCCTTTTCATCTCCTCTGCTGTCTCTTCTGGGCCTCCAGAATTGAGATCTTAAACCTGTGGGATTTATCATAAAATTTTTTCATATGTATACAAAATATATATGTATATATGAAATAGATACCATGCCAGGCATCGTAGCATCTTTGAGGATTAGCAAAGAAACAAACATGGACAAAGAAACGTAAGGGATGAAAACAGTCTCAAACATGCTTGTCTTAATTATTTAAAATAAATTGAGGTCTTAATTTAGTAGGTGATCTTTGACAACATAAGTAGAAAAAAAATACTTTTTTGGCAAATTCAGTAAGTTTTCTCTCTTGTTCTGAATATTATCTGTCGTCTTTAGCTCTGAAAATTTGCTAGGGTAACTCACTAGATAACTTTAGATGAGTCACAGTCTATGGGTTTTAATTTCCTGGATGTTAAACAAGCAATTGGTTATGTGTAATCTTTCATATTAGGCTTCCCAGGTGGCACTTGTGGTAAAGAACCCGCCTGATACAGTAATGTTGCAGGATATAAAATTAACACACAGAAATCCCTTGCATTCCTGTACACTAACAATGAGAAAACAGAAAGAGAAATTAAGGAAACAATACCATTCACTATTGCAACAAAAAGAATAAAATACTTAGGAGTATATCTACCTAAAGAAATGAAAGACCTATATGTAGAAAACTATAAAACACTGATGAAAGAAATCAAAGAGGACCCAAATAGTTGGGGAAATGTACCATGTTCATGGATTGGAAGAATCAATATTGTGAAAATGACTATACTACCCAAAGCAATCTATAGATTCAGTGCAATCCCTATCAAGCTACCAACGGTATTTTTCACAGAACTAGAACAAATAATTTCACAATTTGTATGGAAATACAAAAAACCTCAAATAGTCAAAGCAATCTTGAGAAAGAAGTATGGAACTGGAGGAATCAACCTGCCTGACTTCAGGCTCTACTACAAAGCCACAGTCATTAAGACAGTATGGTACTGGCACAAAGACAGAAATATAGATCAATGGAACAGAATAGAAAGCCCAGAGATAAATCCACGTACCTATGGACACCTTATCTTCAACAAAGGAGGCAAGGATATACAATGGAAAAAAGACAACCTCTTTAACAAGTGATGCTGGGAAAACTGGCCAACCACTTGTAAAAGAATGGAACTAGAACACTTTCTAACACCATACACAAAAATAAACTCAAAATGGATTAAAGATCTAAATGTAAGACCAGAAACTATAAAACTCCTAGAGGAGAACATAGGCAAAACACTCTCTGACATAAATCACAGCAGGATCCTCTATGACCCACCTCCCAGAATATTGGAAATAAAAGCAAAAATAAACAAATGGGACCTAATTAAACTTAAAAGGTTTTGCACAACAAAGGAAACTATAAGCAAGGTGAAAAGAGAGCCCTCAGAATGGGAGAAAGTAATAGCAAACGAAGCAACAGACAAAGGATTAATCTCAAAAATATATAAGCAACTCCTGAAGCTCAATTCCTGAAAAATAAATGACCCAATCAAAAAATGGGCCAAAGAACTAAACAGACATTTCTCCAAAGAAGACATAGAGATGGCTAACAAACACATGAAAAGATGCTCAACATCACTCATTATCAGAGAAATGCAAATCAAAACCACAGTGAGGTACCATTACACACCAGTCAGGATGGCTGCTATCCAAAAGTCTACAAGCAATAAATGCTGGAGAGGGTGTGGAGAAAAGGGAACCCTCTTACATTGTTGGTGGGAATGCAAACTAGCACAGCCGCTATGGAGAACAGTGTGGAGATTCCTTAAAACACTGGAAATAGAACTGCCATATGACCCAGCAATCCCACTCCTGGGCATACACACCGAGGAAACCAGATCTGAAAGAGACACGTGCACCCCAATGTTCATCGCAGCATTGTTTATGATAGCCAGGACATGGAAGCAACCTAGATGTCCATCAGCAGACGAATGGATAAGGAAGCTATGGTACACATACACCATGGAATATTACTCAGCCATTAAAAAGAATTCATTTGAATCAGTTCTAATGAGGTGGATGAAACTGGAGCCTGTTATACAGAGTGAAGTAAGCCAGAAAGATAAAGACCAATACAATATACTAACGCATATATCTAGAATTTAGAAAGATGGTAACGATAACCCAATATACAAAACAGAAAAAGAGACACAGATGTACAGAACAGACTTTTGGACACTGTGGGAGAAGGCGAGGGTAGGATGTTCTGAGAGAACAGCATTGAAACAAGTATACTATCAAGGGTGAAACAGATCACCAGCCCAGGTTTGATGCATGAGACAAATGCTCAGGGCTGGTGCACTGGGAAGACCTAGAGGGGTGGGATGGAGAGGGAGGCGGGAGGGAGGATCGGGATGGGGAACACATGTAAACCCATGGCTGATTCATGTCAATGTATGGCAAAAACCACTACAATATTGTAAAGTAATTAGCCTCCAACTAATAATGAATGAAAAAAAATTTTAAAAAAAGAACCCACCTGTCAATGCAGCAGATGTAAGAGATGGGGGTTTGATCCCTGGGTAAGAAAGATCCCTGGAGGTGGCTATGGCAACCCACCCCAGTATTCTTACCTGAAGAACCCATGGACAGAAGAGCCTGGTGGGCCCCAGACCATAGGGTCTCAGTGAGTCAGACCTGGATGAAGAGATGTAGCACACAATCTTTTATATCACATTTGGCTCTCAAAGCTGAGCTTACATTGGGTTATCTCAATACTAAGTAATAATTCTATTAAAAGAAAGGGCACAGAGAGGAAGTCAGACAAGTCATTTAATACTGGTTCTCCTTCAACATTTCAGGAGAAGGGTTGATTAAGAGAGATCTGCACCTCTAAGGTTCATTTTTAGATTCTAAATCTCTTCTACAATATATTTATGTATTCAAAGAGAAAAAGATCACAGATGCTACTCAGCCAATGTAGTTCTCATTTGAAGAATATAAATGAAGTTTTAATTTAGCTATGATCATTTTAAGTGCATAATTAATAAAACATTCAGAGCATTTAATGTACAATTATTTGGCACTGCTCACTGTCACAAGCATTGAATGAGTACTCTTAGTAATAAAGAGTGTATGGAACAAGTTCTTAAAATCAAATCCAGTCTCACGAGTTTGTAGCCACACTTTTTTTATGACTGTGCCACATAACATGTAGGATCTTAGTTCTCTGACCGGGGATCAAACCCGTATCCTCTGCAGTGGAAGCACAGGGTCTTAACCACTGGACCACCAGGGAGGTACCTGTACCCAGTACTTTTGATGCACATATTGCAAGTCAAAAAGAACAGTATTTACCCTGACCTGTTTTTCCAAATTTATATTCTATTACGTGGCTCTCCACATTCTACGCTATACCACTCAGTATGTTTTAGACTTTCATTTGTCCTATTTTGTTCTTGTTACTTGGAATCCTTCCATCACTATTGTGCACCCTTAGATTCCAAACACCAAAATCTTACCTATCCATCAAGGTCCATATAAAATATTTCCTTGCTTAATCAACCTTTCCTGAATCTTCCAAGAAACTCTTTTTTTTTCTCCTTTAAAGTTCTCTTTTTCTAGCAATACTTATTTTATTCTCCCTGGAAATATACCTCCTCATCTTCCTTTTCATTGTATGCTTCTTGAGGGCAGAACTTGTCTTGCTCATTTCCATATCTTTTACTATACACAGTAGAAGACTCCCAATAACTGTTGTTAAAATGGATTTCATATCACATATGTAGACAGAATTTTTTAGTTTTATTTAAAAAGAAAGCAATAAAACTTTTTAATATGTATTGGAAAACATATATATGTATCTTTCTTAAGAAGAGTTATTATATCCCTAGATAAAGCTATTTCCCATTCTGTCATAAATTATTATCATCTTTCTATTCCACCACTACTATTGGCAGAGACTTTGCATGTTTATTAGGTTTTGATGCCGAGAATTGTTTTCCTTGGGTAAGTTACTAAAGTTGAATTTGATATTCCTTTGGAAAAGTACTCCCCACACCCCTTCAACCAAACAAAATAACCCATAAGTTTAAACTATTAGCTCTGAAATGGATTTCATTAGTTAGCTGGCTTTAAACTCTAATGTTTTGGGTGTGTCAGTCCATAGGAAAGGGTGAGCCCGGTGGAATGGAATCCCAGTTCCCTCTCTTTATTAACCTCGGCAGGATAAATGTCCTAGGAGAAATTTCCCAAAAATTTGTTTTAAGTTTCTTGTGATTTGGAAAATGCGCAGCTTCAAAAGATCTTTCAGGATATTCTCTTATATCTAAACTTTGGATTGCTTTTATTTGAAGGGTTTGAAAAAAATCTATTCAAGGAGCATTTTGGAAAGATCACTGATGAAAGTCTGAGCTAAAAGCTATTGGTTCATATTTCATTAGTCTTCATGCTGTTTGTCATCAGTAAATTTTGCATTGGACACTTGTCTGGTCCTATAAAAAATAAATAATGCTCTTGCCTTTATTTCTGTATTTTAGCTTCCATTAAAGTGAGGGTTAGACCTCACTTTTTTCAGACTTAGATTAGATTGCAAGAAATAAGTGTAATGTTAAAGCTTTTATTTAGTGAATAAACTAATCTTATCTGCCTCATTAAGGGACCACGGTTATATCTCTTTGTGTATTTGGAAAATTCCCTACAACAAATAAAATCATATAATTAATTTTTTCCAATGAATAACAATTTTGGGATTTTAAGCATTATCAATATGTTTCATGTCATACTGAGAAGTTAGCTCTTTGGGTAGTGTATTCACAGTAATATATTTTACCATTTTTTATTATTTATTCTTCATAATAACTCTAAGATAGGTTGAGAAAGTACACATAACATGTGTTCATATATAGTTTGGTTATTTTATTCAGATAAATCTGATATGTGCTATCTTTTCCTTACACATGAATTGAATAACATTTGTTAAAACAAATCTGGAAACAAATTGCATCAAGCTTCATGCTAAAAGTCTATATGGTGAGACTCGTTTCAATTTTATTTTTATATTTAGATTTATATGTAGAAGATTAGGTATCAATTGCATTTAAATTGAAGTATCACTTTGAAATAAAGTTTTTCTTTTTGTGTTTTAGTAATGTGATTTTGCTTGAACTGAATATAGGGTAATAATCATTTGCCAGCCTAGAAATAGCTAAATACCCAATTTTCAGATTAACATTGAGTTTCTAGTACTGCCTATTTGATGTTGTTACATGGCTGAAACTAAATAAGCTCCATATTGCTTGATTGTAATGTTCATCTGGCTTCCTGCCATGTAAATGGATGTATTAATTCTCAGTTCTCAAGAGTGGTGTGAAGTACAGTTAATTAATGTTTATAAAAGCTTCTTGAGATTGTCTGCTGAAAGATATTATGTGCGTTAAAATTATATAAAAAGCAAACATGTAGAGCACTCTAGAAATTGTTGCTTAGCACAGATAAAAGTGCCATGAATATCTATTAGCCATGTCTGAATCAATGACTTCTGGTTTCTTTATTATAGTATTTTGTGACTAGTACATAAAGATGACTTAAAAATGCATCATCTCATTTGATAGTTAAGAATTCTTTATGAAATTTTGGTCAGAGTGGTTTAGGTAAAGCATTTGTCTAGTGTTCATTCAGGCAGAAAATTCAAGTCACTGATTTTGTATAATGTAAAATATTAGCCAGAAGATTCATCCTTCCTTCAAAGAAAGTGCACCTGTGGAAGGCATTCTAGTTGTTGCTCAACATCTAATCTCCATTTCTTTCTCATAGCAGTAGAATACTGAATTGTTTTTGCTGGGTGCATGGCCATACTGAATAAAGTCTGCACATTGTCCACCTTTCTTTCAGTTGGATGTGGCCTGTGTTAACTAATTCCAGTCAATGTAATGTGAGCAGAATTGATCTGTGAAACTTTAGGTTGCATCCTGAAAGGGAAGGCATGCCCCTTTTTTCATCCTATTGCTTGGAATGTGGATGTGGTGACAAGCCATCTTGGGTGAAGAAAATAGCCTAAAGATAGAGGAAGAACAAGACAAAAGGAGTCTGGATCCCTGAACAACTTGCAGAACAGAGCTGCCATAGTAACATTATACTGTCTATTTTGAACATGTTTATGACATTATTAGTTTGAGTTTTGATTATTAACCACCTATTATATCCTAACTTATGCCTATTTTTACAGAAAGTGAGAGGGCAAAATGTGACTCAACTTTCAGATCTCATACCAAATTGCACACTCATGGACCAGGTCTCATTGAAAAGTCAACTGTAAATTTTATTTATGTGTTGGGTACATTAAAAAGTTTTAATTTAGGGGTGAGACTCATCCTGAGATGGATAAATAAAAGTATCTCTAGTTGTACCTCTAAACAGACTAGGGAGCTCTACTTTGAAATGACTTCATCTGCTGAAAACGCTGAACATTATACACGTAGTAGACTAAAAAGAAAATATGTAAGCTGAAATTATACTATTCTGAAACATTAGATAAACCATCCTGACTGACCATTGCACTCTATTTTGCTCTGTTTCATTCTTTTGTTTATCAGCTGAGTGGCTTAGTCTCAGTAACCAATCCTCTAAATAGTGAAATACAATGGAGCTAGCTGTACATTGTTAAAAAAAAAAAAAATAGGCGATCTTTATTCTAAATTCTTCAGAATTCAGGAAGGTGATAGTGTTACATCACATACTTTTCAGGTATAGTTTTCATTTGATTCCTAAATACTTTTTGCTTTCATGTGAATGAGAAAAATATCTACCCCTCTCAATATTTTTACCAAATATTTGTGTCAATGGCTCTGGGCATGTAGCAAGATAAACTCAAAGTCAAATACTAGTAGTAAATACAGTTTGGCTTATTGTACTCAATAAAGATAAGTGGCATGTTCATGACAATATTTATGTTCTTCACAATATTTGACTACTAGAAATTCGTTTTATGTTTACATTTCATTAAGCATCGTTAAGGAGCTTCCCTGGTGGCTCAGACAATAAAGAATCCACCTGCAGTGCAGGAGACCCGGTTTCAATCCCTGGGTGAGGAAGATGCCCCGAGGAAGGGATTGGCTACCCACTCCAGTATTCCTGCCTGGAGAGTCCCATGGAGAGAGGAGCCTGGTGGGCTATAGTCTATGGGGTTACAAAGAGTCAGACACGACTGAGCGACTAAGCAGGAGCATGAGGCATCATTCATTTCTTTCACTGAACGTAATTTATTGCTGTGTAACAAACACCCAGAACTTAACAGCTTAAAAACATAGCAGTTATGTTACTCACAAATCTGAAATTTGGACAGTGTTCAGAAGGAGCAGCTCATTTCTGCTCTATGAAGCATCAGTTAGGACAGCTCAACTGAAGGTAAAGGATCTATTTATAAAATGACTCACTGAAAAAACTGACAAGTTGGTGCCAGTTCTGAGCTGGGAGATTAGCAGGGCTATGCACTAGTGCACTTGATTTATTTCCCTGTTGGCCTTTCCACAGTGTTGTTTGAACTTCCTCCCAACATGGTAACAAATTTCCAAGAGTATGTGTTTAAAAAGACAGGAAGAGGAAGATACCAGCCTATTAAGGCTATGACCTGAAACCTGGTCCAGTGCTGTTTCTGTCATGTTCTGTTTGACAAGCAGTCACAGTGCTCACTCAGATTCAAGAAAAAGGGTATACCTCGTGAATTTTATGAATGTCAAAAAAATGGTGAATATCTTTAATTTAGTATTTAACATTTTTAAATGAATAATGAAGACATAACAGAAAGAAAAATAAGATAATGAGCAGTTGTTCATTCTTCCTATGAAGAAATGACAAAATATTGTGAAAAGAAGTAATAGAATGGTTTGGTGAGTGTTCAGAAATGTTTGGAATCATGTATCCCAGTGGTTCTAGTCTTTCTGAGCACATGATATCTAGAGTAGCAGAAATTTTAGACAATACATGGTAGAAAAGGTTAGTTTTCATTCCAATCCCAAAGAAAGACAGAGCCAAAGAATGTTTGAACTACTGTACAATCGCATTCATCTCACAGGCTAGCAAAGTAATGCTCAAAATTCTCCAAGCCAGGCTTCAACAGTACATGAACTGTGAACTTCCATATTATTAAGCTGGATTTATAAAAGGCAGAGGAACCAAAGATCAAATTGCCAACATTGCTGGAACATAGAAAAAGCAAGAGAGTTCGAGAAAAACATCTGCTTTATTGGCTACGGCAAAGCCTTTGATTGTGTGGATCAAAAATTGTGGAAGATTCTTCAAGAGATGGGAATACCAGACCACCTGACCTGCCTCCTGAGAAATCTGTATGCAGGTCAAGAAGCAACAGTTAGAACTGGACATGGAACAACAGACTGATTCCAAATCAGGAAAGGAGTACGTCAAGGCTGTATATTACCACTCTGCTTATTTAACATATATGCAGAGTACATCATGAGAAATACTGGGCTGGATGAAGCACAAGCTGGGATCAAAATTTCTGGGAGCAATATCAGTAATCTCAGATATGCAGATGACACCACCCTTATGGCAGAAAGTGAAAAAGAACTAAAGAGACTCTTGATGAAGCTGAAAGAGGAGAGTGAAAAAGTTGGCTTAAACTCAACATTCAGAAAACTAAGATCATGGCACCCAGTCCCATCACTTCGTGGCAGATAGATGGGGGAAACAGTGGAAACAGTGAGAGAATTTATTTTCTTGGGCTCCAAAATCACTGCAGATGGTGACTGCAGCCATGAAATTAAAAGATGCTTGCTCCTTGGAAGAAGAGCTATTACCAATCTAAACAGCATATTAAAAAGCAGAGTTATTACTTTGCCAACAGAGGTCTGTCTAGTCAAAGCTATGGTTTTTCCAGTAGTCATGTATGGATGTGAGAATTGGACTTATAAAAATGCTGAGTGCCAAAGAATTGATACTTTTGAACTGTGGTGTTGGAGAAGACTCTTGAGAGTCCCTTGGACTGCAAGGAGATCCAACCAGTCCATCCTAAAAGAAATCAGCCCTGAGTATTTGTTGGAAGGACTGATGCTAAAGCTGAAACTCCAATACTTTGGTCACCTGATATGAAAAACTGACTCATTCGAAAAGACCCTCATGCTGGGAAAGATTGAAGGCAGGAGGAGAAGGGGACAACAAAGGATGAGATGGTTGGATGGCATCACCAACTCTATGGACTTCAGTTTGAGTAAGCTCTGGGAGTTGGTGATGGATAGGGATGCCTGGCGTCTTGCAGTCCATCAGGTCGCAAAGATTTGGGCACGCTTCCTTCCAAGGATGCTTACTCCTTGGAAGGAAAGTTATGACCAACCTAGACAGCATATTAAAAAGCAGAGACATTACTTTGCCAACAAAGGTCCATCTGGTCAAGGCTATGGTTTTTCCAGTGGTCATGTATGGATGTGAGAGTTGCACTATAAAGAAAGCTGAGTGCAGAGGAATTGATGCTTTTGAACTGTGGTGTTGGAGAAGACTCTAGAGAGTCCCTTGGACTGCAGGGAGATCCAACCAGTCCATCCTAAAGCAGATCAGTCCTGGGTATTCATTGGAAGGACTGATGATGAAACTGAAACTCCAAATTTTGGCCACCTGATGCAAAGAGTTGACTCATTTGAAAAGACCCTGATGTTGGGAAAGATTGAGGGCAGGAGGAGAAGGGGATGACAGAGGATGAGATGGTTGGATGGCATCACTGACTCAGTGGACATAGGTTTGGGTAGACTCCAGGAGTTGGTGATGGACAGGGAGGCCTGGCATGCTGCGGTTCATGGGGTCGCAAAGAGTCAGACACGACTCAGCAACTGAACTGAACTGAACCACATTTAAGAACAGTTACATCACATTTAAAGAAATCTAGAGTAGACTGTCACCCCACTCCAGTACTCTTGCCTAGAAAATCTCATGGACAGAGGAGCCTTGTAGGCTGCAGTCTATGGGGTCGCTCAGAGTCAGACATGACTGAGTGACTTCACTTTCACGTTTCACTTTCATGTGCTGGAGAAGGAAATGGCAACCCACCCCAGTGTTCTTGCCTGGAGAATCCCAGGGATGGGGGAGCCTGGTGGGCTGCCGTCTATAGGGTGGCACAGTCGGACACGACTGAAGTGACTCAGCAGCAGCAGCAGCAGAGTAGACTGTAAGGTCTACTTTCTGTTAGTAGGGAAGGAGAGTAGATAAGAGTAGGGAACCATCTGTTTCTACCATCGGTTCAGATCAGCAGATCAGCCCTGAATATTCATTGGAAGGACTGATGCTGAAGCTGCAACTCCAATACTTTGGCCACCTGATGTGAAGAGCTGACTCATTTGAAAAGACCCTGATGTTGGGAAAGATTGAGGGCAGGAGGAGAAGGGGACGACAGAGGATGAAATGGTTGGATGGCATCACTGACTCAGTGGACATGGGTTTAGGTGGACTCTGGGAGTTGGTGATGGACAGAGAGGCCTGGCGTGCTGCCGTTCATGGGGTTGCAAAGAGTCAGATATGACTGAGTGGCTGAAGTGAATTGATTGAATGTCTCTGCTTTTTAATATGCTGTCTAGGTTGGTCATAGCTTTTCTTCCAAGGAGTAAACGTCTTTTAATTTCATGGCTGCAGTCACCATTTGCAGTGATTTCGGAGCTCCCAAAAATAGTCTCTCAGTATTTCCGTTGTTTCCCCATCTATTTGCCATGAAGTGATGGGACTGGATGCCATGATCTTAGTGTTCTGAATGTTGATCTTTAAGCCTACTTTCATTTTCATCAAGAATTTTTGGTTCTTCTTTGCTTTCTGATGTAAATGTGGTCTCATCTGCATATCTGAGGTTCTTGATATTTCTCCTGGCAATCTTAATTCCAGCTCGTGCTTCTTCCAGTCCAGCATTTCTCATGATGTACTCTGCATATAAGTTAAATAAGCAGAGTGACAATATACAGCCTTGACATACTCCTTTCCTGATTTGGAACCAGTCTGTTGTTCCTTGTACTTTCGAACTGTTGCTTCTTGACCTGCATACAGATTTCTCAGGAGGCAGGTCAGGTGGTCTGGTATTCCCATCTCTTGAAGAGTTTTCCTCAGTTTGTTGTGATCCACACAGTCAAAGGCTTTGGTGTAGTCAATAAAGCAGAAGTAGATATTTTTCTGGAACTCTTTGCTTTTTTGATGATCCACCGGATGTTGTTTTAACACATGCCTGCTTTAACAGAGACCAAACAACAGGGGTTTAAAGTTGATAATTTATTTTTCTCTCATCTAAAGTGTAAGAGGTAGGTCTTCAGGGAAGGAGGATAGACAGTTCTAGTTCACCAGGAAATCCAGGTTCCTTCTGTATCATTACTAGGCCATCTATAGGTTATAAAGGTTGTCATTATCTACATGGTCAAAGCTGCCTTACCACCAGTATGTCCATATTATAGATTTCAGGAATGGGAGAAGTTAGACACAATGGCTAAGTATCCAGATAATAATCTGGTACAGAAATTGTCCCCATCTTTTCCACTTAAATCTCATTGGCCATTTTTTTTTTTTTAAAGAAGCTGCAACCTGTTGAATGGTTTGTTAAGAAATGGCTCCAGGTGGAACCCCATGTGTCCAGCTAAAAAGAGTAAGTTCTATATCTTAAAAGAAGGGGGAAAATGCATGCTGGGTGACAATTATCTGCCACTTTTATAATGAATATGTTATTTGCCTTCAGGGGAAGTGTGGTCTATCATTCTGGAAATGTTAGACTTTAGGCTTTTATCAGGAGATGTTAAAGTGAACACACTGGTATTCTTTTAAAAATATTTATTTATTTATTTGGCTATGCTGGGTCTTAGTTGAGGCACATGGTATCCTCAGTCTTCATTGTGACATACGGAATCTTTAGTTTCAGCATATGGGATCTTTAGTTGTGGCATGCAGACTCTTAGCTGCAGCATGTGGGATCTAGTTCCCTGACCAGGGATCAAACCTGGGCCCCCTGCATTAGGAGCACAGAGTCTTAGCCACTGGACCACCAAGTCCCATACATCTGGCACTGATACCCAGTCGACCTGCCCTCAATCAGCATTGTTTTTGCTCTCCAGTTCTCATTTATACCAGTTGGTTTACAATTGCTTGATTTTCTTTTTTTCTTGGCTTCTGGATTCCTTGCCTTTGTCACTGACTTGCCCCACTGCCATTTTGACTGAAACTTAACACTCTTTGCTTTCAATATATGTATTGAAATTATGAGGTTTGCAAACTGTACTGAGGACTGGGGGTGGTGGTAAGTGACAGGAGATCACTTGTTCACAGAACATTGCACCTGTTCTGTAGTTTTTGCTCTTCCTCATTTCCCTTCTCACCTCAGCTCTGAGGTGAGTTCATCTACTCATTTCCAAGTTGTCTTAAATACCTCCAAATTCCTTTTCCTCTATTAAACAGAACTATTTTTCTATTCCTCTGAGGCCTTCACAGCCCACACTGGATTCTTCTCCCTCAACTGTTATCCCAGCAAAAGTTGTTTTCTCCCTTAAAGGAATTATAGTGCCATTTTTTGGAAATAATAAATTTCCATACCTTATTATAAAACAAAGTTAACTTCTGTATTTCCTGTAAAAATGTTGTTGAGGACATTGTCCATTTCATTACACAATTTCCCTTTATAAAGCTCTACATCAGAAAGTTCTTTTAGATTTCAGAAAAATTTTGCTTCTCCTAAAGCATGCTTCCTCCTTTCTGATAACAAAAGCTATATAACTTATCATGTTTGCTTAACCGTAAAATTCCAAGCCAAATTTGCAGCTCTATCATTGCAATTATGTTAAGCATACTTTAAGCACATTTATGTTTCTGTCATTGCATGGGCCATTTAATATATTTATCATATCTACCAACTTTTCTTATAAGACATTTCAAATTCTTTTTAAAAAGAGTCAAGATAAAAAATAATTGTTAATAACTAAACAAGTGACTTAAAGGTCATCTAAGGCAATAGTGTGCAGTGTATTTGACACTCCCCTACCCAACTAGTTAGATAAGGGAATAGGCCCTATGGACCACTTACCTTACTCATTTCTACTTTCCAAGGGAAAAATAACCCAGTATACATGTTCTCTTTAGTTTAAGAATGAAAAATTTAAAAATTTAACCTTTGCTAACTCATGTGGTTGTCTGTACCAGACACTTCTGTATCATTTTAGATTCCTTTGCCATCAGTTGTCCCCAAGTCCTTGGTCTCTCAAGTCACTCACTCAATCTTAGTAAGAGTTTCAACCATTTTCAAGAGAGTACAGCTCTCCTTACAGTACCTCTCCTTAAGCCTTCCCGTGCACTATTTATCTTCTGCTCTGGGGCTTCCTTGCTCATGGTGAGGAAGAAGACACCATGGGGTCTGCAAGCTGTCCATGCATTTGTGACCTAGAAATGAGAAGGACCTTATACCATGTAGTTAGTTGTGGGTCATGCACTAGGCAAGAATACCAGGCCATTCAAAGCTGGCCAAGAATGAGTGAATCTAGAATGGATGGTGGAAAGGGGAGGATGAGCTGATGAACACCAATTATGGTCTCATGAGACTAGCAATAGTTGTAGGAACTGAAGCTGGTTTCACTAATTTTCTTGTCATAAGTCTCCTGCTTTGCTGGACTGCACTCTCTAATAAAGTAGTTGCACATATGCTTTAACTTCTATCTCTGCTTTCTGAGGAACCTGGCCAAGATAGTGGGTTTTGGAAATTGGCCCTTGGTCCTATATACAGGTGAAAATCCATAGAGGTGTGTATCATTCCCCATAAGGGACTAAGGAAAGATTTTTGTTCTTTCTTGGCTCAAGAGGAGAATCCTTGTTGCTTACTCACCAGTGGACCATATACGATTCTCTGAGAACCACTGACCCATAGGATTTTATCAAGGATTTTTGATTTCCTTGCTTGTGATGGGTCTGTTCAGATCTTCTATTTCTTTCTGGTTCAGTTTTGGAAAGTTATAGTTTTCTAGGAATTTGTCCATTTCTTCCAAGTTGTCCATTTTATTGGCAATAGAGCTGCTGGTAGTAGTCTCTTATGATCCTTTGTATTTCAGTGTTGTCTGTTGTGATTTCTCCATTTTCATTTCTAATTTTGTTAATTTGGTTCTTCTCCCTTTGTTTCTTAATGAGTCTTGCTAACGGTTTGTCAATTTTGTTTATTTTTTCAAAAAACCAGCTTTTAGCTTTGTTGATTTCTGCTATGGTCTCTTTAGTTTCTTTTGCATTTATTTCTGCCCTAATTTTTAAGATTTCTTTCCTTCTACTAACCCTGGGGTTCTTCATTTCTTCCTTCTCTAGTTGCTTTAGGTGTGGAGTTAGGTTATTTGACTTTTTTTCTTGTTTCTTGAGGTGAGCCTGTAATGCTATGAATCTTCCCCTTAGCACTGCTTTTACAGTGTCCCATCGGTTTTGGGTTGTTGTGTCTTCATTTTCATTCGTTACTATGCATACTTTGATTTCTTTTTTGATTTCTTCTATAATTTGTTGGTTATTCAGAAGCATGTTATTTAGCCTCCATATGTTTGAGTTTTTAATAATTTATTTTCCTGTAATTGAGATCTAATCTTACTGCACTGTGGTCAGAAAAGATGACTGGAATGATTTCAATTTTTTTGAATTTCCCAAGGCTAGATTTATGGCCTAGGATGAGATCTATTCTGGAGAAGGTTCCGTGTGCGCTTGAGAAAAAGGTGAAATTGATTGCTTTGGGGTGAAATGTCATATAGATATCAATTAGGCCTAGCTGGTCCATTGTGTCATTTAAAGTTTGTGTTTCCTTGTTAATTTTCTGTTTAGTTGATCTATCCATAGTTGTGAGTAGGGTATTAAAGTCTCCCACTATTATTGTGTTACTATTAATTTCCTCTTTCATACTCATTAGCGTTTGCCTTACATATTGTGGTGCTCCTATGTTGGGTGCATATATATTTATAATTGTTACATCTTCTTCTTGGATTGATCCTTTGATCATTATGTAGTGTCCTTCTTTGTCTCTTTTCACAGCCTTTATTTTAAAGTCTATTTTATCTGATATGAGTATTGCAACTCTTGCTTTCTTTTGGTCTCTGTTTGTGTGAAGTATTTTTTTCCGGCCCTTCACTTTTAGTCTGTATGTGTCCCTTGTTTTGAGGTGGGTCTCTTGTAGACAGCATATATAGGGGTCTTGTTTTTGTATCCATTCAGCCAGTCTTTGTCTTTGGTTGGGGCATTCAACCCATTTACATTTAAGGTAATTATTGATAGGTATGGTCCCGTTGCCATTTACTTTGTTGTTTTGGGTTCACGTTTATACAGCCTTTCTGTGTTTCCTGTCTAGAGAAGATCCTTTAGCATTTGTTGAAGAGCTGGTTTGGTGGTGCTGAATTCTCTCAGCTTTTGCTTGTCTGTAAAGCTTTTGAATTCTCCTTCATATCTGAATGAGATCCTTGCTGGGTACAGTAATCTACGTTGTAGGTTATTCTCTTTCATTACTTTAAGTATGTCCTGCCATTCCCTTCTGGCCTGAAGGGTTTCTATTGATAGATCAGCTGTTATCCTTATGCGCATCCCTTTGTGTGTTCTTTGTTGTTTCTCCCTTGCTGCTTTTAATATTTGTTCTTTGTGTTTGATCTTTGTTAATTTGATTAATATGTGTCATGGGGTGTTTTGCCTTGGGTTTATCCTGTTTGGGACTCTCTGGGTTTCTTGGACCTGTGTAACTATTTCCTTCCCCATTTTAGGGAAGTTTTCAGCTATTATCTCCACGAGTATTTTCTCATGGCCTTTCTTTTTGTCTTCTTCTTCTGGACTCCTATGATTCGAATGTTGGGGCGTTTCACATTGTCCCAGAGGTCCCTGAGGTTGTCCTCATTTCTTTTGATTCTTTTTTCTTTTTTTCCTCTCTGCTTCATTTATTTCCACCATTTTATCTTCTACCTCACTTATCCTATGTTCTGTCTCTGTTATTCTACTGTTGGTTCCCTCCAGAGTGTTTTTGATCTCTATTGCATTATTCATTTTTAATTGACTCTTTTTTATTTCTTCTAGGTCCTTATTAAACATTTCTTGCATCTTCTCAATCTTTGTCTCAGGCTATTTATCTGTAACTCCATTTTGTTTTTCAAGATTTTGGATCATTTTTATTATCATTATTCTAAATTCTTTTTCAGATAGATTCCCTATCTCCTCTTTTGTTTGACTTGGTGGGCTTTTTTCATGTTCCTTTACCTGTTGGGTAGCCTTTTCATCTTGTTTAGATTGCTGTGTCTGGAGTGGGCTTTCTGTATTCTGGTGGTCTGTGGTTCCTTTTTATTGTGGAGGTTTCACCCAGTGGGTGGGGTTGGACAATTGGCTTGTCAACGTTTCCTGGTTAGGGAAGCTTGCGTTGGTGTTCTGGTGCGTGGAACTGGATTTCTTCTCTCTGGAGTGCAATGGAGTGTCCAGTAGTGAGTTTTGAGATGGGTCTATGTGTTAGGTGTGACTTTGGGCAGCTTGTATGTTGATGCTCAGGGCCATGTTCTTGCGTTGCTGGAGAATTTGCATGGTATGTCTTACTCTGGAACTTATTGGCTCTTGAGTGGTGGCTGGTTTCAGTGTAGGTATGCAGGCTTTTGGATGGTCTCTTATTACTTAATGTTCCCTGTCGTCAGGAGTTTTCTGGTGTTCTCAGGTTTGGGGCTTAAGTCTCCTGCCTCTGGATTTCAGTCTTATTCTTCCAGTAGCCTCTAGGCTTCTCCAACTGTACAGCACTGATAATAAAACTTCTAGGTTAATGGTGAAAAGATTCTCCACTATGAGGGACACTCAGAGAGGTTCACAGAGTTACATGAAGAGGAGAGAGAGGAGGGAGATAGAGATGAGCAGGAGGAGAAAAAGGGGGACTCAAGAGGAGAGAGACAGATCTACCCAGTTCTCTGTTCCCAAAGTGTTCTCTGTAGCCCAGACAGTCACAGAGATTCACAAAATTGGATTAGGAAAAGAAGGGGGAGGGAGGAAATAGAGGTGTTCTGGGGGAGAAAAAGGAGAGTCAAAAGTGGGAGAGAGTAATCAACACACTCCTGAGTAAAAATGGGTACTGAATATTGGATTCTTAAATGTCCAAAATTGATATCAAATACTGAAAAACAAAGATTAAAAATCTAGAGTAGAGGTTAGACTCTTAAAATACAATATTAAAAACAAAAACACAAAAAATGTTAGAAATATATTTGAAGTTTGGTTTAAAAATAGGGCCTCTTTTTTTTTTTTGCAAGGTTATAGTGAAATGTAAATGAAAATTAAGGAGTAATAGAGGAGTATTAAAGGACTTTAAAAGAAAATCAGAGAAAAAATAAAAGAAAAAAACCTTTTTTTCTAATTAAAAAAATAGTAAAAATATATGAAAATGAAAAGGAGTAATGGAGGAGTAATAGGGAATTTTAAAAGAAAATAAAAGAGAAAAAATTAAAAAAAAATTTTTTTTAATTAAAAAAAAAGTAAAAATATGTCGGAGCTGTTGCGTTCAGTGTGGGTTTGGTTCAGTTTCAGATAGCTCCTCGTTCCAGCTGACACTTCTCGATATCTATAGGCCCCTTCTGGTGTAGTTGGTGTCACCTACAGAGATTTTAATCTGTTGCACTGGTCACTTCTGAAGCAGTTCCCTTTGTTTATTTGGCTTCTGTTTGCTGGTCTCTTCAGTGTCTAATTTCCGCCCTGACACAGGCGGGCGGAGGTGGTTTCTTGTTCAGGTTCGCTTGTTCAGTCGTGCTGTGGAGAGGGAGGGGCGCTGCAGCCAAATATCACTGGCCTGTGTGGGGAGCACGCGCAGTGTTCCGGCCTCACTGGGTTTGCCCCCACTCACGGCGGGCGTGTGTGCTCTCCCTGTCTACACTGCTCAGGCTCCCGGCTGCTCTATATAGGGAGTGGGCCCTGTGTTGCATGCGGTTCCATTTTTCGGGTATTCCACAAAAGCGCGGACTCGGTTGGGCCTGCGTTTTGTGCCTTCCCTGGCCCAAGCAGCTCAGGCCACCAGGAACTTGATGAGCGCACTCTCCCCGGGTGCGGCGCGCCTTCTCCCCTCCGTGGTCCCAGCCTCAGTTTCTTCAAGGACCAGTCGGGTGCGTGCGCCTTGTGTCTGTTCTCGGGAGCTGGCCTCTAGCCGCGACCCTCCTGGCGAATGTCGACCATCCAGAATCTTAGGAAGTCTTTGGTTAGAAACTGGGAGCCTGTTTGCAGTTTGGTAGGGGTGCCGTCTCTGGGGCCGAGTTTGCCCCTTTCCCCTCCCCCCTGCCTCCTGCTTCCGGTGGGGGATGGGCCGGTCCACCGCAGGCTAGCTCCTCTGGAATTGCTCAGTCCCTTTGTTCTGCGAACGGCCGGCAGTGTGTTCGGCCGGTTAATTTTCTCTCTCTCTCTTGTGATCCCACAGTTTAACTTGCTATCTCGAGTTAGCTCCCTCTGATTGCCCTCAGGGCATTCGGGCCCGGTCCTTACCCTAAGCAATGCCGCCCGCTCCTGTCTGTTCCGACCCCACTTGCTGGTGGCGGATGTGGGTGTCTGGGGTACTTTTCTGCTGGGAGTTGCTTTTAGGCATGTAATCTGTGGGTTTTATTTATTTTTCATCCCAGTTAGGTTGCCCTCCGATATTGGAAAACTTCCCCCAGACCCGCCAGTGCGAGGTTTCCTGGTGTTTGGAAACTTCCTCTATTACGACTCCCTTCCTGGGCCGGGTCTCCGTCCCTAGCTCTTTTGTCTCTCTTTTTATCTTTTGTATTTTGTCCTACCTCCTTTCGAAGAGGATGGGCTGCTCTTCTGGGTGCCTGATGTCTTCTGTTAGCGATCAGAAGTTATTTTGTGAAGTCTGCTCAGTGTTCAAATGTTCTTTTGATGAATTTGTAGGGGAGAAAGTGGTCTCCCCATCCTATTCCTCTGCCATCTTAGCTCCTCCCTCCTAGACCCCTATTTTTAACAGAGTTAATTTCATGATTCATTTATACCATGTAGCAAACCATATCTTCAGCTACTTTAAACTGTACATAGAAATATTTAATATTACAGAGATGAGCTGTAAGAAATAGAGGGTTTGTATTTACTACTGGAAATACTTTAGTTCTAATCATGGAAAATTTCTTCCAGAAAATGTTGCTAAACATTTTGTGGTATAACTTTTAAAAAAATAATCAAATAGAAAACATGGCATAGCATACATAAAAGGCTTATTTATTAGAAAGTTGTTTAGAGAGTTTTCTTTAAAAAATTTTTTCCAGAAGAGAGACAGCTGAAATGACCTGAAGAACACACGAATAAGCAAATGTTTTCAACAAACTCTAGGGAAAAAAGCTAAGGGATAGGTTATTCATGAGTGATAATTATTCTGTAGGTAAGATTACTAAAAAAAAAATAAGATTTACTTGTATTCTTTTTTCTGTTTTATAATTCCTGAAGATTTTTCTATAGTACTTATCCTGATGTAGGTCACAATATTCTTGAAAAGTCAACTTCAAATGGCATTATTGATATTTTTAGCCATGTCAAAAACCAGTGTTTTCTGTAGGTTTTCACAAGATGAATTAAGTCTATAATCTAATTTTAAAACATACATAGAAAACAATTGCAGGAAACTAAAAAATTCCTTTAAATGATACTATATCTCAACAGAAATGTTGTACAGAAATGCCTCAATTGATGGCAATATTTGGGTAATATGTTATTTTGTTTAATTATTTTTTTATTTTTAGTTTAAAATTAAGTATTTCACTTTTAAATCTCAATGAAATTCTTTTTTAAATGTATTCATAATCTTTATTGTTACAGGAAGTACAAAAAGTATATTAATCTCTTTGACCACTGTGGATTTCCAGTGTCTGCTTTCTGAATGTCAGTAATCATTGTCTGGTCAGAGATTAGGATGAATATATATAACTTCAGCACATTACCAGGGAATTTATTATTTGAATAAATGCTTCATATAAACTTCCTTTCTTAGAATGTACTTCTTTTTCATCTTTGTTAAAATAGAGTTCTAGTAATGGCTTGGGATTGGCATTGTTTAATCAGGGGCTTAAAATCCTAGACAGATAGGTAGATAGATGTTTGTTCAAGTAGGGTTTTATGTGTTCTTGGTGGGACTTTGTGAATACAGGGCCAGACTGCAGAGTCCTAATCCATACACTTGCAGTCATTCACTCAACAGGGTGTAGCTGACAGTTGGGGACTGGATAGGAGAAAATAACCTGGATGTGGAGATGGGCCTTGAGTGAACATAGTCCATTTAACATCCAAGCACTGGACGAAAGAGGAGAGTAAAAAGCTGACTTGAAATTAAACATTAAAAAAACTAAAATCATGGCATCTGGTCTCATCATTTCATGGCAAATAGAAGGGGGAAAAGTGGAAGCGGTGACAGATCTTTTATTTTCCTGGGCTCCAAAATCACTGCGGACGGTGACTGCAGCTATGAAATTAAAAGATGCTTGTTCCTTGGAAGAAAAGCTATGACAAACATAGACAGTGTATTAAAAAGCAGAGATATCACTTTGCCAACAAAGATCTGTCTAGTCAAAGCTATGGTTGTTCCTGTAATCATGTATGGATGTGAGAGTTGGACCATAAAGAAGGCTGAGTGTGAAAGAATCAATGCTTTTGAACTGTGGTGCTGGAGAAGACTCTTGAGAGTACTTTGGACTGCAAGGAAATCAAACCAGTCAATCCTAAAGGAAATCAACTGTGAATATTCATTGGAAGAACTGGTGCTGAAGCTGAAGCTCCAATATTTTGGCTGCCTGATGCGAAGAGCTTGACTCATTGTAAAAGACCCTGATACTGGAAAAGATTAAAGGCAAAAGGAGAAGGGGGCAGCACAGAATGAGATGGTTAAGTAGCATCACCAACTCAATGGACATGAATTTGAGCAAACTCTGGGAGACAGTGAAAGACAGGGGAGCCTGGCATGCTGCAGTCCACAGGGTCAGAAAGAGTCAGACATGACTTAGTGACTGAATAGCAAGAACTGTTGTAAACTCTGGCTTGACTTTGGAAATAGGAGTCCAGATATGGCTGGATAGCTACCACCAGGAAAGCTCACCAGATGGATGGTGGTTAATTGGTTCTGAAAGACTTTTTTATGTTGGTGCTTGTGAGTAGAAGATTCAACATGGGGGAGGAAGGCTAGGGCACTTTAGGGCCCATACATATGATCTGGATTTAGAAGACAGTTCCAGTGCTAAAGGAGGGCTGGGAAAGGAAATAGGATCAGTAGATGTAACCAAGCCAGGCTTCAACAGTACATGAACCATGAACTTCAAGATGTTCAAGCTGAATTTAGAAAAGGCAGAGAAACCAGAGATCAAATTGCCAACATCTTTTGGGCCATCAAAAAAGCAAGAGAGTTCCAGAAAAACATCTATTTCTGCTTTATTGACTACATCAAAGCCGTTGACTGTGTGGATCACAGCAAACTGTGGAAAATTCTTCAAGAGATGGGAATACCAGACCACCTGACCTGCCTCCTGAGAAAGTTGTATGCAGGTCAAGAAGCAACAGTTAGAAATGGACATGGAACAACAGACTGGTTCCAAAACAGGAAAGGAGTATGTCAAGGCTGTATATTGTCATTCTGCTTATTTAACTAATATGCAGAGTATATCATGTGAAATACCAGGCTGGATGAAGCACAAGCTGGAGTAAAAATTGCTGGGAGAAGTATCAATAACTTTAGATGTACAGATGACATCACCCTTATGGCAGAAAGCAAAGAACTAAAGAGCCTCTTGATGAAAGTGAAAGAGGAGAGTGAAAAAGTTGGCTTAAAACTCAACATTCAGAAAACTAAGATCATGGCATCTGGTCCCATCACTTCATTGCAAATAGATAGCAAAACAGTGGAAACAGTGAGAGGCTTTATTTTCTTGGGCTCCAAAATCACTGCAGATGGTGACTGCAGCCATAAAATTAAAAGATACTTGCTCCTTGGAAGAAAAGCTATGACCAACCTAGACAGCATATCAAAAAGCAGAGACATTACTTTGTCAACAAAGGTCCGTTTAGTCAAGGTTTTCTAGTAGTCATGTATGGATATGAGAGTTGGACTATAAAGAAAGCTGAGCGCCAAAGAATTGATACTTTTGAACTGCAGTGTTGGTTGAACTCCCTTGGACTGCAGAGATCCAACCAGTTAATTCTGAAGGAAATCAGCACTGAGTGTTCATTGGAAGGACTGATGCTGAAGCTGAAACTCCAATACTTGGGCCACCTGATACGAAGAACTGACTCATTTGAAAAACCCTGATGCTGGGAAAGATTGAAGGCAGGAGGAGAGGGGGGTGACAGGATGAGATGGTTGGATGGCATCATCAACTCGAGGTACTTGAGTTTGAGAAAGCTCTAGGAGTTGCTGATGGACAGGGAAGCCTGGCGTGCTGCAGTCCATGGAGTTGCAGAGTCAGACAGGACTGAGGGGCTGAACTGAACTGAGAGGTAACCATCCAGTATAAAATCAGGGATCTCCAAATATAACTTGAAGTAGTGAAAGGAGATAACAATGAACGTCTTTTCCTCCTGCTCCTAGTTATGGAAATACGGGGAAAAATGTAAATTTTTACATTTTAAATGTAAACCAAGATTGGAAGACAGAAAATAAAAATCCCTGGTGCCACAAATAAGAAAGGAACACAAAGTCAGATTTGCTAGGAGAAGATGAAGCCATAGAGTCTCAGAGGGTTTCCCAACCAGACAGATTTGGAAGTTTGGGCAGGAGTCCAGTTCAGAGACAGGAGATGGGGGCTCAGTAAGACAGACATTGTGACAGTCCCGTGCTTCTGTGAAAGTCTTAAAGGGCTGCCCCTTGCATGAAATGAGACTGCAGAAACTCCACCCTCTGGGACATGCCTGAGGTGGGTTGGGTAAAGAAATCTGCAAGGAATTGGAAATTTAAGTCAGCAGAAACAGGTGTGAGTCCTGAACTTATACAACTCTCAGGATGTAGGAATTCCAAATTGAGAAATTCATTTTAACATAGAACTCATGAACTTCCCAGGTCTCTGGAAGAAACTAGTGGAACAGCTCTTAAAGAATCATCCTACAAAGCAGAGCACATGAGATTTAAAAAAATAATAGAAAATAAAACGCAATGAGGGTGAGAGAACAGCTGCAATAACCAGGAGAATTTGCACTCCTCCTCCAAGAACTAGAGATTATAGAATGATCTGAAACATAATAGGCATATTAAACAGGCTTAAAGATTTAAAAAGAAAGAATTAAAATCTATAATAAAAATAAACAAAGTAGTATGGAAAAATAAAAGGCATAGTTATAAAACACACATAATAAGTTAAATGAAAATTCAAATGTTAAGTAGCAGATTAAACCCGGCCCAAAAGAAGATAAGTGATTGGAGAGCTAGTCTGAAAAAATTAATTAAAATGTAGCACAGGAAGATAAATTTAGATATTTAAAAAATGATGAAGAGAGATGCAGAGTAGATAAGAAGGCCCAGCATAGGGATTTCAGTAGTATAACACTCAGATAATAAGAGTGAGTTTCTGTGATTGCAAATTTTCTAGATTTCAAGAAAGATAGGAGTTCTCAGTTTGACCAAAAAAAACCCCTAACATCTAAGTGAAATATATGAAAACCAATCCAAATCTAGGCTCCTCAAAAACAAGCATGCTTAAAAGCTATCAGAAATAGAAGAAAAAAAAAAACCTAAGAGACGTGACATTTAGACTGAAAGCAATTTTCTCATTAAGAAACTATAGTCAGGAGACAAAGGAATGCATTTTTAAATGTTGAAGTATATAAAGGGTGAAGTTTATTTCTTTACTTCTTGGATTCTGGGCTCAACTGTGCAACTTGCTGTAGCCAATATGATGAAGTGAAAATGACGATGTACTAGTTTCAAACCTAGGCCTGAACTGTGAGTGTTTTCTGTACTGATGCCTTTGCCTTGGGGAAGAACATGCTTATGCTACCCGCTCATCCTAGGAGGAGAATGACAGACGTGAAAAGCACAGCCACTCTAAACTGAGAGTGGTGGAGATAAGCTTACCCATAGATACATGAAAATAAATCACTGCTTTTTAAGTTCTTGAGTAGATTATTGTATTATTTTCCTATTACTGATGTAACAAATTAACTCGTTTAGTGACCTAAAACAATACAAATTTATTCTCTTATAGTTCTGAAAGTCTGCAGTGTGTCACGTAGGCTAAAATCAGAGTGTTATCAGGGCTGTTTATTCTGGAGGCTCTGAGGGAGAATTTTTTCTTTGCCTTTCCTGCTTCTGGAGGCAGACTGCATTCCTTGGCTCATCCATCCTGTGTCACTGCATTTTTTTGTTCTGTTGTCACATCAGCTTCTGTGGTCAAATCTCTTTCTACCTTCTTCTTATAGAACACTTGTTATTACATTTAGGGCCCACCTGAATAATCCAGAATAATCTTTCCATCTCAAGAACCTTAACTTATATCTGCAAAGCCCCCTTTTCCATATAATGTAATATTCACACGTTCTGAGAATTTGGATGTGGACACTAGATGTAGACATTTTGGGGAGCAGGCATGATTTAGCAGTACACAATTGTTCTATAGGGTTTAATTTTAATTTTTTCAGAGAATCAGATATCAAGAGACACTGAAAGAACTATTAAAGGCTATAGTTAATAGATAGCTTTAGTATAGTGATTAGGCACAGGGAGTTTTTAGACAAACTGCTTTGTTTCAAATATAAGTTCTGCCACTTTCTATACATGCAAACTTGAAGTTACTTATCTCCATGATCCCTGTGACTGTTTCCTCAAGTGTAAGAATGGAAATAATGATAGCTGTACCTACCTCAGGGACTTCTAATGGGGAGTAAATGAATTAATATTAGTAAAGTGCTTCAAATATAAGAGTCATAGTAAGTGTTATATAAATGTTTGTTAAATAACAAAAATGAAATAACCCAGAATAAGAGAGTGGAATGGATGAATTATTTCACTCCCAACCTGGCAGCACAATTTAAAATACCTGACAACAACATTGTGCTAGAGATACTGTGAGGGAAATGGGAATTCTGAGGTGTAAGAGTAGTTGTGTAAATTGATAATTATTTTCTAAAGCAATTTGAAGAAATCTAATTGAATTGAAGTTAAGCTTATCCTATTAGGCAACAATTCTGGTATACACCCAAACAACCCCCTGGCAAATCTGCACACGGAGACCCATGAGGACTGTCACACCATTTTATAATAGTGTTTATGATAGGGACCCTGTCTGAGATCAGATTCCTCAGGAGCAAAGTCTGAGACAGCCATAAATATGTATGCCATTTATTATAGGTGTGCTAACTTTGAAGGAGTGAGGAAAGCAGGGGCAGGATGAAGAAATGCCGGCCAGGATGTGGTCTCAGGTAGAAAACTCTAGTTTGGGTCATATCCAAGAAGGGCTCTGGGACACAAATCATACTGAAGAGTACCTCCCTTGAGTTAAGGGGGATGTTTTGTACCCCACACCTGGGATGTGTGTGGGGTGAGATGCTGTCATCTCTAGGGCAAGGTAGCTCCCATCAGTCAAGAGGGGTCTCTGGATAAATGGGCAGCTGTGAGCTGTCAGCAGTCAACCCTTAGAGCAAGCAGCTGGGGGTACATGCAGTGTCTGGAGAAAAAGGGTGGGACACTGCAATTCCCTGAAAAAGTGTAATTCAATAAAACCTATTATTTATTAATAGGAGAATGAGTAAAATATTATGTCTTATGCCATATAATGTGGAATTCTTTATAAAAGTTAAAAAATGAGTGAATGAAATTTACCTGTGTGACATGGTTAAATCCTGAAAAGCACAACACTGAATGAAAAAAGCAAGTTGAAAAATGGTACATATAGGTTGTATCATTTTTGTATATTAATAACACACAGAAGAATATTTATGTGTTGCTATGGTTGCATGATATGTAGTAAAGATATTAAATTGTGAATTCACACTGACTTTGTTAGGGTAACAGTCATCTTTCAGAATGGAAGAATAGGAACTGGATTAGGAGCGATACAGCTAGGCCTTCAGCTGTATCTGTAATGTTTTGTTCAGTATGACACACTATTAATGTTTTGTTAAGCCATGAGCTGGTACTTTAAAAAATATTACTCTCTTCATTTTTTCGCATATTTAAAATATTTTATTAAAAAAATAAGAGGAAAAAATCCTAGGAAGAGGACCAGATCTCTGGACTGTGCCAGTTTAGAAGGGTATTGGGAGGGTATAACTGGATGTCCTTTTACGCATTTAACTCTGGCTCCTGGCACTTGGATTGTCTGTCAAGGAGACTGTGGGTGCCCAGAAGCTGTGTTTAGGCTTTTAACCATATCTTGGCTCTACCAACACTGAATCAGGAACTAGAAAGGCCGAGACTTAAATGGTCATTCAGTGGATCAACTTCAGGGAGCTGATTTGGAGGGAAAAAAAGCGGGGTAGAAGGATAATAAGAAAGCTGAATAATGATAATATCTTGAATAGAAATGTTTATCAAATACTTACTGAATCCTTAATATGTATCAAGCAATCTGCTAGGCTAGGGAGTCAATGATAGGTGACACTGCTCCTACCTAAAGGGAGCAGAGTCAAGTGGAAATCTAAGAAAGGAGAGCCCAGACTCAGGAGCATTTTTCCACTAGAGGCTAGCAAATATATTTGTGGTTAGATTCCTTTGTTTCTGAATCAAAAATCCCTGGATGATTTCTGTGTAAATTGAGTAATCTGAGATGTTCTATGAAAAGGGGGGCTTTATAGTCAAACATTTAAGGAAATTCTGTATATTGATTTTTGGAGATTCATAAAGCAATTAACATTAGAAAATTATATGATGAACTGTAGAAAAGAAACCTAAAAGAAACTTTGCATCTCCTCAAATTATTTGATACCCAAATGAATTGTTTGGAGGGGGAGAGTAATGCCTATGACACTAAAGGACTCTTTAGTGTTTGACAGAATTCATTTTTGTCATACATATTTACATTATTATTTTCCTAACTTCCTTGAAATATTTGTAAGAGGTTTACCTAAAAAATGTAAATAAAACTTTCATTCCAGTGTTTCTACTTAAGTGTTCAAACTCTAATATTGTGCTTAGGTTTAGTGCAGTTATTTTGTTTGATTTTGTAAAGAAAATTAAAGCTATGATGTTTTCTGCAAGTTATTTTAGGTTTGCAAAATAATAACAAAGCAGAGCATTTATGATAGCCATATTGACCATTATGCTCTCTGAAATTTGATTTTATTGTACCTCCTTTAAATGTCTAGTATAACACTTAGTCTTCAGTCTTTTGAACAAACATATCAATAGCCTTAAATCAAATTGCCATGCTGAAATATATTACTGTGTCACAACCATTTTGAGCTACCCACTTAATTGCATCCTATAAAATGAACCAGGAGGTATAAGTTTACAAACATAACATCTGAGGTGGTGGTACGATTAGAGCTAAATAACACATGTAGTTTAAATTATCAATATAAAGCCATGAAGGGCTGTGATTTTAATATACTGCTGACAGGGGACACTTTAGAATTAATGCACATTCCTAATAAATATTTTCAGTGTTAGAGGATATAATACAACTTCAGTTTTTGTGTTTTTTTTCCCACAACTTCAGTTTTATATATAATGCTCACATATACACATTTTGTTTTGCATCTTTTGCTGGAGCATGGGAGTATTCGACTCATCTATTGTCTGATTTTAAGGAAATAGTAAAAACATTTCATTCCATAGGATAATTTTTGGCACAAAATGGCTGCTCCATGACTATTTATTTACTATGTGGTTATTTTAAAGTTTTTTTTTTTTTTGGTATGTGTTCGATTAATCTAACCTGTCTCCTCCCCCAAATTGCAATGAATATATTTAAATATGGGATATGAAACCAATTTCCATTTAATGAAATGTACTGCTATCTTATATTTATTTGCTAATTTGCACAATTATCTGTTTTCAGTAAGTCTCTCAAGTTTCTCAAGTCAGTGAAAATTTTTTCTTATATGTGTGTGACCTTGGGCTTGCTACTTATAAGCTGGTTGACTTTGAACAAGTTATTTAATCTTTCAATGTCTCTGTTTCCTTGTCTGTAAAACAGTGATTGTTGTGACGATTAAGTTAATTTAATACTTGGAAAATGTTTAGAATACGTGAAAGTGTATGGCCCATGGAAGTATACCATAGGTGTCAGCTGTTACTACTATTATTTTTAGTGTACATTGGAGAGACTGTAAATTATAAGCTACACCATTACTTCCACCATAATCTACAGTCACAGTTAAGAATGTCACTATTAGACTAACTCATAAAAAATAATCTAGGTTAGATGTCATGCATAATTGCTTTTTTGTTTATTCTCTTTTAAAGAAAAATTTACACAAAGAAATTGGGTAGGTGTTTAAGCTTAGAGAGGAAGGGAAAGCTATGTTGTTGGTTAGGGACACAGATGTGGAAAATTCTCCTATGCTTTGGTTTGCTTCAGGTGTGTACAGTACTTTTTTAGTTAGCACCAAAAGTTCAAGAGTCCAGTAGCTTACATCCATGCTTTTCTCATCTATTTCCTTTTATGTTTTAGCTTCATTTCTATCTCTCCTTAATAGCCCCTCCTTGATTTTCTTTTATCCCATACTGGCAGATAGACCAGTAGGAAGAATCAACAAGCTTTGGGAGGCAGGTTGGGGTGGTGATAGATGAGGGCTGTTGTTTGGTGGGAGTAGAGCTGGGAGAAGTAGGTTGCCTTCTTTCCATCCTCCCATTTAAATCTCTGAACTTATCAAAGTGTTTCTTCATATATTTTATAGTCATCCTAGGTATATATAATTTTTTTGTATTTTCAAAACTATACTTTTAGAGAAAAAGCAGACAAGTTATATAGAAACAGCTCACTGAACTTTAAAAGAAATTAAAGTGATACTATCACTCAAAAGAGTAGAACAGTGATTAGAAATAGTGATAGCTATTTTTAAAAAGTTTACTGTGTTAGGAAAGGAGTTGCAACATATGAAAATATTAGGGGAACCATAAACATATTTCTTATATATTTTCTTATATATATATATATATATATATATATAAACATGTTCATACATATGGGAATAGGGAACATTTTCCTTAACAACTGGGGAAAAAAGAAAAACTGTAAGTGGATTCCTACAATAATATGTATTTGGATATACTATGCATCAAATTTTGTTTTTGAAGTTATAAATATATACTGAAATACTAATATAGTAACTTCAGGCCACTGTTCAGGATACCATAAAAATGTAGGGCAGAGCTTGGAACAAGAATTAAAAGAGTGAAGAGATAAAATGTTTCAATCCTTATTCTTTCTTTCCAATTTCCATTCTATACCTGTAGAGACTAGTGTAAGGCTGGAAATATACATATTAGAAGTGAAAAATAAAGCTAGGATTTGGAGGACTTGGCCTTAACCTATGAAATAAAATATATTAAGATATTTAGATTCTTTTTCATTTTAATCAATAAATTAATTGTAGTGATATAAGTTGCAAGTCTTGAGGACAGAAGATGGAGAGGTTCCTGAATGTGTGTATGTGTGCATGTGTACACACACAATATAAGGACATATTTTACAGTTAAGAGGAAAATATACATTAGCAAGAATATAAGTCATGGAGAAATTCACATGACAACAATTTAAAAGCTGTAATGCTGTCAGCACAAGCAGTACTGACCTAGATTTCTTATTTTGTTCTTTATAACCAAGCTGCTGACATGGGTACAAAGTCCTGTTCAAGGTCACTGGAAACTTTGAACCTGGATTGGCTCCAGGAGGACATTGGATAACATACTAATTGTTCCCCTGAGTGCCAGAAGTGTAGTAAGACTCAAAGTTGGTAAATATTTTTTTTTTAATAGAAAGTCAACTCACTGTTTATTACCATTGGGCTATTCCAAAATTTACATGTTATAAATTAAAACAGTGATTACAAAAAAAGACATGGCACAGAGGCCATAAGTATGAGTGTGGCTGTTTAAAACCCTTGAGAAGCTAATTCCCATGTCCAAGATAATGTTTCAAAGAGATTTCAATGTGTTTTTTTAGGAAGGCAAGATTTCAAAGAGGACAACTAGCTAAGCAAGGTAACTGTGATACTGCCATCTGGAGTTTTCAATTAGCATTTCTGAGTAATACTTTAGCAAAATAACTCACAAATATTTCCAGAGTTGAAAAATAATCTTGTGGTACTTTCTGTTCTTCTTTTGAGGACATTAAGGCATCTAAAATAATACAAAGAAGTTTGCAAATTTCAGCTTTCTGAAGTGTTCTATTTTTATTATCATGTTTAGTTATTCCCTGTTGCTTGTACAACATGCAGTATTTAGAACTGGTAAGGGAAAATATTGCCGCAAAACTTGTAGTTCAATGACTAAATTTTGATTAACATATACAATTGTGTAAAAATAGACATATTATACCAATAGATTATTTAAAGCGTATTATTATTGGATTTTAATTTTTAAAAATGAATATTAGCAAAATGAAATGAGCTAAATGGGCAAAATGAAAAACCTTAGAAGCACAGACTGTGGAACTGAAAAGTGCCTTAGAGATCAGTGTTTCCAGTCACCTGATTTTAAAGGAGAGGAATCTGAGGACCAGGGAAATGAGGTGACTTTCCTGGGGTCACATCAAAAGTCAATAGCAGAGCTGTAATGGTACTCAGATCTGCTGACCTCCTATCTATGCCCATTCACTATTAGAGCTACATAGAGTATTTATAACATTTAGTCACAGTTTATCTTTTGGTTAATTCCACATTTATTCCTTTTTTTGTGGCTGCAAAAGCACCCAGAGTAATATGGTTTGTTCCAGTTCAAACAGATATTAAGAAAAAAGGTAAAGCTTTCAGCAGTCATACTTCTCATGTGCAATTCTTTAGATATGTACATATATGTATGTGTGTGTGCATATGTGAGTGTGATGCACAACCCCTTATTCACCATCCCCAAATTCAAAAAGCTCTGAAAATTCAATTTTTTCCCATAAATCTGTGACAGACTTCTTGGGTGGTGAAACCTGGTATGAATAATGTGAGACTACTTGTAGACTTCATATATACCAGAGAGTGTGTGACATCTCATGCACTTTCTCCTAGAAAATCATAAGTTTGATTATAGGGTACAGCTACAACTCTGGATATGATATATAATGCAGGTGCCATATAATTTATTACATTTTCAAACCCTGAATTATTCTGAATTCTGGCCCCAATGGTTTTGTACAGGTGATGGTGGAGCTTCAATTTGTCTAACGTATTATATTAGTTTAAGACAGTTTGGGCTTATAGTCAGGCAACTCAGAAATCCCTTAACATATGTGATTCCTTTTAGTTCAAAGTATAAGAACCAAAGAGAATTCTATGAGATAATCACAGTGCTATCTATGTGGGAGTAAATATATAAAAATAAGGTGCTTACTTTCACCAATATTATTTTGATCAGAATGCCTAGGATAAACTTGGTGTTCAAGTGAGGCAACTGCCTCATCCTGGGTTTTTTATAAAATTATCTTTCTCCTCTTCCTCCATCTTTTTGTGACCTATATTTTATAGTCTCCTTTTATATATGTTTATTTGTTCTAAGGTGTATTGAACGTTAGTGTATATGTGGGGAATGAATTGAAGATTTTCTACCCCAAGTCTCACAGTAACTCTGTGTGCTATCATCTAACTCAGCAGTGAAACTGAAGACTAATCAGTCAATGTCTACAGATCAGAGTTTAGAATAGTATATGCTGAGTTTAAATGGATTAGAGTTTAAATGGATCTGACCATACCTGCCATGATGCATTCTTCCTTTGTATTAAACCCTGATATTTAACCAAAGTCTAGATAAGCTCAGTGTCCTGATGAATCTTGCTCTGCCTGTACAACATTGATTGCAGAGTCCTTGGTACTGGTTCTCATCCCAGCTGGAGTTCCAGCTTGACCGATGGCAAACGGAAAGGAAGGGGTGGTCATTAGGGCAAACTCACAACAGGGCGAGTCCTTTCCTTGTCTGCAGGAAACTTCATCAGCTGAAAATTGTGACCTGTCATACGCTGTCAGGATAAACACACACACACAGACACACATATCAGGTGGGTAAGAGTTGACATCATAGATTTTTTCATGTCCCTATTCAGGATCCTAAAAGTAAAATTTGTAAATAAAAGTCATGCTTTTTGGTGAGCATTGCTCCCATCATAATTTTGAATGTGTTCGTAAAGCTGTAAACTCAATTTCTAGGCAATCACCTTAAATGTAAGACATTTACTGATTTCAGCATATGCATATCTCAAAGTGGAGGGTATTCCCCCTTTTGTGAACTGTCCCTATAATTTGGTAGTTGCTTAGATTTTATTATTTAAAGAGACTTGTGTGACATAATCTAACACTCTCTTTGCCCTAGGTTCAAACAGTAAGAGAATAGTTGAATCAAATGGAAAATTCCTGGACCAGGAATCAGGTCCCTCCCAGCTGCACCATGACCTAGCTGTGTGACCTTAGACAGGCTACCAGCCTCTCTGGGCCCCAGTTTCCTCTTCAGTAAAATGAGAGAACTGTACCCTGTTCAGCTCTAAAATGTTGCAATTAGGGGTGAACATCAATAGAGTCTTCCCCAAGATTCTTTGGATCTCTACTGAAAGGAGATGCGTGAGGAAGCAAGTTTCTTTCAAGTATGGGACAGCTTTTCTTTGCCTGAGGGGAAATTTTTAAGTTTGGGATTCTTAAATGACTTGAGGGAAAGGAAGAGGCTTGTTGATAAGCCTGGTTCGAGTTCCTAAGTGCATGCATTATAGTCTTGTAACTACTGAATGACTTGGGAGAATTCCTTCATAGCAGTCAAGCCTGTAACTGCTTGACTGACTGACCTACTAGATGACTGGAATCAGTATCTTGGAAGAGTTTGTGAAAGTGTCCATGCTGAGCCTGAGGGCTGGAGAGGCGCTGTCAGAGTGGGCACTCTGGGCCAATCCTTTGTGGCAGAGCCAACTCTGGTCTACGAGAGGTGGGAATGGGGAGCAGGTAAGTGAAAGAGGAATTTATGAGAAAACAGGAGAGTAAGCTTTGTATAAAGGATGGGTAGAAAAATCAGCAGAAGATAATTATAAAAGAGTAAATCCCTTTAAGTAAAAACCCATTTTGTAGATTTTATCAGATGTGATTGATACCATCAGGTAATGAGTAGAGATGGACTGATTTTTTACTAAAATAATAATGCAGTGTTTGCCACGAATTGTTGACAGTCACTCTGGAAAATGCTTTATATCCATTTATATGTCGAACCCGGGTCTCCCACATTGCAGGCAGACACTTTACCATCTGAGCCACCAGGGAAGCTTATATCCTTTAGGTCTTCTAATCATCATTATAATGATATGAAGTAAAAGTATTACTTCCATTTTACAGATAAAGACACTGAGTGTCAAATAATGCTCAGTGTCACATAGCTAGTAAATTGTGGAATCAGATTTGAACCTAGGTAATGTACTTCTGTTCTACTGTCTTCCTGTTCCTTGTTTTCAGGGTATTAGAGGTAAGCCATGGAGTCTATTTCTTTCTCCTCTTTTTCTCATTTTAATTCTCTCACTCTCTCTCCCTTCTCCTTGTTCCCCAAGAGGATCATCATATAGAGGATTGACTGTATTATTGCAGGGTGGCAACTTCTCACATTTATTGGAGAAGACTGTTATGGGAAGCCTTCTTTCCTATACATTCTTAATGACTGTTTCCAGTTGTTACAATGGAAAATGTAAAATTAAGATGCAAAAAACATTTCTGGGCAATTCATACAAAATTCATTTTCTATAAACTAACTTCCACTGCACCCTGTTCTTCATCATTATTATCCAAAAGGTTTCAAGAGCTACAGACCAAGGTTAGCTCTTATCACAATAATTAAAATATTGTTAACTCAGTGTTCCTCAAAAACAAAACTGAAAGTTATGTTTTCATTTATATAAATAAGAAGATATGATGAGTTATTTTTTCTGCTTATCAGAAGAGAAAAAGAATAAAAGCCTTCTTTTCCTCCAGTTTCAGAGGAAGGATAGATAAGATAGTTCAAGAAGTTCAAGATAAGGTAGTTCTATTAATACCTTCAGTTCTCATCTTACCTAGAGAGAGAATATCCTCCTGAGATAAACCCCAGAAGCTCCCTAGCTTCATAATTGTTTTCATGTTAGTTCCAGGCATCCCCACTAGTGATAAAGGATGCTGCCCCCTCTCTAGAATGAGGCTGGTAAAGCAGGGGTAGCTGAACCACCAGGGTCAGACAGCTGGGAGACAAGATGAGATCCACAGCCACAACCTTGTCTGTGGTGGTAACTATATCTCTTGTAGATATACCTCCTGTAGGCTTCAGTGCTATTGGCACTAATTCTGATCTTTCCTAGGGCATTGTGATTCTCCAAAGTGCTAAGGGAAATATACCACCTTCCCCTGCTTTCTCCCCACCCCTAAGTCCTTAGGTTCATTCATAGAGCCACGTCTTTGGTCCAAACCTGTTTGATCCAGGAGGGCAGGGCTGGGCCATCTGCCCTTAGTTCCATCATAAACCCATAACCATCATTCCATCTGACTCCCATCAGCCAGCATATTGGGCTGAGCTTTACCCTGTTTCCAAAGTAATTTTATTTTAGTTATCTGTTGTCTTTCATGTATTTGGGCCTTGATTGAAGCCATGCTGATCTGTCACAGCTTATTTCAATAAGTTTGGATCTTAGGGAAAGAGACTGAGCACTAAACATTTCTTCGCAGAGTGCCCTGACCTTAAACCTTTATTTCTCTAAAGGTTTAGAGAAATAAACCTTCTCAGTATCCCAACTTATTTAATAGGAATGGAAGAGGTCTCGGGTCCCAAACCATGCACAGGCAGAAGCCAAGACTCATACTCATGCAAATCTCCTATATACCTTTTCTCAGTGCTTCTAGGTCAGATTGAAGGTGGCTCTAGGTCCATGCTAGACCTCTTTTCCAGGTTTCCAGGTGCCCCCTCCTAGACTGCACTCAGGTAAGTGGCCTAATGGTCACAGTGTTCCTGTGTTCTCTCATACCTTCAAACCCCTTTCTACCATGATTTTAGGATAGAGAAGTTAAGGTGTAGAGTATGGGTTAGCTCGTTTGGCCTCCAATTCTAACCTCCTCTTGGAGAGAAAGGAGAAAGTGAACAGAAACAATTAAGCAGACACACTTGTCAACAGTTAAGCATTTAGCTACATGTAACAGAAAATCGTATTATAGTGGTTTATTTTTCTTGTAACAAGAAGCCTTGAAGTGGGAAGATGAGGGCTAATGTAGCTGCCTATGTCATCAAGTATCTAGAATCCTTTTATTTTTCTGCGTTTACATCCTTTATCTGTAGCTTTCAGCTTCCTTTTTCTTCTCTCTCTCTTCCTCCCTCCCTGTCTACTGTCTGTCTCTCTCTATCTCTAATAATCTTAAGAAACTTCAATATACCCATACTCCAGACAGGGTTAAAGGTGAAGAAATAAAAATCTCCTCTTGTGACTTTTTTTTTTTTTTAAGAAAGGAAATCCTTCCAGGTTCTGTTGCATCTTTTGGCCAGACTGTGTCCCATGGCCTCCTATGCCCAGATAACTAGGAAAACAGTATTTCAGTTCCCAACACTCATAGTGCAAGAAGATAAGACAAGAGGAGGTTGGATGGAGGAATTACCTACCTGGTAACAGAATGCTGGCTTATAAATAACTCATTTAGGCAAGTATAACATACATTTTTCCCAAGGAAATGGTAAACTCTTACCATCCCAAGTATTTTGGCTTGGTGAAAAAGTAATTGTGGTTTCGGACTGTGAATTTTAAATCATTATAACTAGGTTCAAACACATCTTTATTAATCAAAATAGGAACCATTACCATTAACACATTTTTGCCAACTTGAAATAAGTTTGTTTCTTCCTGTAGTGTGAAAATTGTGCTTTGGGTTTCGACAAACTCTTGGAAAGCATTTTCTGCCTCCTGATGATGTGGAAGCATTTTCCCTGCAAAAAGTTTTTGAGATGCTTGAAGAAGTGATGGTCGGTTGGTGAGAGGTCAGGTGAATATGGTGGGTGAAGCAAATCTTTGTAGCCCAATTCATTCAACTTTTGAAGTGTTGGTTGTATGACATGCAGTTGAGCATTGTCAGGGAGCTTTGGGGCTCATTCTGATGAACAATGCCAGCTGTAGGCATTGCAGTTTTCAGTGCACCTCATCAATATGCTGAGCATACTACTCAGATGTAATGGTTTTGTTGGGATTTAAAAAGCTGTAGTGATCAGACGGGCAGCAAACGACCAAACAGTGACCATGACCTTTTTTTGGTGCAAGTTTGGCTTTGGGAAATGCTTTGGAGCTTCTTCTCAGCCCAACCACTGAGCTGACCATCACTGGTTGTTATATAAAATCCACTTTTCATCACATGTCACAATCAGATTGAGAAGTAATTCATTGTTGTTGAATAGAATAAGAGAAGACGACACATCAAAATGACAATTTTAAAAAATTTTTAGTCAGCTCATGAGGCACCCACTTATCAGGCATTTTCACCTTTCCAATTTGCTTCAAATGCTGAATGACCCTGGAACTGTTGCCATTGAATTCTTCAGTGTCATAGTTATAAGAGGATCAACTTCAATGATTGCTCTCAATTGGTTGTTGTCAACTTGTGATGGCTGACCACTATGCTCCTCATCTGCAAGGCTCTTGTCTCGTTTGCAAGCCTTCTTGAACCACCACTGCACTGTATGTTTGTTAGCAGTTCCTGGGCCAAATGCGTTGTTGATTTTTCAAGTTGTCTCCACTGCTTTATGACTCATTTTGAACTAGAATTTTTTAAAAAAATCATTCAAATTTGCTTTTTATTTAACATCATTTCTATAGTCTAAAATAAATATAAAGTAAACAGCGATAATAAATCATTAGCAAAAAAAAATAAGGCAAAAAATATGTATTAAAATGATGTGTTTATTTAAAAATGTATTCCAATATCAAATGACAAATTTCAACAATGTAAAACCGCAATTACTTTTGCAGTGTGTAACCTAATATAAGTATCCACATACTATGCTTGATTTTGCTTCTTGTCTCACAAAGGCTACCTGGCCTTTTCCAGAAAAAGCTTGTGGACCCCTGTCCTAAGGTCTTAGGCTTATAATTGCTATTCTAAGAGATGGCTTTGTTCTACATGTCCTGAACAAGCAGACTCTAAGGTGAGCAGAGGCTAACTCCCTTCCTCTTTTCAACGTTGACCAAGGACAGTTGCTGTTCCTAGAGAAATTATGGAGAAAATTTAATGCCAGTTTTCATAAATCTCTGTGTGCTTTTTACTATTCTTATAAAAGATTTCTTTTGGAAAACCCTAGCAGGGCTCTGTAGTTATTCATTGATCCTCACACTGTTCTGCTAAATAAGTTAATGTATACCCAGCTAAATCATGGTTAGAAATAAAAAAAGAAAGAAACTCCAACTGCTATGAGGTGTGGTTTAGATCATTTAATTATAAATAGTTTAAAGAGCACCTGAACTAATTTACAATTGGAATTAAGTTCTTTAGCTTAATATTTCTCATTATCGCAACATATAACTTCAGGTAATCTCTTTTGTGGCTGTGATTTTTTTGCTCATCATTGCTCATATTTTATGACTTCAGTTAGTTGTAGTAATTACTCGGTGTGCTCTACTTTAATTTTTCCTTAATTACTCATATTTCCTTTTTGTACTCCAAACAGTGAAATGTATTTTGTTTTCACTTTTAACCTAATACATTGGCCCATGTGAATGTACTTGGTCTTTATTGTGATGAAAGTAATTTTTTTGTTTATCCTTTTAAAATTATCATTAGTTATTTCATGGTTAGTATTATATAGATTTGTTGTACTGATTTGGTGTGTTCATAATCAGGGAATTTCTTCACATTCAAGATTTTAAGTTTTTTACTTAATAAATATTGTTAAAGTTGTTTTTATTTTCTTGCTTGGATCTTCAAAAGTCACTTTTTATTATTTTACTTTGTTAGCATCTGTTTGGTAATAATAATAATACTTCCTATAATAATATTTCAGTCATTCCAAATTTACCCACTACTCCAAAGTCAGACTGGGAAGTCTACCAATCATGCCAAGGAGTCTGTTAGAGGAGAGAGTGGCTGGGGAGTGGAGGGTGGAGAGAAAGAGGGGGGTGGAAGATGAAGTGGTAAGCCTGCCCTGACATTTCCCAAGACCTCCTCAAGGATTCTGAGCTCTCAGTCTACAGGAACTGCAGTTTTGATCCAAAGCGAAAAATTGATTCAACTCTTTTACGTTTGTATGATTGTGTCTTTAAAACCTATTACCTTAATAATACCTCCCATATGCCCACTATTTTGCAGAGCCAGCACTCCATGCTTGTATTTTGTAATCAAGTTTTCTTTTAGATTCCCATCATTTTTCATGGACTGGGGAAGTTTTCAACATTAGGGAAAGCTTATGCATGTAAGGGTGCTGAGCACAGAGTTTGGCACCTAACTAGTGCCCAATAAATGGTAACTCTTGTCAAATTTTATTTTATTTGGCCTAAAATCCCTATGCATTTTTACAAACATTTATTGAGATTATTTTTACATTGAAATTCAAAAGTCTGGTTATAAGACTGAAGATCTGTGTTGGTAAAATTCTGTACTTGTCAAGCCTTCTGCCTGGGGATGCACTAATATCACTCTAAGCATGAAAGAGAATTGTTCTGATCCATGTTAAAGGTATTCTTGCCTGGATCTGTTCTATAATAAAAGTAGATTATTTTCAAAAAGTTGCTTGTGTAGAATACTGATTTCTTGGTCCCAGTGGGTAGCTGAATAGTTTAATGTGTATATTCATGCTGTGTGGGTAAGAATTTGGGGGGATCTCTGTGGTATTTTTGAAGGTTGCATAGAAAGACCCAGAAGGAAGATTATGGATGAAAGAAACTTTTTCCAAATATTGTCTACTTGTATGAAGTCAATACTGGAATCCCAGGAATCCTGGATCTCAATTTATTCAGTAATCACAAGTTCACATGTCCCTTTCATCAATGCATAGGCTGTAATTACAACTTCAAAATAAAAAACAAACCACTTAAATTGCAATTGAAAAAAAGTATCTTAATGAAATTATTCTGCTAATGAAGTTACAAGATCAAATAGTAAATTAATCTCAAGGAGTATAAGGAGTTTGGTGATATTATCTTCTTTTCCCCTTTGTGGTATCAAAACACTTCAGCGGATCAATCCCAAAGAATACTTGCTAAATTCATCTATTTTGGTAAACAATTGACTCTACTTATCATTTTTAATTAAACTATAATTGTTTATAATATTAGTTTCAGGTGTAAACATAGTGATTCAGTTTTTTTATAGATTACACTCCATTTAAACTTATTACAAAACAATGGCCACATTTTCCTGTTCTGTAAAATATATATTTGTAGCTTATTTATTTCATACATAATATTTTGTACCTGTTAATCTCCTACCCCCATCTTGACTCAATCTCCTTTCCTTCTCTTCACTGGCAACCACTAGTTTATTCTCTGTGTCTGTGAGTCTGTTTTTGTTTTGATATATTCATTTGTTATATTTTTTAGATTCTACATAAAAGTGATAACAGAGAAAATTTGTCCTTCTCTGTCTGACTTATTTCACTAAGCATAATACCCTCTAGGTCTATCCATGTTGTTGCAAATGGCAGAATTTTACTCTTTTTAATGGGCAAATAATAATCCATTGTGCATATGTATGTATGAAAGTGAAAGTGGCTCAGTCATGTCCAACTCTTTGTGACCCCATGGACTACAGAGTTCATGGAATTCTCCAGGCCAAAATACTGGAGTGGGTAGCCGACCCCGGGATTGAACCCAGGTCTCCCACATTGCAGGTGGATTCTCTACCAGCTGAACCACAAGGGAAGCCCAAGAATACTGGAGTGGGTAGCTATCCCTTCTCCAGTGAATCTTTGTGACCCAGGAATTGAACTGGGGTCTCCTGCATTGCAGGCAGGAAACACTATATACTTCTTTTGAGGATCCTCCATATAGTTTTTCATAGTGGCTGCACCAATTTCCATTCCTACCATGTGTCCTGACGGTTTTCTTTTCTTTATATCCTAGTCAACATTTCATATTTATAGACTTTTTGATGATAGCCATTTTGACTGTGGTGAGGTGATTATCTCATGGTGGCTTTGATTTGAATTTCTTTGATGATTTGTGATGTTGAGCATCTTTTCATGTGCCTACTGGCTATCTTTTTTTTTTTTTTGTACAGTTCTTCTGTGTATCCTTGCCACCTCTTCTTAATATTTTCTGCTTCTGTCAGGTCCATACCATTTCTGTCCTGTATCGAACCCATCTTTGCATGAAATGTTCCCTTAGTATCTCTAATTTTCTTGAAGAGATCTCTAGTCTTTCTCATTCTGTTGTTTTCCTTTATTTCTTTGCATTGATCGCTGAGGAAGGCTTTCTTATCTCTCCTTGCTATTCTTTGGAACTCTGCATTCAAATGGGAATATCTTTCCTTTTCTCCTTGGCTTTTTGCTTCTCTTATTTTCATAGCTATTTGTAAGGCCTCCTTAGACAACCATTTTGCCTTTTTGCATTTCCTTTCCATGGGGATGGTCTTGATCCCTGTCTCGTTACATCATGAGAAACGCTGGGCTGGAAGAAGCACAAGCTGGAATTAAGATTGCTGGGAGAAATATCAGTAACCTCAGATATGCAGATGACACTACCCTTATGGCTGAAAGTGAAGAGGAACTAAAAAGCCTCTTGATGAAAGTGAAAGAGGAGAGTGAAAAAGTTGGCTTAAAACTCAACATTCAGAAAACTAAGATCATGGCATCCAGTCCCATCACTTCGTGGCAAATACATGGGGAAACAGTGAAAACAGTGTCAGACTTTATATTTTTGGGCTCCAAAATCACTGCAGATGGTGATTGCAGCCATGAAATTAAGAGATGCTTACTCCTTGGAAGGAAAGTTATGACTAACCTAGACAGCATATTAAAAAGCAGAGACATTACTTTGCCAACAAAGGTCCATCTAGTCAAGGCTATGGTTTTTTCAGTAGTCATGTATGGATGTGAGAGTTGGACTAAAAGGAAGCTGAGTGCTGAAGAATTGATGCTTTTGAACTGTGGTGTTGGAGAAGACTCTTGAGAGTCCCTTGGACTGTAAGGAGATCTAACCAGTCCATCCTGAAGGAGATCAGTCCTGGGTTTTCATTGGAAGGACTGATGCTGAAACTGAAAGTCCAATACTTTGGCCACCCCATGCAAAGAGTTGACTCATTGGAAAAGACCCTGATGCTAGGAGGGATTGGGGGACAGGAGGAGAAGGGGACAACAGAGGATGAGATAGCTGGATGGCATCACCGACTCGATGAACTTGAGTTTGAGTAAACTCTGGGAGTTGGTGATGAACAGGGAGGCCTGGCGTGCTGCGATTCTTGGGGTCGCAAAGAGTCGGACATGACTGAGCGACTGAACTGAACTGAACTGATTGGCTATCTTACAAGTGAAATGTGGTTAGATTTGAGTTTGGGGGCGTACCTAGCATGCAGCCCAGTGGTCTTCAGTGAGGTTATTTTCAACAAGATTAATCTTATCTTAGTCCACAAGAAAGCAATTTATTTAGCAATCAGAAAAATCTACATGAATATTTTTTTTAAATGGCCATAAACACCATTAGAAACTCTTTGGGATCAGCTTCTCACTAGCCCATAAAATGATCCTCTAGTTGCAAGGACAGCTAACATACAGTGACTTGGCAAGTATTTCTGCCACATTACTGAATAAAAATTATCTCAAGTCCCATGAATTCTTGAGTTTCTTAAACTGTGTTGGTTGTGACAAACCATTTTTGTCCACTGGGACAAGCACAGGTTATTGCTTATTCATTTAACAAGTATTTAGTTGAAATTTGTTCTGTATCAGACATTGTGATAGAGTTTAGGAAGACAGCAGTAAATAAGTCAGATAAAAATCCCTGCCCTTGTGGAGCTTACAGTCTGATTGGGAAGATAGTCAACAGTGTGGTATGTGCTATGATTGAGGAAGTTCAGGTTATTGTATAACCACATTTGTAATTTTAAAAGATGGATCTGCTCTGACTAATGACCAGATCCAAGTGTTGGGTGGTTAAAGTGCAGGCCAGCTGGCTCTTATGGGCACTGATTTTTCCCAGAATTTTTATTCTAAGTGTGGGTGGAGACAGTGTTTCCAAGATTTTGGTGAAAAAGGAAAAGTGATTGCAAGCTGGTAGCTAATAGGTTAAGTAGCAAAATGCCATGGACCTCAAGGAAGCTGGAAATTTCTCAGGGACACGAACCACAGCTGCCAACTTAGCTTGAGAGGGTGTGGGGAGAACCCTGTCCTCTCTGACAGGCTAGGAGGTGGAAGGAATGTTTAGTGAGGGAGCTGGTGGAGTTTGTTAACCATTGAAAGGAGTTCTAGGGGTAACCATGGACGATGTAGGAGGAGAAGAGCAGTGGAAAATTGGGTTGGTGGAGAGAAGGAATGAGTATTTTGGTTTGTATCCTTGGGCAGACAAATGTTTGGAGAAGCTTGTATCTTGGAGTTTGACTACGGTTTGCAAGAAAGAGGCACAGGGACCCTCAGATACCTCTGGAATCGCTGTGGAGGATGGTGTCAGTTGAATTGCACTTTTGAGAGACATCGGTCTTGTTTGGGAGACTTTCTGCTTCTTTAAACTGTCAACCATGGTCTGGATGGATTGTGTAGGCATAGTGAGTGCTTAGGCAACTTATATATCTGGTCTCATGTGATAAGAAGCTTGGGGGCAGTGAGAGTCATCCATGGTAGTGTGCAGGGTGGGGATGTGAGCACACTATCCTCACGCTATTTTAGACAGGATAAAAATCATGTCTAAATCATACTAATGTGGTAAAAGTTCAATCTGAAAAGACAACCATTGCTTATGCTTTTCATATTTGTGCCTGTTTTCAAAAAAGAATTTAGAAGAATCTAATAAATTTCTCCAAAATTATGATCTATTAAATAATTAAGGGTATAGAGGAGAGTCTGTGAAGCAAGCATTGGGAGAGCAGGAAGAGATGGATAAAAGCTGTGAAGGGAAAGACCAAATATTGGCAAAAGGAGAATAAGGCTAAGTTAGGAGAGCAAGCAAATTGCAGGCTACCTGTATCAGTCATACTTTGTGAAAAAAGTACTCTATGTGAAGTTCAAATTGGTACAAAGCTGTGGAGGAAATGGAGGATTAGGGCAGATTAGTTTAGTCTCAAAACTTCCACCTTCTCCTGACGCTGCCATTCAGGTTCATGTACCATGGGTTCCAACTTCTTTAGAATGTCCCAGAAGTTCTGTTGGCAAAAGTAGAATCACTCAGAATTGGATCATTATTTGTGTCCTGAGTTGAATTTTTAACATTTTCGTCCTTTCTTCCCCAGACTTTTGTGAAGTGGAAAAATACATTCTGTGATACTCAATTACTAGTGCTAATATTAAGCATCTTGAAGTAGATGATACTCTGCCCTCCCCCTTTTTCCCCCTCCCTCCAACTCAGGACATGGCTTGAGTGGACAGTGTTTTACAACCTTTATCCAGCCTGCCTTGTGTGACAGGCTACAGAGACATGACTTGAGATCATGAGCAATTGCTTAGGGACTGTATATACTTATTAGTGAACACATGCTTACTTTCTGGTCACAGTATTAGTATTAATGGTAATAATAATAATAGTGACAACTCCTATATGCTTCACATTTAAAGCCTTGCTCATTTTAGCTACAAGATAAGCTATATAAAGAGAGAGATTTTTGCCTGTTTTATTCACAGTGAATGGCATTTGATTCACAGAAAGCAATCAGTAAATATTTTTGAGTGCAATTTATTACTTTATCACCATGATCATCTGAAATAGATACTATTATTGTCTCCATTTTACAGATGAGAAAACTGAGGCACAGAGTGCTAAGGCTGCACAGCTAGAAAATGGCAGAGGCAAGTTTTGAACCAGGCAGAAATGTGAAAGCAGTTTACTAATTTGCAAAAATGTGAAAATAGTTTACATAATAATCACAAAAGAATGGTTGTATTGTATGCAAAATGAAATGCACTTGGATAACCTCACTTTTGGATAACTAGCATTCAATAAATTATACTGAATCCTTTACCATATTTTTTGCCACATGCTGAGTCTTTAGTTGTTGTTTTTTGAAGTAACTTACATTTTCAACACTAACATTTTGAATTGTGAGCTATTTTTCAGTTCTTAAGAATATATCTCATTTTGTTAATCCAGATGGCATTTCTTGAGACTGCCAAAATACACAAGCAACATAAAGATATTAACATCTCATTTTTAAGGGAAAAATATCTCCCTCCTTCTGAAAACTCAAAATTCAAATTCTAGAAGCCTAAAAGTGCAGATCATCAGCAAGTTCACCTATTGGTCATTAGATCATTTAAAAAGACATGCCCTTTTAAAATATCATATGGCATAATACACACCTGATTTTCAAGTGTGGAGAATGAGAAATTCCATGCTTTTCCATATTTAGAAATTTCCAAAGACTACATTATAGCAGATGTTATAAGTAACATTGAAAAAATGAAGTAATTAATTTGCTCTTCTTTATAGCTGAAATTAAAGATGAGTTTAGTGTGTTCTTAGAAAGATAAAAAAAGTACTTGACATCTTAGTTTTGGTACCTCATGGGACAATGCATCTTTCAGGTCACCCTTGTCATCAGATTTCTTTGTAGCAACCCAAAGCAATTTGTAAAATGATTTAAACAAACATGCTAACATTCAAAAACAATCTTTGTTCTTAACTCTAGGATACAGAGATCAGAAGTACAGTGTCTATCCTTCAAAAGTAACTCATTATCTATAGGGGAAAGCAAAAAGGAAAAGTGAACAGAGTGTAAAAACAAACAAACACAAAAAAGCAGATCATAATAAACACAGTTCAGGATGTGGAATGCACAGGTTATGAAGAAGCCCTCTGAAGGACTGGCTGATAGTGGGGAAAATGCCTACAGGTTTTTTGGTGGAGATGTCATCTGAACTGAGTTTTAAATGGCAAATCCAGGCATTTCTAAGATGTAACATATTAACTAGTAAAAGTACAAGGCAAGACGGGGGAAAGTGCTCGCAGGAAACTGGCAGTACCTAGGGATTCTGGAGAAGTCATCAAGAGCCACACTGGGAAGGACCTTGCCCAAATGCAGGGAGACTGAATTTTGTCCTACGGATAACTAAGAAGTAATGAAAGATGATAAACAGGGGAGGAAAAGTTTGTTAAATTTTTAGAGTGATTGTTTATTTATTATTTGGTGGGATAAAATGAGAAACCAGCTTATGTTTTATTTTCTTCCTGTATTTTCCCTTTCTCTACTGCTTGTCTGCCCTGACCTGCCAAATTCAGACTGCTGCCTCTGTCCTCATTGCCTTAAGGTTGTAGTGAGAAATAAAGTACCAAAAGTCTAAGAAACTTTACCTCTGAAACCTAAACCTTTTATTGAAGTTTCAGAGGATTTGTAGAAAAGGTAAAAAGAGTTTAAGACTATACAGCATATACTTAGTATGCTTTGGCCAGAAACATGAAGAGCTGAACATTTTTTCTGGTAAGATCATAACCTGTGTGAGAGACTAAGGTAAGTCTTTTTTTCTCCATGTATTTCTTTTTCCTCTTCTATTTATTGAAGGTGGCCAGGATTTTGTATTTCTTGGCCTTAGGGAGCTTTGGGTCTTAGTGTCGTAAAGTAGGGCTGTCAGAAGAAATAAACCTTACTCGAATGACACCTCACCTGGTTCAGTATGGGGGGGCAGGGGAAGAGGAGTGAGACAAGAGGTTCTCCAGCCTGAGAAGGAATGCAGCTCTTCAGGGTCCGTCCATACCTGTGCTCCACTCTTTCGTCATGTCCTAGGAAGGGGTGCGGGTTAGCAGGGGCTGGGGTGGAGTGCCCTTAGAATGTTGAACTCAGGGTAATGAGTCTGGCCAACGGTAATGGACCAGCTTCAGCAAAAATCCTATCCTTTGAGAGAACTAGCTATGCCACTCACCATCAAGAGATCATATTTTAATCTAAATAAGACTTTTGGAATCCTCATATAGTCCTGGAGTAAACGTTGGAGCTATTAGGAGAAACTCAGTAAAAACTATAATAAAGATTTTTTTGTTTAGAGTTCGATTTAATTAAGTTTTAGGGAAAATAATTTGGCATTACATCTGCTTTTGAATTGGTGGATCAAAATTCACACCTATTGCATATTATAACATGATTTCTCTGGTTTGGAAGAAGTACTTGAAAATATCTAAACCAGAAGTAGGCAACTACTTAGGGAGCTTATGTCAAAAACTATACTAAGGATGACGGGGGTCTAAACTCAAACAAGGGTTCTGGGACTGAAGAGAAGTCAAGTCTGAGAGATGCTCAGGAGATGGAATTGAGATGGATAGGGGTTATTAACCGAGCTCTAGTCAGGAGACAGAAACCACACAATGATTTGAACAGGGAAAGTTTTATTAACTAAGAGGTAAAGAAAACTCTAAAGAATACAGAAATAGCAGATATAGGGAGGAACAAAATCAGAAATGCTTCCATTCCTCAAGGTTGAGATTTAGGTCTTAGTAGAGAGGGGTTCTGTGTCCCACTGATAATGAAGATGTCTGCTGAGGAACAGAAGCCTGAGGCTGGCAAGCAGAAAACCATTTGCTAGGGTTTTGATAAAGCTTTCCGTAAAGCTGGACTCTGGTGAAGTTTGTTGGGGTGCTGTCTGGAGGATTGTTGCCTAACTTGCTGGGGAGCCACTTCATGGCTGACCTCATTGGGAAGCTGATTGTGGCACCAGTGGAAACTACTAGAAAACTGTCCACATGGGGCCTACTGAAACTCCTGGGGGTGAGCACCACTGTGTGTCATTCACACTGGACAGGAAACACAGGAGTAAGAAGAGAGAAGAGAAAAGTGGAGCCAGGAAGAAAAGCCCCTTCCTTCTGCAGTGTACCTCCACTTCCCTCCAATGATGAAGTTTAACTTTGGGCCAACATTTCTTCAGAAATGTTCACTGAATCCAGCTTCAGTATCATAAGCAGGGCAATGAAGGATGAATTTGGAACCTGAAGGTAAGAGATTGGTAGCTGGTGTGGAGGGTGGAGGAACCTCTAGGACGATGTATAGGTTTTCAGTTTATGTGACTGAGTTTATGTTGAAGATTTTCAATAAGGAAGGAGTATGATTGGTGAGGGATGAATTGGATGGATTCAGGTCAAATTTGTGTATCAGTAAGATTGCATGTAAAATGAAAAGGAAACAAAACTGATCTTTGAAACGTGAGAATATCAGTATTTTAGGGGTAGGCATGGAAGCGATCCCTATGAAAGAAACTGGAAGAAGAAAGTTTATAGTGGGTAAGATTGAGAGGGAGTAGGATTATGGAGGGCTTCCCTGGTAGATCAGTGGTAAAGAATCCACCTACCAATGCAGGAGCTGTAGGTTTGATCCCTGGGTCAGGAAGGGCTGGTAGAGAAGAAAATGACAACCCACTCCAGTATTCTTATCATGGGATTTCCCATGGACAGAGGAACCTGGCAGAATACAGTCCATGGGATTGCAAAAGAGTCAGACACGACTTAGCAACTAAACAACAACAAGGGTTATGGAAGCCAATGGAAGAGAGATTTAAAGAAAGAAAGGAGGAGTGAATAATGCCAAATGCTTCAGAGAGGCTAGATTAAAAAAGAAAAGTAAAAATAAGAACCGATATGTGTCATAGGGTTTAGGAGCTAAGAGAACTTGTGTAGAACCTTATCATTTATAGCATTGGTGCCAAAAGTAGGTAAAGGAGTAAGGATCCTGCAGGTTGAACCAGTCATTGCTCTAGGATTTTGTAATACAGAAAAATATATAAGATACTATGACTATTTTCAGAGAATTTACTTTAGAAATGGAAGAAAGGCATATACAAATAACTGCAATACAAAGTGTACTTCAGTAAATGTTTTATGAAACTACAAATGAAGTGTAGTTGGAACATGAGGTCAGGGGAACTCATTTCATGCTGAAAATATCATAAAAGGCTTGATTTGGCAGATGTATTTAAATTGAATTTTGCAGGACAGGCAGTGTTTCAGGGGCAGGTGAAGACACTGAGGTGGAAAGATGCAGGACAGGTGAGGGAGTGGAGGTTGTGAAGCTTGACCTACTTGTGATATGTCTAATGGCAAATATTGAGGGTACTGCAGGAAATGGAGGCAGAAAAAAAAGGGATATGATATGGTTGTTGATTATTTACTGTGTACTCTGTAGGCAGTGGAAAGCCAATGAAAGTTAAATTAGAACTTGACCAGCACTGTGCTTAGAGAGATTGCTGGGAGCAGATGCACAGAGGACTGACTGGATGCATGGCAAAATGGAAAGAAATATATTGTATCAGGAGGCTACTCCTGCCCAGGAATCAAGAGCTTTAATTGGGGAGCAGCTGAAGAGTTGGCTCAGAGGAGAACTAAAGGGGTTCTGCAAAAGAAGTAACAAGAAGAAATATTGAGATGTTGGAATCTGGTCAAGAGGAATGTGGAAAAAACACAACAGCTTACAGAGATTGAGTCAAGTAAAGGTGACACTATTAATTATCATTAGAAATGGAGAAAAAATATGGGTAGTTTGAGTTGGGAGGAGCTTTAGTTCTGGATAAATTGTGTCATTTTATGAGAATAGAAAATAGTCATTCTCATCTTTCTAGTCTTTAACATAGTAGCTACAATTCATTGGGTGTTTATATGTCATCAGCTGTGTGGAGGGCTTTGAGAATAGGCTCTCATCTAGTTCTTAGAACTTCCTGTGATAGTATTCTTTCTGTTTCACGTGTAGGCATGTGGACTCTTAGACAATCTGTTATGTTGTACAGCCAATAAGTGGCATGGCCAGGTTTCAAGGTCAGGTTTCTCTGTCTCCAGGTCTAGGTTCTTAACTGTTAATATTGCATGAGTATTAATAGTACATGAGACTCTACTTGTGCATATATCTCCTTCCCTTAATCCACTAACTTTTAATTCCTGGTGACCAGGAACCATGTCTTGCACTGCTTGATAGCTCACAGATTGCTGAGGACAAATTGCTCAATTTAAGTATTCAGTTAATATCTGTTGAATGAATGAATGTTGAAGTCCACATAATGGTCCCCAAAGGGCTTGAAGAAGTTTGAACTCCTGTGTGTACCAAATAAATATGTACTTGGACTTAGGAAAACACAGCTGGTTAACTCAGTTGATTTGAGAATGATACTAATGAGGCCAAGGTCATAGGTTTAATTCCCTCATGGGCTAGTTCACTTTGCATTGTTTTCATGCTCTCAATCTTAAACAGACTTTCTAGCAAATGTGAGTACCCACACATGGTCCTAAGGGAACCAGCAAAAAAAAAAAAAAAAAAAAAAAAAAACAAAGGAGAAAGAATAAATCAGTGCAAATCCATCACTGCTGTTGGAAAATCACCTTGAATAATATTACCTATTTATGGCTGATCACCAGTGTCCTTTATGTTTATATATGAAGAATTGTTCATAATTATTTTGTGCCCTGCTAAAATTTGTTATACTGAAGTCCAAATTAGTACATGTGTCTTAAATATGAGGATTTAATAATAAAAACAAAACATTATTAAAATTATTTGTCAAAGAATTTATAGCAGAAGAAAATCACTCGGTTATAATCAAAATTAATTTAATTTATACATAAGAACACGTTTACTAAGTTAAGTGATATATCCCTGAATAATTTCCTAGTAATTATGATACAGGAAATTTGCTTTTGGAGTAAAAGAGGAAAGGAAAAAAGACAACTTTGGGGACTGATGTATATGCTGGAAAGTTTATGATGGCTGTTCAGGGCAGATATTCCTTGGTTTAAATCTTGAATGTACAACTTAATGTCTGTGTGATCTTGGACCACTTATTTAGTCTTTCTGAGTCTCAATTTTTGCCTGTCAGGTAATCCTATATAGACCTCACATGGTTGTTCTGTTCGTGTATCATATGTCTGAAATATGTTAAGCACCTTGCCTACAGATGATCTTAAAATATACCATACCCTATTCTCTTTATTTTCAAAACTTGTCAGAGTTTCTCTGAATTGTAAGCAGTATGAGTAATTAGACTGTTGTAAATAAAATGGTAGCATTTTTTAAAACCTGGATTATCATATTAATATGAAGAATAACTTTTAAGAGGTTGATAAATTTTTCCAAGTAATTTTTCTTTTAGTTTTATGTTTTCTGTGTGAAATATTTGTTTTAGAAATAAGGAAGTACAACTTCCTGTAATGGTTTTGCTTTTATTTGGGAAAGGTGTATTTTTTTTTTCTTCTGGTGTAGTGTAAATGGAATTGCAATTAAAATTCTTCGGCAAACAATAACTCTTATCAAAAGGGACTGTGAAATACAGAGGTATTCATGCCATTATCTACTGGAAAAATTATCATTGTAAGCCATTATACAGTGCAGAGTTTAGTTTATTCCCTATAAGTAAAGAATGGACTAATGGATCAGGCATTATGTTTGCTGGGATCAATTACCCTCTTCATAGCACACCAGTATCATTTTCCCAACAGGCCAAGGGGCTTCTTTGTAGAATTAGATTGATCACAAACTCCAAAAGAAAGTGTTGATAAATGTAAGACCCAGTGCTTCCTAAATAAGGTATTTGGAAGCATTTGTAGAAAGGAAGAAATCAGCCCACATCTACTTTTGGTCCAAGTCTTTCTAAGGTTTCCAATGTGCTTCCATTTTTAGTACAGAAAGTCCATTGTACTGAGCTCCTAGGCTCTAAGAGGTATCTATTAATCTCTGTTACTCATATTCTCATTTTTTCTAACTGACGTTGTACTTGTCTAAGGAAATTTACCAGAAGAATAAAAATGTACTGTGTGGGGAGATTCAGTTCAGTTCAGTTCAGTCGCTCAGTCATGTCCGACTCTTTGCGACCCCATGAACCACAGTATGCCAGGCCTCCCTGTCCATCACCAACTCCCAGAGTGTACCCAAACCCATGTCCATTGAGTCAGCGATGCCATCCAACTATCTCATCCTCTGTTCTCCCCTTCTCCTCCTGCCCTCAATCCCTCCCAGGATCAGGGTCTTTTCCAATGAGTTAGCTCTTCACATCAGGTGGCCAAAGTATTGGAGTTTCAGCTTCAACATCAGTCCTTTCAATGAACACCCAGGACTGATCTCCTCTAGGATGGACTGGTTAGATCTCCTTGCAGTCCAAGGGACTCTCAAGAGTCTTCTCCAACACCACAGTTCAAAAGCATCAATTCTTCAGCACTCAACTTTCTTTACAATCCAATTTTCACATCCATACATGACCACTGGAAAAATTATAGCCTTGACAGACAGACCTTTGTTGACAAAGTGATGTCTCTGCTTTTTAATATGCTATCTAGGTTGGTCATAACTTTCCTTCCAAGAAGTAGGCATCTTTTAATTTCATGGCTGCAATCACCATCTGAAGTGATTTGGGAGCCCAGAAAAATAAAGTCTGACACTGTTTCCACTGTTTCCCCATCTATTTCCCATGAAGCGATGGGACCAGATGCCATGATCTTAGTTTTCTGAATGTTGAGCTTTAAGCCAACTTTTTCACTCTCCTCTTTCACTTTCATCAAGAGGCTCTTTAGTTCTTCTTCACTTTCTGCCATAAGGGTGGTGTCATCTGCATATCTGAGGTTATTGATTTTTCTCCTGGCAATCTTCATTCCAGCTTGTGCTTCTTCCAGCCCAGCATTTCTCATGATGTACTCTGCATATAAGTTAAATAAGCAGGGTGACAATATACAGCCTTGATGTATTCCTTTTCCTATTTGGAACCAGTCTGTTGTTCCATGTCCAGTTCTAACTGTTGCTTCCTGACCAGCATACAGGTTTCTCAAGAGGCAGGTCAGGTGGTCTGGTATTCCCATCTCTTTCAGAATTTTCCACAGTTTATTGTGATCCACACAGTCAAAGGCTTTGGCATAGTCAATAAAGCAGAAATAGATGTTTTTCTGGAACTCTCTTGCTTTTTCGATGATCCAGCAGATGTTGGCAATTTGATCTCTGGTTCCTCTGCCTTTTCTAAAACCAGCTTGAACATCTCGAAGTTCACGGTTCACGTATTGCTGATGCCTGGCTTGGAGAATTTTAAGCATCACTTTACTAGCATGTGAGATGAATGCAATTGTGCAGTAGTTTGAGCATTCTTTGGGATTGCTTTTCTTTGGGATTGGAATGAAAATGGACCTTTTCCAGTCTTCTGGGCACTGCTGAGTTCTCCAAATTTGCTGATATATTCAGTGCAGCACTTTCACAGCATCATCTTTCAGGATTTGAAATAGCTCAACTGGAATTCCATCATGTCCACTAGCTTTGTTTGTAGTGATGCTTCCTAAGGCCCACTTGACTTCACATCTGGCTCTAGGTGAGTGATCACATCATCATGATTATCTGGGTCGTGAAGATCTTTTTTGTATAGTTCTTCTGTGTATTCTTGCCACCTCTTCTTGATATCTTCTGTTAGGTCCATAACTTTTCTGTCCTTTATTGAACCCATCTTTGCATGAAATGTTCCCTTGGTATCTCTAATTTTCTTGAAGAGATCTTTAGTCTTTCCCATTCTATTGTTTTCCTCTATTTGCATTGATCTCTGAGGAAGGCTTTCTTATCTCTCCTTGCTATTCTTTGGAACTCTGCATTCAAATGGGTATGTATATCTTTCCTTTTCTCCTTTGCTTTTTACTTCCCTTCTTTTCACAGCTATTTGTAAGGCCTGCGCAGACAGCCATTTTGCTTTTTTGCATTTCTTTTTCTTGGGGATGGTCTTGCTCCCTGTCTCCTGTACAGTGTCACGAACCTCCGTCCATAGTCATCAGGCACTCTGTCTATCAGATCTAGTCCCTTAAATCTATTTTTCACTTCCACTGTATAGTCATAAGGGATTTGATTTAGGTCATACCTGAATGGTCTAGTGGTTTTCTCCACTTTCTTCAATTTCCGTCTGAATTTGGCAATAAGGAGTTGATGATCTGAGGCACAGTCAGCTCACAGTCTTGTTTTTGCTGATGGAAGAATCAGAAACAAAATCAAAGTGGAAGCATTAAGATGAAGAATTTATGGAGTATAGTTTGTCATGAGTTGTATTGACCAATAAAGAAAATGAGAAGTTTGTGGATTAATATTTTAAACTCATACCCTGAATTAGAATCTAGCAAATCAATGCCAGGAACCAGCAAATGTACTTAGCAATTAGCAGAAGGGGGAAAAAAAAGTGAGCTAGTTAATCATCTTTGGAACCTGCCCTGGTTCAGTTTTGCATTCAGTTTAAACAGTTTCAATCTAGTTGTCATTTACTTTTAAAGTTCTAGTACAAGGAGTTTGCTGTAAATAGCAGTACTAATTGCACAAACTTGAGCCAAGCACAGATACTGCACGCTGTGTGTATTTGTCTTTTGTTGTGTAGTTCTGCCAATGGACCTGTTCCTGCTGTTCCTACCCATTCCTTTCTTGGGCACAGCACATCGATTTCCTAAGTTCCATGGTATGTATGTAGGTGTGAATGGATGAGTGAGTGTGTGTGTGTGTGTGGGTGTGTGTGTGTATGGTATGTGTGCACATACTCTTATAAGTGAATAATAGCACAGAAATTGAAAACAGTTTCCTTTCATTTATTTCTAGGTCTTCAACTCTTTTTCCTAATTGTGAAAATCCACTGTGCTAGCCTAATCAGCCACTACATCCTGGTATTACTTTCATTCTTTTATAGATGGCTTTCATTTCTCTTCAGTTTCATTACTTTCCGTAAAAGTATAAAAGGATTAGGCACCGCATTGCTGTGCATTCCCACCTCTCTCAAACTGCTGCTTGTTGCTGAATCACTGATTTGTACCTGAGAGAACCCTTTATGCTAACTCGATGGAGTTGCTGATAATAGGGGACTGGCATGTCAGTCTCAGGCTGGGGCAAGACAGAAACCTGAGCTGAAACTGAAAATGGCATAATAATCCAAATCTAGCTGCATGTATGCTTCTAGGAAATTCTTAGAATGTGAATTTGGTAAGTTATGAAAAGAATTGTAAAGAAATGGTTTATACACATCACATGCCAACTGGCAAGAGATGATGTAGCAGTCTTTTATTTTTTTAAATTGAGCTTACTGAAAGTATTTTCACAATGTGGGCTAATTGCAGCCCATTGAAGACGAACAAACACGTGAGTAAATTATTAATGACACCAAACCTCATTTTGACTATTGACAAGGAAGGTGCCCCTGTTCCCATTCTCCATCAGGGAAAAGGTTAAATTTACAAAGCAAATGCATTAATTACTGTTTATTTCAAAAGTACTTTATTTTATTATGGTGTTCAGCATTCATCACCTAGACAACCAGCTCCTTGGGAAGGCTGTGCCAATAAAAGAAAGTCAAGATAAAGCTCAGAAGTCAATATTGAGAGTACGGCATCCAAATCAAATTAAAGAAACACTACTGAGGTTGCCAAACATTTGATTCGTCTATTGTGTGGGTTTCAGACACTAGGGAAATGACATCACAGAGATTTCTTTCTGATATTCATATGTGTCTGCCTTACATGAACTGTGTAATATTTACTAGGCCCAGAATTGAGTTTTCCCTGGTTGTTAATAACATTTAATCTTGACGCTACCTTCATCATTTGATTGTATTGTTTCCCCTTAGTGTATCCTGGGTCATAGAGGAGGCTCCCATCAAATGTGTCTGTATCCTGGGTCATAGAGGAGGCTCCCATCAAATGTGTCCGTATCCTGGGTCATAGAGGAGGCTCCCATCAAATGTGTCTGTATCCTGGGTCATAGAGGAGGCTCCCATCAAATGTGTCTGTATCCTGGGTCATAGAGGAGGCTCCCATCAAATGTGTCTGTATCCTGGGTCATAGAGGAGGCTCCCATCAAATGTGTCTGTATCCTGGGTCATAGAGGAGGCTCCCATCAAATGTGTCTGTATCCTGGGTCATAGAGGAGGCTCCCATCAAATGTGTCTGGGCGTGAAGGACACACGGGCCTCACAAAGGACTCTCTGGCTATTCTGCTCTGTGGTTCCCCTGCATGAGCAGCCTCTACCCCTGTGACCTCAGCTGGGACAAAGGAACATAACTTTTCTCAGTTCATTTGTTACTAACTGGCAGAGAAGCTGAAACTTGGGCAGTGTAGTAATCTAATACATACATTTAGGCAAATGAAATACAGTCTTACACAGTTTTCTTATCTAATTGAGACTGCTAGGTAATCCTTTTTCATGTTTCTGTCCTCACTCTAAATAAAGGTTATCTGAGAGAATCACAAATACATCAGAAAGGGAAATCGGCTGAAAATTTGTTTCCCATCCAAATCTCACGTATGATTTGAATATGAATCACTGGACACAAGAGATGGTGGTATGTGTTCTGTTGGACATATCATTTATCAGCGGTCTTCTGGTTTATGTTTTTTTAGTTGCATTTGGGATGCTATTATTTTGAAAAATTTGAGCTGCTAAGACAAGGGCACAGTTTTTTGAAAAACAGTTATTTAGGGGAAAGCTGTGTTTTGTGACTGGGGACTCAGTTATTTGAAAATAAAAAAAGTCCCCCCCAACCATTCTTATTTGTGATCAATGTGTGCAGTTTTAGCAAGAATTGCATGTCTTCACATGAAAGGGCTCCACAAAGATGAAAATTCAGGGGAGCATCTAGGTTTCTTTTCATTTTATAGAGCTAGTTTCATGATGGTATTCTTAAATGTGCAAGCCTGGCCTGTGTATAATTGAATGAATTAATAACTCATACTTTTAAAAAGTCAAAGCACTTAATTTTACTCCTCTTAATTCCTTCTTTTAAAGATTATCTATAATATTTTTCTAAATTACCTGCTACATTTAAATAATCCTCATTTAAGATCCTTATTCAGAAGCAGTTCTTTCATTGCTATCCATTAGCTTTATATGTATATATATAAGTCATCAAAATGTATGACATAGAGAAAGTAAAGTCTTTTCTCTGTGCTTAGGTCTGACTGCCTCAGTAGTATTTTACACAGTGGATACCAACCCTCTGCTCATTTAACCATTCATTTCTCTGTCCTGTGGCTCTTTCCCTATTCTTCCTTTGTAAAATTATTTTGGCTATATACAGTGGTTCCTTACTTGACCAAGAAGTCCAGGGTGAAGGTAAGCAGTGGGATGGAGGGCACTGGGTGGTCGTGGAGCTTTTCCAAATCTTTATCATGGTGGAATGACCATTGCTCAGAGTCGTATGGGATGAGAAATCTGGTATCAGCTTCCAAAATTGATTTACCAAACCTTACCCCCAAGGAAAATGTCACCAGAAACTGATGCTTATAACCTTGACTGAGTCAAACTGCAGTGAGATTTGGAAGAACACTGAGTGCTAGATACTCTTGTCTTTTGGTCAGTGTGTTCTCTCTTTTAAAACAAAGTGTGCAGAAGCCAAATTATCATCAGCAGGTTGTATAGTGAGCCTGGGGCAGGAAAATGACATTCAGATTATGCAGTTGATCTTCCCAATGGGGATATATAATCTTGGTCTGGGTAAAGGATGAGTTAATGGGTCAGTGTTCTTTCTCCCCATAGGTAGTGCTTAGAGTTGTATAAGCACAGTCACTATTTGTCTCTGTAGCTTTTTTTCGCCTCTGCTTCATTAGCGGCTTCCCATCATACCATGTCCCACTTTATGCCCCTTATACACCTTGTACATATCCCCACACTATCATCGTTTCTTATGAATGCTCTTTCAGTACAGTCATATCTTAACATATATGGAAATCTTTTTATCTGCTGAGTTGTTAGGAGCAGATTGTATAAAGGATAGCTAATTTAACTTTTAGAAATTTCATTTGTGATCTTATTTCCATGATTTCCAAGAGAAATAATCATGATCATAGGTCCCCCTTCCCTTCTTTGTGCTATCCTTCATGTGATGTCATTGTAGTCACAGGAACATAGATTTTCAGTCACAGGTTTTCAGAGGCAAATATTCTTTCTTTCTCAGGTTAGCTATGATATCTTGGGCAAATTATTTATACTAGCATACTTCAATTTTTTCATTAGTAAAATGGATTATAATAATAATTACCTTTTAATGACATTGACATTGTGGCTAATTTCCATGTTCTTCTCTCTAGCCCTTATCATCCCCCCAAGGTCAAGGACTCTGTTACCAATTGCTTACTAGGAAACCCTACCTGGATATCTCACTAGTAATCCTAGGCCTCTCATTGGATGTTTTCAGAACATTCTGAAGGTAAATCTTCTCTCTCTTCAAACTGCTGCTTCTTCTCTGTAATAGGATGGTAAAATGTGCTGAATGGGACTTATTTCAAAATTGTGATTAAAGTTCAAAGCTGGAAACAGAGGATTCTAAGTAGTCCTCATTCTAAATGCAGAGAGCATACTATTGTAGGATTCAGGCACTTTTCCTCAGGGCCTGAGAGATGGTTTTAGCTGAATCTGTTGTGTGTCCAGCCCTCTCCAATTCCATAACCTCTCACCTGCCTCCTTCTCTCTCCAAGATCTTTCTCTGTCTTTGTCCTGGAAGCAAAAGAAAAGTGTAAAGTTTGGACTGGAGCCATCAAGTAAGAAAACTTCTGTCTCCTCTGTCCCTTCTCCCCACTGTAAGATCAGAGGAGAAACATGGGAGATGAGGGGTGAGAGACATATGTGAAAGAGACCATGCACCAACCTCCACCCCAGACTTCTAGAGTTTCAGATCTAAGATGAAGAGAAGGGGATATTCAAAAGAGCTCTAAATCCATCTGACATTAAGGTGTCTAAATTACCAGGACTGAATTTAAAGAAGTAGAATGAAAATTGTTGGGGAAAAATCGATAGCAAGTATTAGAGAGATATGAAGCAACAGTATTTCTAATATCTTGCTAGAGGGAAGTGGACTGATAAACTCATTTAGAATTATCTCATGATGTTGAAGATATGCACACTCCTATGACCCAGTAATTCTACTCCTGGATATTTATCCAAGAATCACTTGTGAATATGTGCACCAGGACACAGGTGCAAAAGTGATTGTAGCAATACTTCAGTAGCAAAAACAAACAAAACTGGCTAACAAGAATATTTATGGCAAAAAAGGGATAAATAAATGGCAGTTTCACACAGAAGAATATTATACAATGAAAATGAATTAATTAAAGCAAAGCCTAAAATTATCACGAATGCTAATAATATAATGTTGAGTAAAAGCCAGACCTAGAAGACTGTATATAACTTGATTACTTTGTTCTAAACTAGCATTTTCAATGCATTATTTTTTTTAAAATCAGAGGGATAATAGTCATATCAGATAGGAGGAGGCAAGAGGTAGAATGGGGAGGTGAACATAAAGGTAAGTTTTGTCACTGTTTTAACTCTCTAACTGAATGGTTGATTTATGGGTATTTATTATTTTATTATTAGTTAATAACAGATGAAGAAGAAGAGGGCTATAAACAATGATAGTATTTAATGAAAGAAATAGTATGCTTTTTCCAATATTGTACTCCTGAAGTCCATTAAAATATATAAGAAGAAAAGTTATGAAGTTAGGTGGAGATGAATTCAGTGAGAATGAAAGGTGAGTGACAGATCATGATAAAGACATTTATTGGAAAAAATTAAATTGTCATACGTTCATTCCCCATCAAGTTAAGACATTTTCAGTAAAGTATTTTCAAATGCATGAAACCACCATTCTTCCAAGGTTTTGATCTGAGGATTGCTCAGGTTTTGATCTGAGTCATCTTTACTACCATTATCCAGTATGAGTGAAGTCGCTCAGTCGTGTCTGACTCTTTGCGATTCCATGGACCGTAACCTACCAGGCTCCTCTGTCCATGGGATTTTCCAGGCAAGAGTACTGGAGTGGGTTGCCATTTCCTTCTGCAAACCACAGGTCATGACCCAACAGATTATGAAATCAGATTAGTGGTTTATTCTCAGCTTTTAAATAAAGAAAAGAAAGAGAATAGAAAATAGAAAGTATTAGTGTGCATTAAACATAATAAGGGATGTGTTTTTGTGAAACTTTTTTTCTCAATTTATGCATATGTATATATGTTGAGTTATGATATAATTAGAGGGTGCATTAAAAAGTGGTGGCAAAATTCTATAGGCCTGTTTGTAATAATGTATTCTCTTGTTCTCACTGCCTTCATCTTTGGGTAGGTCATCTACTACCTCACTTGAGTTAGGTAACAGCCTTCTGTTAATAATTGATATCTTCAGTTCAATTCAGTTCAGTCACTCAGTCATGTCTCACTCTTTGCATCCCCATCACACCAGGCTTCTCTGTCCTTCACCAACTCCCGGAGTTTGCTCAGACTCATGTCCTTCGAGTTGGTGATGCCATCCAACCATCTCACCTGTATCCTCCCCTTCTCCTCCTGCCCTCAATCTCCCCAGCATCGGGGTCTTTTTATTTATTTATGTATTTATTACTTTTTAGTTCAATCACTTTATTGCTACCAACCCATCTCCCTCTACCCTCGTACACACATGCTCAGTCATGTAACCCCATGGACTGCAGTCCGCCAGGCTCCTCTGTCCATGGACTTTTCCAGGCAAGAATACTGGAGTGGGCTGCCATTTCCTTCTCCGAGGGTCTTTTTAAATGAGGCAGCTCTTCGCATCAGGTGGCAAAAGTATTGGAGTTTCAGCTTCAACATCAGTCCTTTCAATGAACACCCAGGACTGATCTCCTTTAGGATGGACTGGTTAGATCTCCTTGCAGTCCAAGGGACTCTCAAGAGTCTTCTCCAACACCACAGTTCAAAAGCATCAATTCTTCAGTGCTCAACTTTCTTTACAATCCAATTTTCACATCCATACATGACCACTGGAAAAATTATAGCCTTGACAGACAGACCTTTGCTGACAAAGTGATGTCTCTGCTTTTTAACATGCTATCTAGGTTGGTCATAACTTTCCTTCCAAGGAGTAGGCATCTTTTAATTTCATGGCTGCAATCACCATCTGAAGTGATTTGGGAGCCCAGAAAAATAAAGTCTGACACTGTTTCCACTGTTTCCCCATCTATTTCCCATGAAGCGATGGGACCAGATGCCAGATCTTAGTTTTCTGAATGTTGAGCTTTAAGCCAACTTTTTCACTCTCCTCTTTCACTTTCATCAAGAGACTCTTTAGTTCTTCTTCACTTTCTGCCATAAGGGTGGTGTCATCTGCATATCTGAGGTTATTGATTTTTCTCCTGGCAATCTTCATTCCAGCTTGTGCTTCTTCCAGCCCAGCGTTTCTCATGATGTACTCTGCATATAAGTTAAATAAGCAGGGTGACAATATACAGCCTTGATGTATTCCTTTTCCTATTTGGAACCAGTCTGTTGTTCCATGTCCAGTTCTAACTGTTGCTTCCTGACCAGCATACAGGTTTCTCAGGTGGTCTGGTATTCCCATCTCTTTCAGAATTTTCCACAGTTTATTGTGATCCACACAGTCAAAGGCTTTGGCATAGTCAATAAAGCAGAAATAGATGTTTTTCTGGAACTCTCTTGCTTTTTCGATGATCCAGCAGATGTTGGCAATTTGATCTCTGGTTCCTCTGCCTTTTCTAAAACCAGCTTGAACATCTCAAAATTCATGGTTCATGTATTGCTGATGCCTGGCTGGGAGAATTTTGAGCATTACTTTACTAGCGTGTGAGATGAGTGCAATTGTGTGGTAGTTTGAGCATTCTTTGGGATTGCCTTTCTTTGGGATTGGAATGAAAATCAACCTTTTCCAGTCTTCTGGCCACTGCTGAGTTCTCCAAATTTGTTGATATATTCAGTGCAGCACTTTCACAGCATCATCTTTCAGGATTTGAAATAGCTCAACTGGAATTCCATCACGTCCACTAGCTTTGTTTGTAGTGATGCTTCCTAAGGCCCACTTGACTTCACATTCCAGGATGTCTGTATCTTGGTGAATGATCACACCATCGTGACTATCTGGGCCGTGAAGATCTTTTTTGTACAGTTCTTCCCACCTCTTCTTCATATTCTTGCCACCTCTTCTTTATATCTTCTGCTTCAGTTAGGTCCATAACTTTTCTGTCCTTTATTGAACCCATCTTTGCATAAAATGTTCCCTTGGTATCTCTAATTTTCTTGAAGAGATATCTAGTCTTTCCCATTCTATTGTTTTCCTCTGTTTCTTTGCATTGATCTCTGAGGAAGGCTTTCTTATCTCTCCTTGCTATTCTTTGGAACTCTGCATTCAAATGGGTATATCTTTCCTTTTCTTCCTTGCTTTTTGCCTCTCTTCTTTTCACAGCTATTTGTAAGGCCTCCTCAGACAGCCATTTTGCTTTTTTACATTTCTTTTTCTTGGGGATGGTCTTGCTCCCTGTCTCCTGTACAGTGTCATGAACCCCCGTTCATAGTTCATCAGGCTCTCTATCAGTTCTATTAATCTTTACTATTGTTTCTTTCATTTCTTTTTCATTATTTCTGCTTGGATCTTTGTGATTTCTTTCTTTCTACTAATTTTGGGGGTTTTGTTCTTTTAATTGTTTTAGGTGTAAAGTTAGGTTATCTAGTCAATATTTTTCTTGTTTGTTGAGGTAGAATTGTATTGCTATAATCTTCCCTCTTAGAACTGCTTCTGCTGCATCTCATCACTTTTGAGTTGTCGAGTTTTCATTGTCATTTGTTTCTAGAAATCTTTTGATTTCCTTTTTGATTTCTTCAGTAACCTGTTGGTTGTTTAGCAATGTGTTGTTTAATTGCCACATATTTGTGTTTCTTACAGTTTTTTTCTTGTAATTGATATCTAGTTTCATAGTGTTGTGGTTGTAAAAGATGCTTGATATGATTTCAGTTTTCTTAAATTTACTGAGGTATGATTTATGACCCAAGATGTGGACTATCCTGGAGAATGCTCCACATGCAGTCAAGAAGGTGTATTCTTCTACATTTGGATGAAATGTCCTGAAGATATTAATGAGATCCATCTCTTCTAATGTAGCATTTAAGACTTGTGTTTCCTTATTGATTTTCTGTTTTGATGATCTGTCCATTGGTGTGAGTGGGGTGTTAAAGTCTCCTATTATTATTGTGTTACTGTCAATTTCTCCTTTTATGTCTGTTAGTGTTGTCTTATGTATTGAGGTGCTCCTATGTTGGGTGCATAGATATTTACAATTGTTATGTCTTCCTCTTGGATTGATCCCTTGATCATTATATAGTGTCCTTCCTTATCTCTTGTAGTATTCTTTATTTTAAGGTCGACTTTGTCTGATATGAGGATTGCTACTCCAGCTTTCCTTTGCTTCCCATTTGCCTGTATTTTTGCATTTTCTCACTTTCAGTCTATATGTGTCTTTAGGTGTGAAGTGGGTTTCTTGTAGACAGCATATATATGGGTCTTGTTTTTGTACCCATTCAGACAGTCTGTGTCTTTTGGTTGGAGCATTTAGTCCATTTACATTTAAAGTAATTATAGATATATATTCATTTTCTTAATTGCCATTTTCTTAATTGTTTGGGATTGATTTTGTAGATCTTTTTTCTTCTCTCATGTTTCTTGAGTATTTAAGTCCGTTTAACATTTGTTGTAAAGCTAGTTTAGTGGTACTGAATTCTCTTAATTTTTGGTAGTCTGAAAAGCTTTTTATTTCTCCATCAGTTTTGAATAAGATACTTGCTGGGAACAGTAATCTTGGTTGTAGATTTTTCGCTTTCAGTACTTTAAATATATTCTGCCATTCCCTTCTGTCCTGCAGAGTTTCTGCTGCAAGATCAGCTTTTAAGCATATGAGGTTTCCCTTGCATGTTACTTGTTTCTTCTCCCTTGCTGCTTTTAATATCTTTCTTTGTGTTTAGTCTTTGTTAGTTTCATTAGTATGTGTCTTGGTGTGTTTCTCCTTGGATTTATCCTGTATGGGACTCTATGCTTCTTGGAGCATAGACTATTGATTGACTATTTCCTTTTCTATGTTGGGAAATTTTCAACTGTTACCACTTCAAAAATTTTCTCATACCCTTTCTTTTTCTCTCCTTCTTCTGGGACTCCTATAATTTGAATGTTCGGACTTTTGATATTGTTGCATAGGTCTCTGAGACTATCCTCAGTTCTTTTCATTCTTTTTACTTTATCATGCTCTTCAGAAGTTATTTCCACCATTTTATCTTCCAGCTCATTGATTTGTTCTTCTGCTTCAGATATTGTGCTATTGATTCCTTCTAGAGTATTTTTAATTTCAGTAAGTGTGTTGTTTGTCTCTGTATGTTTATTCTTTAATTCTTCTAGGTCTTTATTAATTGATTCTTTCATTTTCTCCATTTTGTTTTCAAGATTTTTGATCATCTTTACTATTATTATTCTGAATTCTTTTTCAGGTATTTTGCCTATTTCCTCTTCATTTAGTTGGACTTCTATGTCTCTAGTTTTTTCCTTCATTTGTGTAGTATTTCTCTGCCTTTTCATTATTTTTTAAAAATTTATTGTGTTTGAGCTCTCCTTTTCCCAGGCTTCAAGATTGAATTCTTTCTTCCTTTTGGTTTCTGCCCTTCTAAAGTTGGTCCAGTGGTTTGTGTAAGCTTCATATGGGGTGAGATTTGTGCTGAGTTTTCGTTTGCTTGTTTGTTTGTTCATTTTTCCTCTGATGGGCAAGGCTGAGTGAGGGGGTACTCCTGTCTGCTGATGATTGGGTTTGTATTTCTGTTTTGTTTGTTGTTTAGATGGGCGTCCTGCACAGGGTGCTGGTGTTAGCTGGATGACACCAGGTCTTGTATTCCAGTGGTTTCCTTTGTGTGAGTTCTCACTATTTGACACTCCCTCAGGTTAGTTCTCTCGTAGTCTTGTGTGCTGGACTCAGTGTGCCTACTCCAGAAGCGCAGGGCTTGATCTCTTAGTCTCAGCTTCTTCACTTCTCTAGCTACTGATTAGAAGTCTGGTGTGTACACAGCTCATTGGAGAAGGCAGTGGCACCCCACTCCAGTACTCTTGCCTGGAAAATCCCATGGACGGAGGACCCTGGTGGGCTGCAGTCCATGGGGTCACTAAGAGTCGGACACGACTGAGCGACTTCACTTTCACGTTTCACTTTCATGCATTGGAGAAGGCAATGGCAACCCACTCCAGTGTTCTTGCCTGGAGAATCCCAGGGATGGGGGAGCCTGGTGGGCTGCCGTCTGTGGGGTCGCACAGAGTCAGACACGACTGAAGTGACTTAGCAGCAGCAGCAGCAGCAGTGTATACAGCTCATAGGTCAGGTCCAGGTCACATGTCCACGTCACAGCTGCAGAAGAGCTGGGCTGGAGGCTGAAAGTCTGAGATCAAGGTGCCCAAGATGGTCAGGTGAAGACCCTCTTTCAGACTGCATACTTGTCATTGAATCCTCCCTTTTCTGAATCGAGCTTCTGGAGGGACACCCCAGTGTGTGCAGCAGATGGATCTCCAGGCAGGAATGTTAAATTTTAAGCCAGTTTTTTTTTACTTTCCTCTTTAACTTTCAAGAGGTTCTTTATTTCTTCACTTTCTGCCATAAGGGTGGTGTCATCTGCATATCTGAGGTTATTGATATTTCTCCCAGCAATCTTGATTCCATCTTACACTTCATCCAACCTGGCATTTCACATGATGTACTCTGCATATAAGTTAAGTAAGCCGGGTGACAATATGCAGTTTTTTTGTACTCTTTTCCCAATTTGGAACCAGTCCGTTGTTGCGTGTCCAGTTTTAACTGTTGCTTTTTGACCTGCACACAAATTTCTCAGGAGGCAGGTAAGGTGGTCTGGCATTCCCATCTCTTGAAGAATTTTCCAGTTTGTTGTGATCCACATAGTCAGAAACTTTGGTGTAGTCAATAAAGCAGAAGTAGATGTTTTTCTGGAATTCTCTTGCTTTTTATATGATCCTATGGATGTTGGCAATTTGACCTCTTAATTCTAATTAAGATATTTATTGATATCTTATTTGATATAAATTGATTGATATTGATATGTTAATTGATATCAAATGGATATCTTAATTCTAGGCTATCTTCTTTTCAATATGATATAACCTCTGGAAGAATCTAGCTAAAATGCAATTCTGATCATCAGTTCCTTGCTCAAAATCTCTCAGTTATTTCCTTTCAATATTTGCTGAAGTCAGTAGAAAGCCCCCTATTCTGTAAAAACCCTCTGAAATGTAGTCCAAACATACTTCTGTAGACTCAACCGCTGATATTCTTTTTACTGAGGCCTCTCGAGATAAATTCAGTTTCACATCATTCTTGTGGCATTTCTAGTTCTTAACAGTAATAACCTGTATGCAGGTCAGGAAGCAACAGTTAGAACTGGACAAGGAACAACAGACTGGTTCCAAATAGGAAAAGGAGTACGTCAAGGCTGTATATTGTCACCCTGCTTATTTGACTTATATGCAGAGTACATCATGAGAAACGCTGGACTGGAAGAAGCACAAGCTAGAATCAAGGTTGCCAGGAGAAATATCAATAACCTCAGATATGCAGATGACACCACCCTTATGGCAGAAAGTGAAGAAGAACTAAAGAGCCTCTTGATGAAAGTAAAAGAGGAGAGTGAAAAAGTTGGCTTAAAGCTCAACATTCAGAAAACTAAGATCATGGCATCTGGTCCCATCACTTCATGGGAAATAGATGGGGAAACAGTGGAAACAGTGTCAGACTTTATTTTTCTGGGCTCCCAAATCACTTCAGATGGTGATTGCAGCCATGAAATTAAAAGACGCTTACTCCTTGGAAGGAAAGTTATGACCAACCTAGATAGCATATTAAAAAGCAGAGACATCACTTTGTCAACAAAGGTCCATGTAGTCAAGGCTATAGTTTTTCCATTGGTCGTGTATCAATGTGAGAGTTGGACTATAAAGAAAGCTGAGCACCGAAGAATTGATGCTTTTGAACTGTGGTGTTGGAGAAGACTCTTGAGAGTCCCTTGGACTGCAAGGAGATCCAACCAGCCCATCCTAAAGGAGATCAGTTCTGGGTGTGCATTGGAAGGACTGATGTTGAAGCTGAAACTCCAATACTTTGGCCACCTGATGCAAAGAGCCGACTCATTGGAAAAGACCCTGATGGTAGGAAGATTGAGGGCAGGAGGAGAAGGGCACGACAGAGGATGAGGGGGTTGGATGGTATCACCGACTCAATGGACATGGGTTTGGGTAGACTCTGGCAGTTGGTGTTGGACAGGGAAGCCTGGTGTGGTACAGTTCACGGTATCACAAAGAGTCAGACACGACTGACTGACTGAACTGAACTGAACTGAACAGGAAAAATCTATGTACATAGTTTGCTCTTCTGTTGGATTTCAAGTTCCATGATATCAGTACCTAGAACAGTGCTTCATACACAGTAGCTGTCCAATAAATATTTGTTCATGTGAGAAATAGAACTTGTAATAAAGTCTTAGATTTCTATATTTTTATTTATTTATTTTTAATATGAGAATGTCCATAGCAACTTTATTTGTAATAGCCAGAAACAAACCAGATATTTACCAATAGGAGAATGTACAAGCATACAGTGGTATATCCATACAATGAATTGCATCTCAATAGGAAAACAGAATAAACAATTAATACATTCAACCACATGGATGAATCTCCAAAACATTTCATTGAACAAATGAAGCCAGATACAAAGTTGTGGTACATATACGCAATGGAATATTGCTCAACTATTAAAAAGAACACATTTGAAACAGTTCTAATGAGGTGGATGAAACTGGAGCCTATCATACAGAGTGAAGTAAGTCAGAAAGAAAAGCACCAATACAGTATATTAATGCATATATATGGAATTTAGAAATATGGTAATGATTATCCTATACATGAGATGGAGAAGGCAATGGCAACCCACTCCAGTGTTCTTGCCTGGAGAATCCCAGGGATGGGGGAGCCTGGTGGGCTGCTGTCTATGGGGTCACACAGAGTCGGACAGACTGAAGTGACCTAGCAGCAGCAGCCTACATGAGACAGCAAAAGAGACACAGATTAAAGAACAGACTTTTGGACTCTGTGGGAGAAGGCGAGGGTGGGATGATTTGAGAGAATAGCTCTGAAACATGTATATTACCATATGTGAAGTACCAGTCCAAGTTCGATACATGAAACAGGGCACTCAGAGCCAGTGCACTGAGAAAACCCATGGGGATTGTTGTGGAGGGAGGGGGGGGCGGTTTGGGATGGGGCACACGTGTACACCCGTGGCTGATTCATGCCAATGTATGGCCAAAACCACCACAATATTGTAAAGTAATTAGCCTTCAATTAAATTTATTAATTTAAAAAAAGAAGCCAAATACAAAAGAATACATCTTCTGATGATTCTGTTTTTATGAAATTCTTGAAAAAGTGAAACTAATATCTGGATGAAAAGAAATCATATGAGTAATTGCTTCTAGGGAGGAGAGACAAACTGGGAAAAACAAAGGGGAACTCTAGGGTCATATAAATGCCTGATTGATAAAGTTCAGATCACATAGTTGAATACATGTGTCAAAACTCATTGAAAGGAAAGCAAAACCAGTAGAAAGATCAGTGGTTGCCAGGGATTGGGGAGGAGGAAGGATGACTAGGTGGGGCACACAGGATTTTTAGGGCAGTGGAAATACTCTGTATGATATGATAATGATGGATACACATGATTATACCTTTGTCTAAACCCACAGAATATACAATGCCAAGAGTAAACCCTAATGGACTTTGGGTAATTTACACAGTAAACTGTGGACTTTGGGTGATTATCATGTGTCAGTGTAGGCTCAATTGTAATGAATGTACCACTCTGGTGGGGGAAATTGATAATGGTGAAGGCTATGCATATGTGGGGGTAGAGGGGATATAAGAAATCTCTACCTTTTTCTCCATTTTGCTATGAACCTAAAACTGCTCTAAAAATAAAATCTTTAAAAACAGCAACAACAAATAGTGTCATCAAATGGAACACTTAACATTTGGACGTTTGTTTTATATTAAATCTTCCTTTAGAAAGTTATAAATAAATATTCAATTGTAATTAATGATGTACATGCTGAAGCACTTAGGGAAAAGAGTGTTTGTGTCTGTCACTTACTTTGAAAGACATCAAAAAATAAGGTGGATTGATAGGTGTGCAGAGGGATACATGGATGAATAGATAACATATGAAGTAACTGTAATAAAATAATAATGCGTGCGTGTGTGTGTGTGTGTGCGCGCGCGCGCGCGCGCATTCACTCATGTCTGTCTCTTTGTGACTCCATGGACTATAGCTCATCAGGCTTCTCTGTCCATGAAATTTTCCAGACAAGAATACTGGAGTGGATTGCCATTTCCTTCTCCAGGGGACACTCCCAACCCTGGGATCAAAGCCGCATCTGTTGTGTTTCCTGCACTGGCAGGCAAGTGGGTTCTTTAACCAGTATAAGGTTAATAGTAGAATCTAATTTGTACAGGTTATTTACCATAAAAATTTTCAAATATTCTATAGTTTGAAAATTTTTATAATGAGATGCAGGTAGAAGAATTAAAAATGGCTTCTGGTCTATTTCTTTATTAGTGGTGAATTTCTCTTTTTCTATGATATGTCTGCCTTTATGGTGCTAGGGAAGACCAGAGAATGGGATATAAGGAGTATATTCAGAGAGGAATAGTGGGGGTGGGGGTAGGGTGGGGAATTTTGAATGAGGAGGGCTGGGGAGTTGTTAGCAAGAGTGTTGTGGCATGTATCAGTCAGAGTTCAAGCAGAGAAACAGAACCAGTAGAAATATTTAAAGAGTCTTATTACAAGGTATTGATCTAATGAAATTGTAGGGACTGACTAGGCAAATCCTAAATCAGTAGGGCTGGCTGTCAGGAAGGGCAGAGTGGAAATTAGGCAGAAGCTGATGCTGCAGTCCATGGGCAAAAATTCTGTTTCTGTCTGAGTTCTTAATGGTCTAAATTTTTAGTTATTTAATTGATTAGAACAGTGGCAAATCTTCAAATAAATTTACCCGGTTATATGTTCTCAAATTTGCTTTTAAATCAATATAGTTTTATTAAATGAGTTAAATGCAATTGTCATCTAACTTTCCCAATTATTGATAATTTTCAATGCACATAGCAAAAGTTACTAAAAATGAGAAAAACTTTAAAAAATTTTCGTAGTATGTGTTGTATTTGCATAAGTAAAATAAACTACAGAACTGCCCAGGCTATTAAGAGGAATTTTGTGGTAGCTGGAGTCAGAATGAAGAAACTAGAGAATTCTTCAGTCTTGTGGAGACTAGCTTTCTGAACATTCTTTGCTATTTAGTGATGTAAGTTCCAGTAAAATATCCTGATTAATATATGTGAATGGCAAATATACACAAGTTTTTATGTAAAAACCACTTTGAATCATGCTTCTTTTGTACTCTATTAGAGATACTCTAGATTTGGATATTCTAGAAATGGAATCAGCATCTCTCCAAGCTAAAGAAATATAAGTGTGCTCATAAATTTAAAGGATCAAGCAGATGTTCAATAAATATTCTGTTTTCTAAATACCTGTTTTACAAGTTTTATTTATATTATTTTCTTGTTCATAATTTGGCTAAGAAATTCTTTAAGTGATAAATTTCATTAAACATATGGTTCTTGGATGCTCCTAAGTTACCTATCACTTATACTCTCTAATTTCATTGCTAGAGTTTGTTTTCCCCTTTCCTTAACAATACACAAGATGCGTACTATTTCCGATATGAAGTGGTGTCAATAGTCTGGGACCTAAAAAGTAACTTAGAATTTTACTTGTCAAAGCCAAAGATTGTCTGTTTACTAATTTTGCCATCCATTGCAGGATGAACATTTAAGGTATTATGTACAGGTCTGAATCTGACCTCTTGCATTTTCTCTAGGGAAGAACTGTGAAAGAATGACAGGATCTTATATATAACAGAGCTCAGATATTCAGATATTTATGTTCTAACACATATATAACTTTAGCTTGTGGTACATAATGGCTCTGTGAATTCATGCTAAATTGATTCAGTTATGTCCAACTCTTTGGGACCCTATGGACTGGAGCCTGCCAGGCTCCTTTGTCCATTGGATTCTCCAGGCAAGAGAACTGGAGTGTTGCCATGCCTTCCTCCAGGGGGTCTTCCCAACTCAGGGCTTGAACACACATCTCTTACATCATCTGCATTGGCAGGTGGATTCTTTACTGCTAGTGTTATCTGGGAAGCGCCAGTGGCTCTGTAAGAATATTTATTTTTTGAATCTATTCCCACTTTGATAAATCAAACTTTATTGTGATATGTCATAAAGTCACAGCTTTCTCAAGTTTCAAGGGATAGCTCCTCATCTCATGTGCCAGAATTTGATGAAAGCTAATTATTTCTGTGTGTTCATCAGGTTCACATAATTGTATATTTTCAATAAATAGCTAACAAAAATAAGGTATAGAATGAAGACAAAATTACACAAAAATTCAAGTAGTAGAATATTTTAGGTGAACTAGCATTTGCATTGAGGCACTTGTTTCTTTTTAACTTATCCTGATTGGCTATTTGAATGTTATTTGAACATCACTTTTTAAAAAATTTTGCCTAAGTAGGAAAATAGCTAAGATTTTTCATTGTAAAGTTACTACTAATAACCCCAACATTCTTTTCTTATCAAACAGTAACAGAAGAAGAGTGAAATAATATGAAATAAAGACAGAGAATCTAGAAACCCATGCTAGTCCATGGTTTGGACTTTTCCAATCAAGTTACTAAGTAATTAAATAAATGCTGAGTAGGAAATTTGAACTAGATCTTGCACTCCTTTCTCAAACTCAGTGGTTGTGACTAAAAGCAGTAAAATGCCTCAAAATGCAGCCGAGGAAAGAAGATTCCAGAGAAACAAGGCCTTAAAAAAAAAAAATCTGATTGAGTTATCAATCACTAAATCACCAAGAACTTACTGTATTTAAATTCTATGAATTGTGAGCTTAAAAAGAATTAACTATGTAGTTTCCTTGTATTTTATAAATAATTTTCAGTTCTGTTAAGTAAGATTTTGCAGTTTATGTGATAGTATTTCAAAGGTGTTTTATTTTGCTTTATATGAAAATTTTCTGAATGGTTTCTAGGTACCAGGTTTTTCAATTAGATAAGAAATTATTTAGCTATCCCATCTTCCTTTTGTCTTCTGAAGAAAAACATTATTGAAAGGCCTTTGTAGGTATTTTTATACAGACATTAAAATTTTTTCCAATTCTGTATTATAGGCCAGCTATAAGTCAAGTTATTTCAGCTAATGAGATTTGCTTTGATCAGAGGAGACCAATCATCCTTCAAAGCATTGTTGTGTTTTGAAATGCAAGCAAATACCTAATAAATTGAGGGTGCTGCAGCAGCAACAGATCAAAATAGAGGCTGATGTTTCATTAGATCACATTAATACCTGACAAAAAGGATGACTACAAATCAATGGGGAAGCCTGCTACTATGTGGGTTAGTGTAAGGGGAAGGCAGACTTTCTCCTCCTTCCCCTTCCCCACCTCTCTCCCACCTTGCCTCTGTCTCTTTCTTCTTTTCTCCTTCATCTATTAATATTTCACATTTTGTCAATATATTTTAGACAGAAGTGATGACTTAAGGCCAAGTATTCTTTATTTTTTATATATATTTACAGTGCTGTATATTTCAGTGGGTGATAGGACAATAGTTGGTAGAGAGAACACTTTAAAAAGAAATACTGTAATAATTTTCATAGCTACATAAAATCTTTTATAACCCTCTCAATATATGTGTATCTGTTTTTTCATGAGGAATGAGTCTTTAAATAGATGTTTTCAGAAGATGCACATTCCTCGTGGAACATTTCAAATATAGTTTTAATAACAGATGATATGTCTTCTCATTGAAAGAAGGGTCAGATGACCTTGGCAAATGAGACTGGGGAAATTCCTGTATTGTCATAAGTAAGAATTTTCTGTTTCTTTTTTCTAATTGCTAGAAATACAGGTTACTGTAACTTGTTACTCCACAAGTTACAGAGCAAATTATACCACTTCATTTTAGTTATTCATCTCTGCCACTGAGCTTGATTTAGCCAATTAATTAGTCATTGGGGATATTCTTTGTTTTTTCCCAACAACAACCAACTTTCTACTTTTTTGACACCAACCATCTGTCCCAGATTTCAATTCTGACTCTAACTATAAGGAATTATCACAGTTCCACATTTGTGCCCTGACTTCAGACACCAGCTATAAATAGAGTCCTCAGGCTATCTACACTTCTGCTCAGTTAACTACAAGTTCAGAGGTTCCTATGACTGCTCCTCCGGTTCAGTAATATGCTAGAACTACTCACAGAAATCAGGAAAGTTCAATACTTACAATTACAGTTTTATTTTCAAAGATATCAATACAACTCAGGAACATCAAATGGAAGAGATACACAGGGCTAGGTATTAGGGTGGATGGTCTAGAACTTCCACACTCCTCTGAGCATCTCACCCTCCTAGCACTTCAGTGTGTTCACCAACCAGGAAGCTTCCCAAATCTCATTGTTTAAGAGTTTTTATTCAAGGTTCATTGTGTAAATGTGATCAATTAAATCATTGACCTGAATAAACTCAGTCTGCAGCCCCTGTCCCTTTCCCACGGGTCGAGAGGTGGGGCTGAAAGTTTCAATCCTCTAGTCCTGTCCTTGGACTTCCTGGTGAACAGCTCTCATTCTGAAACTATCTCAGGGCCCACTACTTAACAACTCAGGTATAGTAGAAAGGGGCTGCTATGAAAGACAAGACACTCCTATCACTCAGGAAATTCCAAGGGTTTTAGGAATTTTGTGTCAGAAACCAGGGGCAAAGACCAAATTATATAGTTTTTTATTATACCACGGACATACATTTTGTTTGTAGAGTGCTGGTGCTATTTTCTGTCTTAGATTTTAAGGCCTATTCCTTTAGCTGGTACCACTTGAGATCAGCTTCATATATTTATAAGAGGTGAAGTTAAGTTGGCCTAAGACTTAGGGCCATAGTGGGAGGGGTGGTGGGGAGGTGCTGGGGTGAATGGTGGTTGTAGGAGGGCCTGATACCAGTACCTGCCTCTTAGAGTTGTTCTGAGTGTCCACGTATACCTGTGACTTGCTCAGAACAGTGCCTGGCAGATAGTGGCAGCTATGTAAGTGTTGGCTATTACTATTATCTCTTTGTTATTGTTATCACTATTCTCTTTATTTTGCTCATAAAAGCACTGAGGCTCGAGAGGTGAAGTTAGCTGTCCAAAGCCTCAGTGGCCCTTACATACCTAAAGCCCAGGTATAAGCCCTACTTCTTGGATAAGAATTGGAAGTGACACATTAAAGACCTGGATTTTGGACCTACGGGCGGGTTCCGACCTGAAGGCGCTGCGCGGGCTCGTGGAGAACACTGCCCACCTGGGCTATTCAGTGGTTGCCATCAATCATGTTGTTGAATTTAAGGAAAAGAAACAGGAAATTGAAAAACCAGTACCTGTTTCTGAACTCTTTACAACTTTGCCAATTGTACAGGGAAAATCAAAACCAATTAAAATTTTAACTCGACTAACAATTATCGTTTTGGATCCATCACACTGTAATGTTTTGAGAGCAACTTCTTCAAGAGTCCGGCTGTATGATATTGTTGCAGTTTTTCCAAAGACAGAAAAACTTTTTCATGTTGCTTGTACACATTTAGATGTGGATTTAGTCTGCATAACTGTAACAGAGAAGCTACCATTTTATTTCAAAAGACCCCCTATTAATGTGGCAATTGACCGAGGAGTGGGCTTTGAACTTCTCTATAGCCCTGCTATCAAAGACTCCACGATGAGAAGGTACACAATTTCCAACGCCCTCAATTTAATGCAGGTCTGCAAAGGAAAGAATGTAATTGTATCTAGTGCTGCAGAAAGGCCTTTAGAAATAAGAGGCCCATACAATGTGGCAAACTTAGGGTTGCTGTTTGGGCTGTCTGAAAGTGATGCCAAGGCTGCAGTGTCCACCAACTGCCGAGCAGTGCTTCTGCATGGAGAAACTAGAAAAACTGCTTTTGGAATTATTTCCACGGTGAAGAAACCTCGGACATCAGAAGCAGATGATGATTCTCTTCCAGCCTGCAAAAAAGCCAAGTGTGAGAGCTGAAAAGAACCCTCCATCTCGGTCAACACTCTGCCCTTTCAGAGTCCATCAGCCGCTCTGAACAGAAACGGAACCCCTGTATGCTTCACTGTTTGCACTTGGAGCCAGATGTCACTAGTCTATAAAAACAATCTTATATTCAAGCCATTAAAATAACAAAACCTAGTAAAGCATCAAAAAAAGACTGTCCCCGTAATGAATTTAGATATATTTTGGGAGAGAAACAAAGACTAGTTTGTTTATCCTTTGCATTAAGTGATAAATGGCAGGTATACTTGAATAAGATGTTTTAATACAAGAGACTCTTTAAAAATGTTTCTTGTTCATTTTGAAGTGCATGCTTTTCAGGTTCACTTGGTATACATGGCTTATTATTTTTTAGTTTTACTACTCAAAAAGTGATTATTTTGAGGACTAATAAAACTTTTGTTAAGGGGTTAAAAAAAAAAAAATAAAGACCTGGATTTCTTTGAAGACCTTGTTTTGCACATGTTTTAGGCAATTACAGAAACTCACATTGTATAACATTTATTAGGCACTACATGCAGAGAACTGTTCATGATGGGGTTTTATTGACTGCTGTTTGTGTGTACAAGACATTGAAATAGCATAATCACCATGTTTGGAGCTCTGTAACAGAACAAGAATTTTCCTATATTGCCTATTAGAATCTCATAGTAAAAGCCAGTAACTTGGATTGTGATGAAAATGAGTCCATGATGATAGTAATTTAATGGGTAAGTTATACTGGAAACCAAGTTCCCTTTCAGCTGCTTTAAATTTTACTTTGTTGTCTCATAGCCTTTTGCATTTGAGCTTGGTGGTTAATGGTCTCTGTGATAAATTTGAAGAGATTTTAAAACTATAGGGGCTGAATTTTCCTTTTTCAGTGGCTACATAAGACCATCATACTAATATTACTTAGGCTCTGGCCTAGCAATTTTCATCAACTTGATCCTTTTAACTTTCTCATTATAATTAATAACTTACTAATTAAAATTTGAATTAGTTGCCAGTAGCAGATGGCAATAAACCCTTAAGAATTTGAAGTTTCTTAGCTGTTTTCTCTTTCTTTGCTGCTTCCCCTTACCAACTTCTAAAACTTCAAAAAATACAAACAAGTAAGAGTGGGACTCATATCTGCAACCTCTTATTTTGTGATTCTTCAGCTTAACTTCAAGCTCATAAAAATCACAGAAAAAATGGGAGCTGCCTTGGGAACATTTTTGCCTAAATAGGAATGCTTTAAAGCTACAGTTCTTAAGAGGAATTCATAAAGAAGTCTTCATTATTAGTGTGTTAAATATCACAACTTAGCTGTGTTCAGCCTATAAACCTTTAACCACTTGCCTCAGTCCTTTACCTGATTTCTTTAATGCACAGCAATACATAGTTGGAGAGAGCAAGATGATGTACTCAGTCTCCTTTTGGCATCTTTGATTCTGTCTCTTGACCTTCTGAATGGATAATGAATAGCTTTAATGCCCTTCCCACTTTCTGTTCCCTTTCGTCTCTCTTTATCCTTTCACTGTCAGTAAGGGATATGTGGGCAGATACCCCAGTTTCTTTTTTATCTTCACCTCAAACATTGACAAAATGTAGTCTCAATGAAAGAAAAAGGCTATAGATAATCACACAGGCAAACAGCTTAAAACACAGCTTACTAAATATAAGGACAATTGTAACCTTTTTCTCAGATTATTTTTAGCTAACTGTGTTCCTGGAAAAATCATTGCAATGTTTTATCTTTATTAGATGTCTATTTGTAAATAATTTGTTAAAAAGTTATTTTCATGCATGAAATCATGTGCTCAGATGTTTAGAATTCACTGGGGCAAAGATGCATTTTCAAAGTGAAAGCTGGTCTTTCATTCAGGCATTGCACTTCCACCACCTCAAGAGACCGTTGCTGGAAAGCCACCACGGGCAAGATCTTGAAGGATTGCCATGGGTGGCATGAAGGGTGTATAACATGACCTCTGCTCTGAAGGACCTAGCTGGGGAGACAAAGATACCTTTTATCTTTATACAGAATTAATGTGAGGATGCCAAAAATGCTCTAAGTAGGGATGTGATTTACTGGTATGAGGAGACTTTTTCAAGGAAGGTAAGGCAAATGATGTTAAGCAAAAGACATTGAAGAGACCACAAGCTGCATAAGCTACAGTTTTCCTGTGTCTGCCAAGGTGCATCGTTTCAAGCTCTGCTGTCTGTCATGAGCAGGAGACAGAGAAAGAGGGATAATTTACCCAAATCCCTGTCTACCTACCCACTATCCACCTATCCAGAGAGATTTATTTTAGGGGATTGACTCATATAACTGTGGAGGCTGGCAAGTTCAAAATCTGCAGGGTAGGCCAGCAGGCTAGAGATTAAGGAAAATATTGATGTTGCAGCTTGAATCCAAAGGCAGTCTCCTGGCAGAATTCCTTTTGTCTCAATGGGAGGTCAATAGGCTTTCTTCGGATTAGGTGAGGCACACCCATATTACTCAGAGACTCAGAATGTTCTAGCTTAAATATTAATCTCATCTAAAAACTCTTTTCTGAGAAATATCTAGGATAACGTTTGACCCAGTATCTCGCTACCATTGTCTCGCTAAGTTGACATATAAAATTAACCATCACAAATGGCAAAATCCTCTTTACAGATGTGGGCTGGTTAGCCTGCCACCCTTGAGATTTGTGAGGAATCTGTCATCAAGAATCAAACTCTTGATTGGCTGCACCTCAGTAATACACGCAGGTCCCTGTTACAGCAGGATGAGGAGAGGGAGGCTCTTGACCATTGGTTTCAATTGTGGGAGGTGGGTGTTCCTTCACGATCAATAGGTTTCACTTAAATGGAAGTCAAGCGGCTCAAAGGGAGGGAGGTGATATTCTGGACAGGTGAAAAACAAATACCTACTCTACTCCTTTGCTGTGTGACGTCATGTTTCAAAGTTTTGTATCTAATCTGCTTTTTTCTTGAATCCCAGCAGCCATATATTTATTCACTTATTTATAATTTAACTGTCTCCTCCAGAATGTAAGCTTAATGAGGAGAGGGATCTTGTCTCTCTTATTCACCACTCCAGTACTGCCTGACAGAGTTGGTGTTCAGTATATATTTTCTTAATAAATAAATATATGAATAAATGTTTGACTATGGACAGTAGGCAGTCTCTGCTATAGACTGAATGTTTGTGTATGCCTCAGATTCATGTGAGGAAACCTGACCCCCTTTATGAGGGTATTTGCAGGTGGGACCATTGGGGAATCTGATAAAGGCACTAATCCCCTCAGGAATGAGATTAATGCCCATATAAAAGTGACCCCAGAGAGCTTCCTCTCTTCTTCCACCATGTGAGGACACAATAAAAAGATAGCCATTTATGAACAGGAAGTGAACTCTCACTAGATGCCAAATCTGCCAGTGTCTTGATCCTGGACTTCCCAGCCTTCAGACTATGAGAAATAAAGTTCTATCATGAACTCTCCAGTCAATGGTATTGTTATAGCATCATAAATGAACTGAGACAGTCTGTAAATAAATGTATATGGTTACAAGTCTATAAATACATATATAAAGTTATATGTCCTGCTTGACTTTAACTGCTTGCTACTATGAGAGAGAAATGATGGAATTAGGGCTATCAAAAATTTTATTCTTACATTTTAGTTATACAGAACCAAGAGATTTAATAGCAGAAGTTCATTTTGTTTGTTTTGTTTCAGTCATAAATTCATACACATATTCAACACATGTGATATATGACACTCCATATATGCTAAGGAAACAAGAAATATGAAAGTCAATTCCATATTTATGGGTCTTTGTCTTATACTTCATAGATTTTTCTAATCTCTTCCACAATTTGGACAGTTTTTCTTTTATTCAGTGTTTTCTGCACAAAGGGGACCCTTTATTAAAAGTTAATGAATGTCTTATTGACCTAAGAGAAACTGTTTTTACCTCAAAGAAACTGAAAAACATCAGTAAGATACTGATAAAGCTTTTTTCCAGATGATCAGTGTTTTTCACTGAAGAATGGTTTTTATATTTTCCATGGCAGAGAATTCCACATTCAGATGTTCCACTGTTGCCAGTAAAGGTTTTCCCAGCCCAGCATGAACAACACTTAGTTAACAATACCTAGTAATGTGCATATTGAGTCCCTCAGCCAAAAGTTATAATGGAGAGACTTGCCTTGGATAACTTATGTGACAGAATGCACTTTCCAGCATTTTGATGCTGTTTGTTTAGGATGATCTAAAACCTTACTTTTTAAGGCCTTTGATCTCTTAGTCCTTCTGATGATTTCCCCAGTTACCTTTTGCTGCATAACAAATCTCGCCAAACTTTGGAGTTGAGGGTGAAGCAGCGGCTGTTTTACTGTGCTCACTGATTCTGTGGTGGTTAGTAATTCATAAGGCACAAGCAGAGATGGATTCTTTATTCTTTGGTGTCTGGAGCCTTAGCTGGGAAGACTCAAATAGCTGAGGGTGACTGGAATGGCGGGGGTGCTGGAAGACTGAAAGGCTAGCCTCAGCTAGGACCTCAGATTACAGTACCTACCAGTGGCCTCTCCATTGGCTTAAGCTTCTCATGGCATGTGGCTGGGTTCCCAGGGTATGTACCACAAGAATGAATGGTACACACTGAATTTTGAATCTCAGAAAATTGTTTTCTTTGAGGTACATGTTACTGTGAAATCAGACATAGGTTTGAATCTCTACTAACTACCTGAAAGAACTTGGGTATGTTTTTTTCTTTCTCTTTGCTTTTTTCTTTCTTTGTTATAACTTCATTTTTTTCATCTATGTTTGGAGAATCTGACAATATGGTAGGCCAACTTTTTTTCTTCCCCTGTGAGATGAAAAATGACTATTTGGGAATAGAGTAGCTCAGTTTGTATTTTGCATAAGGAGCACAGAAGACTCCGGCAAGAGAAGGGACCAGGATAACTTACTGTCCGTGCCCTGTCCCCACTCAATTCCAATTTTTCTGTCATTTGAGTCAGGAACTCTATCACAGTGGACCAGGGTTTCCTTGAGCAAGGCCCAGGGATGGGAATACATGATACAACTCCTAAAATAAAATAATGATGGGTGTAGAAAAAGAGGACTACTGGGCAGGTCATGATCAGTGGTTCAGGGAAGTGAAGGGAAACTTACTTTAGCTTTGGCAAGACTTCTCTGTGAACCACTTGAAAGGGCTGCAAGGTTGAGCCCTAGGTGGTTTGGCTTGGAGTCTCAGTGACTGTAGTACTTTGTACTAAAGGCGATGAGGACAAATGTCTTGCTCTTCCTTGACAGAGCTTAGAGATGTGCAGCATCCTGCAGTGGCAGTACAACCATGGACAAAACAAGAACAGTGCCCTCTCGCGGTGGAGGAGAAGCCCTTGGTCTGCCTGCTTTGTTCAGTGGCCTCTCCTTTTTGAGGCAGTACTGGAGCCCTGGTTTACTCTGGAGCAATGTCCTTCTCATGTCACTTATGAGATTCCCCAGCCTGAAGATGACTGTTTTGAGTTGTAGTCTGAGAGACATCAATAGGTCTGGGCCTTTGAATATTTTAGCTACTGACCAGAAACCTTGAGCGTATCAGAGGAGAGAGTCTGGGGGTGAGTGAAAAGAGACAGGAGGGGATTAATGTGCTGTCAGACTCTCAAACTTACCCAGGAAACCACAGTTACAAATGTAAAGCAGAATGAAAATGCCAACTATATTTGTTGATGTAAAGAGTACATAATAAAAATAAATAGATGTGTAAAGTGCCTAGCATAGTAATTAGTCAATCCTAAAGGAAATCAGTCCTGAATATTCACTGGAAGGACTGATGCTGAAGCTGAAACTCCAGTACTTTGGCCACCTGATGTGAAGAACCAACTCACTGGAAAAGACCCTTAATGCTGGGAAAGATTGAAGGCGGGAGGAAAAGGGGACAACGGAAGATGAGATGGTTGGATGGCATCACTGACATGATGGACATGAGTGTGAGTAGGCTCCGGGAGTTGGTGATGGACAGGGAAGCCTGGCATGCTATAGTCCATGGGATCGCAAAGATTGGGACATGACTGAGCGACTGAACTGACCTGAGGAACTCAGTTAACAATTTTTCCTTCCCATTCTTCTCTCTTCTTTCTTATGGGAGTAAAGCGTTAATTTGGGGGTCAAACAAATCTGATTTTTGAATTCTGACTTTTTATTTGCTAGTTGTGATCTTGGGTCAGTCTTTTACCTTTCTGAGACTTAGTTTTGTCATTAGAAAAATGATTCAAAACTGATTATTTTGTAAGTTTAGTAACATTAAAATAAAATGATAAAGACTGAATAAAATGATATTTCCACCCCTTTTCTAATTATTCCTTTTATCTTCCCTTTACTACACACTCAACAAAAATACATGGTCATTTTATAGTTCCAGCTTCCTGGGGAATTTCAAATGTATTCCTCTCTACCTTTCCTGAGTGACACTGTCCTTGACAAGGATTTCTTTGGGACTGTCCACATTTCCTAGACTGAATTTCCCCAAATCTCCCTGACTGAACACAAGAGGCCATACTCACTTCCTTCCTTTATCCAGAACAAGGTCACCTCCTGTAAATTTTGGAGTGTGTCCATTTGAGGCCTGCTCTGCCTTTTTGTTCATCACTCAGCTTCCACCTTGGAGGAACTAGATAAATTTAGAGGTTAAGCTTGAGGGTTTTATCTTGTTTTCATTGGTTCATAAAGTATTACTACCTCCAGGGAAACAACTAGGGATCCTACAAGGAGGACCGGAGTTCTCAACATATGGCACAGTCACTATTTATTGGGTGACCAGGAACTAAAGGGCTCCCTGTGATCAAAGTGCTTAAACCTAAGAGCTCAGACTAGCCTCAGCATTTACCTGGTCTCAACCTCTGCACTCAAGGGTTTCCTTGAACTTAAAGCAGCTCCACTCCAGACCCTAGTGCCTCATAATGGTACAAAATACACTCAGATTTTTGAATTCTCTATTTGAAACTCTTGAGTTGTTTTAGAGCTTTCTCTAGTCACCCTACCCTTGGACCAGATTTGTTATGTAGCATGAAATTGAGGCTAGTGGGCATTTATCTTCTGGCATTTGTTCTAACTCCTGACCAAATGCAACTACCCTGAGATAGTGCAAATTGCTGACTTATTCACGGAGATGGAGGTGGTGGTAGTTCAGTTGCTTAGTCGTGTCTAATTCTGCGACCCCATGGTCTGTAGCCTGCCAGTCTCCTCTGTCCATGGAATTCTCCAGGCCAGAATACGGGAATGGGTAGCCTATCCCTTCTCCAGTGGATCTTCCCGATCCAGGAATTGAACCGGGGTCTCCTTCATTGCAGGCTGATTCTTTACCAGCTGAGCTACTGGGGAAGTCCTACAGGGCTTAAAATTAAAAAAAATCAAAGGGTTCTTGAACTGGAAAGAGAAGAATCATAGACATGTTAGTGTTCCAGCCAAGAGGCTGTTAATGTGAATGTTTAATTTTATTTATTCTGCTTGGCTCCATATGGTTGATGATGACAAATGGATAAAGCTTCAAGGTGATAAATATTTGGTTTACTTAAGAAAAGGTGTTTCATAACTAAAGATGGAATGGGTAATCTGAGAGGTAGTAAATTTTCTGTCATTGGGAGGATTTACTCATAAGCTGAAAAAATCAATTACAGTAGGGATTTAGGCTTATTAAGTGTTATTGGGCTAAGAAACTCCAAGCTCCTATTGAAGCTGAAAATCCTAAATACATGATTCTGACATTTACTTGCCTAATTAAACATTTGTCTACTTGTGAAATGTTTGAGTCACCATGACAAAGATGATCCAAATTCAAATTTTTAGATATGAGATTTAGACATTGATATGGGTAATTTTAGCCCAGGATTATTGGAATGTGTAATGGCATTGTGCTTTATTGTGATGGTTCTGAGTTCCAATTTTGGTCCATTCATTAATGAAGTGTATAGAAGTGTACTGGAACTGACTCATACCAGCTTGTGCAAGCTGACTGAGTGCATTTCTTCCCAAGTTTGCATTCAGAGCCTTCATGTTGGCAGCTTGAAACTGGCCATACTGGGAGTGCTTACAGCATGAAAAATGGAAAAACACTAAAGATCAGGGTTTTTTGCACTCTCTGGAGTTGGCTGTTAAACATTTACCTATAGAACCATTAAAACAATTTTTTTTATGTGAACTTCAGTGCATAAAACAGATAAATGAAGAATAAAGCTAGGGGAATGGGGCCATAAACCATACCCACTGATATTCCCCTCTTGCCAGGGCACGTCCTTCCCCAGTAAAAGGCTCTAAGGCTTCTCTGTGGCACCCTGTAACTCCATGGGGTTTAAAAGCCTGGGAAGATAATCCTTTTTACTCACACTATGACTGCATTCTTTTAGCCATTATTTTAATTTTCCTAGATCTAAGAATACAGACAGAAAACAGCAGGGTTTCCTCCAGTTTTATAAGATTGTCTTTAAAATGCAAAGCCAAAGGGATCAGTCTGAGAACATTGGAAATCTGATTCCTATAAATACAAGAAGAAATGCACATAGGAAACAATGAGTTTCCTAACTTTGTAAGTGTTCTTAATGTAATTGTGGTTTTTCTCTTGTAATGCAGGGCTAGCCCAATGTGTAGCCATGTTTACATGTTATAAACCTCAGACCTTTCCATTAGCATATTACCTTTCTTTTTCTTTGTTAGACTAGAAACTCGATACCCTGAGGGAATAAGGTTTGGTAGAATGTTGTAATGTGTGGAGTAGGGGCTATGTAAAGACAGTTTTAAATGATCCACGGACTTTTGCATGGGCTCCTAAAAAGGTGAGAGGGCTTTAAAAGGATAACTCCCCAAGGGCAGACTTTGTCCACTTGTCCACAGGTGCATGACCTGTTTCCTGTAGTATCTGAAAACTCCGCTAGGAGGATCATTAGGGTCATAGGATCATAGACTCTCAGGCATAAGTCTAGGCATCTTGAGTGATATGCTTGAGGTGCCCCTGATGTTTCCAGAGTGTCCATACATCAGAAAACAGGAGCATGCATGGCACGATCTGCTGTAAAACTTACCAAGTCAAGTTAACTTTATCACAGAGTGTGGAATTCTTGTTCTCAAATGCTAAAGTGATATCATGTGCCCATATTTTGGTTTGAATATTTTCATCTGAATTTCTCTTGTGCCTGAACTCTGATTTCTTTACTCTCACTCTTCCCATTTTCCCCAGAATTACAGTGAGTTCATTAGTTCATTTTCCTTTCAAGGTTTTCTAATTCTATTGCCTCTTTCCTTGACTTTGTCCCCTAATTTCCCTTATATCAAGTTCTCATCTTCAGAGGGAGGAGCAGAGTCATGGCTGGCTAGATTGTAGCCCTTATCTCTACCTACATTCCTTCCTGTTTCCTTCTCTTGCCAGGCTTTCCTCTTCACTCTGCCCTCAGTCCCTGAACTGGCTTTGGACTCACAACCTTTTCTGCCACATGCCCCGCATGTTAAGCCCACATCCTAATCTGCTTTGCCATGAATTGTCTCCTTCCTCTGCTTAAATCCTTCCCTAGTATCCCTGGTCTTCAACCTGCTAGTTTGTCTTTTGCCGGCTGGGGTTAGAGCTCTGTTTATTGACTTATATTTGTATCTGTTTCTGTAAATCATCTAAAGGAGAGACTTTCTATGTTTGCCCTGGAGCTATGCTACCTTTCAGTTATTAAGCACACAACATAAGGGTGAATTATTATGCCACCCTAAGTCTCTTTACAGTTAAGAAGCATTGGCTATTTTGGTTTCTTCTCAAATGTGGAGAACAATTAAAGATGTTCCCAAATAGTTAACAAAAATCAATTTAGTAAATACTGTTCTCTTCTAAGAACACAAATCAGAGGTAGGACTGACTGATTATATTGGCCAAATCTGTAGGGACAACCAAGTCAAGCAAAACTACTTTACCATGCAATGTGTATAATTTTGTAGTGAGTTTTGGAAGACAAATAATTTTTGATTAAATATATAACTGTGTTTTCATCAGGTTTAGCTTTTCAAATCTAATGATATGACACCTAGTGTTAGTTTTGAGTACTGCTGAACATTTCCATACAAAGTGTATTGAGTCTCCATTTTAAAAATTTCATTTAATTTCTTTATAAACCTTGTGAGATTTATTCAGGTTATGATGTAGTCTCAGGAAAGATATAACTTACTCTTTGGTATCCAAATTGTAGAATGGGATTTGAAGTCAGAAGGCTGGATTCCAGATATGGAACTGGGTAGCTCCTGTGTTTTTTTCTTTTTTTAACTTTTAATTTTGTGTTGGGGTATAGCCAGTTAACAGGCTTCCTAGGTGGTGCTAGTGGTAAAGAATTTGCCTGCCAAAGCAGAAGACATAAGAGATGCAGTTTCAATCTCTGGGTGGGGGAGATCTCCTGGAGGAGGGCATGACAACCCACTCGAGTATTCTTGCCTGGAGAATCTCATGGGCATTGAAGCCTGTTGGGGTACAGTCCATGGGGTCCCAAAGAGTCTACATGACCGACTTAGCACGCATGTATAGCCAGTTAACAGTGTTGTGATAGTTTCAGCTAAATAGCAAAGGGGACTCAGCCATACATAAACATGTGTCCATGCTCTGCCAAACTCCCCTCCTCTCCAGGCCGCCACACAACACTGCAGCTCCTGTGTTCTTGTGCAAACTGTTTTCCTCTTCAAGTCTGTCTGAATGACCTCATTGGTAAAATGAGAGGGATGGATCTCATGTATCTCTAGGCTCTTTCAAACTCTAGTACCCTGTAAGGTATCTTAAGCATTGGATACGTATGCCAGCCAACTCCATTTTGAAGCTTGGAATATGTCCACCCAATAAATTAGTAAATAAAACAGTTGTTAGTTGGAGGAGTATTGTTATTCTTTTGTTTAAAAAAAAAACTAATGTTACAAGTTATAACAAAGACTAAGATAGAATTTTAATAATTTGTAGTAACACTGTCTATATCTGCTTTGCTTAATATTGAGATGGCGTAAAAGTTTGAGATTTTCTGTACTATCTTATGAACTTTTTTGCCAACCCAATACTTGAAACTTGATATGTAGCTAGTGAGACTGAGGAACTAAATTTTAGTTTTAGGTGGCTCACTGGTAAAGAATCTGCCTGCCACTGGGAGACACAGGTTTGATCCCTGGGTTGGGAAGACCTCCTGGAAAAGGAAATGGCAGTCTGCTCCAGTATTTTTAGATCATCTCTGTAGTTCAAAGGGTAAAGAATCTGCTTGCAATGCAGGAGACCTGGGTTCAATCTTTGGGTTGGGAAGAGCCTCTGGAGAAGGGCATGGTAACCCACTCTAGTATTCTTGCCTTGAGAATCCAATGGACAGAGGAGCCTGGCAGGCTACAGTCCGTGGGGTTGCAAAGGGTAGGACACAATTGAGTGACTATATCCCAGTATTCTTGCCTGGGAAATCCCATGGACAGAGGAGCCTGGCGGGCTACAACCCATGGGTTTGCAGAAGAGTCAGACACGACTTAGTGATGAAACAACAACAAATAACAAGTTTAATTTAAATTTAAATGGTCACATATGACTAGTGGTTGCCATCTTAGACCATATAGATTTATAGAGTGTAGGAAATATGGGAACTTCTTGATAAATTTGGAGTGATATTCACCAATATACTTAAATTGGTACTTTATATGCTGATTGACTATATGTGACTCTTGTTATTTCATTTTCACCACTCCCATTTTGGGGGAGGTCAGATTTCACTGTACAAGTGCTTCAGGATTGATTCCATAATTGAATTTCCTCTCATGGTTTCATCTATGTAAGTCTGATTTAATAGAATTAAGGTAAAGCAAAGATTTTTTTTCCTTCTGGTTCACAACAAGGATGAAAACATACAAAAACAGAGAACACTTTGTAACAATTAGTAAGCATGAATTTCAAAACCCAACCCCTATAATTATTTTTCTAAACTAATTTTTTGTGTTTGAAAGTTCAGGTTAAAAAAAAAGCTCAGGAGTCCCATGAGATATTGAAACATATGCTTTTCTTTCTATTATAATTTCTGCAAAGAAAAAATGGACAGTTTTTTTAAAATGTGGATTAACTTAAATTTTAGCTTTCTTGAATTCTACTCTGAAAATAGTAAAGGATTTTGAATAGAAACTTCATCCTATTTTATTCATTTCAAAATATTTATCATTAGGTATACTTTCTCTTGGGCTTCCCTGGTGGCTCAGAGGTTAAAGCGTCTGCCTCCAGTGCGGGAGACCCGGGTTCGATCCCTGGGTTGGGAAGATCCCCTGGAGAAGGAAATGGTAACCCACTCCAGTATTCTTTCCTGGAGAATCCCATGGACGGAGGAGCCTGGTGGGCTACAGTCCACGGGGTCGCAAAGAGTCGGAAAAAAGAGTCGGACACGACTGAGTGACTTCACTTTTCACTTTCATACTTTCTCTTGTGCTCTTGCAGTTAAAATTTAACCTACTCATCTAACTCTTTCACTAGTGTATAATATCTTGATTTCTATGGCATCATAGAACATATTTTAATTTAACCGCCATTGCTGAATGAACAACTCCTCCAACAACACACAAACACTCATACATGCAGATGTACATATTACACACGTGCATGTTCAATCGCTCAGTTGTGTCCGACTCTTCTCCACCAGATAGGCAGGCTCCTCTGTCCATGGGATTTCCCATGCAAGAGTACTGGAGAGGGTTGCCATTTCCTCCTCCAGGGGATCTTCCCAACCCAGGGATCGAACCTACATCTCCAGCGTCTGCTGCATTTGCAGGCAGATTCTTTATCACCAAGCCACCTGGGAAGCCCCATATATTACACATACATATTCGTAAACACATACACATATATACACTCACACACACATTTTTCTAAGACTTAGGATGACTGGGAGCAACTTACCATATTGTTATTGAAAGGACCTCTCTAACAAGGTATATATGCATGGGAAAATTTGCTCCAAAATAAGTACAAAAATGATATGTGACTTATAAAAATTGGTTGCAATATCTATAATGAGTTTTAGGTTTTTCATTCCTAAGTCTACCCTATCCCAAATTTCCCCCTTATTATAAAATTACTGTGCAAAAAACCCACCTTGCTACTCCCATTTGTATGCCAAATATTCAGAACCCACCTTGTCACTCCCATGTGTATGTACTTTGAGCATTTAAAAATGTGAAACTCTAGTATTTTTCTGGCATCCAATCAGTCTAGCACTTATCTAGAGTAACAACTGGTCAAAGCTCAACTAAATGTATTTTTGGCAATATTATAAAAAATAAGGTTTTTAATAATAATCACAAAACACTACAAAACCCAGAACTGGCTTCTGAAATGAAGGTTGAACTTAACTTATGAAAAATTCAGCATTGTAAGTGTGATTTTATTTCAATTTCTTAGAAAATGGTAAGCTTCTATAAATTTCCGTAACTGTGTACACACTTATAATGTATGTTTTCAGAATGTATGATTAGACAGAATGTCCTATTCTGCAATCATTTTGGAAAAAAGGGAAGTTCCACGCATCTACTTTTACTTTACCATAGGAAGCATGATATGAGTTATCTCTGCTCTCTGCTGTATCACATTTTGAAAGTCGTTTTATTAGCGTGAACATAGCTATTCTATTTTCATCAGAGTAACAAATGAAAACTCCTTAGTAACAAGTATTTCCAGATGGAATATTGCTGTGATTGCATATTCTACTTATTTATTCCATTCAGCCATTTAGATACTTACCTTTGTTATTAAATTAATAATATTTGTGACATATTTTTCTTTTACAGATCATGCTTAAGCTATTAAATCCCTTGGTCCTAGATCAGTTTAGCTATTTTTTAAATCATAAATGCCCAGTAGATGGCAGTCTATGCACTAACATTCGCAGAACACCATCCTCTTAAACCCTAATTGCAGCTTGTTAAAAATATGCTTGATGCTGGGAGGGATTGGGGGCAGGAGGAGAAGGGGACGACAGAGGATGAGGTGGCTGGATGGCATCACCGACTCGATGGACATGAGTTTGAGTAATCTCCGGGAGTTGGTGGTGGACAGGGAGGCCTGGAGTGCTGCGATTCATGGGGTCGCAAAGAGTCGGATACGACTGAGCGACTGAACTGTACTGAACTGAACTGAAAAATATGCATTTTGGAAATTTTGATGAAATTTCACACAATGAAGTTGAAAGTCACCTTTAAGCTACCTCCTGATTCATTTTTGGTCTTTGAGGACCAATATAAATGGAACATATACCTGCTTTTTTGTTTCATTTTGTTTGAAAACAATTTTGGCATAAAAAACCAAGAGATATTATTAAATTAAAAGGTCCAACAAAAACTAGAATGATAAAGTTAATAAGAAAATTTTCTGAGTTTTCTTGATTTGTTAGAAAGGATCAGACTAGAGGATGTGATTCCAGATCAAGGTGATCTCCTTTTGAATGTGACCAGCAGCATACCACCCGATGACCTATCTGTTGAAGACAATTCATGGGTAATTGTAGGAAGTTATTCATATTACATACTGAAATTAGGGTTTAGGGTTTCAATATGATTTATTAAAAGGGAAATTTTAAAAGAGAGAGAAATGATAATGGAATGTTTTCTCCTGGAAATTTGAAAAGAGAGAGAAATGATAATGGAATGTTTTCTCCTAAGGGACAGATATTTCCAGGGGGGCCTTTGCCTTAGGTGCTGTTCTTGTCTATCTCAAAAGACTTGGGCAAGATAAAGAACCTATCCCAGTCCACTGAAGAGCAGAGAGGAAGAATCATTGTTTCCAGGAGTCAGTGCGGTCAGCATCTGCTGTGAGTTTTGTTGGAGATAAGCAGGTATGAGGTTGCTGGAGGTGATGAGGTGGCTGCATCTGGTGGTGAGGACCCAAGGAAGGTCAAGGAGGAATCTTTCCTGGCCAGATGATTAGGAAGGTACTAGGTGAGGCAGACTCTCTATGGAGCCTAAGAGGGTGTGCCCTGATGTGGAAGAGTAGTAGAAAATCAGGGAAGGTGAGAAAAGATGTATCAGGTGTCAGTCTTCACACATGATGCTTGCTTGACTTCTGATGCTCTTCTCCCCTCTACTTTTCACTGGCTGTTATCTTCTCAGTCTTCATGTTTCAGCCTTATAGTCAGTATTTCTTCAGTAAATGAATGAATGGATGACCATGCCGAAAAAATTAACATTCCAGTCCCAAGAGTTTGAAAGTACAGCAGAAGCAGCAACTATAGCCTTGGTAACAGTAGCAGGGCAGAGCTGTTCCATGGGAAGGGTAGCAAGCTCTTATCACCCTGAGAAAAGCCACAGAGATTCTATAAGGAGATGTGGAGGTCAGGTTGAGAGCTTAAGAAGAGATCAAAGGAATTCCATGTGCGGGTTTTTATCCAGAAAAATTGAAAGCAGGGTTTCGAAGAGATTTTTACATTCATGTTCATAGTAGCGTTTTTCACAATAGACAAAAGATGGAAGTGATCCAAATGTCCGTTGACACACGAATGGATAAACAACATCTGGTATGTGCCATAGATTATTATTCAGCCTTAAAAAGGAAGTAAATTCTGACACATACTATAACATGGATGAACCTTGAGGACATTATACTAAGTGAAATAAGCCAGTTACAAAAAGACAAATACTGTTTGATTCCACTGAAATGAAGTATCTAGAGTATCAAGCTCATAGAAACAGAAAGTAGAATGGTGATTGTAGGGGGCTGGGGGAGGGGAAATGGAGAAATTGTTGTTTAGTGGGTACATGATTCCAGTTTTCAGGTTGACAGATTCTAGAGATTGCAGGGCAATGTGAATATGCTTGATGTTATTGAACTGTACACTTAAAACTGGTGAAGAAGGTGATTTTTCTGTATATTTTACCATAATTTTAAGAGTGTTAAAAAGAAAAAAAAAAAAAAAAGAGAGAGGGTAGTGCAAGATAGATTGCTTCACCCAGCATCTGCATCTTTGTTTTGCTTGGGGCTGAGATAGTTCAGCCTTGTTGAAATCATTGAGATTTAAGCAATTATAGCACAATACTCATGCCACCTATGCTCTAGTTGAGCCTTGACCTTATGACATTGCCTTCTTGAATTTCAGTTTTGTTAACTAGGTTCTTGCTTTCCTTAAAAAGCATTGGCCTAATGTCTCTTGGGCTGGGGTTTGCCTTATTCTTTCCATCCCTTCTCTTCTTAAACCTAATTCTTGTCCAGAAGTGGAGCCTGACCTTGAGACCCTGACTTCTTGCCAATTGACTTCCTTAAAAATAACTCTTGCCTGCATTAATTTCCCAGATGCTCCAGCTAGAGTGACCAACCACCCAAGGTAGCCCAGACTGTCTCTGTCTTAGCAGTGCAACCACCATATCCTGGGAAACTCCTTGGTCCTGAGCAATCCCGCGTGTAACTATCTTCAGTCTGTTGGTGTGTTCTTTGGCATTGGACCCTCCAGTGCCTGTCCAATAGCCCTTAGTGGAGGCAAGTGTGAGCCTGGCCAGAGTACCAACGGTACAACCTAGAGTGAGAGGCAGTGCAAGAGCCATACCTAAAGCAACTTGATACAGAAGGACACAAAGGATGAGGGAAAGCTTAAGTGTGTGGACGGTGCGTGCTTGTGTTAAGTCGCTTCTTTGAGATCCCGTGGACTGTAGCCCTCCAGGCTCCCCTGTCCATAGGAATTCTCCAAGCAAGAATACTGGAGTGGGTTGCCATGCCTTCCTCCAGGGAATCTTCCTGACCCAGGGATCGAACCATAATCTCTTATGTCTCTCCTGTATTGGCAGGTGGGTTCTTTACCACTAGTGCTGTTTGAAAATTACTAAAGTTAAAACCTGAGAAGCCAAGAAGATAATTGGTGCTAAGAGATAATGTTTAAGAACTGTGTTGATGCCAGTCAGGATGGCTGCTTTCCAAAAGTCTACAAGCAATAAATGCTGGAGAGGGTGTAGAGAAAAGGGAACCCTCTTACACTGTTGGTGGGAATGCAAACTAGTACAGCCGCTATGGAGAACAGTGTGAAGATTTCTTAAAAAACTGGAAATAGAACTGCCCATATGACCCAGCAATCCCACTTCTGGGCATACACACCGAGGAAACCAGATCTGAAAGAGACATGTGCACCCCAATGTTCATCGCAGCACTGTTTATAATAGCCAGGACATGGAAGCAACCTAGATGCCCATCAGCAGACGAATGGATAAGGCAGCTGTGGGACATATACACCATGGAATATTACTCAGCCATTAAAAAGAATTCATTTGAATAAGTTCTAATGAGATGGATGAAACTGGAGCCCATTATACAGAGTGAAGTAAGCCAGAAAGATAAAGACCAACACAGTATACTAACACATATATATGGAATTTAGAAAGATGGTAACGATAACCCTATATGCAAAACAGAAAAAGAGACTCAGATGTATAGAACAGACTTTTGGACCCTGTGGGAGAAGGCGAGGGTGGGATGTTTCAAGAGAACAGCATCGAAACATGTATATTATCTAGGGTGAAACAGATCACCAGCCCAGGTTGGATGCATGAGACAAGTGCTCGGGCCTGGTGCACTGGGAAGACCCAGAGGGATGGGGTGGAGAGGGAGGTGGGAGGGGGGCACCAGGATGGGGAATACATGTAAATCCATGGCTAATTCATGTCAATGTATGACAAAAATCACTACAATATTGTAAAGTAATTAGCCTCCAACTAATTAAAAAAAAAAAGAACTGTGTTGAGATATTGATATCAATTAACTCATTGAATCCTTACAGTCATATATACGGTATAGGTCCTGATCTCTTTCATAATTCCTGTTTTATAAAAATTATTCTGACTAAAAAAGAAAAAGGCCCTCCTCTTTTCTCATTCAACTCCATGCTTTTTGCCTTATGAGAAGAGACAGAACCAAGACCTAGATTTTGAGATTTTACTTGGGATGGTAAGAGTTTACCACTTCCTTGGGAAAAATGTATTAGTTATACTTGCTTAAATGAATCATTTATAAGCCTGCATTTTGTTATCAGGTAGGTAATTCTTTTTGTTATTTTGCTAAAGAACCTCAATCAGGTACCATGAAATCAGAAATGACCACACTTGGGTGGACCACTCAACCATTCATTAATATTTTTTTTAATGCAAGAACTAATTAAGTCTCCCATGTGCCTCATGCCACAAATATTTCTTGCACAGCTCTGGTGTCAGTGCTTCCCAGAAACCAAATCTTATATTGTGGCCCTGGAACTTGGTCTATCTGTAATCACAAAAGCTGGATCTTACAAAGTCCCAACCTCGTAGAAGTTAGTTGGCTTATAGTCCAATTCCTGTTGATGGATGCAGGAGTTGCCAGAGATTTCATTCTCTTTTCAGGTTCAGACTTAAAAGAATATATAGTTATTTCAGATTTCCAGTAACTTTCTGTTTCCTACAAAGTTAGAGTTTGAGTGATAATATTGTGGTGCTGATAGAAAAACAGGGATAGATTCACTTTCTCTTGCTTGGCTTTCTTGACCAGGACAGAGTTTTTGAAACAGCTTATTGGGGTGGGGATGGGGGAACACACCTGGCCATAGGACCCATAGTGAAGCCCTAGGTAGTATTTGTGAGTCTGGCTTCATCAATGGTGGCTCTGACCACTAAGTCAGAGATTAGCGAACTCTGGCCACAGGCTAAATTCAGCCTGCTGCGTATTTTTTCCCAATAAAATAGAGTTTTATTGGAACACAGCCAGTGTGTGGAATGGCAAAGTTGACTAGTTATGACAAAGACCATATGTCCTGCAAAGCCTAAAAATATTTACTATCTGATCCAGAAAAAGTTTGCCAACCTCTGCAGTAAGATATGCATAGATTTAGAAGAGATTTGGTTGAAAAATATTCAGTTTGTCTCCAACCTTTTTGGGAGGTCAAGATGAAACCAAAACAGGCCACCACTTGGCTTGAATGTGGCACCTCTCCCATTTGGAGTCAGCCTCTCAAAGACAATTGGCAGTGAGATACAGTGCTGGTCTGTGGTTGGTGCTAACAGTTTTTTTGTTGTTGTTTTGCAAACACTCATTATAAAAATAGGCTTATGTTTTTCAGACATCATTGGAAATTATAAACTAGTGTTTGGTGCAGTTGGAATTTGTGCTCTAACAATAAAAGAACTTGCTAGAGGCCTCTTGGAAAACTTCTAGGACCATCATTTTTTTTTTTTATTCAGCCTACAGGGAATGCTCAACTGTTTTTTTAATTATTATTTTTTTGAATTTTCTTGTCCCCTTGGGTCTTACTGTTCTCATATATTTTTTAGAACTAGTGAGTCAGAGCCTTGTTACAATGAGAAAAATGATTGGTCTCTAGCCTTTGCTAGCGTGAGAGATGGTGTTGAGGTGCAAAGATGTCACTGGATGAACTAAATATAGGCTGAGCAAGGCACTCCCAGCTTAGCTGTTTCTCTGTAAACGGAGGCCTGCTACATGTCACGAGCCTCCTCCCCTTTCTTTGCCCTGTGCCTTTTACACTGCTCTGAGCAATCTTTCTCCTCAGGGTAGGGCTGAAGAAATGTTCCTAAATTCTCTGAGGACGCACAAAATTGCGGGAGCTTCATGAACTCTTTTCTTGAGGAAACTAGCTGGTCCTGGTGACCAGACCCAGAGTCCAGAGCCTCAAGAACCCTGTTAGAACATGTTTCCTTCCCAATTCTTAAACTAATTTGTTTGTACATCTTGGTGGCAGCACTTAGCTGTTAAGTGTGATGACACTATAGGGTAGAACTTTCAATTTTCTTCTTTGTATAAGTGAATAAGACTATGTAGTTTAGAGATTAAAAAATGAGAATATGCATTTCTAATGACATGCAGATACTAATCAGATAAAGTCACTTGGGAGAGGGATTGAGCAGTACTGTATTTAAACCAAAAAGGGATTTTCCAGCTGATTTTTAACTATTTGAAACTGGTGGGCTTAAAGTCTTCTCAGTGGTCTATGTCAGAAGGTAGAATCCTGATTTCCTGACCCTTATTGTGATTGATTCCCCACAAACTCACAGCACAGAGCCTAGACCCCATCTTGGAGTGGGGGAGGTGCCCTAGCAGGCGAGAACATGAATTCTTGCTTTGCTTCTGACTCACTGCATGGCCATGGAAAATTCTTGTCAGAAAACATGCAAAAATGGAAGATTTTCCCTTGAGAAACATCTCCAAGACAGTGTCTCCTAGCCATCTTACTCACCCTGTATGTCTAAAACTACCTCCTTGGGCAGTAAAGAATACTGGGACCCCCACGACTGTGAGGGAGAGGGGAGCAGGCAGCAAACAGCTGGAGTAACCAGTCTGGCTGTGAGCCTCGCCTCTGTCATGGGTGGCTGTGTTGTTAAGTGCAGCTGCTGTAACAGATAAACCCTGAAATGTTGGTAACTCAGATTTTACTCATGTAAATGCCCATTAGTGCTGGTGAGTGGGATGGGGTAGGGGACGGTGCTTTCCTCTGCACAGTCTTTGGAGGACCCAAGCTGAGAGAGACTCTTGTTTCAACATGTGGTTTTCATAGATGCCCTTAGTCTACAGACATCCAGCTAAAAAATGGAGGAACATGTGAGAGTTTTTATAGCTCAGACCAGGAAATAGAGCACATAATTTCTTCCCACATTTCAATGCCAGATCTGAGTCACATGGCCACTGCAAGAAAGGTTGGGAAATTTGCTCTAGCTGTGGGTCCAGGAGAAAGGGAAAAGAGTCACCTGTACAAACTAGTCCAGACTCACATACACCACTTGATGGAGAGGAGTCTCTGATGCTCTATCAGATTTGATAGAATTAACCCTGGAGCTGACTAGGGCAAAAGTGTTGAGTTTCTTCAGTTAGTTGGAGTTGAAGAATATAGAGTTTCTTTCTGAATCCAGTTGACATTGTGGTTGAGTCTCCAAGGTTTATTTTACTACTAGATCTAAACCCATTTTGGTTTCCATTTATTTATCTGGCCAGACAACTTGGCAGAGCAAGGAACCACCTTGTGAATCTGCAGCTAAATGATTGATGAGAAAGTATGAAATTACCAGTCACCTGGGTAGCCCTGAGGAATTGTTCCTCACCTGTGAGTAACACCCCCTGCAGGTGAGGCCTTCCCCTGCACAGGATTTGGAGATGCCTTGAATCTGTCCATCTTAACCCAGGGGAATCCAGGTGACTATGGAACTTCAGCAAATTCCCCTCCCCTTCATGGTGGCAGAGTCCCAGTATCTGCTTTTTTTTTTTTTTTTTGTCCAGAGTATATGCTTTTTTTTTTTTTGTCAGAAAAGTGCAAACTTCTCTGGCTTGCTCTGCCCAGGAGTAGGGCAGACTGGAAGTGCCAGGGAATTAACACCTGCCACTTCCACCTCCCAGCCCCAGAAGCAGGTTTAAGCAGAATCAGAAAGTAAACATAAATGCCTACTCTCTTGCTCCTTGGGTGGAATAATTCTCTGGTGTCTAGTGAACCATTTCCCTGAGTTTTCCCATGTGCATGAAACTGACCATAGTTGATCACTCATAGCTCCCAACTGATGGTTCCTGCTCTTCTCAAATAAACTGTGTGAATTTTTGTCTCAGTATCTGCCTCTTGGAGAAAGCAGACTAAAACTCTACTATTCCAAAAACTAGCCTGGGCTGCATGAAGGGTTTATTCTGACACTTTAAAAATAACATTTTTTCCCCAGGCACATATTTTGGGATCATGATGGCATTTACTCCTAACCTTCCTTCCTAGCTAATTTCAGTAGGTACATGGAAGCTTCCCATTACAACTATCTTTTATTTTATTTGAGATCCAAAGAAAATTTATCTCCATGTAAATTTTGATAGTGGCTTAAAATACTTTTTTGTTATTATCCTCAGTAAGAAATATATTCTGTATTGCAACTCACTACACACACAAACATACACCCACACTCATAAAACTGAAACAAGTCATATTAAAGTCATTGTATTACCCTTGCTATCTGTGATTTGCTTTGTTATTTCTGTTCTGTCCTGTCCCATCCCATGCCATCTCATGCCATCCTATGCCATCCCATCCCATCCCATTCTATTCTGTCTTATTTTTATTTAAAAATGAAAACCATTAACCATTAAATAAATTTTAAAATGCTGTGATAGGTCTGCATCCACAGTTTAAGAAACACTAGCTGAAAGAGACACATTCCAAAGCAGATACTGGTGTAACAGGATTCTTAAAGGATGAATGTTCAAGAAGAGGATTTGCAAAACTGTTATTCTCTGTCCCTCAGGATAGCTGTGCAGTGACCTTTGTCGATACAACCCAAAATTTATTAACATCTTCTGTTCCTGGAAGGAAGAAAAAAATCAATATATGGCAGGCATTCTCCTGTGAGAATTTTTCCAGGTGTCCACCTTCCAATGAGAACAAGCACTGTGGTGTTAAATGGAACAAATAGATAATGGGAAATGGGGAGACTCTTGAAGCTTCGGAACAGCCCTTGCAGGGCTTGCCCTTGCTTTTAAGAATGGCTCCAGTGTTTTGGCTGGAAAAACCAGGAACAGGGCATACATAAGCTGTGTAATCATAATTGTCTCACACAGATGTGGTTATCAATAGCCAGCTCTGTGATTCACCAGAGGCTTATTTGTATGGGAGTCTTAATGGAAAGACATTGAAGGGAAGGGAAACATTGAACTCTAAGGTGAACCCCTATGACTGGGAAGAAGCAAGAGTTCAAACCTCTCAACCATCCAGGACAGAACTCTTCAGAAGAGAGAGCAGTACTATTGTATTATCTGAGTTACTTCGTTATTCTTTAGGACTAACAGAGGGATATGTGTATGTATGTATGTGTGTTTAGAGTGGATCGTGGTGGATAGTTAACTTCTGAAATACTGGACTAAGGAATTTATACCCTGGGGTAGTCAGTTAGCATTGAAAAACCATAACTTACAATCCTATTAAAACTTTATCTCCAGTAAGGACAAGAAGATTTGCTAGTTTGTATAACGGATACTAGAATAATTTTTCACTAGTGAAAGACTGATGAATAAGTTATGTAGACTAGCTGGAAATATTATCCATGCCTTTGTATGAACATCAGGGAGTAAGAATCTAGAGAGAACCTTAAAGGAACCTTCTTGGACAGACCTTCATTCAGGCTTAGCATAGGATCCTATGACTTGACTTCTGACTGGAAATTTAGCTGAATTCTTTACTAGGACACTGCCTTGAGTGACCATTTTATACATATGTAATATTTCCTGGGATTTTGCACATGTCTTAGTTTATCTAGATGTTTTGGGGCCTTCTTGTATTGAGTATTTGAACATGTGGCTTTTTTGACTTAAATGTTTTCAGTATAATATATCACTTGGTATTGAGATTGTGGGGGAGGATAATTACAATTCTCACCCATAGCTACCAGAGGTAACCTATATCTGCCAGAATAATTTAAAACTCATGAGCAACACAATTTGCTTATCAATATACTCTCTTGATCTAAGGAAATTATTTGAGGGTTGAAGAGAAACAGGCTTCCATGGTGGCTCAGTGATAAAGATTCTGCCTGCAATGCAGGAGCTGAAGGAGACTAAGCTTCAATCCCTGGGTTGGGAAGATGTCCTAGAGGAGGGCATGGCAACCCACTCCAGTATTCTTGCCTGGAGATTCCCATGGACAGAGAGCCTGGCAGGCTATAGTCAATAGGGTATCAAAGAGTCAGACGCAACTGCAGTGACTGAGCATGCATGAAGAGAAATGGTGTTTTAACACAGTCTAGTGAATATAACTGGGCTTGTTTCTAGCTCAGCCCTCATAGTTTTGTGGAAATAGAGGTTTTGACAAAGGATAAGTCAAAAAGCCACCTCACTATGGCCTCTATAAAAAATGTGGAGTGGAAGGAAGCCCTGCTTTGAGACATAGTCATAAAGTTGATAGCAGCATGATTTTTCTTCAGAACACAGGATGTGAGTAATATTACATTTTTTCCTTTCTCTAAATAAATTTAATATGCTTCAAGCTCCAATTTAGCCTGACTAATAGAAATAGCAAACCTTGTCATGATAGAGTCCTTTTTGGTTCCATGTGAATGCGCCATGGGTCTCTTGTATTTGGTCTCTAAAGATCAGAGCTGATGGCAATAGTCAATGTTCAGATATGTACCATTCCTCAAGGTTGGGGATTCTTCTGGGGGACTAGGATCATTAGCCAAGGCCAGGAGCCAAGTGCCCAGTGTCCTGCCTCCTTAGAATCTATAGGTAGTTGATCCTTTCTGAGGAGATCCTACCACGTGTTGAAGCACTGTAAGACTTCAGAAGAGGAGCTCCTAGTGCTTGTGGAGTCCACATACCACTGCTTTCTCCCTAATCTTGAAGGATTCTCTCCAAATTGCCTTCCAGTGTTTCTTTCTTCATTTCTTTCATTTCTGAGAGAAGTTCATATAATTACTTTTCAGGAGGGCCTTCAGAAACTTCCCTGCAGGTAAAGAACCTGCCTGCAATGCAGGAGACCCCTGTTTGATTCCTGGATCAGGAAGTTCCCCTGAAGAAGGGATAGGCTACCCACTCCAGTATTCTTGAGGTTCCCTTGTCCATCAGCTGGTAAAGAATCCACCTGCAATGCGGGAGACCTGGTTTTGATCCCTGGGTTGGGAAGATCCCCTGGAGAAGGGGAAAGGCTACCCACTCCAGTATTCTGGCCTGGAGAATTCCATGGACTGTATAGTCCATGGGGTTGCAAAGAGTCAGACACGACTGAGCGGCTTTCACTTTCACTTCACTTTCAGAAACAGAATATGAAATTTTCTCCTTGGGGGAGTTGTTGTTGCTTAGTCGCTAGTGTGTGTTAGTCGCTAAATAGTGCTCAGCTCCTTTGCAATCCCATGGACTGTAACCTGCCAGGATCCTCTGTCCATGGAATTTCCCAGGCAAGAATACTGGAGTTGGTTGCCATTTCCTCCTCCAGCATATCTTCCCAACCCAGGGATCAAACTCGGGTCTCCTGCATTGGCAGATGGATTCTTTACCACTGAGCCATTGGGGAAGCTCCCTTAGGGGAGTTGTTGGGGAAATGATATGCCAATATGATTTTATTCCCCTACAAACACAGATCCTATAATGCAACCCTCTTGTGGCAACAGCCACATCCAAGAATGCTGAGCGATGGTGAGAGAAATAGCTGCAGAATTTTCACTTGAAGTCACCCAGCAAGCAGGATGTGACCTTATGAGATATGAAGTGGCAGAGAAAAAAGTGGAAATCAAAGTGGAAGAAAGTAATTTGACCTTTTTTGGAGGGCACATGTAGGTTTTCCTGTGTAAGCAAGTACATATAATCATTTGCTAATAGCACAAGATCATTACTATAATAATCATTTTTAAATGTTACTTAATTCAAAATAAGTAACATTAATCTACCTTTGCTTAGCATTATATATTTTCACACATGTAATCTTATTTTCTATTGACCATATCCTTGGAAGCAGGCAAGGCAGATAGAATTCCCTCATTTTACAGGTGAAAAAACAAGTAAAGGTGCTTTTTATGTTAGTGAAGTGAAGTTGCTCAGTGATGTCCGACTCTTTGCGACCCCATGGACAGTAGCCTGCACCAGGCTCCTCCATCCATGGGATTTTCTAGGCAAGAGTATTGGAGTGGGTAACTGAGCTCCAAAATCTTTCAGCCAATAGACAGTTCAGTGGGATTAGAACCCAAGTAGGTTGTTTTTCCACTTGACCACTCTGCACAAAGCTACAAGACTGGAAGTGAAAATATGGTTTGTAAATAACTCATTCTTACACAAATCAGTTACTTTTAAGTCTGTCTTTCAAATTAGCCACAGAAGACTTTCCTCACAGCATCTAGTGAATGATCAAATTTACTCTTCCTTTACATCACACACTTAATCCCAACTGAGACAATAGAACTGTACACAGAAAATAATAAGATGCTAATGAAAGAAATCAAAAATGACATAAACAGATAGAGAGATATTCCATGTTCTTGGGTAGGAAGAATCAATATTGTGAAAATGACTACACTACCAAATGCAATCTACAGAGTCAAAGCGATCCCTATCAAATTACTAATGGCATTTTTCACAGAACTAGAACAAAAAATTTCACAATTCATATGAAAACACAAAAGACCCCTAATAGCCAAAACAATCTTGAGAAAGAAAAAGGAGCTGGAGGAATCAATCTTTCTGACTTCAGATTATACTACAAAGCTACAGTCATCAAGCCAATATGGTACTGGCACAAAAACAGAAATAAAGACCAATGAAACAAGATAGAAAGCCCAGAAATAAACCCATGCACCTATGGGTACTTTATTTCTTACAAAGGAGGCAAGAATATACAATGGGGCAAAGACAGCCTCTTCAATAAATGGTGCTGGGCGCCAGTCAGGATGGCTGCTATCCAAAAGTCTACAAGCAATAAATGCTGGAGAGGGTGTGGAGAAAAGGGAACCCTCTTACACTGTTGGTGGGAATGCAAATTAGTACAGCCACTATGGAAAACAGTGTGGAGATTTCTTAAAAAGCTGGAAATAGAACTACCATATGACCCAGCAATCCCACTTCTGGGCATACACACCGAGGAAACCAGATCTGAAAGAGACACGTGCACCCCAATGTTCATCGCAGCACTGTTTATAATAGCCAGGACATGGAAGCAACCCAGATGCCCATCAGCAGACGAATGGATGAGGAAGCTGTGGTACATATACACCATGGAATATTACTCAGCCATTAAAAAGAGTTCATTTGAATCAGTTCTAATGAGATGGATGAAACTGGAGCCCATTATACAGAGCAAAGTAAGCCAGAAAGATAAAGACCATTACAGTATACTAACACATATATATGGACTTTAGAAAGATGATAACGATAACCCTATATGCAAAACAGAAAAAGAGACTCAGATGTATAGAACAGACTTGTGGACTCTGTGGGAGAAGGCGAGGGTGGGATGTTTCAAGAGAACAGCATCGAAACACGTATACTATCTAGGGTGAAACAGATCACCAGCCCAGGTTGGATGCATGAGACAAGTGCTCGGGCCTGGTGTACTGGAAAGACCCAGAGGGATCGGGTGGAGAGGGAGGTGGGAGGGGGGGACCGGGATGGGGAATACATGTAAATCCATGGCTAATTCATTTCAATGTATGACAAAAACCACTGCAATGATGTAAAGTAATTAGCCTCCAACTAATAAAAATAAATAGAAAAAAAATGGTGCTGGGAAAACTGGACAGCTACACGTGAAAGGATGAAACTAGAACAATTCCTAACACCACACACAAAGATAAACTCAGAATGCATTAAAGACCTAAACATAAGACCAGAAACTATGAAACTCTTAGATGAAAACAGGCAGAACACTCGATGACATAAATCAAAGCTAGATCCTCTGTGGCCCACCTCATAGAGTAATGGAAATAAAAACAAAAGTAAGCAAGTGGGACCTGATTAAACTTAAAAGCTTTTGCACAGCAAAGGAAATGATAAGCAAGGTGAAAAGACAACACTCCGAATGGGAGAAAATAATAGCAAATGAAACAACTGACAAAGAATTAATTTCCAAAACATACAAGCAGCTCATACAACTCAATGCCAGAAAAGCAAACAACCCAATCAGAAAGTGGGAAGAAGACCTAAACAGACATTTCTCCAAAGAAGACATACAGATGGCTAACAAACACATGAAAAGATGCTCAACATCGCTCATTCTTAGAGAAATGAAAATCAAAACTACAATGAGATATCACCTCACACAGGTCAGAATGGCTATCATCAAAAAGTGTACAAACAGTAAATGCTGGAGAGGGTGTGGAGAAAAGGGGACGCTCTTGCACTGACAGTGGGGATGTAAATTGATACAGCCACTATTGAAGATGGTATGGAGATTCCTTAAAAACTAGGAATAAAACCACCATATGACCCAGCAATCCCAGTCCTCGACATATACCCTGAGGAAACCAAAATTGAAAAAGACACATGTATCTCATTGTTCATTTCACCACTATTTACAATAGCTAGAACATGGAAGCAACCTAGGTGTCCATCGACAGATGAATGGGTAAAGAAGTTGTAGTACATATACACAATGGAATATCATCCAGCCATTTGAGTCATTTATGATGAGGTGGAGGAACCTAGAACCTATCATACAGAGTGAAGTGAGTCAGAAAGAGAAAGATGAATATCGTATTATAACACATATATACGGAATCTAGAAAAATGGTACTGAAGAATTTATTTACAGGTCAGCAATGGAGAAACAGACATAGAGAACAGACTTACGGACCTGGGGAGAGGGGAGGAGAGGGTGAGTTGTATGGAAAGAGTAACATAGAAACTTATATTACCATATGTAAAATAGATAGCCAATGGGAATTTGCTGTATGGCTCAGGAAACTCAAACAGAGGCTCTGTATCAACCTAGAAAGTTAGGATGCGGCAGGAGATGGGAGGGAAGTTCAAAAGGGAGGGGATATATATATATATATATATATATATATATACCTATAGCTGATTCATGTTGAGGTTTGACAGAAAACAACAAAATTCTGTAAAGCAATATCCTTCAATAAAAAAATAAATTCAAAAGAAAAAAAAAAATCCCAACTGAGCCAAGCTAATGTTTAGGTATTTGAATGTGCCCAGTGCTCTGTAACTGCCAGCTGTTTGGAGGGATGTGGTCTTAGGAAGGATAGGTATGTCATTCATTCATTCAGGAACATTTGAATAGTAACTACTATGTGCAGCATATCATACTAGACTCCAGTGCTGCTCTGTCCAACATCATAGCTGTGAATCACAAGTGGTGACTTAAATTTAAATTAATTAATTGCAATTTAAATTAATTACAATTTAAAAATTCAGTTTCTAGTCACACTAGCCACATTTCAAATGCTCAAGAGCCACATGTGGCTAGTGGTTACTATTGGACAGTGCAAATAAAGCTTTTTAGAGGAAAAACATTCCTTTTAGTGCTTTCCATTTTTTATACTGGAAATAAAGCATTTCTCTACTCAAATAAAGTTCATTGGATAGCACTGCTCCAAAGTGACAGAGATGTAAAGGGATCAGACTGGGGCCCACCATTTAAAAAACTTATTATTATTGTATGTCTATGGCTGAAGAGAGTACATCGTGGTAAGTTCAATCACAGAGTGTCAGTTTAGCAGACGCTGAGCTCTATGGCCATACTGATGGCTAAAAATTGGTCTCTGCCCCATAGTAGCTTACAGTTCAGTGGAGATACAAATAAAATGTCCCAAAGCCTTGAGGGCAGAGCAACTTTCTCTGCCTGGGAAAGTTACAAGAGGAAAACAATTATGTCCATTTTCTTTCGGCTTCTCTATCCATGTACATGCCCTATTTTCTGAGCAACACAGAAAGTACTTTAATAACTGTATTATGTAATAAGCAATTATTATAATTTTGCATTGGCATTCTCAAAGCACTGGGCTCCCTTTGCTTTATTTTACAAATAATCCTGGACTACAGGGCGGGAACCGTGACAACTCCCAAATTGGCCTGGCGACATTATTCATCAGGCAGGCAATTAGACCTTATGCCAGTGACTCTTCTCTTTGTACTCTGCTGCTTAAAGCTGAGAGAATCTTCCTCCCATCTTATCTTCCCACTATGGGTCAGGTGCAGAAGGCATTTATGTTTAATGTGGTCCCTGTGTTCTAAGAGTGGCCAGTGGTGATTTTTTATTGAAATTTCTGAGAGCTGCTATTTTGTGTCTCTTCTCCTTTTATCATGTGTTGTTTAGATTTGCACAAATAATGAAATCGTTATGTCTTTTAGAGTAAGATAAATCCTCATTTAATTTGAGGGTAGTGGCTGACTATTAACTGTGTTTTCTGAGATTTATGAAAGAGACATCTATTCACTGGCTGAATTATTGGATGGGGTGGGGGAAGTTCTCCATTGCCCTCTAGGGTTAGTGCCAAGGATTTAACCCTTAGGTTCTTTCTGACTGGCATGGGTATTCCTCTATAGAAGGAAGTTGCCCAGGAGTGAAAGCATAGCACTGTTGAGACGCAAGTCCATGTCAAGCTGGTTTTTTCCTTTACTTTAGTGACTTGGGGTAGTTCCTTCTAGTTGTGCCTGTATTTCTGCCTGTACAGGTGGTACTGATGCAATTGGTACTGTTGTTGCCCTTGCTGTATTTAGAAATCTTTGCAATCTTAATTGTTAAAGAGAGACCAGGCTCCCTAAGCTCTCAGAAAATCTGGATTTATTTTCTGCTCCATTAGTCACTCATTAAGTGACCCTAGGTAAGTCATTGGTCCTTGGTGTTTTATTCTTCCCATATGTAAAATGAGACTATGAGGCTACTTGCCTTCCTATCTCATTGGAACATGGAGGACACAGATGTGGAAGAATTTGGAAGATTAGAATTTTCACAGATATTTAGGTTATAAGAGGCATTTGGCTAGTTTACTGGTCATATCCCTATTTCTAATTAGCTTCCCCTTCCCTCCATTACACCTAGAATGGATAACTTTTCAAACTAGCTGACACTGATGCTGTAGAGAGCACTGATAGGTTCAGGATGGAGAAGCCTATCTGTGATCTAGTCTGAGTCAATCAGATGTGTGAATATAGAAAGAAGAAATGGAAGTCGGACAATGATAGGTTCTTGAAATAAAATGTCAGGTATATTTGGGGCATTTTGACTCAGTCCATTTGATAAGCACTAGAAGAAATATGGTTTATGAAGTCAGGCAAGAGAATGGCTTGGATGTGTTAAGAAAATCAAGTGACCCAGAGGCACTGGAAAGAATGAAATTGAGTGGTGGATTGAGAGACTGTTCGAAACCTATTTCCCATGAGGTCTGGCTCTATTTTAGTCATTTTCACATTTTTATTTGAAGCACAATCTCATGAGATTGGAGGCATTATGACTGCTGGTTTAAGAGACTGTAGTTATGTGACTTATCCAAGGTCTCATAGCTGATTGGTTGTGGATTTGGTTACAGTTCCCCACTTCTGTTCCAGGTTTTTTTGCTACAGTATGGCTTATTATTCACATCCATTATTGTTTAAGGTTGATGGTGAAAAAACAAGGACTAAACAAGTTGTTCTAACTCAGTGTAGATACTGAAGGCTGATTTTTTTTTAAAGTTGCTTGAGCAATATTTGACATCATCTCAGATATTTGTCCTAATGTCATAACCTCACTATTAAATTTGTTTCCTCCTCAGGAATATAAGTGACACGCCCAGTTTTTCCTACTCATCCCACTCAGATTCTCAAATTATTATTCATTTCTGTTAGATCTGGAGTATGAGAGTTTACAAGGCTATTATATATTATTCATGGTTTTGATAGATCTTGTCTGAGTTTTGTATTTTCAGTTCAGCCTGGGTTTTCAAAGAATTTTATTAGGACATATTTGAGTAATAAGCACAAAAGCAAGCACCAATCTTTCATAAGATCTAAGTTGGTATAAAAGATGTATTTATTTCACCAAGGCAGAGGTTTTCAGATTTTCTCAGTGATGGGACTGTTTAATCAAGCAAAATATTATGCTGAAAATTAATATGAGAAAAAAATTAAAATGGAACTTGTTTGAGAGAAAGTATTTGATACTGTTCCTCTTGTCTCTACTTCTAACCCAACCTTGTTCTCTTAGGAAAGCTATCAGTACTTCTGGAATATATAGTTTTGTGTTCTACAGTTTTAAGGCCATTGTATTTAACCATAAACTTTATTGTCAGTAACTTTTATTTTACAAAAAGCTTATTTTCTCGGAGAAAAATAGCAAAATATCAATTCTGTTCTATCTTAGAGTTGACTTCATTTGGTGCTTCACTGAGCTTCCTTGAAGACAAAGACCTTTGTCCTACCCATCTTTGTCTTACTTATTTTTCTATTCCCTACTACACCAAAGAGTTGCTTCCTGCTGAAGGAGTAAAATGAATAACTATGTGAACAGATACTTGATTATGGAGATATTATCTGCATGATGTTTAACCTTTTACTGTCTTTTTTTTAACCTTTGAGGACACAAACTGCTATTTTAATACTGCCAAATGGTGCTCCACTTCAGCATTTTCTCCCAAGATCATAGTGAGTTTCTCTATAAAGAAAAGCTTTGGGACTAATAGTTATGGGTGTTAAAGTGTTTGGGTAACCTTGAGCATTTAACTATTTAATCCATCTGAGCTTCTGTTTCTGATCTCAAAAACAGAGCAGTGGCAACCACTTGACCTAAAGAAGGTCACATAAGCCATAGGGATGTTGTTAGGATTGTTTGTAAAATGCTTAGCATACTGCTTTGTGTGTGTTGGTGGTTTAGTTACTCAGTGATGTCTGACTCTTTGTGACCCCATGAACTGAACCCCACCAGGCTACTCTGTCCATAGTTTTCCAGACAAAATACTGGAGTGGGTTGCCATTTCTTTCTCCATCATGTGTGGTATATGCTCAATGAAGGAAAGGCAATGAGCAAAAGGACAAAATCACAGTGAAAATGCAAAGTCAGTCTCAAGCCAAATTATATCCAGCAGTGTGAATATTGTGTTGTGCATTTCACAGAGTGCTTACTTATGTTATGCAGTTGATAGAAATTTGTTTTAGAGTTGACAGGTAACTAAATCTTACCTTTTCCAAGAGGTTGTGTAATGTGAGAAAGAGTTTAAGAAATATCCTCTCAAGAAGGACTTTGACTGATACCTGGGACAGTTATTATTTTGTTAATATTTGGCATGATAATAATACAAATGAAGTAGAGGAGTAGAATTCTTTGCTGCCCATTCATAGCAGCTCAGCCTGGCAGCTGTTGCCTTTTTAAATGACCACCTTCTTCCTGCTGTAAGTACTCTCCCTACCCTTTATGCTAGTTCCCACATGTTTTCAGTTGTTCTGTTAAAGTACTGGGTAGATTATAGTTTTTTCCCTTTGACATATAAATTACTTGATTTTCTTTTTTAAATTTATTTTTTAATTGAAGGATAATCGCTTTACAGAATTTTGCTGTTTTCTGCTAAATATCATCATATATATCAGATATACATATATCCCCTGATTACTTAGTTTTCTATAGCATCAAATCCTTCATTTTTGTTGATTTTGTTCACTTTCCCCATATCTAACTCTTCCCACTCCTCTCTGATCACAATAAGAAATCCTCTTTCTTGCATTTAACCTCCTAGCTCTGTGGAAGTTTGAGTGACTCATCACATAGTGGAATTGATGAAGTCAACAGCTGCTGGCAAATCATCTTTTTTTAAAATAACTGTATCAACATGTGTTTTCCATTATTCAAGTAAAAAAAATGTATATCAAATATCCATTGTAGTCCTCATTAGAATTTTCATTTGGGAAACTCATGTTTTGACATATTAAAGTGTTCAAATGAGTACAATAGAGGAAGTTTCAATGAAGGAAAATCATGGAGAAAAAAATGAAGTTGGGGAATAAAAACAAATGGCAAGTATGTTTTGATAATGCTGTAATTTACTTCAGAATGGATTAGAAGACCATTTTTAAGACACCATAAGTGGTAAAACAGAAACTTGGCACTTCATGCCTTCATTGTCTCCAAGATGGTCTGACCATCCTTTCTATCCATCCATCCATCAATCCATTCATTTAACAAATACTAATTGAATGTCTCTTATGATAAAATCTCTGTTTCATGGAGTTTATATCCTAAGGAAGATGAAGACAAAATATTGTAAACAGGCAAAATAATTTCTTAATATGGCACATGCAGTGAAGAAAATAGGCAAGAGGCTAAGATAGTGACTAAGACAGAAGGACTTGCTTCAGATATGGAAGACCACTCTGAGCAGTAATATTGAGGCTGAGACTTAAAGGATGAGCAGGTAGCAAAGTAGAGAGGAAGGTGTAAGAGCATTCCAGTCAGAGTGAACAGCTGTGCAAAGTCCTGTGACCAGATAGGACTTCACATGCCCTTGGGAATGGAAGATCAGTGTATCTAGAGCACAGATAGTAAGATGAGGTGCTGGTATGAGCTAAGATGGAAGATATAATTCGGGTCTGGGTCATGTAAGACTTTGTGGGTCTTAGATTTTATACTGAATACAGTAAGCTACTGGAGATTTTTAAGCTGTGTGTGTGTGCATGACAGTTTGTGTTTCTGTATCACAAAATGACCAAATGAGTTAGATTAGGGGGCAAGAGTAAAAACAGAAAAATTAGCTAGGCTAGTTCAGGATTTAAATAATGGTTGCTTACACTGAGGTAGTGACAGTGAAAACGAAGGAAGAGTTCAAAAGCAAGGTAATAGTGAAGATGGAACTGACAGAATCCAGTGAATTAATGATAAAAGGGAAACCATCCTAAAGAAAAAATTGCTCATGATATATGTGATATCATATGATATTTGTCTTTCTCTGTCTGACTTAGCTCACTTAGTATGATATTCTCTAGGTCCACCCATGTTGCTGCAAATGGGATTATTTCATTCTCTCTTTTTTTTAGACACAGCAGTAAATTTATTTAAAGAAATTTTATTTTATATGGGAGTATAGTTGACTAACAATGTTTTGTTAGTTTCAAGTGTACAGCAAAGTGATTCAGTTATACGCATGTGTGTGTGTTAGTCACTCAGTCGTGTACAACTCTTTGTGACCCCATGGACTGTAGCCAGCCAGGCTCTCCTGTCCATAGAAATCTCCAGGCAGGAATACTGGAGTAGGTAGCCATTCCCTTCTCCAGGGGATCTTCCCAACCCAGGGGTAAAACTTGGGTCTTTTGCATGCCAGGCAGATTTTTTTATTGCCTGAGCCACCAGGGAAAACCAGTTATACATATACCAGTATCTGTTCTTTTTCAAATCTTTTTCCCATTTAGATTTTTAAAGAATATTGAGCATAATTCCCTGTGATATACAGGGAATTGTTGGTGATCTGTTTTAAATATAACAAAGTGTACATATCAATATGGCTCTCATTGTGTATATGTATATGTATGTGTATGTATATACACATATACACATCTTTTTTCCTTTATCCATTTTTTTCTGTTGATGGACATTTAGATTCCTTCCATATCTTGGCAATTGTAAATAATGTTGCTATGAACATTGGGATGTGTGTATCTTTCCAAGTTAGTGTTTTTGTTTTTCTTGGACATTTATCCAATAGTGGAATTGCTGGATCATATGATAGTTCTCTTTTTAATTTTTTGTGAAACCTCCATACCATTTTCCACAGTGGTTGCACCAATTTCCCACCAACAGTGAAGATGGGTTCCCTTCTCTCCATATCTTCTCCAACATTTGTTATCTGTGTACATTTTGATAATAGCCATTCTGACAGATAGGAGGTGATATCTCATTATGGTTTTGATTTGCATTTCCCTACTGATTAGTGATGTCGAGCATCTTCATATGTCTGTTGGCCATCTGCATTTCCTCTTTGGAAAAATGTTTATTCAAATCTATGTATTTTTCAATTGAGTTGTTTATTTTTTGATGTTGAGTTGTATATTTTGAATATTAACTTATCAGTCATATTATTTGCAAATATTTTCTTCCCTTTAGGTGGCTGTCTTTTTATTTTGTCGATGGTTCCTTTGTTGTGCAAAAGCTTTTCTTTAAAGTCACTTCATTGATTTTGCTTGAATTGGTGGCATAACTCTGGCCAAGACATGACATGCTGCCATGGTCAAAAGCAGGTCTTCACACTGCATACTAGAAATGGATTTGCTGGATAAACACAAATACCAGGCTGCATTACTAAATAATGAGCCTCAGTGCATGCTTGAGAGCCAAGCAAGAGGGACTCTGTAAACCACATGAAAGGAGTTTCAGGGCAAAGAAGTTAGAAGATTCCTTTGCAAAATTTTATTTGGAAGTTTTAATGGTTAATTTTATGTGTCAAATTGACTGGAGTGTCCAGATATTTGGTCAGACTTTATTCTGGGTGTTTTCATGAGGATATTCTTGGATGGAATTAACATTTAAATTGGTAGGAAAGCAGATTGCCCTCTCTAACATGGGTGGGCCTCAGCCAATCAGTTAAAGGACTGAACAGAACCAAAAAGCTGATCTTTTTCTGAGTAGGACAGAATTGCTCCTGCCTGACTTCCTTTGAACTGGAAGACTGGATTTGTCCTGCCTTTGAACTCTCTGAAACATAGGCTTTTCTTGGGTTTCAACCTGCCAGCTTTTGGACTGGAATTATCCCATCAGTTTTCCTGTAGCTTGACTCACCTGCAGACCTTGAGACTTTTTAGCCTGCTTAACTTGTGTGGACCAATTTCTTACTCCTTTCTCTCTCTGTACCTTCCTTATATATTCACATGAGTATATTTCATATATATATATGTATATGTATATATCTCCTATTGGCTTCTCTGGAGAACCCTGACTAATACAGAATATCTTATGTAAACTTAGCCAAGGCCAAAATAAATTACTTCTGAAATGTACATCTTAAAAAATCCCAGTTAAGAAATGGCAAAGAGTCAAAGCATAACTGCCTCCTTGAATGTGTCAAATACCAATGGAGAAAGTTATCAATCATATAAAGTTGTTAATGGCTCAAATTAGGTGACAAGTAACAAAATATTGACTAAACTTCTAAATAAATATTTATTAATTATAACTTTTATCTGAAGTAACTCATGAATGGTGATGACCTTAAAAGAAAGATCACAACTAAATGACTTTTTAATAGTTGAAAAGTGGAAGACCACCACCCCCCAAAACATACTACAAATATGTACAGACTCTATGTACATGCACTTTACACACACACACACACACACACACACACACACACACACCCCACACACACTATAGAAATCAACACATGCAGGCCTGTTTTGGGGAAAAAAATAAATCTGACTGTTTAACTGTTAAACATTTTTATTGTGTAGACTTATTACAGGACATGCAGGATAAAAAAAAGTGTAAAATATCAGTAAGCATATAAAAATTTCAGCAGTCTTTTGGACCAGCACTTGATTTGCACAAGGGACTAAGCATCTATATAGAACAGACATGTCTTGGGATACATAGTTTACAGATTGAATCACAAAACAATTTCCCAAGTGATTTTCCTCATATAAAGATAAAAAAATCTTTGTACTTAAAAATTATTCAGTATAGTACATTTTCAGTTATGTACACAGTTTAAAAGTAAAACTATGTCCATGCCAGTGTCTGTTTTAATGCAGAAAACCTAAATAGGTAATAGGTTGGCAATTAAAGTGCCAGGAAAACTGGAAGAGGCAAAAAATAAACCAAGCAGAATTCCAACAGGTGTATGGAAATAAAAGCATAGCTGAAGGTTAAAAATAAAGTCCCCCAGGGAAGAATCTTACTATGAGCAGGAGGAATAAAAAGCTTTTGGATGTACCAGGCAGCTTTCTGTATGACTCAGGTTTACAGGTAAAATTCCTCAGTTTTAATTCAGAAGAATTTGAATTTATTCCAGCAAAATTACCTCCATCTTTTATTACTGCCTCCTCCCCCATCTTCTCTCTGAGCAAAGTGATGCTTGGCTTAAGTCCAAAGCTCATGGCAGGGGGAGGGGCCATGTGTCACAGCATAACAGACAGTTGCAAGTGCTTTAATTTGAAGGGGTCACATTTGCAACAACTCTGACAGTCTCACACAATGGCCTCCATTTTATGAGCCCTTCCCCGGAGGCCCACTGATCAGCTGAAAAGGGAACACAATGTTCAGCCACTAAACCACCCCAGTGATGGATTAGTTTGGAGTCAGGAAAGCGTGATTATTCTTGAAAATAAATGAAGCTGAATAGACATGCTGACCTCATTCAGCTAGTGAGAGGCAGGGAAAGTTGGCTTCCACTTCTGCCAGCCCAGAGGGCTTGGCCCCATTTATTCACCTTAATGGGGCTGATGTGGACCATACTCAATATGGATAAAGATGTTGTGTGATCAAGTACAGACATGAACTTCATCTGATCCCATATCTTAGAGTCAGAAATAAGTGTGAAGAACTAGGTAATGGATTTTTCTAATTTTGGTCTTCAGGAAGGCTGCTGACCTAATGAAAGTTGATGAGGTGGACCCTATTTTAAAAGGAAAACCTGAAGAACAGGAAGGCACTTAGGTTTCATCATCTATATAACAAATATCCAGGCATAGAAGTATCTATCACAGGTTAAAATTTCAAGAAAGTAAGGCAATAGATCATGTGCAGATTATGTTTTCTAACTTGATGAATGAATGATCCCATTGAATCATTACAGTGAATGGCAGCAATTCACTAAACACTTCAGAGGGAAGAGTTTGCTTAAGACTGCCCACATATCTGTACACTCAGTGACAATAGCCTGGAATACTTGAATACTTCCCTTACCATAAAATGATCGACATTTTAGAACAGGCAGTTGAGGTTGTTAGTTCTTTTCTTCCTCCTCAGTTCTTTGTATTTCTCTCAAGTTATCTTTCAACAATAGGTTCATATCTCAGCCAATAGAACAATGATCCAAATGAAAGAAAAATATTTTAAATGGGTTTTAAAAGTTCACACAACCCCCAACATAGATGAAATAGAGGAGAAAAATAATAGTTATGAAAACTGAGAGAGTGATATCTTTGTTCTGAACCAGGAAATTCATTCATATGTTGTTGCTGTATTAGCAACTTGAAATTGGCACTGAGAAAATTAAAAGGGAAAAAAGAATCATATATACTTCTATCCTTGAAACGTCATTTATATTTCTTTCTGCATGTTGATGCGGATATTGCTGAATATTTTGCCAATAGCCTCAAATAGTGGGTCACAGAAGGTGTGGACGTAGATGGAATAGACACGGCTGATGCACTGAATCTCAATCAGGAAACTCTTAATGCACGGTACAACTGCCCAGATGTGCAGGAAAGAGAGAATGGCAAAGTAGATGCCCCAGATGAGTGCCATTGGGATGCCAAAGAGGGCAGACAGCAAACGGTAAAACCAGTACTTTGTCACAGTGAAGGTGGTGAAGCTGGCCTTCCAGATGCCGTCGAAACTGTGTGTTCCTTCTGGTTCTGCAATCACATCTTCAAAATCAATCTGAAAAGAAGAAGTGACACAACATGAGCTTGAAATAGAAGAAAAAAGAAAAAACCCATTTCTGAGTATGCATAAATATATATTAGCTTTTATGTACAGGTTCTGTGTAAAATGCTTAAAGGCACCCAGCAGCATCAGCCTCACTTGGAATTTGTGAGAAATGCAGATTTGGGTTCCACCCAGACCTCTAGGGGTAGTGTCAAGGTGGATTTCTAACATGTTCTCTGGGTGTCTCTTTGCTATGTGAAAGGTTGAGAACTGCTGCTCTAGGGAAAACTAAAGGGATATGATAAAATTCTTGCTTTCAAGTAAAGCCCAGCAACATGGATAAGTATACTAGGCATTCAGTAAAATGTAAATAACATGACCTAAGTTAACTGCATTCCAAGACAACTACACAAACAATGTTAAGAGGTAGTTAGTCCATATGTACTAAGTCACTTCAGTCGTATCTGACTCTTTGCGACCCTATGGGTTGTAGCCTACCAGGCTCCTCTGTCCATGGATTTCTCCAGGCAAGAAAATGGGTGGGTTGCCATGACCTCCTCCAGAGGATCTTCCTGACCCAGGGATCGAACCTACATCTTACATCTTCTGCATTGGCAGGTGGGGTCTTTACCACTAGCCCCACCTGGGAAGCAGTTCATGACTGATTATCAACTCTCCAACACTCAGCTGGTAGAATATCTTCAGGAAATTAGATCATTGTGGGCTCTGAGGATTCAAGAAATCTTAATGGTGTGATGGGATTTGAGCAGGGATTGGAAAATGGGGTATGACTTGGAAAGGAAGGAAGAAGGGATCTGGAAAATGCTGTGAGCAAGGCCCCAGGACAGGGAAGGATGATGCAGTGAGTGTCACAGGCAGATAGACCTGTGTGGCCATGGCTGAAAAGAAAGGTTAAGGCCAGACTCAGTTTTACTTTATATACAGTGGTGATGGGGGTGGCAGGGGGTGGGGGGGTAGGGCGGTGTCTGTTGAAGATGTTGGAGCAGAGGAATGCAGCCACAATCCAATTCAGTCATTTACCAACATGAATTTGATAGCAGTGTCTAGGCTGGGGGAAAAGGAAAAGAGACTCAAGACAGAAAGATTCTTGCAGTATCCCAAGTTTGAGATGACAGGGCCAAAACCGGAATAGTGACCATGAGAAAAGAAAAGAATGAATTTCAGGGACGTTAAAGGAAGAATCCCCAGGACTTGGTTACTTCAAGGACAGGGAGAGAGAAAAGCCCAAGATGAACTTTGAGCTTCAGGCATGCCTGCTAGAGAGAGTTGTACATGCATGCCAAGTTGCTTCAGTCGAGTATGACTCTTTGCAACTCTATGGATCATAGCCCGCCAGGCTCTTCTGTCCATGGGATTCTCCAGGCAAGAGTACTGGAGCTTGTCTGGATTGCTGCTTAATCTTGAGCTTTAAGGATTAAAGCCATGCCCTCTTCCAGGGGATCTTCCTGACCCAGGGATCGAATCTGCATCTCTTATATCTCCTGCATTGGTAGGCAGGTTCTTTACCACTAGCACCTCCTGCGAGGCCCACTACAGGTTGAATTTGTCTTTATTCAAAACTTTACTGTTTCTTCAATTCAAAAACTAAGTTCTCTCTTAACATTTTCTTAACTGCCTTCCTAATTTTCTTCTTGGTGTTAATGTCACCTCTGCTCTCTTTAGGGGCTTCCCAGGTGGTGCTAGTGGTAAAGAACCATTTGCCAGTGTAGAAGACATAAGAGATGTGGGTTCAATCCCTGGGTTGGGAAGATCCACTGAAGGAAATCGTGGCAACCCACTCCAGTATTCTTGCCTGGATAATCTCATAGACAGAGGAGCCTGGCAGGCAATGGTCCATAGGGTTGCAAAGGGTCGGACACCACCGAAGCAACTTAGCAGCAGAAGCAACACCTGTACTAGTCCCTTTTGGTGGCCACTAGGAAATAATCAAATTAGTTTGTAGTCATGTAGCAGTTAACTGTTACTAACTGCTTCTATGTGTATTGTCTCCATGTGATCTAGGGTTTCAAACTAATCTGGGAAGGTAGGTTGTCATTTTACAAAAGAAGATACATAGATTCAGAGGCATAATGGTGGCTTGCTAAAGTCAAACGCAGAGCAAAGGTGGGGACAGGATACAAGCCTGGGCCCTTTCCCAATAGCATTCTTTCCCACAGAATTAATTTTCAGGAGCTTTTATCCATCTGGAAGGATTATATAGACTAAACTGAAGCATGGGGTAAAAAAAATACCACCAGAAGTGTAGGACAGAGCCAGTTTAACTGTGGAGTGGTGGCAGCTATATGAAGGAATCTAATGTGCTTTGAAATGTAAACAAGTTGATGACTGCTAGCAGCAATCCAGGCAAGCTCAGGATTAAGGAATGAGGACTTATGTGACTCCATGGAGCCTCTCAGTGCCAAGGAGCCACTTTTCGTTAAACACAATAAACTTCTTTTGGAAAAAAATACATGATGCTTACCAATAGTTAAGGTTTATTTTCTAAAACATTCTATTTCTTGATCTGTTGTCCAGTGTCCTAAGAATATGTAATACATAAAAAAGGTATGTCCATAATTATCTAAAGAAGTTAAATAAATTTATTGTTGTTCTAATGTTTCTTTCCCTGTTTAGATCTAGACTCAGAAGTAAACATTTGTGTGTTTTAAAAGATTGTTCTAAATGTGTGGCAAGTCAGATCAATCTTTTAATGAAGTTTCTGTGCAGGCACTTGTTTACTATAGGATTTTGCTCTGGTACTGGATTTTCCCAAAGCTGTTAAAAATAAAGGTCTGTGCTCTTCCTTCAAAAGGTCCCCAAATAATTTTATTTTAAAAAGATGACCCTATTTTGTAAGAGGATTTGGTGAAGCCAAAATGAATGTACTAGAGCAAGGTATTCTTAATCTGAATCAAAGGCTGGGCAATGGTGGTCCCTGAATGCCCTGAAGTGGGCACTTAATAGAAGAAGGCCATCACTTTTATAGAAAATAGAGAGTCTACTGCCAAGGAAGGCTGGTAAGGATTTTACAAGAACCAAGGATTCCTGTCTCTTTACAGAACAGAATTTAAGCATGTTTGCCTACAGATTCTTTTCCAAGGGAATGGATAGTTACTATCATTTGTTGACTGGCTATCATGATCAAACGCTGTTCTCAATTAACTCACAGCAACTCTGTAATTTATTATTGCCATTTAATAGAAAAATGTGAAGTTTAATGAATTGTCCAGGTAAATAAGAGGTAGATTTTAATTTCCAATCTGGTTTGAAAGTTATTGATTCTTTCTTTTAATACCACATTGCTTAAAAAATATTTTTAAAATTTTCTCTAAGGCAATTAGTATTCCATAATTAAAAGGCACATTGACCAGAAAAAAAAAAAAAAAGAGAGAGAGAGAGAGATTATTGAGTTTAACCCTCTGGTAACTGTAAGAATTCCCACAGCCTGGTCTCTGAGAACAGTGTTAGGATGAGGTCATACACATATATACATGATTGGTCCTTAGCGAAGATCTATAAACATGTGTCATGTGTAAGATTTCTTACTGATAATTTAACTTTTCTAAGCATAAATATAAATGCTTTTTTCAGTGAACATTTTGGAAATTCTTAAGTTTTGTTTTAAGTTGGTTAGAAAATTTGAGTGGCTACTTTTTTAATGCTTTCCAAAATAGCAGTGAGTATGATTTATCTTCAAATATCCAAGTGAATTTAGAGCAAGTCTCCAGGGGTGGAAAGCAACATGACAAAAATAACATGTTATATAAATATATTCCTTAGTTAGTTGCTGCTTTAGTCTTAAGAATGTAACGTGGCTTAAAATAAAAGTAACATCAATTAGGCGCAATTGAAGAGAGAAAAGGCAAGTTAAAGAAACACAGTGAAGCTAGAAATAATCTTTAGTTTTTCTCTACCTCCATTTCTGCAACAGTAATAATAATATCGATAGGTGTTTGTGAGGAGGACATGAGAAAATTTATGGAAAGTGCTTGGCATGGGGATAGAGCATTGCAATATAGTAAATGCTCAATAAACAGCATTGAAAATTACTTGTTCTGGATGACTATGTTTTTTAATAAGCAATTGAAATAAGAGAAACTATCAGTTGCAAAGTACATGGTGGCTGTAAATTCAAACCTCATCAGTGCTTCCAGAGAACTAACTTCCATCTATAATCATCTTTACCACAACCTCTGAGGTACATGCCATTATTCTCATTTTACATAATGAGGCTACTGTTGGACGTTAAGAAATTACCCAAGGTCACACAGATGATAAGTGACAAAACTGGAACTTGTCCTTCTTCAAGTCTAACTTCCTTTTGCTTTTGTATCCCTGGGACTATAAGCTCTTCTAATAGACCTATTTGCTTAATTTTCACCCAGACTGATATGTTTCCTAAAACATTCACATTTTGATTATTAAAGAAATTACTCTTGTTAATGTTTCTATTTTAAGTTAGGACATCTAGTAACTAGGATGTTTTGCCTTTTTGGTACTGACTGAATTTCCATGGCCCTGCACATCATGTTCTCACAATCCTGGGCACCCAGCCAAGAACTCTCTCTCTAATTGGCAGATAAGGAAACTGAGGCACAATTTAAATGGACCAGATTTATCAAGGTCCCAAGTGAATCAGTGGAAATGCTGAAATTAGAACTCTTAATTTCCTGATTCCCAGGCCTAGGCCCACCCCTGCCTTCCACACTATTTCCCTACAAATGTACATATTTCTCCTTATGTCCCTTCTCTGCCTACCCCATTCCTATCTCTAGGTCTCCTGTAAGTCTCTCATTGTCTTCTAAGACATCGACCTGAAATATATCACTGTGTGAGGTTAGGAGAAATGTCCTTTTCTCAACATAAATATAGACATTTCTGTATACCTATATAGGGTGAATAGGTGAAAACCGGAGGGAATATTTTGAAAAATATCCTTATTATACTTTTTGAAACATTCATAATTGATTGAACCCAACAAATTTCTGTTAGTAATCAGTCATTCCATTTAAAGGCAGTTCACAAATTTCATCCAAGCATAGTTGCCTTAGCAGATTCATAGATATTTAAAGCTGAAGGGATTCTTAAAGAAAAGGAGATCCATTTGAGAGAGAGAAATTGATGGACAAAGCTGTTAGATGACCAGATCAAGAACAGTTTTCCACTTCATGGCAGGCACAGACTTGGAATTCAGGCTTAGAAACTTTCCTGGGCTTTTCCACTACTGACTGCTATCACCGCACACCCTCCATCATCTGGATGCTGCATTCCATAGCCAGTGGAAAAGGCGACTAGGCTTGTATGTAAATTTGAACATCATTGAATGAAAAGTGGTGCCTTTTTCTGATTATCTCTAGTGTGCTCATTGTTTATATGCATCATCGGTTTGATTTATCCCTCATCAAAGCTGTCACTCTGGAGTCCCATTCCTCAGGGACATGACCCTCTTATCCCTCTAGAGGAAGTCTCAGAGCAGGTGTTACTCAGAGCGAACTGTATTTGCTCACCTAGATTTGGAGCAGAGCGAGAATTAGAGGTTTCCTTTCAGACAAACATAAAAGCCAAGACATGCAGGTGCCATTTAGTTTCTTAGAATGGGGATGCTTCAGATGAGGTTGAGCTGCTCCTTCATGAGCTGATTTTTGGTTCTGTAAACTATGGAACAAGTTGCCCTTCTGGCAAGAATCAGACTTCAAAATCAAAGGCATAAATAAACTTTAGTATTTATATGTCTTAATAGATGCTTTATAAGGAGTCAAGAGTTTATGTTATTAGATTTTTATAAATGACATTAAATACTTTTGTAAAACATTGACTTATGATGCTATAATTTTTGAAACATAAGTTAGCAAAAATCTAGCAGCAGACGTCAAGAAAAGCAATCTGTCTCACTGTGTTTTAATAATAGTTGTTGGCTAGTGCAGTAAGTCATTTTGTTAAATGTATGTGATGGAAATATTAAAAAAATTTTTTCCCATGTACACAGGATTAAAAAACATGGGCTCATTTTTTTGTCTCAAAACTTGGACATTTTATTTCTGGATAAAGAATTTCCAAGAAGGAAACTTCAAGTACATTTGGGATTTAATAAGCAAAGATGCTTGCCTGTTTCCATGGGAAAATATCATTTTAGATTTTTGTGAAAATTGTGATAAAATTATGAAACTGTGATTATACTGGGTATATAGAACACAAACAAGATGTTTATAGAAGATGTGTGTTGTCTTCCTGACACCCACAGGAAGACAGTTTTCTTTTCTTTCCCACTTTTCTGCCAGTGAAGCTTCATTTGTTCAGGTCATGGAAATAATTCTTTTATCTTAGAGATAAGTTATAGATGGTTTAGACTTGCCATGGTAATCTTAATCTCCTTGTCAAGTGGTCAGTTTAGAGTAGACATGTGACCCTGTTCTAGCCAATGAGATTAAGTGGAAGTCTGCTGGGCTAGATTTCCGGAAAGCTTTATTTTTCTTATGAAAAGAAACAGAGGCATTTTGTATGGCCCTTTGCCCTTTTCCTCCTACTTAAAAAATGATGTATTGCCTTAATGTAGAGAAGTCATCTTTTGACCATGAGGTGACATATATAATTAAAAGACCAAGACACTAGAAGATGCTGCTTTTGCTCTACCAATCTACTGAAACAATTCAGTAGCTATCTGTTCTAGACTTCTCCTTATGCTTTTATTTTTAAGCCACAGCTATTTAGATTTTCAGTTACCTATATCAGAAAGCATTCTGAAGTGATATAGTAACTAACACTCTTTCCTTTTGGTTAGCATAATAGGTGTACAACTCCTCATTTAGAAACCTAAGTTCAATTAGTAACTTCAGAATCTTTTCAGCACTACTATTCTCTACCCACAGAATATACTCCCTAACCCGTATCAGAAAAGTTTTACATTTACATTTAGTTTTAACAAACCATAAGTAGGATGATAAATTGACAATAAAAAAACCAAATTCGTGTGTTCTGTGTTAGACAGCATCTAAGATGGCTCCCAGTGATTCCCTCCTCCTCAACTTTCTTGGTATTATGCCTTTGTGTAACTTTCTCCCCACTTTAGAGTGGGCTGGATTTGTTGATTTGCTTCTAAATAATAAAATGTGGCAAAAATGATGGGGTAGTCACTTCCATGATTAGGTTACAAAAGACCATGGTATCATCTTCCTTCCTTTCTTGCTTTCTTGCTTGCTTGCTCTGCGGGAATCCAGGTGCCGAGTTGTGAGCTGCCTTATGGAGAGGTGTGTGAGGAAGTTAACTGAGGCAGAACTCTAGCCAACAGCCATTGAGGAACTAAGTCCTCAAACCAGAACCCTGGGAGGAACTGAATCCTACCAGTGGCCATGTGAGTCAGCTTGGAAGTAGGTCTTCCCCAGTTGGGCCTTGAGACGAACTCCAGCCCTGCTACCAGGATTAAAGCCTGTGAGAGGCCCTGAACAGAGCCACTCAGCTAAGTCACATTTGGATTTCAGGCACATTGTTAGATGACTTAAATATTTGCTGTACTAAGCCACCGAATTTTGAGGTCATTGGTTATGCAGCTATAGATGACTAATACAATTCTAAAACAAACCACCTTTATTTTGATGATCATGTTTTATTTTCCATTATATTATTTTTTTTGTTATATAATTCCATTTCATTCTTATAGAAAAATATATACAATGAATGTATATAAATATCCTGCAATTTGGTCCTGGAGCAAAGTCCAGAAATATATGAGAAGGAAAAACAGCATTTTAGACTTTCAACAATTCATATTAAACTGAATATTAGAAACACTGTACACAGTTGATAGTGCTATCAGCTCATGTTGCTAATGTGCTTGGATTTCTACCCAGATATGCACCAAAGACTGAGAGTCAGCTCCACCTTGAAGACATGCCACTGAATCTGGATTTTTGAATATAATGTGTTGAATGCACTGGCACAGGGGTAGTGTGGCAAAGGTTAATGGGAGGGAGGGAGGATACCTGTTAAAATGCAGATTCTTAGGCTCCTTTCAGACTTAGATCACACTCTCTGGGTGGGCTTGGTGAATCTTATACAAATAAGTGAACTAGTGAATGACAACATCTGTATGGATTTAATGACAGCTTCTTTCTGTTGTCAGTACTCTTTTCCCTCTGTGCCTGGAAGCCCTAGTCTGCTTCCTGCTTCTTTCCTGAAACTCCTCCAGTGCTGGCTGGCATATGGAAGTTGGTGGACAAAAAATGAATGGAAATCCTCTTGAAAAGCTTTTCCTAATTTAAACCTATAAATATTTATTGGACAAGGATGAATGACTATTATTTATTAAGAAAAACACAAAAACTGGCAATAGAAATCCTGATTTTTTTTTAATGATTTTAAACCCAGTATAAACAAATGAATGTTTTAAAAATCAAATATGTACTTCTAAAATCCTACCCTACATGAACCAAATCCACACATGCAGAAAGAGGGTTGAAACTAATTTCAAACTCCCCTCAGTGTCCCCACACATATTTCCAACATGTTGAGCGGCCTTTGAAGTCAGTGGGATAAATGTGGTCCATGAGTGTGTGGGTGTGGACAGGGTTGAGAACTAGCACAATTAAATGTTACCAGAACACAGGCACTCTGCCCTAATGCCTGTGTGTTTTCCCAGGGGCAAGGGCAAATACCCATTTGTTTACTGAACTGAACTGGCATCATTGAGGGGAAAAAGCGGCAGTGAAAGCTGCAGTGTTCTTGCAGCCTCGACTGAAAAGAGGAGGCCTGTATTGTATCCTTAATGCTTGTGACTGTTTGGACTTCTAGAGAATCTACACGGAGAACCAGGAAGAATTTAAACCAGGGGTGGGAACACTGAAGTGTTCCTGGATTGCCTTGGGGCAGCGGGTGCTAGGCAACTTCACCCTGTGGGAGAGTGCTGGGCTGCCTTTGGACCTGGAGGGAGAGGGCTGCATTAGTAGTCAGTTTCAAGCTGAGAAGGGGAAGGTGGGCATTTGCATACCCCTGTGAGCCACAGCAGAGGGCTGGGTGCACAGGGCAGGCTGCACAGGGCACCGGCAGTCCTGGACCTGGGCCTCCAGCTGGGACCCTAGTCTCTCCCTCTGGACTGCTTCAGCTGGAACCCTTGTCTCCCTCTGGACTGCTTCTCAGACAGTGCAGAGACCTCGGAACAGACACTGTACACATTGAGTGTCCTACTTCACTCATCTGCTTCTCTGCACAAACTCGTGAAGTTCTAGGTTATCTTCATCATAAGTGTAGGAAATAGTCTTTTATTTCCCTGACAAGAAAAGGTCACTTAACTGATGAATGAATGGAGCAAACCAGGATCTAGGGCAAGTTGGTGTCCACTGCACCCATCTTGGTATCCTTCACAATTCCTAATAGTATTATGCATACATTAATTAGCAAATATTCCATCAATATATATATTTTAAAGGTGCTATAAATAGCCATTGAAAGGATGTAGGCATACATTAACCATCATATTATCTACTATGAATTCTAGTCCTGACTTCACAAGTACACTTTTATTTATCGATTTTTTTTGTATCCTATTTTATTCAAAATTATATTCTTTTTTTTACCATAGCTCTGTAATACCATGATTTGATCAAAATGAAGAGGAGGGCAAGTTACTTGAAAGGCATGGAAAGGCTACAGAGGAGGAGGCAATTCGGACTCAGAAGTTTTCATATTTAAGGAAGAATGATTTAGAAAATACTGATTATTTGTTGCTTGGTTGAGTTCTGCTGCGATGATCTGAATAACTATAATTGTGCCGATCTGGCCCAAAAGCAAGGGGTGTGCACTGGAGTAGTTTAGGAGGGCAAGCAGAGGTAGAAGCAGAAATAGCGGCCCAGCTCTTCAGAGAATTAATAGAGCACACCAGTGTGGATGAGATAGGGTGAGAAGAGTGAATTTGTCCTTTGGTGTCTTTAGCCTCCACTTTTCCTTGTGTGTGTGTGTGTGTGTGTGTGTGTGTGTGTGTGTGTGTGTGTGTGTGTTTATGTGTGTGTATGTGTCCGTGTCCCCAGTGCAGGAGGCCTACAAAATAATTTGTACTTTAGAATGAATTTAGGTGACTATGTTGTCTTTCCTGGCAGAGGCATAGGGGGATGCACAGAGTAAGGCAGAGCATCATTTCCAGTTGGCCTTTGTTGTGTTATTAATGGTCTTAGGGCATGACTGTGGCATATGTATTCTGAGTCAAGAGATTTTTAGAGGCTTTGGAATAGCAATAATGTACATAATAGAGTACTGTGTCTCAATGAGTTCACATCCTATATGTGAGGACCTTCAAAGCAGGTGTTATTTCCCCCATTTTACAGATCAAGAGCCTGAGCCTCAGGGAGGTTGTAATCAGTGACTGAACCAAACACAGGACTTAAGTCTCTTGGATCCTCCATCATACCACTTGCTTTAATCTCACACCAGTACTCATTCTGTTTATGAAACCCTGCTCATTCAAATAGTCAGAGTAAGAATTTCTGAATCTATGTGCTCTGGTTCCTCTCCCTTGCCTGCAACCATGCTTTTCATCCAAATGAACAGAAAATGCTGTCCTGACTCAGCAAACAACCATTTCTAACAGGACAGGGCATGCATATCGAAGTCAGAGGCTGGGGCTGGCCTACTTCTGCTATCAAACCTCCATGTTCAGCATTACCTTCATTCTCCAGCAGCCAAGTTCTCTGCTCAGGACCCCCTGAGTCATCTGACCATTGATTATAGGGTCCCCATTGCCTTGTCTCCTCTCTGTGGCTTTTTCTAGTTAACCTTAACATTGGACTTTTCCTTGTTCTGTTCCTGTAGGGTCAGTGGTTCTCAAACATTAATCCACTCATTTCTTTGTCAAAATGCAGATTTCTGGGCACTAAGATTCTGAATCAATTGTGTCTGAGGGTAGAGTCCGCCTTTTCCCTCATTTTGATACAAGTGGTACAGGGAAGACACTTTGAAAAACAAAAAACTGTTTGCTGTCTTAGTTCTCTACTGAGAGGATTAAATATCCTAACACTCCGATCTAAGTGGGCATTACAGTAAGTTAGTACTGTGTCTCTCCCTACTGTTGAAAGGCAATATGGTAACATGGTTGATAGCTTGGGGGCCACTTTGGATCTCAGCTTTGCTAAGATTATTAAATCTCCCTGTGCCTTAGTTTCTTACCTGTAAATTGTAGGTATAATAGCATCTACTTCATAGGATTATTCTGTGTATTAAATAACTTAGGCAAAGTATTTGGAACAGTGTCAAGGGCAGTGGTCAATACTACATCGGGAGCTTCTGGCCCAGGCATCCAAACCAGGAGGTGAGGAAGTGTCAAGGATTTCAGTAACAGTATTGGAAGGATGGAGGAGCTCTTTTGGAATGAGAGACTCTCTTGGCATTCCTGATATCATTTTGTGCAGGTGGGTGCTTATTCTGCATTCTGCCATTTAGCAAATAAGAAGAATTAGTTCATCTCTTGTGTGTGCATTAGCCTCCTGGAGTTTATTATAAACTTGAAGCATAACGTGCCCTGGGGGAGAGGATGCTCCAGCTGACTGAGTTCATGGATGTGTCTGAAAGTGGCAGCAACATCAAGTAGACATGACTCTTTGCTTTAGATTAATTCCTTTTTGCCTTATTCTTCTTTTCTTTTCACCTTTAGCCTGAAGGGGGCCACCAGGTGTCTCCATCTTTTGCTCTTTGTAGCAGGGAGTATAAATGATCCTTGGGTTTGTATTAAAGTTAAATTTCCTTGTTTTGATAACAAAAATATATGTGCATAGTTTACATCCTGTTGTGCCTTGAATTGTGTTCCCCGTCAAAAAATATATTGAGGTCTGAATCCTCAGTACCTTGGAATGTGACCTTATTTGGAGACAGGATCTTGTAGATGTAATTAGGATGAGGTCACACTGGTGTAGAGTGGGCTTCCCATCTGAGATGGCAGGCATCCTTCTAAGAAGATGGTGTAATGTGAAGACACAAGAAGGCCATGTTATTGATTGAAGTTATGCAGCTGAACGCCAAGGAATGCTAGAGATGGCCAGAAAACCAGGAGAAGTTAGGGAGAGACAAGGATGGATTCTCCTGCAGGTTTCAAAGGCACATGGTCTTGCTGACATGTTGATTTTGGACATCTAGCCTCCAGAACCATGAGACTAAATTTCTATTGCTTTAAGCCCCTAGTTTTTGATACTTTTAAAGGCATTTCTTTGAAATGAATATACATCCTTCTGAAATTGTTAAAAACTGTCCTCAATGATGAGATGATTTGGGGGTTCCACAGCATTTTTATACCTCCTTGAGTAAGCTGAGTACTCTTACTTCTGGGGATCCCAGGCAGGAACCTAAAACCATGTTTGGTGGACCTGAGACCAGTTGACCATGAGCCTTTTTCAGGAATCTGGAACCATCTCTCCCATCCACATGGTCTCACATTTTCATTATTACAAAAAGCACCTAGTTTCAGATGGCTTGGTACAAAGCAGGCTGCATGTGTTTTGATTCCTTTTTTTAAATTTTCAGGCTTCTGTTATTAATTTATTTGGTGGCACTTGTTGATGTCAAGTATTACCAAATAAATGACATGGAACAGAGAACAGTGTAAAAATAAGCCAAGCAAGGGCTGGTGATAGGAGCACTGAGACTAGAGCGCTGAACTTGAATGGGTGAGGAGTCATACCTTGGGGGAGCTTATGTTTGTTATCCTTGAGAAGTAGCTACTTCCTTCAAAGTGGTGGAAGCTTACTTCCCAAATAGAAAGACTTGTACTGTTTAGTGCATGGAAATCTTGTTTTATCCAAGCATACAATGATAAGGATTCATCCAGAGGTCTCACTTGGTCACAAAATTCTGTGTTTACCCTTGGGAGTTTGTTATTCTTTAAGCTTTAGGGCAGGTCATAGGATAAATATGAATGATTACCATGCTAAAGAAAATAAAAGCTCTTTCCATTCTATCAAAGACATAAGAAACGGAAATGTCTTCACTGTTTTCAAGCTACCCATTGGTTCACGTAGACATTTGTTTAAACCAGAGCTTTTTAAACACTCTTAACTTTTTTTTTTCAGTTTCTACAACTCACTTCCTGATGGCAGATGTTGTTTCCTACTATTCACTTAAGTCAAACTACGGTTACTAATAGCTTTCATCTTACTTCACTGCTGGAATATTTTTCCCTCCAGTGCTTCTAGTCTGTTTATTAAACAAACAGAAAATGAATGAAACAAATCTCTGCAGGTTTGAACATTGCTTGGCTAGTGAGGAAAAGGATTTACACTAGGGTCCTTGTGAGGCCTAAGCAAGGATGATCACAGCCCATTGTGTGGTTCCCAAGATGCAACTTCCAGTCTCTCATACAGGATTTCTCCATCTGGGCACTGTTGGCATTTTGGGTCAGCCAGTTCTTTGTTGCTAGGGTGAGGGTCGGGGGGCTGTCCCAGGCACTATAGTGTGATTCTCAGCATTCCTGTCTTCTAACCACCAGGCGCCACTAGCACCTCTTAAACTGTTACAACTAAAAATGTCTCCAGACATTGCCAAATATACCCTGTTAGAGGAGCAAAAAATTATCCCTGTTGTAATCTGCTGCTCTAGAAAATCAGAATACATATTGATGAGGCTGTAACCTAAAGTTTAGAAACATTTATAGCCTAGAATGCTTGCATATTTATTTCAGGCACTTTTGGTTTACAGTACTGTGGCCTTGTGAGTTTATTCAGTAGTTATGAAGTATTTACTCTTTGAGGATGGAATAAATGAAATGAAGAAACAGAACCTAGATAGGATCTATGATTTGGGTATGAGTGTCTTTGAAAAGGGGACAGTGCAAATAAAATAGGGATGGCTTCTGGCTGCTCACGCCTGCTCAACAATCATTATCAAGGAGGAGTGATGTCTTTCTGTGGTACACTTCCTTACTTTCTTTTTTTTTTTTCCATTTATTTTTATTAGTTGGAGGCTAATTACTTTACATCATTGCAGTGGTTTTTGTCATACATTGAAATGAATTAGCCATGGATTTACATGTATTCCCCATCCCGGTCCCCCCCTCCCAGCTCCCTCTCCACCCGATCCCTCTGGGTCTTCCCAGTGCACCAGGCCCGAGCACTTGTCTCATGCACCCAACCTGGGCTGGTGATCTGTTTCACCCTAGATAATATACATGTTTCGATGCTGTTCTCTTGAAACATCCCACCCTCGCCTTCTCCCAGAGTCCACAAGTCTGTTCTATACATCTGAGTCTCTTTTCTGTTTTGCATATAGGGTTATCATTACCATCTTTCTAAATTCCATATATATGTGTTAGTATGCTGTAATGTTCTTTATCTTTCTGGCTTACTTCGCTCTGTATAATGGGCTCCAGTTTCATCCATCTCATTAGAACTGATTCAATTGAATTCTTTTTAATGGCTGAGTAATATTCCATGGTGTATATGTCCCACAGCTTCCTCATCCATTCATCTGCGGATGGGCATCTAGGTTGCTTCCATGTCCTGGCTATTATAAACAGTGCTGTGATGAACATTGGGGTGCACGTGTCTCTTTCAGATCTGGTTTCCTCGGTGTGTATGCCCAAAAGTGGGATTGCTGGGTCATATGGCAGTTCTATTTCCAGCTTTTTAAGAAATCTCCACACTGTTTTTCATAGTGGCTGTACTAATTTGCATTCCCACCAACAGTGTAGGAGGGTTCCCTTTTCTCCACACCCTCTCCAGCATTTATTGCTTGTAGACTTTTGGATAGCAGCCATCCTGACTGGTGTGTAATGGTACCTCATTGTGGTTTTGATTTGCATTTCTCTGATCAAGGTAATAGAATCACTTTTTTTGCCCCTCCCCAAATCACTAACCTCTGAATTTAGACCAGGCCATTTTTTTTTTCATCCAACCTATCCCACACTTAGTTAATGGTTTGATTGTGTGTGTGAGGTTATTTCTGCTGCTAGACTATAAGCTCCCCTGGAATGTAGTACATACTAAATTAATATTTGTTGAATAAATGGATACATTAATTAATGCTTCCATTTGCCAAGTTATATTTCTCTCTTTCTCCTATTTATAAGAGCACAAATGATAAAATCTCCTTTAGGAAAGAAAGTTTGGAATGTGTTATTATCTGGCTAGGGGCTAGTGATTGCATTTGTTGACTGCATTCTATTGTCCTAATGCAGTCATAGTAATTTTGGAAAAAGAATGATCAAAGACAGGGAAGACAGATCTATTCAGTGTTTGTTTATCATGAAATTTAGGTTGAAACCTACAGAGTTAGATTTAGATTTAAACCTATACTTTAGCTTAGGGAGCTGATGAGTTCCCAGAGAATATTCAGGGCATCTGGAATTCGAACAAACTCATGCTTTTCTTCAGATTCATATAGCCGGGGTGCTAAGTGATGGGATTAAAATCACATAGGGTCTTAAATGCTGAACTTTATATGGGTCAGAGAGAAACAGACTCTTTATAGCTGGGTAATGGGAAAATCTGATTCAAAGTCATAGTGCTTCTGCTCTGTAGTTCTTAGTCATCTGATCCTATTGCTCACAGATGGGCTGTTGAAAAGAACTTCAGAAATGTGGCCATATGAACTAGGTGAATTTGACAACTGTCAGCACTCAGAAAGTCTGAGCATTTTCTATTTAGCTAGACCTTATTAACGCCATTGCTTTAACTAAAGTTGCAAGTGATGATGCATTCTTCTGTTATGTGAACCAAGAGGAATTGGCTGGTTAAAAAAAATAAGAAGTACGGAAAGTTTGTAGCCAGCTTTGGAACTGATCTATCTTGGAACACAAACAACCAATTTGGAGGCATGGGCAATAAAAGAAAAGACCACAGAGTTCTGAACCCAAATGAGAAGGGGAAGTGAACTCCAGTTCTTGATCTTCTTCAAGACCAAATGTTTGTGGTATATTTGTATTCAGCATACCATCTGTTGATAGCTCAGTATTTCAAAAATGATTAATTAAGTCCCACAGCCTTAATATTAAAAGTGAAAATGACAATTGGTGAAATCTAGGAAGAAGGTAATAAAAATAGTATGATGAGGGGTCCTCTACTCTTCTCTCTGCATGGACTTCAATGTGCTTTTATAGTGTTCCACACTTTTATAAATACTGGTTAACTGGAATCACAGAATTTTAGAAATAAAAAGTGACTTAGCAATCTTCTAGTTCAACTTCTTGATTGCTGCCCAAAGGGTCCAAGCAACTTTTCCAAGGCCCAAGGTAATACTTGAGGTCAGTGTCCAAGAGAGGGCTGCAATTCAGGTTTCCTCTGAGACTCAGTTTCCCCATCTGTTCTGAGAAGTGATTGGCATCAGTAAAGTAATTCTCAGGTGACTTGGGGTCTCTTCTCTGTGCCAGTTCTGGAGAAATGTAGGACACTGCCATCCCTAGGTCCAGTGAAGCTTCCTGTGGCCTCTACGCCATTAGGAGAGAAACCAGGGCATGTTGTCAGCTCCATTCCTAGTATATGCCTGAACCATGAACCCAAGTTAAAAAAGAATGACAGGGATGATGTTCTGATACTCTTAACCAGCTGACCTTCCTCTTGGGGAGAACAGAAAGAATGAGCAAAGGAAAGGGAAAAACATCAGGACTGAATTACGTAAGTAACACGAGATTTATCCTATGTACAAAGTCTATCTTATATAGCTGCTAGAGCAGAGTTCCAGAAAGCATTTTTTTTTTTAAATAGGAATTTGAGTAACAAACACCATATTCCAATAAAAATTCTAAGGACTCTGCTGGATAAGGATCTAGAGAAATAATAATTTTCTCACTGTAGTGCTTATAGTTTTGTCATAATGCATGGTTTTCTTATAGAGAAATTCTGAGTTGAAACCAGACTCAATTCCAGCTGTACATTAGCATCACCTGGGGAGCTTTCCAAAAAATAAAATTAATAATACATAGGCCTAAGCCCCAGCCTAGACCAATTCAATCAGAATTTCTAGGGATGGGGCATGCACAACAGTATTTTTAAGTGTTCCCTAGATGATTTGCAACTGGTATAAAGAACCACTGGTCTAAAGTCACAAAACAGCCACCCTCTGCAGAAGCCACACTGTCTCATGAGTTTAAATCACAATAGGGGTTTATACAAGCTGCAAAATTGTGTGAATATGCAATGTGTAGGAGGGAGTGGATGGGCAGGCTTGCCATAAAGATAATGTTTCATACTGACCTTTTGGAACATACAATGCATGCATTTTTCAGTGTTCTACTTTCAGATGTTTACACTTGCATTCTCAACCACTGTTAACACAATGCCACATCAACTCCTCTTTGCCCCCAAACAAACCAGGTATCCTGCAGGAATAGAGGAAAGTGTTCATACATATGCCTAGGCTTAGTTATGAGACTCTGTCAGTATTCTTACATACCAAATTGTAATTGCAGAGACAGAAGGATTTGAGAAGCTACATAGACAAATTAGGAATTTAACACACAACTGTTACAAAACAACCTCTTGTGACACATTCCTGTGATTAACCACTCATTACTTGGAATTTCTTCTCCCACGTAATCTAATTTTTTTTTTTAAACTCTTTCCTCCTTTTTTCTTGTCCTAAGTGGTGATTGCATCTGAGCAATAATTCCCTTTTAAGTCTCCTAAGATCCCAGCAATAACTAAAAGCAGCTGACATTTTATGTTCCCTTTCAACTCTTCTAACAAATTGCCAGACAAGACAGTCCCTCCCCAGCCCTACCTGGGTGTTTCTCTTCATGCCTATCTCTTTCCTTTTGCTCTTCTATAGGATCTTTCCAGCATCTCCACCTCCCTCATAAACTCAAAACAGAACCCATATTTAGTAAGTCTCATCGTAGCAAATAAAGTAGAGAATCTTGTCTGTGACTTTTTTTTTTATTGCATTCTCTTTTTGAGTCTATTTATTATATTTCCTTTAAAATATCATTAAATTATTGAGATGTTTAATGTTCAGGAACAATTGATAAGGCTTAGTTTGGGTCCCCTGTTGCCCAAGGTGTATGGGACTTGATGGATTCATTCAAGGGTATGTTTACAATAGTGATTTTCACCCAGGAGATCTTGGTCCCTTCACGGCTAGGGAATTATTACAAAGGGTTTCCATATCCATTGTGTTCACCAAGCATCTTGATTTTCCACATCACAGGCTCCCACAGAAATACCAGGAGAAACCCTCTCCTGGTATTTTCTTATTCTTCATATTTTTGCCTATTTGTTTCCCATTTAATAGCTATATGTTGTATTCCTAGTCTTTTAACATTATCTCACTTTGTATTGGTTTTTAATCTTATTTGTATAGAATATTTGTAACTTGCCAAAAATCACTTTGATATTATTTTTAATCATAGATGTTAGTAAGGTTGCTATAATTCATGTCATTTGTAAGTTGAGAGTCCTCTTAACTTGCTCGTGCCACTCATTGATAAAATGGTAAATGTGCTAAAACTGTGTTCTTGGCTGTGTCTTAGATACCAGTCACATCTAAAATCCACATTGCACATCAGCATCCTTTTTTAATGGCAGCTTTCTAATTCTACCTACGCTTAACTGAATAATGATTTATATTATTATTTAATTGATATTAAATTATTATTAATTTGTATCAAATTATCCTGATTTCCTATACTTTGTTGATAGGGAAACTGTTTGGGATCAAACTGGCATGTCTTGGGGCTTCCCTTACAGCTCGGATGGCAAAGAATCTGCCTATATTGTGGGCAACCAGGTTTGTTCCCTGGGTTGGGAAGATCCCCTAGAGAAGGGAATGGCTACCCACTCCAGTGTTCTTGCCTGGAGAATTCCATGGAAAGAGGAGCCTGGTGGGCTACAACCTATGGGGTCGCAGAGTTGGACACAACTGAGCGACTACCACTGATATGTCTTACTCTTATCCTTATTATAGTAAATCCACCTGGTAACACAGGAGATGAGAGAAAGAAGTGTGTCTGGAAAAGGAGCCAACATTCACTTGGCCCATATATCAATAATGAAACAAATGATGTCTGACTCCTAGAAATATTGAAGTGTTTTGCTTATTTTTGTTTGTTTTGTTTTGTTCTGTTTTTGCTCCTGAGAAGATATCTGAAATCTCTGAGAGACCACCTATGAGGTACAGAGAAACTTCTGTGCTGTTGAAATGGTAGATTAACAGTCACCACCTCCCAGCTAGTAAAATCTCAGAGCTCTGTATAGTTAATATATAGAAGTAATAAAATGAAAGAGCAGGAAGACGAGGCATGGGATTTTCAAAGCTGTTGTTTTCTTTAGGCTTTGTTTTTTTCTTCAGGTTTTGGGTTTTTCTTCAGGTCTCTCTCCTGACCTAGTCATTCCTCTGATGTTGACCCCTGTAATTGTCCAGAGGTATATGGGGAGTCTGAGAGGAAGTCCTCCTATCTCTCTCTTGGCAGGGGAGTTCTCACGTAGCCTAAGACCCGACTCTCTGTCTTCACGCTTCTGGCCATAGGAGACAGTGCCAAGCCGCAACAGTGGTATCGCTTGGCATTCTGGGAATTTGCCTGCCCTGCCTGCCATCTACTTAGGAGATTTCGCCTTATCCTGCAGGCCCTGGGAGATTGTCCAGGTGTCTTAGCTGCTTATAGGAAGGCTCAGGAGATGAATATTTGTGTCCTCTTCAAACTGAGGATTAAAACTAATTTTAATAATAAATATATATACATGTTAGAATGAGTTTTCTCTTTACCTGAGATAGAGTGAATGTTTTTTAGATTTATTTCTTAATTATTTGGGTATGTTTTTCCTTGTAAGGCTTTAAATGTGGCCACCACAGAGAAAAGGAGCAAAGGAAGACAGTGACATAATCCTACTGTCTTTTCGCTCACTTAAAACATTCAGTTAAAAAAGAAATTTCAGAGTCTTTTCAGCAGATTCAGTTCGGCATCCATTTTCTGAGAGCGGACTCAGTGGGGGCCCTGGGTAAGCACTGGGCAGCCAGTCCAGGGAGCCGCTATTCTGTTCCGAAGAACTCACACATGATGTGGGGAGAGAAGAGGGGAGACAGCCATGAGGACAGAGAAGCTGAATGCTCAGAGGGCTTTGATACATGCTAAAATAGACACAAAATCACAGTGTGGTGGGAGCCACGGGAAGAGATGATCAGTGCTGATGAGGGCTATCAGGGAGGTGTGAGAGAGGCCCAGATATCCGAGGTGAGACTTAGCAGGTGGCTGTGGTTCTGTCAGGCAGGTTCTGGTGTACCAGGACGCATGCGGCTCCATGCATGGTGCAGAGGAAGTGCTTCCTAAATATTTTCTGAATGGACTTTCTGGGAGCACTTTATCTGAGAATGACTCTCATTCCTACCTTTATAGCTAGAATAAGAGAAAGGTTTACCCAAAATATTTTGGTGAACTAGTGGTTGTTAACTGTTTTAGACAATTTCTCCCTACATATTAATAATAAGCCTGACACTAAGAACACGTGAGAAATAGGGATCTGTTGACCATCCAAAATAACTGGCAATGAAATCCAATGCATGCAGTTCCATTTCCTGAACATGTCTTGGTATGCCCATTTCCAGCTATATATTATTGCTAATAATATAGAAAAGGCAAACAGTGAGCTATGATTGACAGAACATTTTAATTGTTTTTCTGAGAGATTAATGGTGCCTTCTAAAATGCACTATTAAGTCTGTTCCTTACTTCTGGTATTTGTTTTTGAGAACAATTACGTAATTACCAGAGAGGAAGTCTCAGAGAAACTTCTTTCAGGATTAAATAGGCATTTCTCCCACCAGCATAAAACCTAGGGGTTTACTTAACTGTTTCTTATTTTTACAATGTATTTCTATAATGGCATGAATATCTGTAGAAGCTGAGCAGACAAACTGAGAACCTTAAATGAAGCTGTTAAATGCAAAGTGCATGTCAGGACCTGCTTCATTTACTCACACCTACCCCTCCCTGCACATCCAGGCAGGATCAGCTACAGCCCAGGAGCTATGGCCAACCTGGGCAGTCAGGGTGCTTTAAAGGTTCAGGTAATTCAACACAAGCTAGCGTTGAAGCTTGTCTCATCCCAAACGTGTATTCCACTTCTAATCACTGGGACACATCCCTACTTTTCACCCCACTTCTGTCTTTGGGATTTGACCTTCGCTGCCTTGTTGGGAGCTTGCTTGCCCACCCTGCATATTTTCTTGAAATGTGAGGTTTTATCTTGGTCTTTACATTGGTCCTTTCTCCTCCTTCCCCAACTCACCTACCAGGATCTAAAGTTTGACCTTAGAACTGTAGGCCTGTCACTTCACAAATAGACCATGTCTGGATTCCCCCCTGCCAAATGCTGCTCAGCTGCTATGAGAACACGGTCATGTTTTTCCTTGCTGTGGAGACACCACTGTCTGCTTAGATGGTGATCTATTACAGAGAGGCACTGGGGCACATTGAGAACCCAGGTCCTGAGGTCTGGGTTCAGATTCTGAGAGTACCATTTCCTACCTATGAAATCCTGAGCAAATGGTTAGACCTGAATTTGCTTATCTGCCAAGTGAATATAACTGAAAATAATACTACCTCCTCAGAGGGCCATTGGAAGAGTAAGTAAAATAATCTTTGCCAGCAAGCTAGCCTACAGGAAGTACTGGAGAAAGCTCTCCATGCCTATTTCACTACCACCTGTACATCTGGCATCCCTTGGTTTGCCCAGTTGCACTGAAGTTAGCCCTTTCTATTAACAGAGGTCTCACCTCATCAGGTCACTTCCTGCCCTAAAAACACCTGTGTGGGTTGCTGTGGCCTGCAAAGGAACAAATGCTCTGGCTGAGCACAGAAGGCCTTGCTGATCTGGCTCCTGCTTGGATCCCTTGCTCTGGCTACAGTGACCTGCCACTGGTGCCCAAAACATGCTAGGTGTCCTCAGGCCTCCTTACCTTTTCTCCTGCTGCTCCCTCTGGTGGCATCCGTTTCCTGCCACGTGTGTTTAGCTTTGGAGATTGTTGAGAACTCTCTGCTTTGTGCCCAGCTATAGGCCATCTCCAAGTTACAGTGACCACACTATTTGTTTGCATGTGTGCTTTCCTGATAACCTCTAAACCCCTTGGGGGCAGGGGCTGAGAATTAATAGTCAGTGCCTGGACCTGATCATGTCATTAGATATGCCAGCACTATGCAAAGCAATGGATGTGGCGGGTCCTGGAGTTGGCATATGTAAAACCTAGTCCAGCAGAGAGTGAGTGGCAGGGCAGGGATAAGGGGCCTTGTTGTCCTTTCTTTATCTTTATTTCCTTCCCTCCCAATTTCCTAGTTTCTCACTACTTGGGTTCAGAAGTCAGCATCTTTTTCAGTTCTTCATTATAAATGAGAAATTGTGTTTGATGCCTATATCAGTGAGATGACCTAGTGCGGTCTCTGGATGCAGTTTATCTTTTTACATAGAATATATCGATGTCTATTTGTATTATAATGCCCTTGCCTGGCTCAAGAAAGGTTTATATACTGAATGCACTTTTAAAAATTTCACTTTTAAATTGCTATAATATATTAAGCACATATATACACTATCAACACTTAAGTCTTATAAAAATTAAAAATGACTTGCTCTTCATTACCTAAATAGCTAACGATGACTAAGGGGAAGCTCAGTTGTTTAGGAACATGTACTTCCCCTGCTGTGAAATAATGAGCAACAAGAGACATCTTCTCAAGGCTCAATAAAGAAAACAAAATGTATTTTATATCTAAAACATCAACATAGGAGAGGCAGGAAATATGTATTATGTGCAGGTGTAAATCTGTTCTACCAATTAAATTCCCTTGGTAGTTGCACAGTACATGGATCATGCAGATTTCCTTTAGGACAAAATTAAAAGCACTTCCCCGACCCTAAACAATGGCTCATATGAAAGCATGCCATTTTATGTTTCCTGGACTGAATGAAAAAAATCAAAACTATTTTAAACATTTAAATCTTTGATTGATGCTGCTGCTGCTGCTGCTGCTGCTCTTTGATTGAGTAGCTGACAAAACATGTGATGGAAGGATGTTGGTTTATTAACCCTGTGTTGCAGGGAAAGAAACTTAAGGTCTGAGGGTAGAGTAGATTGGTACTTAAGAGCATGTCCCCCAAGTTAGAGTGCAGCTTGATGGCCCAGTGAAGGTAAGAGAAAGGTAACACTGGAGACTGGAGAAGAACGAAAAGCATGACATTCCTAGAATGTGGAAATTTTGCCCATTTGCTAAAAAAAATAATGTAAGCAGGGACTTCTGGTGAATTCCAGGTATAGGAATCAGTTACAGGTCATTGCCAATTCACTCATGAATTTTTCTTCCAAACTGGGACACTTCTGAGCATGAAAAGGGCACAGTTAATAGTTTCAGGGGCATGGGACAACCTAGAACATATGGCTACCCCACCCTAGGTCACCCTGAGGCTCTAAGCTTGCAGTTGGTTGTAAGCCCAAGTGGCCTCAGGGATGGAGGACCATTGAGCAAGGCTGATTTGGGAACTGTCTATGGTGTTTCAAAACTCCCTGGTTTAAACTGGCCTAACCTTCAAGTGGGGCTTCCAGGTGGCACTAGAGGTAAAGAACCCACCTGCCAGTGCAGGAGACGTAAGAGACGCGGGGGCTGAGAATCAATCCCTGGGTTGGAAAGACCCCCTGGAGGAGGGCATGGCAACCCACTCCAGTATTCTTTCCTGGAGAATCCCATGGACAGAGGAGCCTAGCAGGGGTCGCAAAGAGTCAGATACAACTGAGCTACTTAGCACACATGCACGCAACCTTCAAGTATTCTGGCAGGAAGAACATCTAGACTACACAGTGTGACTGTTCTCTTAGGATAATAACATCCAGGTGTATATCTTTAAGCTGACCTTGGGTACAATCATTTCTAAACTTGACTGCACAATCCAGGGAGCCAAGAGCCCCTAGTTTAGGCCTCATTTCTATATACTCTTAATTTAGTAGCTCTGTAGTGGGTCCAGCTATCTGTATTTTTAAAAACTCCTGTGATGACTCTGATGCCCAGGTGAATATGAAAGCCCTCTTGGGTTTGCAAAGAGGCAATGAGGTTTTTAAAAGGTTGGAAATTTTAAGTTTTCAATAGAAAGATTAAAGGTTCAGCACTAATATGGGAAGAGAGAATATCAGAGAACTGAAATATTTCCTATAATGTTAGCTACAATTTTTATAGGACCAAAACAAGGGCAAATTGTTTTAAAAAATATATGCTCCTTATTTTCCCCTAGTCTTATTTACTGACTCAGGAATAATCTGAAGCATTATTGATGAGGCATTTAAAAAAGAAAGTCCTGAAGGTTTTAAGATTTTAACAACAGTAGAATTTGGTAAAGGTATTTCAGCAAAAGTTTTCAGAGGAAACTGTGTGAAGAGAGATAGTCAAAGGAGATAGTCAAAAACTCTGTGGGCCGTGCTCCTGTCTAGTTTTGTTCCAACCAACCGTAATGTGCAGCGCAAAATAGTAGGTATATAATAGTCATTTATTGAAAGATAAATAGGTTTGAGGGAGGAATGCTGTTATATGAGAATGACTCTCATTCTTTTCTTTGTAGTTAGAGAAACTGAAGCATAGATACGTAAAATAGCTTTGCTAAAGTATTGTTAGGGCTGGGGTTTACTAGCTTTCATTAATCAAACAAGTTTGCTCTTTGTTTCTAAGTTCCACTCTTGGGGACTGCTGAGGCTGAGAAACCTGTTGTCCTGACATAACTTTCCCTCTTTCTTGGTGTTCAGTCCCACACTAATGGGATAAGACACTTTCCAGTTGATGGAGACTGCAAAAGCATTTGGTCCTTAGGTTAAAATCAACACTGACCTGATTATTGTGTGCATGCCTTTTCTTGATTTTTAAAGAAACAGCATTTTGTGTCTAATATATTTAAGAATCATTATGTTCAAGTTTTAAAAAATAAAGTTATTGAAGTCTCAAAAATGTACTTTCCTGACACAATACTCGTTCCATTGTCAAGGTGCCTCTGAGCACCTATGGTTAAACATATTTCTAGTGGCTGATGGTTAAGCATATTTCTAGAGGCTGATGGTTAAGCATATTTTTAGGGGCTGAAGGCTTTTTTTTTTTTTTAAATAAAAACTTCTTTTAACAGAAGTATAGTATGCAAATCTTTTTCTCTAGGGCCTTAGTATAGTAACTTAGATTTATATATATATATATGAGGTCCTAAAGGTGGAAGAAGACAGTGTATTTCTTGGTCTAAACCATCTTCATATGAAAAGAGCAGCCCTACCCTTTTCCCACTGCAAATTTGGCCAGGAGAATCACAAAAGAGTCCAGGACCCCATAGTTCAGGGCACACAGCCCTCTTCATCTAGGGACCAGCTCACTCTAAACATTTCATCATAGAAGATGATAACTTATGCTTAAAAGTAGGGCAAACTAAAAAGCAGTTTCATGTGGAATATGAAAGTGCTATTTTATGAACCTGAGTGGGCAGAATGCATAAGCAGGTGGTTTTATAAATTACTGAACTTTCCAGATGCTGCTTACTCTTGCAGCTGCTCTTACTTCAGGTCACTTTAAAATGTAGCCAACACTGTTATTAATTGGAAGAAAACCCCACATCGTGAACTTTTTAATAATTCAAGAATATTTGGTGTATTTTGTCTTAAATTTTAATAAATAGTATGAAAGTTTATTCAGTTTGAACCAAAGTTGAGCTAATGCTTCAATAATTTTTGACTGAAATTATGAGGTAGAGAAAGAAAAAAAATAACACTTTAAAAGCATTTAAAATGTGTATCATTGTTGACTAAACTTGAAAATATTTCAGATGGTTAAGAATGAATAACGTCTCCCATTTTAATATCGTTATTTGCTCAGTGATGTGAGAATAATTTCCCACCAAACACGACCACAGTGCTCTTTTACAAATTGGGGATTCTGAATGCCATGCATGATCTTACATGTGGTAGAGTATTAATAACCATCTTGTGTGCCTATCTCTTAAACAAATAAACAAACAAAACCAATACCAGTTCGAACAGAAGAGACTATTAATATGGTGCTGAATGCTTTGGGTCAATCTGATCTTTTAAATCTTGTGCTCTGATTATAAGTATAGTAAGCAAACATAAAATTTAAAATTGGTTATGTTGATATTAATCACTAATGGCTCTAGAATGCTTCATAGTTGAAAGGGATCATGTTGGCTTTAGGCTATTATTTTGAATCCAAAACTGGTCTGATTACCATTTGTATGTTTTTTCCTTGATTGCTAAAGAAAACGTTGTATCTGTGTATATTTAATAATATTACGTTAAAATTTTAGAAAAGAAAGTTATAAATGCATTATTTTTATTTTCAAAAATATCTCCTCTAAGATGTCTTGATTTGTCTCAGAGCTAGGCTCAGAATTCTCCTTTAATGACAATAATCACATAATCTTATCTATTCATCCCTTATGATATTTGAAAATATCTGTTTTTGTACAGTAACCATGTGAACATGTGTATAAAAATTTAACCTTTCTTAACCCTTAAATTTCTCTTAATGTTAAAGGAAAAAAAAGGAATTGGAGGTTAACTTGATAACCATTACATTCTCTTCTATTTCTAAAATTCTGTCCTTTTGTGCTTATATGGTTTTATTCCAATGCCACCACATACTGTTCTTCTCATTTCATGTCTGGACCCTGATGCAGTTACATCATAACTGCTCCTCATCCAGACTGGCTACCTTTTTATTACATCTCGTACCTCCACCAGTCATCTTCCAAAAAGCCCCACCTTCATCTTGTCATCCCAAGCTTGAAGTTTTCTTGGCTTCCCACTGCTGACATAATACAGTTCAAACTTATCAGGAATACTGGACTTAGGACTCTATCATCTGGCCACACTCAATGTTTTCATCATTATGACCTGTGACTATGCCACATGAACTCTAATGTCAGTCAAAATGGGCGACTAAACCTCCTAGACTTATGTCCTGTGTGGGACATTCCCATTTCCATGCCTTTTCATTAAGAATGTTCTCCTGTAATTTTCTCAGCTATTTGAATTCCATCTGTCCACTATGACCCGACTCAGATTGTATCTCCTTCATGCCCCTCTCCATTAAACTTTCTATAATATATCCTTCCTCTCTCACCTTATTGCCCTATCCAAGTAGGGCCTCCCTAACAATATCAGTTCCATTCACTTTTTAAGAAACTTTTAAAAAAACTTTACTGAGGAATAATTGACAAATATAATATTTAAAGTGTACAACATGATAACTTGATATACATCCATATTGCAGAATTATTACTAAGATCAAGATAATTGATATGATTCACTTTTAAATAAACTTTTTATTATGCAGTGCTCAATACCATTTTAATTTATCATAGTATTGTGAGTGCATGCTAAGTCCCTTCAGTCATGTCCGACTCTTTGCAACCCTGTGGACTATAGCCTGCCAGGCTCCTCTGTCCAGGGGATTCTCCAGGCAAGCAGATTGGAGTGGGTTGCCATGCCTTCCTCCAGGGGATCTTCCCGACCCAGGAATTGAACCCAAGTCTCTATGTCTCTTGCATTGGCAGGCAGGTTCCTTACCACTGAACCACCTGGGAAGCTCTTATTATAGTATATATCTGGTCTCTTTCCAAAATGATGATGAGAAGCATTACAGTAGAGGGCACATAAAACATGCCAGTTGGAAAAGTGAAAATTCAAAACCATCTGTGAGAGGTAAGTAACATGTATTAATGAAACTTAAAATCTAGTTATGTGTTTCCTGGCAGTCAAAGTAAAAAAAAAAGGACCAATTAGTTAACATTTGGCAGTGACTTACTGTTGTGATAGTGTATATGTGTGTATGTGTGTATTTTTAATCTGTATGCATCTCATCTTCATAAACTCTAATCTTTGTGATTGCTAGGGCTTATTTTAGGAATTACCCTTGTAGAACGTAGCACAGTGTCTATTCTAGCAAATGTGAGGAATTTAATAAATTGATCAGTGGCTATTGTGATACCAGAGTAATAAATCTATTTGAAAATCAAAATAGTAAGCAGTAAACATATGAATGAAGAAGACAGAAATCTCAGAGGGAGAATGGAGAGTCTGAAGGTATGACCATTTTAATTAGAGGAATTTTTAAAAATAATCTGTAACTGACTTTTTTTTTGGATAAATACCTATACAGACATCTTATAATATGGTACAACAAACCTTTAGTGAAAGAAGAAACCAGTTTTATTGGAACTAAATTGTAGTCTAACTTACGTCATTATCAGCAGTGGAATAGGTATTAATACTCCACCTTCATGAATATAAATTCATGGCACTTCTAGCTTTTGAGTTTTCTTCTCTACCCTAAATAGCTGTTTTATGAGACTAAAGGATACTGTGGAGACACACTGGGCTGCTCTTTACACTTGGATCTATGTTTCATTTCTTCTCCATCTACAAGTTTCTAACCTTGGTATGGGGACATTTTTAATATAAAGAGAAGAGTCTGGTGCTGTCCAATAGTAATTTCCATGACGGTGGAAATATTCTATATCTGTGCTATCCAATATGGTAGCTACTAATCTTAAGTGTTGAGAACCCAAGATGTAGCTAGTGTGACTGAAGAACTGTATTTTAAATTGCATTTAACGTCAATTACTTGTAATTTAAATCAAAATAGTCACAAGTGGCTAGTGACTATAGTATTGGATAGAATCGGCAGCTTTTACAGAGCTGCTTGCTTTTAGAATAGACTTTTTCTTACCTGACTGGGTAGCTCTAACAGTACATTCATTTGACCACCATTTCTTTATGAAATTTTAAGTTACCAGGCATTAAGAGTGAAGCTTTGTGTGCCTTTATTATTTTAAGAAATATATATTGTCAAAAGTAAAATTTGCAGAGATTTATTATTTATTGTCATGGTAACATGGAGAGAATGATCACTGTTTCTATCCTTACATTTATGATTGGACTCAAAGAAAAAATATAAGATAGGCGTCTACACTGGGCATAGGCCCCCTTTACCAGCCTACTGGCAGATGGTACTCTTTGGGTCTTTCTTTGCAGGGCATTCTTGAAAGGCCTCTTTAAGCAAGACCTCTAAGTAAGTGGGCGTACGAAATTCTCAAGGTTGATTTTTCTGTCTGATTGTCTTGTTTTGCTCATAGTTCTATGAGCGAGTGGGTGGGATTTGCTTTCTCTAGGCCATCAGAAGCTTGCTCTAGCTCCTCCTTTTAATTTCTTTAATATGAAGATCCCCACACTTGCTCTTTGAAATGCTATTTTGTAAACGGCTATTTCCACTAAGCCTGTTATGCCTTTTTTCCATCTGTGTTGAAGTCTCTTTTCCCAGTGGGGCCTTTCTCAACTTAGTCATGCTATGTGTAGAGACCCACATCCACACTACTGGCCTCTCTGACTCATCCTGGGAGGTTCTCTTGCTCCAGGCATCCCTCTCACACTGCAGGGGAACAACAGGGAGGCTGAGATGAAGCTAGGCCTTTCTGAAATCTGCCTCTTTTCCTGACACTTTTCCTTCTTGTTCAAAGCTACATGAGAAGGGAAACAAGCAAAAATGCCCTTTGCTCCTTTAAGGTAATGTTTTTAATAAATAGTTTTCAGCAATTCTAATTTCCAATTTATAAACTACTTTTGTTGTTGCTGTTGCTTTTAAGTATTCCATAATCTGGCTTGTAGAAAAGTCTGCTAAGGCTCCAATTCTCGTTTTTCCTCCACCAGCAAGTCAAGAGACTCAATTCTGACTGTTCCGTTTTCCTTCCAGTTACAGATTAAATTGTTCCCCTTTTTGAAATATATTATTCATAAATGTGAACAGTCTCTGAACTATGGCTCCTCCCATCCTGGATAGGATGCTGGGTAGGTGGAAACTGCTCATCCATCCCATTGGCTGCCCCAGGGGTCTTCACACTTTAATCTGGTCAAGGGCCAGGAATTCCCTTGACCTTCCCTTTTCCTAAAAGAAAACCCTCTGCCAAGGATGGCTCAGGCCTATGATTTCCCATTCAAGATGGGTTCAAGCAACAAATTCCTCTGATAAGAGTTACTACAAGGGTCGAAGTTGAATAACACAATGATAATTAAAAACTGACCACCCAGTCAGATCTAAGTTCAGCCAATACCCATTCAATTAATGTTTTTAATCTCACCAAGCACATCCTGGAAATATAAAAAGGAACTCCAACCTGAATGTCCCATAAGCTCAAGAAGCAACTCTCCATAACTAACTAGAGGTCTATAGGAGAAATCAAAAGACACATATTATTTTTGGTTGTGTAAATATGCTTAGCTGTGTACCACAAACACCATGTTTTTTTCCAATACCCTCCTTATAAATATTAAATATTCGATTCTATTCTGCATACATATGCACACACACATTTCGTCTTTAGTCAGGAGCATTTCCATCCATATTTTTAAGAAAATTATTTCAGGTTATCTTAATTTTAACCGGGGGAACCTGCCCCTTAGTACTCCGGTTGTTACTTTTGGCATAAGACCTTACAAAACAATCTCACGGCTTATTAATTCTATATGCAGTGGAGCACCACGCTTCACTTTAGACTTTCAACCCGAAGTCGGAGAGAGGATGACCTGCAGAGCGAACACCTCCCGCTCTCAAGGGGTACAGGGCTGTCTGTTACTGAGACCTGGAGGTTCATATGCCAGGAGAAGGCTGCAGTTATATGAACTCCTACAAAACTCAAGTTAGCTAAATTCCAGCTGAACTAACTGGCAGGAGCGGGTAGGGGAGATGTAACATTTCTGACGACCGCGGTTCCCGCACTTCAAGCCCCAGAAAATGGTGAGTGTGTGGCAAAGATAGGGAAGGAAACATAGGCTGCCTTCCTGACAGGAGAGCAGTCCGGCCCGGTCAGCGTCTCCTCGGGGTACATCCCTTCCTTGCTGGCCTCCTCACCTTACCTTGACCACGTCGTCGTTGAGATGCTTGGGGTCGCGGTTGACCAGGTCTATCTCCTTGGTGTGCGCGTCGTACACTTGCTTCTCGTTCATCTCCTCGGCCATGGCCTTGTTGTTGGGCTTGTAGATGTTGCCCTGTTCCCGGATGGGAACAGTGTAGAGATGCCCCTGCAGAGGGCAGACGGCCCGGAGGGAGAGGGTGGCACCGGCGGTGGGAAGGAGATTTCAAAAAGAAAAATCCGCAGTCAGAAAAGTTAGCCTGGCAGCGAGGCAAACCTCGAGGCTCAAAATCGAACTAACCGATTGCGAAGCGGTGGCTCCGTGCACAGTAAACTCCTTGGCGCCGCAAGCTTTTTAAGAGGATCGGGGAGAGGACACCACACCCCTCGGTACCAGGCTGGGAGCTCCTGCCTCCCCCGCCCGCCACCGCCAGGGGTCAGGGCAAACCCCGCAGCGCGGTCCACCGGCCCCAGCCCAACTCACTCCCAACCGGCTGAATCCCGCGGAGACCCCTACAGGGGAGCGGATCCGACTTCCGACTTTTATCCAGCCCCTCTCTCCGCCAGGCCACCCTCTCTCCAGCTCTTCACCTGCTCCAGTCCTTGGTCCCTATTTCTCTTCTCTCCGTAGTTCCTTCTAAGTTCATCCTTAAGATCCAGCTTGAACCCCCCCGACCCACGCGGTGTTCCCATTTTCGTTCCTTTCTGGACAAGTATCCTTTGCACCTGCCCGCGTCCTCCAACCTCCCTCTGCGGTTTCTGTCCCTGCACAGCTACCCGTACACCCCCCTCCCCCGGTGCACACAAGCCAGCAGCTCCTATCTTTGGATCGAGCCAAGTGTCAGACCCCCTATACTGTCTAGAACGATATTCCACCTGCACAACTCCTCCGACCCACCCTTAGGTCACTCCCAGACCGCTGGCCGGTGGCTGAACGGCGGTGGCTGCGTTTGGGAAAACTAGGTGTCCTGGCCGGTGGCTGAACGGCGGTGGCTGCTTTTGGGAAAACTAGGTTTCCACACCCAGGCGGAGCCCGAGCGCCGGGAGGTGGTAGGAAGGTTGGGGGGTGGGGGGAGTGGTAGTTAGGAGGAGGGTGCTTTATCCAAGCACCCCTGCCAGGCGCCGAGATGCAGGAAAAGTTCTAGAGGTGGCCCAAGAGCTTTGGAAAGTGCAAACATGACGCGCGTCGCCGCCCCGGCCAGCTGGTTGAGGCGCCTGGTGGGGAGTCGTGGGGACTGTCCCCAAGACTGCGAGTGAATGAGTTCCCACCCTGCACTCTAGCTCTCCACCTCCCAGCAGACAGGGGCCGGATCATGGGGGTCTCTCAATAAGGCAGTACCCCTAGGCCATTCAGAAACGCGCCCTCAGTCCGACCAACCCAACTTCAGGACCCCGACGACCCCCTCTTTCCGCGACCTAGGCCGCTAGGCTCGCTTGGCCCCCTTCCTAATAGGGAAACATGAAACATTCCTGCCTCCTCTTCACCTCCCCGCCCAAGCCCATTCCTCAGCAATGCCAGAGCCAGAGGAGTGCTCCAACGTCGAGAGAGGGCTGGGGCGAGCAAAGCAGTCAGAATATTTAGAGTGGGAGATAGCAGAAGCAGCACTCCTTGCGCGCGGCGTCCCGGAGCGCACCCACCCAAGCGTACCTCTGAGTCTACGTATTTGCCCCCCGACATTCTGGCTCGTGGCTGGTTGAAGGCTCTGGGTAGATTTCCCTGGGCTGTGATTTAAGGGAACTGAGGAAGGAAGATCTTGTATTGTATGGGGGGAAAAAAAACAGGCGCTGGGGCGGAGGGGCGGGGGGGCGGTGGCTGGGAGGGAGCCTCCTGGCTCTCCGCCAAGGGTTTGTTCTGCTCGCGGTTGGCCGGGATGTGCGCTGAGCCGGGTCTAGGCACATCCCCAAGGTTATGGCAGCAGGGGGCGGGGAGAGCCCGCAGGGAGTGAAGAGCTATGAGAAAACGTTTCACCCGCGCTGGGCTCCTTGGACAGATATTTTAAACCTGGGGCAACATTTTCTCAGCTATAAGCCTCTGAGAGGCGTACTGGGGAGAGCTAATGTTTTCGCAGTGCATCATCCCAGCAGGGTGGGGACGGGAGGAGGGAGACGAAGACCGTGTGCGGAGATGCCCAGCATGGGCAGCCGAGCTTCAGAAAGAATTCTGCCCTGTTTAAGCCGTTTCTTCCCATCGCCCAAGTTCCATCGCTGCCCAAGATACAGCTATCTCCCAGTTTTACAGAGGAAGGGATGAAAAGTGACCCAGAATCTTTAGGTGTATTTCATATCTAAACACAAGGAAGGAATCTGTGTGGGTGCGTGTGTGGTGTGCTTTTGGTGACACTGGTTTACATCTAGTCTATGTGAATGGAAACTTGGAAAAACAGGCCTGCAGAATTTAACGTTTACCAACTGCTTCTGAAATATCTCCCAAATGCTTTGAATTTGAAATAAGAAATAAAAATATTGAACTTTTCTATTATTTTATTACTTTTTTTTCTGGAACAAAGGAAATCTGTGCCAACACATTATGCCATGTTTACAAAATACGTAAAATATTTACATCTGTACAGATATTTAATTGGAGTTTCAAGTTTTCCAGACATTTTTTTAAAGTACTTGACTGTGAGTTAAAGGAGTCTTGGTTTTTTTTTACTAATTGATTAGAAATTTTAAAAAGTTGTTAGAAGTTAAAATATCTTATCTAAGAAGCTTCCTAAATCGGGAGCTTCTCTCTTTACCTTATTATAAACCAGCACAAGATGAATTGAGCGATAATCAGTCATTTTACTTTAGGACAATAATAAGTTCATTTATTATTGTTAGGAAATTCACTCTCCAAAAATGGAAAGGACATTTTACATTATGTTCCACGTGCTGTCAAAAGTCAGATTATGACTTTAAAAAGTTAGGACTATACCAGACATGACATAGAATACATGGCAGTCTAGAAAAGGGAATATGGGCACAAAAGGAGAAGGAGGAAGAGGATGGAACTCCTAGAGTAGATTATGGAGGTGAAGAGGAAACATAAACACATAAAGGGAATGTCAAAGCACAGGCTTTTGTTATTGTTGATGGCAGAAAGGCAATATACTTTTTTAAGAAAAGATAAATTTCAACTATAAGGGAGGAGAAGTGTCACAAATGTTGGCATGACTAATTATGCTGACTAGTCATCATTAGAATACTAAAGATCTTCCGAAAGTTGAGTTTTTAATTTTACTTCTAAATGCTTTGAGCAGATTACATGTTAACAAACAAGATATTCTAGCAAAGGGGCGGGAGGTGGGGTGTGTGTGTCAGGGTCAGTGTGTTGTGTAGTGCCTGTGTGTGCGTTTAGTCACTCAGTCATGTCTGACTCTTTGCAACCTCCTCTGTCCATGGGATTCTCCAGGCAAGAAAGAAGTGGGTTGCCATGCCCTCCTCCACGGGATCTTCCCTACCCAGGGATGGAACCCAGGTCTGCCACATCCATCTGAGCCACCAGGGAAGCGCAAGAATACTGGAGCAGGCGGCCTGTCCCTTCTCTAGGAGGCCTTCCTGACCCGGACTCCAGCGGAGGCCACCCATTGCAGTTTACCAGCTGGGCTACGCGGGAAGCCCTGTGTAGTGCCTAGTCTCCCTCTAATAATTGCTGAAAGATTACTGTTCCTCTGACGACTCCTGTTACCAAGTATGAATTCATTCTGCTCCCTGCACTGTAGGCCAATAAATCTGAGAAACTAGTGGTTAGGACAAGGAAGGGACTTTATTCGGGGAGCCAACTGATGGAGAAGATGGCAGGCTAGTGCTGCAAAATAACCATCTTGTTGGGGCCTGGATGCCAGGTTCTTTTGTAGAGTCAGAGAGAAAGAAGTAAAGAGGAACTAAAACCAAAAGGCAGAAAAGAGAGGGAGAGGCAGTGGGGAAGAAAAGTTCACGGGTCTTCAGTCTTGCAAAACAACTCCAGGGAATGGCCAGCCTTTGGAAGGGGTGTATTAATCTCTTCTATTCACAGGTGGGCAGGGTCAGATTATCTTTGAATTTAACAAAGGCACTTTAGTTTCAGGCAGAGGGGCAGGGTCCTTTGAAGCAAGCCCCTGTGTATGATTATATTAACAAAAGCAATGAAAAGCAAGTCAAACAGTTTTCAAAATGGAGTCAGAATTGGCTTCTTCTCTGCAGCAGGGTCAGAACTGGCTTCTTCTCTGAAACACTCCTTCGTAAATGTTGGCTGCAAAGCAGTTGAGTTTTGTTCTATGGAAAAATGTGGAAGCTGTTTCCCATCTATTGTTATCCAGTCTTCAGCTGCGATGAGTAATCTTGACTGTGAAAAAAGTCAACAGGAACAGGGAGACAGCATGTCCTGCATTCCAGCAAGGAATGGACTTTGTGGGGAGGCCTGAGTGAATGCTTAACTAGCACTTAAAGAAGGGAAAGCAGCCTCCCTGGGGATTCCACCCCAAAGTCAGCATAGCACATAGAATCATAATGATCAGTGAAATGTCAAGGCCAAAATGAATTCCTAATGAGAGGAAAAACCACAAATTCTCTTCAATAACCTGCCCCAACAAGAAGCTGGCACCAAAGAGAAACAGATCATATTCTGGTTATAATAGCTGATTTGGATAATTGGCTGCATCCAACTTTATGAGATATAGAGAAAAGATGAAGTATGACATTGTTAGCAGAGTACAAGATTGAAATGAATAATCATGTTAAAAAATATATTTTTTTTCTTTGATACCAACACAGATAACTTTAGGCTTAGAGGCAGGTTAATAACTTCTCTAAATCATTGACTAGGAAAAAAAATAGGTAAAGGGAGACTTATTTGCCCTCTTTCTTCTTTTTTTTTAATAAGAAGCTGTCTTAAAGATCAGCTCATGCATTCAGTGTTACTGTATAGAGAACTAAAAAGGATGTAGATCATCAAACCAGCCATCTTTGAAATGGAAAAACTGAAGTTTAAAGACAAGAAAATGATCTTAAGGAGTTTTGTAGGGCAATGAAACATTTTAAAGTTGGTAAATAGCTATGGTACCTGTTAACATCTTGTGGGGTGTGGGATTCTTTAGTGGTGCAGTGAGGGCAAGACTGTGAAGTTCATTGCCTTTTATGTTCTCTCACCTCCTTCTCTTGGCCTCCTAACCCTTTAGCACAGCTTCCTCTTCTCATCCTTGTCTCCCTGGGTCCTCTTCATGCTCTCAGCTGGCTTCATCTGATTCCTACTCCAGGATTAGGAGTCTAAGGTTTGACCACTTATAATGATATGAAGGTTTGAAAATGCAGTCATCTTTCCAAGAGTTCTTAAAACACAGAAAGTTGAGACTGCTCAAATGTGCCTTTGTTGATGAGTTCAAAAAGAGTATAGCTTGGATGATAACAAGGATTATCACTAGGTGTGGTATAGAAACAATTTAATAACCAGGTTGCAAAGCCACCAAGGAGTCATTCCAGGCCTGGTCCCAGCTCGGGAGCTTCGCCTTAGCGTCCTGCTGGCTAGCGGCTGTCTCAGTAGGATTTGGGGGCCCTTGGGAGAAGGACAAGAGGGGAGGGAGTACATTTTAGAGCAGTGACTATTTATATTCAAGTACAGAAATGTCAGTATTTTTACAGCTTGTACTTCCGCTGAGTATTTACCCTGTTTGCACCACCACCACCTCTCATACCTTTCCCTATTCACTCTCATACACCAGAACCCATCGAGGCCTTCTTCCCTTACCTGCTGTAACTTCTTCTATACCTTTCATTTTATACGTGGAAAAAAGTCGCTTTCTAGAGAAGACTTTGCCCCGTTACCCAGTCCCTTCCTGTTCCTGTGCTGGTTTGAAGCCCTCACTGGAATCTTCCTGTTTGAGTCTTTTCATTTTGACTCTCTTAAATGATTTTTTTCTATTTATTTTCTTAAAAAAAGACAACTATTTCTACATCTTAAAAATCTGATAAAGATGGCTAAGAAAGTATTCTTTTTATACTGTTTCTTTAAATTAGCTTTCCTTTCTTTATTTGTAAAATGAAAAATATAATTGGCATCTACCCAAGAGGAGTGCCATGAACATTCAATGAGGTGAATCACTTAAAAGCACTGACGATACTGCCTAAATCATAACAGATGCTACAGTTCAGGAGGCAAATTTCAGTCCATAGATTCAGGACTGGAATAAATATATTTTCTTTTGCAGTATTTATTTTGTAAAATAGTTCAACCATCTAAGATATACCAAATAGTATAATGAATACCTACCATCAGCTCGATGAAATAATTTTGTTTTGCCTGGTTTGATTCAGATTTTTAAAAGTGGAAAACATAGATTATTGAAGTCCTTTGTGAGATAAAACTTTCTCTTTTTTAAATAACTGAACTTAATTTCTTTTACAAACCACCTTTCCTGTAGGTGGCAGAAACTTCATCTCAATCAGTTCCTAGTTTCTTCCGTTTTGTTAAGATTGCATTGCATATAAATTCCAGGGGCTTATTGCCAAGGACTGTCAGGGTGGGTCTGTGGAGGAGAGTCTCTTCCTTAGTTTTACATCTTGGATCTGCTGATGGGTACATCATCTTGTCTGTCTTCAGTCACTGGTTTGATGGGGATGCTGCTATAATGTCCTTCATGCTCATTCAATATGACCCTTAGGGCTAAAGACACTTTTTGATACTTCTTTCCTTTTCTTGGGGCTCTGTGCAAGTCTGATAAATCTGAGTGGGCAGGCCTGATGCAGCATCATGGAGCCTCATATGATGAATGTGGTGTGGAGAACGGAAAAAATGCCCTGCACTGTGCAGGGGAACTACTTGGAAGGATATACTCAGAGGGTCCTACTCAAGCAGGTAGCACAAGTACCTCTGCTTTTAGATCCTCCCTCATCTGGGTCAATGCTAAAGATGCACATGTGTCAAAAATTACTTTGCTTATTTTCCTAACTTACTCTCCCTTGACCAGGAAGTCTTGCTCATTATCACTCAACAGTTCTTTTTCATGCCCTAAATCCCCTCAAGACCAAGCCTTTTGGAATCAAGAGAAACCTTCTCTCTTCATTTCTGCTTTTCTATTATAATAATCTTTCCCTAGGTATAGTGGGAAGTGGAGTAGGGGAAGGCTCCGTGGGCATCCAGAAAAGAACAAACATATCAAAAGTGTCATCATTCACTAGCTTTCCTCCTTCCCTTGGGATTTAGATGAGGGTAGTTAGGAAGTATAAATTCCTAGTTATAAGATAAGAGTAATAGAGATCTGATGTACAATGTGATAAATATAATTTACATTGCTGTATGTTATATATGAAAATTGTTGAAAGAGTAAATCCTAAGAGCTCTCATTAGAAAGAAAAATTTTTCACCCCTGCCCCTGTTTCTTTAATTTTGTATCTATATTAAATGATCAACATTTACTAAACTTTGGGATGGGCTTCCCTTATGGCTCAGCTGGTAAAGACTTCACTAGAAATTCGGGAGACCTGGTTTCATTCCCTGGGTTGGGAAGATCCCCTGGAGAAGGGAAAGGCTACCCACTCCAGTATTCTGGCCTGGAGAATTCCATAGACTGTATAGTCCATGGGGTCGCAAAGAGTTCAGCACAACTGAGTGACTTTTACTTTCAAACTTTGGGATAATCATTTCACGATGTATATAAATCAAATCATTATGCCATATACCTTAAATTTATATAGTGCTGTATATCAATTATATCTTAATAAAACTGGAAGAAAAATAATCCTGTTGAGATATTGTTGGTAGCATCTAAGATCTATCTAGATCTGTCTAGTCAAAGCTGTAGTTTTTCCAGTGGTCATGTGTGGATGTGAAAGTTGGACTGTGAAGAAAGCTGAGTGCTGAAGAATTGATGCTTTTGGACTGTGGTGTTAGAGAAGACTCTTGAGAGTCCCTTGGACTGCAAGGAGATCCAACCAGACCATCCTAAAGGAAATTGGTCCTGAATATTCATTGGAAGGACTGATGCTGAAATTGAAACTCCAATACTTTGGCCACCTGATGGGAAGAACTAACTGACTCATTTGAAAAGACCCTGATGCTGGGAAAGATTGAAGGCAGGAGGAGAAGACAGAGGATGAGATGGTTGGATGGCATCACCAACTCGATAGATATGAGATTGAGCAAGCTCCGAGAGTTGGTGATGAATAGGAAAGCCTAGTGTGCTTCAGTCCATGGGGTCGCAAAGATTTGGACATGACTGAGTGACTGAACTGAACTGAGAATCTATCTGGTCTTTTTGAATTATAGCAAACCTTTAAATTCCAAATATATAATTTATAAAAGCTCAGTGGAAGAAAAACTGTTTATTTTCACACATCTACGGGTTGGTTTGGCTGGGTCCCAGCTGGGCTAGGTTGGGGTGGCTGGGGCGTCTCTGCTGCCCACTGCAGGTCTGTGCTGGCTCTGCTCTGTGTGCCTCTCGGCCTCCTTGGACCAACAAGTTAGTCAGGGCAGGTTCTTCTCAGGCTCTAAGAAGTAACAGAGGCACGAGAGTCAGATAAAATATGCAAGACTTAGAGAAGTCTACACTTGGAGATGACATGCTGACACTTCTGTCCTGTTCTGTTGGCCAGAGCAAGTCACCCAAAGTCAAGGGACTGGCAAATAAGTCCCAAGATGAGGCCAAGGCAAGGGTGTGAGTGCAGCAAGGTGTGAAGAGCCCAAATCTACATCAACTGTGTGTGGTTCATTAGAGACTGGCGTTTGGCTTTCAGTTTTTCAAGTCTTAATCGAATTTATGAGATATACCCTCTCAGTTCAGTTCAGTTCAGTCACTCAGTCGTGTTTGACTCCTTGTGACCCCATGGACTGCATGCAGCACGCCAGGCTTCCCTGTCCATCACCAACTCCTGGAGCTTGCTCAAACTCATGTCCATCGCGTCAGTGATGCCATCCAACCATCTCATCCTCTGTCGTCCCCTTCTTCTCCTTTCTTCAATCTTTCCCAGCATCAGGGTCTTTTCCAATGAGTCAGTTCTTTGCATCAGGTGGCCAAAGTATTGGAGTTTCAGCTTCAGCCTCAGTCCTTCCAATGACTATTCAGGACTGATTTCTTTTAGGATTGACTGGTTGGATCTCCTTATAGTCCAAGAGACTCTTAAGAGTCTTCTCCAACACCGCAGTTCAAAAGCATCAATTCTATATACCCTTTGCTTCTTTTATTTTATTCTCAGAAAGCTTTATGTATTATTTTAAAAATCTATTAAACCATTTGTAACAACAATAACAAAATCTCTTCGTGTTAAATGCAGATTTTCTATGTGAAGATTCTTAAATGTTGTGAACTGAAAAATATAGTCACAACCTGGAAGTAGAGTTATTTTATTTGGTGGGAATGTTTAGGACTCCAAGCCCAGGAGACAGCATTTCAGTAGCTCTGAGAAAACTTCTCCAAGGAGGCAGGAGGGGAAGTAAGTCTGAACATCAAAGAGATCAGGTATCAAGTTAAGGAACTTAGCTTATGCATATGGGTAGATGAGAGGCTCTGGGCTCACTGAATTCATTCCTTTCATATACACCTTGGCTATTTGGGGCCAATCCTTGTTCACCTTGCTTCTTGCATTCCCTCAGCTCCTCAGCAGTCACCATGGGGGGTTACAGCATCCCTGGATCGAAGTTTTGGGAGCCCTCACTCACATTTGGAAGCCAGAAATCACTGATGGCTGTGACATTTCTTATTTATTAATATGGCCAGAGATATTTTCATTTCACAATATGATGCTTGACAGAGGGCCTCAGATCGAGGGGCCCAGCAGGTCACAAGGCACATTCTCTTGCCTTAAAGCAGAATATGATTTTCAAGGCAGCTAAGAGTCTACCTTACCTTCAAAAAATTAGACCATCTTATTGTCATTGTCTTTATTATTCCTCTGGCCTCAGAACTCAATATGATGAAACATGATTTTTCTTTGAAAGAGCAGCAAAATTTTGTCTCTAAGAGTAGGTATTCAAAATTCAAAGGTTGTTCTTTTTATCAGTCAATTTTTCCTTGAATTTTTTTCCCATAAGTTACATTAAAAGCAAAATCGCAATACAATCTGATTTGTCAGCATATAGGTAAATTTAAATACTGAGAAAATACTGTCGAGAGAGTGTGTAATTTCCTTGGTTCTGTCTTGCCGCAACAAAGATTTGAAACAGTGGACCAGTGTTGTGTTACAGCTTGGTTACAGCTTGGAGTTTTATTCAGCAAACAAGTTCAGTTCAGTTCAGTCACTCAGTCATGTCCCACTCTTTGTGACCCCATGGACTGCAGCATACAGGGCCTCCCTGTCTATCACCAACTCCCAGGGTTTACTCAAATTCATATCCATTGAGTCAGTGATGCCATCCAACTATTTCATCCTCTTTTGTTCCCTTCTCCTTCCTTCAATCTTTCCTAGCATCAGGGTCTTTTCAAATGAGTCAGTTAGTCCTTCCAATGAATATTCAGGACCAATTTCCTTTAGAATGGTCTGGTTGGATCTCCTTGTAGTCCAAGAGACTCTCAAGAGTCTTCTCTAATACCACAGTTCAAAAGCATCAATTCTTCAGTGCTCAGCTTTCTTTATAGTCCAACTCTCACATCCATACATGACTACTGGAAAAACCATATCCTTGGATAGTACAACCGCAAGGCTTGAGGGCCTGCCGACCTCAAAGGAGAGGCCTCAATCTGTCTTGGCTTCCTCTTTTTATACATTTTGTTTCCTCCCTGCTGAACCCGCCCTATGCAAAGTGGGCTAGCCAGGAAGGGGGCGTGTTTGTTTCACCTAAGGTTCTCACTCCGATTTTCTTTTGTTCCATTTTCCCAGGCTTTTATCTTTCTTTGTCTTTTAGCCACCACCGTTTTGGACTCCTCTTTCCTATTCTAACTACCTAACAATACTAAATGGAAGCAAACACAAATCACATTGAGTTCTCTCTTTTTTTTTATGCTTAAAGTCCATTTAAAATGCCTGGTTCAGCTCATCATTTCATCATGATGCCATATAAGAAATCAAACTAACTGCTATGAAATTGAGGGATCTACCTACCTTGACTGTTTAATAATTGGCTTATAATAGCCCTACTAAAATCATCCTTCTAGCTTTGATTAAAGAGAGGAAAAGTCTTAGAACAAACACTGACATAATCAAGGAGTAATATAGTTAGAAAGTGTGAGAAGGGATGTAAAAAATACTTGGCTTTTTTTTTTCATCTAGGTAGATTTATATCATTATAAAATTAATGATAATAGCAATCCTAGCTAATCCAAGATTGGGATTGTTTAATAGCAGGCTTAAGCATAGCAATTTTTCAGAAAAATTTGGGTCAAGGTGTGAGCCAGATTACTACATTATATCTAGTTGAGAGAAGTAGAATATTTAGATATGTGGACAGTGACTATGTTTCCTCCTATTCAAGTGAAACAAAATTCTGATCACCCTTTAGGAAGATGGAAACTCCATGAATCTCATTCAGTGTGTGACCAACTCTCAGAAAACCTAATAAGACAACAAAATGTAATATAGTATGATTTAATATAATGTCATATATACCTGAGTTATTTGGCATTTCATAGTATACTAGTATACTATGTATATACTTATATATATATGTGATATACTTAAGCAGCATATGAGAACATTTTAACAAATAATTTAATTTTTTATTTTAGTTATAATGAAATGATAAAGAATAGAAATGATAGTAGTGCCTAAATAATACCATGAATTTAGAAGGAGATACACACAGTAGAACTTCTTTTTTTTTTTTTTTTCTTAAGTTAATGTAAATATTTGGGAGGAGTCCTTTACAAAAGCCCTTTGTTTTGTAACCAATCCATCTGGCTTAGTCAGAGCTCCATTATTTAACAAAGGAAACTCTCTTTCCTTTTGGCCCTTTCCCTAGTAAATAAACTATTTACCAGGAGTTGCTTTTACCTGGGGGAAATTTATGTCTACAGCCACTCCCTGTGAGGCAATGATGCTTAATCATAAAATATTTCACTCTTAAAAACTGCGTATCAGTTCATATCGGCCATTTATTAAGTAGTCTGGTTTTCACAGAGAACTTCGTTTTACTTACATATTGAGGTTTTTTTCTTTTTCTTTTTTTTAAAACCAATTCCAGAGAAAATTTGGGACTATAACATCAGCTTTTATACATACTGGAGGATAGGTTTAATTCTGCACTGCTGACTTTTCTGTCAATTAATTTACCTTACTTCAGGGGGAATGTGAATGTGTTTTAAAGCTAGTATTGTTCCGGAGTGCAAGATCACTCTGCTTGCCACAGGACAGGCCAATGAAACCGAGAGATGAGGTGTTGAGGCAAGGAAGAGACTTTAATTGGGGAGCTGGCAGACCAAGAAGATGGCAGGCTAGTGCCTCAAAGTAACCATCTTGTAGGAGTCTGGATGCCAGCTTCTTTTGTACAGTTAGAGGAAAATCAATGAGGAGCTAAAGTCAAAAGGTAGAATAGAGAGGGCGAGGCAGTGGGGAAGTAAAGTGCAAGGGTCTTCAGTCTTGCAAAACATCTCCAAAGGAATGGTCAGCCTTTGGAAAGGGCGTATTAACCTCTTCTATCTGCAGGTTGGTAGGGACAAATTATTTATCTGAGCTGAACAAAGATACTTTAGCTTACAGTCAAGTGGAGGGAAAGGGTCCTCTGAGGCAAGCTATTAAGAATCATTATAATCATATCCCTTGTGACTCAGCAGGTAAAGAATCCCCTTGCAATGTGGGAGACCTGGGTTTGATCCCTGGGTTGGAAAGAATCCCTGGAGAAGGGAAAGGCTACCCACTCCAGTATTCTGGCCTGGAGAATATTTTTTCCTGGGCTTCCCTGATAGCTCAGTTGGTAAAGAATCTGCCTGCAATGCAGGAGACCCCAGTTTGATTCCTGGGTTGGGAAGATCCACTGGAGAAGGGATAGGTTACCCACTCCAGTATTCTTGGGCTTTCCTTGTGGCTCAGCTGGTAAAGAATCTGCCCGCAATGCGGGAGACCTGGGTTCAGTCCCTGGGTTAGAAAGATCCTCTGGAGAAAGGAAAGGCTACCCACTCCAGTATTCTGGCCTGGAGAATTCACAAAGAGTCGGACATGACTCAGTGACTTTCATAATAACAAAAGCAAGTCAACATTTTCCAACATGGAGTCAGAATTGGCTTCCTCCCTGCAATAGTATGGGGGGGGGGGGTTATAGGTATGGGACAGACTGTAGAAACTTTCAGAGGGCCAAGTAATCTCTCTTTCAATTTATTCTTTCCTCTGACCGAGAACTACTTTATTTTCACCTCTCTCTATGTCTTACTCAAGTTAGTGACTAGGATCCTGCTACTGAGAAGGACCTGCAGCATCCAGGTACAAACCTGAATCTCAGGTCCAATTCCAGATTTACTGAGACAGAATCCACTTTTTAACAAGATATCCAGGTTATTCATGTGCTCATTAAACTTTGAAAAACAGTGGTCCAGGGGAAACTTGAAAATGCTTATTTTCTCAATGTGTTTTAAAAGGCAGAAGTTGGGCAGCGAGACACACATTGGTGAGTATGTGGGTGTGTATGAGATTGGGCCAGTGAAGCTGGTGGCCTTGGCTTGTGATATCAGGCTGGCTCTGTTGCTTGGTGGCTCTGTCTTTCAGTGGGTACCATATTGTTGGACTTGGCCAGTCACATGCTACTTGGTTCTGATTTCACCATTCTGTTCCAGCTGCTTGTGTATGTGAAGGTGCTCAACCAGGTGGGATATGAGCCTCTAACTCCAGCAATAGGATAGATACTTTTGGGCAGCAAGTATGTCAGCTTCCTGGTCTGTTTTGTTATGCTCAGCACATTGTGAATATCTATGGGAAGCATAGGTTGTTCACAGGCTTAACTCCAAGATTGTTCAGAAATCCTTGGAACTGTGGTCCATGATAAAGTTTTACAGAATTATGAGAAGTGTAACAAGATTGAGGAGTCAGGATCTGGAAACACAGAGAAAGAAGTTTCATCTTCCTTTGACAGAGTTATTAAGGAGACAACTTGAGAGATGATGGTGCATTGTGCTATTGCTCTCATCACACGTCCCTTTCACAGGATCACTCTGAGATCTATGGTACAGTTCATCAGGAGAGAGTCCAAGTACTATGGATTTTGTGGCTCCATAGTAATTGTCTGCCAGGAAGAGGGCATCCTAGGATTTTTTGCAGATCTTATTCCTCACCTCCGAGGTGACATCATTTCTTTGTGGCTCTGTAACTCACTGGTCTACCTCATCAGTGTCCATGTGTTGGACAGTGGACTTTCCACCATGAATGAAATGAAGAGTTGGTTTCTAGTTGTCACATGATTTTTTTTCCAGTATGTTTACATATTCCTTTATGCTTGTCTCTAGTCTTATGACTGTCAACAGCTGTGGAATTGCTCATGGATGCCCTCCTTACCCCCTAATATATACTTCTTATTTATATGGCTGATGCATGCTACAAAAAAGGGGAAATATTAGTCAAGAAATAACATGTCTTTTCCAGAAGTTCCCCTTTGGGAAGACTTATTGCTGTGATCCAAGAATGTTAATTTGAAGATGTGGGGCAAGGGCAGTGGCATTTCTATAGTCCCAGATGCACAGAAATATGGAAGAGAGTATTGATTTCTATAAAGTATGGCATATTTTTTTTAATAATCAGTCAATCTTGAGAAAATGGATAAAAATGGCAGACATTATGTCAGCAAATAAACTAAAAAGCACCCCCCCAAAAAATGTCCTCTCCTGAGTAAGAACCACGAATGAAAAAAACCTTCAAAAATAGGTACATAGAAGAGCCTGTACATCAAAATGGAAAGAGCAATAGAAAGGCATCCTGGATGACTTCACAGGGAATCCCAACTCTGAAAAGGAAGTGACATACTGTTAGGGAAATATTTGTAAGCAAATTGAAGGAAACATCATTTAAGGGGGAACCCAACAGGCTACATTTGCCAAGTTGCTTGCAGGGAACTGGCAGTTCTTTCCATTTCTATAAACTGAAGGCTTCTTGGAATGTGAAATCAAGAATTATAAACTGGGCAGCAGCCAAGATGAGGTTTTTTGTTGTTGTTGTTGGTTTTATTTTTTTCCTGCTTGTTTGTTTATGGTTTTTGCTACAAAAAGAGTTGAACTGTTTTAAGTTCTCCCACTTTGTGCTAAGTCGCTTAGTCGTGTCCAACTCTTTGTGACCCTATGGACTGTAGCCCACCAGGCTCCCCTGTCCATGGGATTCTCCAGGCAGAATACTGGAGTGGGTTGCCATGCCCTCCTCCTGGGGGTCTTCCCAAACCAGGGATCAAATCCGTGTCTCTTATCAAACCTTGCATTGGCAGATGGCTTCTTTACTGCTAGCACCACCTGGGAAGCCAAAGTTCTTCCATTAGCCAGACCCAAAAGGTATTGACTGTGACAAGAGGTGAGGCAGACCAATCTTTAACTTTTATCAGAAGACAGAGCCGTTTCTTAGGGAAGGCTTCAAGGAGCCCAAACACATCCTGCACTAGAAGTGTGTCATGCTGGGCCAACTTCATAGAAGATTTTAATATTGGGAGGACTTTCCCTTTCCAATTCTGAATTTCTTCAACTCTCAGAATCATGAAATCATGAAAATCTTTATGTGAATCCCTAGTTAGTCATGCATGATAGAGACTGCCTGTATCTGATCTGCCTCATCATTCCCAAAGTTCTTTCAGGAAAAACGTTTTAAGATCTTCTTTTTGCCATTTCCCCTTGATGAATATATTTAGGATCACAATTCTTTTTGTGTGTCTACTCCAGTGAAAGTATCACTTAGGATGACTTCACTTAGACTTTCTCTCAGAATAAAGATAGTTAAATAAAGGAATTTTTGTACAATATTTTTCATCTTTTAGATGGGTCTTTAATCACCTTTCGACTTAATAATGCCAACAACTCTGTCTCTTTTTCAGGGGTCTGTTTTCAAATTTATAATCATCATAGGATCTTCCTCTTGTCTAAATAAAAAATATATAAATAATTCAGTTAATTGCTCACTTGTCTTTTCTACATGATGAAAAAAGTTTTTTGGTGTTTTATTTCCAATGCTTTGATCATGGCCCTCCCTCACCCCTTCTGCCCTTTTTATGGCCCCTTCATGCAGAGGATCCCATGAAATTGATTGACTATGCTAGATGCTCTGAGGTGATTTTAATTTAGTTTATATTATCAAACCCCAAATAATGTGTGCTCTTCCTGTGACTGCCTCAACAAGGTCATATCTAAACTGGAAAGGAAGGCTTGCTTGTATCTTATGCTTCTTTTTTATATATTCCAGTGACTTTTATATATTCTGTGATGTTCCATATTGCTGCCTATTTTGATATTGACTTTGTGAGGAAATATGTGTGTAATCTTAATCAGTGATTAAGTGCCTGAACTCCAGCATCAGATTCTCTTGGTTTAAATTTTGACTTCCATGTGATCTTAGAAAAATTGTTCAACTTAAGCGCATCAGTTTTCTCATCTGAAAAATGATAACAGAACTCATATTATAGAGTTGTTGCGCAAATTAAATAAATGCCCATGATTGCATGCTCAGTCACTTCCATGAAATTCTCTGAGCAAGAATACTGGAGGAGGTTGCCATGTTCTCCCCCAGGGGATCTTCCTGACCCAGGGATTGGACCCACATCTCTTCCATCTCCTGCACTGGCAGGGGGATTTATTACCAGTGAGCCATCTGAGAAAGGGTTAGTCGCTCAGTTGTATCTGACTCTGTGATCCCATGGACTGTAGTCTGCAAGCCGTCTGGGAAGCCCCAAATAAACTTTGAGCAGGTAATAAATGCTCAACAAATGAACTATTATTTGTACCAGAAATCAGAATTCTCCCACTGTTGTAATTTATGAAGGATTCCAAGCAGTTTCCTTCTCAGTAAAAGAAACATGTTATCCTTGCCACCTGCCTCCCTGGGAAATGGTGTTTATCCCTGCAGCTTTCCAAATGTCTCCTTGTTTCACTGTCCCAGTTAGCTGAGCCAGCCCTTGGCTGGAACTTATATGCGATTCAGTTAGAGGCAGATCCTGCCTCCTGCCCTTCTCTCCCCTTTTGTTACTGGCAGGTGCTTGATGACAAGTTACTCAGAGGCAGGGAGAGAAAAGAATGCTCCAAAGATGACCTGTAGCTCCTATCTCTTCCTGGTCCGTTTGTGTCTGGGAGAAATATTTGCCCTTGGTTACATGCTCTTTCCCACTATGAGTCATGTCTCTTCCTTTCTCTCTTCATTCTCCACCCCTACCTTTTCCTATAATGGCAAAACGACTTCTCCAGCTGTGCAGCCAAGCCAAATGACCAAACACGTCCAAGTGCAGGCGGATAGGTGTCTGTCCTATTTTTGGATAAATGTTGAAGTGGTGTCCTCTGATTTCTGTGACTGCTGCCTGGTCTTCTTTGCCACAGATACACAGCAACAGTCAAAAGCGCAGAGAGGTGAGGTGGAAGAGAGACAGATGGTCACAAATTGTAGTACAGTTTTCATTTTAGCTTTTGCCATTGTCTTTAGGGCACAGGGCTCTAGGAGAGCCCCCATGCCCCCTACCAGGGCGCTTTTCATTTAACAAGACATAAGTAACTTTCCTTTATGGTCTTAGCTGACTTCAGCTCCTTCCACTCAGTTCAGTTTCCTTTGACCTGATTCCATTGACTAGAGGTTTGAACAGAGGTTTCCAAAACAAATCAGTGAAGGGTGAAGATTGTGTCATTGGAACCTCCTGTTTTCCCTTTTCTGTTTTGATTTTCTCTTTGGTGGCGTGTCTTTTAATCAGTGTTGGATGCTCTCAAGTGGCACCCCACTCAAGGCCCTCCTGCTCCGGTCCCTAACATAGTTTTCAGCATTCTTTTTTTCAGATCATCCATTCACATTGAAGTAATGGATGTCTACTAATAGACTGAAATGTTACCTCACCCACAGCTACCTTTCATTTAAAGAAGCATCACAGTGTAAGGTTTCAGAGGTGGCAGTTCAGATATAGTTTGAAGAAAGAAGCTGAAGAGTGGGTACAGAAATGATTTAAAAATACAACAGGGTGCATTCTTTTGCTTTGGGGGTTAACAGGGAGGAGAAATTGGGAAGATTAGATATGGAAGCCCAAATTATTTTTATTCCTAAGAAGTATAACCTGAATATCTAGTATATCCTTATACTTTGTTCCATCCTGCTTCAGATCCTTCTCTTGTCCTCCCTATATACATATATACCTTGAAGGAAGGAAATATACCAAATCCTGATCTATGATAAGTTGCAGTAATAGTCTTAATTTTTAATCGCAGCACTACCTATTTTTTATCTTAAAGTAATATGTAACCATGTAAAAATTCTTTAAACTCTTGTTATCTTAAGTAAACATTCAAAAATGATAAGATTGCAAGCTACAGAAACCAAGCTATTATTCATGTGATTTCTCCACTATGCTATTTAATTTGTCCTGGATTCAAATGAGACATTGTATGAGACTGTGTTTTCTAAAATGTAAAATTCTATAAAAATATTATTTTAGTATTATAAATTCCAAAATGGGAAACAGGGTAGTAAAAGAAATAGCAACTTTCTAAAACGCCAGAGAGAATTGTTCCTAACCAGTTTCTATGTATTAATACTAGCATTTCCTACCCCTGAACATGTGAAAATAAATTTCAGATAAGAGAATTGAGAGTAGACAGGCATATACCCTGAAGGATGAAATATACTTGATGCACTTTACATATATTTTAATTTTCCTAACTTAATAACTTATGAGTGAGAAAAATGGTGAGAAGGAACATCTTATTAGGATCAGTACTTTTCAAACTCCTCACTCAAATGAAGAAAATCATGATGGCAAAATGTGATTTTCACTCCAGCTCAGCAGTCATCTCAAATTTTCAATTATTTTTTCATGTAGCCATTCATTCAGAAAATATTGATTGAACCTATTAAGTGCTTGGCACCATTTTAGAATCCCAGAAAACAATAATGAAGTCACATTTTGGTTCTCAGAGACCTAACCAGCAGTCTAATGGGGGTTAGTCAGCAGTTTTACCGTGCGGCAAGTGATAATAGGGGTACTTACAAGATTTTACATGAAAACATAGAAAAGGCATTACTGTGAAGGAGTTTTGGAAACAAGTTGGGTTAGCACAGGCTGAGGGGAAGAGTGAGGCTGCCATGGAGACAGGAGAGGGCTGGGCACTTCAGTGAGTGCTTCAGAAGAGAGTTGCTGAAGACCATGTGTGGATAGTGAAGGCCTTGTGAACATTGCTGAAGAGTTTGGATTTTATTATAAAGGCAATGACATGTAATTGGTAATTTACACAGGGGAGGGGCATGGAGTCTTGATGAGATCACTTCTTTTTTGAAGGGGAACATGGATTGGAAAAGATCATATTGAAACTGGGAGTGAGACCAGTTAGGAGGCTATAGCAACTAGACAGGCAAAAAAAGATGGCAATGATCATGGTGGTATAGCAGTGATTTTAGAAAAAAAAAACAATCTACAAATAAAATAAATTGTAATTAATTTAAAACATAGAGTGATATATTATTTGGGGGGAAACTTCACAGTGATGGAGATAGAATTGTTATAAATCTAGGAATTCCTGTCATGAAAATCAAAGTCTCAGTCAACTTAACTGTGCATTAATTCCTGTATTTATAGTATGCCAGTCCTTTTGTTAGAAAATTCATGATTTTAAAAATTGATTTAAAAAAATTTCTGAACAGCAAGATTGTATATACATAGCCAAACTTCGTTCTACGGAAGTCACAGAAAACAAGAAGATGGGAAACTCCTAAGAGATCCTTGAGTCCAATCCTCTCATTAAAGGTAGGAAACTGAGACCTTGAGATTAAACCACTTGCAGGAGGTGACATACCTCAGTAATGGCAGTGCTGAGAAAGGCAACCAGATGCTTGACCTGGAGGGGAGGGCTCTTTTCACTTAAGTCCAACAGTTTCCCAAGAAAATTATTTAAGTAAATTCATGGGATGTAGACAACTACTGAAAAGAGGGACTTTTAAGTTCTCCACATCTTTAAAGAGCATTTCACAAAGCCAAACACATACTTTATTATTGGAGGTAGGTCGTTTTTCCAGATTAACTCCCAACAAGAAAATCTATGCCAATATCAGCAGCTACTCTTCACATACTAACTTTCCAAAAATAATTTTGGACTCTGGTCTGGTACTAGTATCCAAATACATGTGATTTATATTGTTTTCCTTTCTTATTTAAAAAATTGAAAACAGAAATATGACTTTATTTAGGATTAGCAAGAGACTATTTCATGAAGAATATGAAGTATAGTTGGTTTAAGAACATGCTATTCTATCATATTCATCAAATGATAGAAAAATTTATAGGGAACCTCTTAAGTGCTGGGAAAATAAAAAATTAAATTGCCAATCATGTAATTTTTCACAAATATATTCCTGAATAAGCAATAACTCATGTGTGTTTACCTATTATAAGTTTTTAATAAGGAAAAATTAGTTTTAAAAGGTTCTTTATTGATGAACTTGATATGTAATAAAAGCAATAAACACATTTTATAAGTTTTAAAAAGTTTATTATAGATACTGGGAAAGTCGACCATCACCCACCTCTTCCCCACTCACAAATAAAAGAACCAACATATTTGTACATGAAACCTAGATCCACTTGGTACAAAATTTCAGTCTCTGAAATAAAATAGTTAATGACAAATCTCAATAAAAAGTTATTTTGAAAATGATCAATGCTATTCAGAAATAAGGAAATCATATAGTCTACTTGTTACAAGTTAATAGGTTTTTTATATATGTAGGTTTTTTATATGTAGGTTTTTTTTTACTATGTATGTATATTTTGGCTTTAAAAATTGCCAATTTGAAAAAACTTGCTATTTGAAAAGATAGAAGCCATGATTTATTTAAATAGATATTTTATTAATCAAATACTTTTGCTCAAATGACATATCCAAATACTTTTTAAAAACATCTTAAATATAAGGTATAACTATAAAGTCATGAGACTGATTGACCTTTTTGACTAACATAGTAACATCCATATTGTCAAATGAGTAGTAATGCTTTAATGATCATGAGTGTTTTCTAATAATGACCTAAGACAGTTTTGAAAAAAATCTCTTTTGTAGCTACCTTCAAAAGGATATAAGCTTCATAATTTAATCATTCATTTGTTCTTGGTTCCCCAGTAGAATTCCAGTTCAATCATCCTTTGTATTCACCAGTCTTAGAAACTTGGGAAAATAAAATTAATTTTCATTGAATGAGGAGTTGTCATCTATGAAACTATTCAAAGGAATGTTAATCCAAGTTCTGATAGTAATTCTGAAATTTGAGCATTGACACACTTTTAGGATGTGTAAATTATAGTTAACCACTCACATTATAGACATCTTTTGTATAGGCCTATCATTTTAGAACAGAGATTTTTAAAACAACAGTGACTCATAACACTGAAATAGGACTCTACAGTTCAAAAATAATAAGAATAATTTTATACTGTGCAGTAAGACTCATATTAGATAATATTTTGAAAGTTTGTAGCTATTACTTTTTAATTTATATATACATAGTTCAGTAGCATGGACCCAATAAGTTAACAACTTTGCTGAAGTTAATACATGAATTATTGTAGCTGAAATTGTACTTAAGTATTAGAAATAGCCATTATTATAAAGTGTTATTTAATAGCACCAATATTACTTGAAGGTAAAGAGAAACATTAATAAGAATGCAGAATACAGGATTAATTTTTAACTACAAGACAGAAATAATCTCTTAGATGAAATATCAATTAGGTTTGTATTAAGATCACAGCCAGATAAACATTAACCATGAAACATTTAAGGATTTCGCTTGGAAAAGTAAGAAAGAAAAGCCTTGTATATCTCTCTTTTACATTCAATTACCAAAGAAGATGCATATGCATATGTAATCTAGACAGTGCCATCTCACCAATGAAGTTCCTTATGGAAGATACATTTACTCCTTCTATATATTAGTACTACAAGATAGCAAATATAAAGAGTGCTTTAAAGCAATCTGATTAGGGCAACATGTACAATAACTACAAAATATACAGTAAATTGAAACATCTTGTTAAATATACCTGTAAGTTAACAATACCCTATTTAAAGGAACATGTCTTCATGAATCTATTTTCACATTTATTTGAGAGCCCCTATCATCACTTTTGTTACTGTAGTTTCTAGGATCTTTGTATTATCTTATCTCTAAGTATCCCTATGACTTTATCTGCAAAGGTTTTAAAAAGTATTACTTCCAGAGTAAAAAAATAGGAAATTCCATATTTTTATAAGCAGTTGTACACAAAACTATTGTAGTGTTTGAGAGAAATGTCCCTTGATCATTACAGATTCATCATAAAATGCATACCTTTGTACTAAAGAAAAAACTGCCTGCCTTTAAAATTAATTGTTGCCTACTGAATAATTCTGGTTATAAAGTTAGATATGAAATCCTTGGCTTTTAATTAGAAAAGCATTATTTGAAAAGATCTGCCAATAAACATTCTACATGTGGTTGCCCATCTTAATAGCTTTCTTAATTTGAACAGTTTGGGAATTAACAGAACAGTAGTGCTTTTATGTTATAAAAACAAGTATTACAGTATCCAGATCTCTGGACCTGGGGCCCAAGTATTCAATCGTGGCTCAGTTGCAGGCTGACAGAAGAGAAGCTGCGTCCTACACTCGTACACAATGGGGCAATGACAACATCTGTCATACTCTTCCATATTGTCTGCACTGAAGGCAGGACCATTAGGCAGGTCTTTACAAAAGGCATTATAATCCTGGAATGGAGGAAGAGAGATATGTAAGGATTACTGGAGTTCCCAAATAAGGCCTCTGACTCTTGCGCATGCATGAAAAGATACAACAGTGGTCCAATTCACCTAAGCCAGGTTGAGCATTTGAAACAAATGAACAGTGACCTACATTGTGATAAGATACACAAAAATATATTTAAAAAAATAAACAGTCATGTACGTGATCAACGCCAATATTATTTCTATTGGTAGCAGGTGATTTAAAATAGTAAAGCAAAATTAAACAAAATAGTAAATTTATTTACTTGATCTCTGGCCCTAAATATTAACCTGCCTAAATCTTCATATTTCTCTGAAGTTCCACTTCCTGGTAGCTTTTCCTGTTGTCTTCCCTCCCCGTTGGATCACAATAGGTTGGATACTCTGTTTTTTGTGTTTCTGAAGTACTGAAACAAATTTCTTAATTCTCAAATTTACCAAAAGATATCATAAATAGATGATTATGTTTCTCTTTCATATTAGAATGTAAGCTTTTAAGCGAGGACATCCTTTACCCTTGGTAAACATTTGAACTGAAGTGAATTTAACATTCTCTTATGCTTTATATTATTAATTTTTCATGGTAATTACACACACTGAAAAGGGTTGTGTAGTGTAGCTAAAAGAGTCCTGCAATTATGTCAGAATTCTTAGACAAGAAGAACTCGAATATCCTGAATTTATTTTTTCTGTATGCCTTTTCTTAAAGTAACTACATATTTTCATATTCCTCAGGTTGGTTGAGTTTTTCAGTAATCCTCTGAATAATGTTCTTTGTCATTGTCGTGCTTTTTGGGCACAAAAGTATTTGTGAACTCTCAGGCATTGCTGGAGGGCTTTAATAGAATTTTTATTATTACTTGGGTGAGCACAAAGAAGTAAGGTTGATTTTCTTGGTTTCCTATTAAACAGTGACTTAAATAAAGGTCTGTTGTATTTAGCCGAAAATGAAGAGGAGATCAAGCATTTGTCTGATTTTGAGATATTTTTAAACTACTGAATTATTCATATGGACTTTCAACAAAAATTATATCTTGTGTTTTTTCCCCAAGTGCTAAAGATTTGAAGCAATTTTTTTTTAAAAAGAAAATTAATTACTAGGTGTTTTAGAGCTAAATGGTTGAATAGAAACCTGAGTGATGGTAACTTTTGACTTTTTATCCCATTATGTTTCTCACTTGATGTGTGGCTTTGGGCAATTCCCTCCAAATTAATGTAAGAACAGGAAATCTTAGAGATCAGCTATCAGGCTTACCACTTACTATGAATCTCTGACATGTCCATATGATGCTGCCATTATAATGAACAATAAATAGAACTCTTTTGAAGTCAGAATATATAATAAAAACAATTATGACAAAATAATCTCAAATTGACTTGTTTAGATTGGAATGCTTCTTAACCAAATTCACTTTCCTCAGTATATAATGCATTTTCCATTCTTTCTTAGGCTGAGAAATTTTCTAACCTCTAGTGCCTTAGGTCTCCATGTCCCAAGAGGGAATTTAGCACAGGACAAAAGTGTAGTTGCCCACATTTGAGGACTCAGTTCATAGGATTTTAACTTCATTTTCTTCAAGTTGTTCTCTCACTTTGGATCAGAGGATCCAGTGATTATTTGACAACAAACTTAAATTGTGTTCTAACATCCCAGCTGGTTCCCTTTCTGAAACTCCAGGCGATCTGGAGTGACCCACAATTTCGTTCAGGCTCAGTGTCAGCCTGAACAGTGTCAGCCTCAGTCATTTCTTAAACACATTTTATAATTAGCAAAATGATATATTCATCCATTGGACAATAAATCCCTGAGAACTGGGACTTTTGTTTAGCTTTGTATTTATAGTGTCACGCAGACTGCCTTGTCACAGCAGTTAGCTGTATTAAAACCTCCTGGGAAATGAGACTGTTACTACTGCATTTATATCAGTTAGATTATATATTTGAATTACATTCAAGCAAAAGTAAAAGGCAGAGTAAAATGTATCAAGTTACAGTTCTTTGATATGATCCACTTATGACCCGCGGTTGTCAAATGGCACGCAGATTCAAACCCGTCTCTGATATGAACTCAAACCAATTCACCTGTTCCTAACGTCCTATACTTCTGGCCTAGGGTCCAACATCATCAGACTGAGTTGTGAGTGCTTTGTTGTTGTTTGTTTAAATAATCTAAAGTCAGATCTGTTGTGACCACGGAGTGTGGTTCAAAGAGCTTTTAACTGCATATTTTCATAGCCTTGACCACCAAAAAATAAGGTTTTAAAATAAGTTAGCTGGGAGAAGGCGAGGGTGGGATGTTTCAAGAGAACAGCATTGAAACATATATATTATCTAGGGTGAAACAGATAACCAGCCCAGGTTGGGTACATGAGACAAGTGCTCGGGCCTAGTGCACTGGGAAGACCCAGAGGGATCGGGTGGAGAGGGAGGTGGGAGGGGGGACTGGGATGGGGAATACATGTAAATCCATGGCTAATTCATTTCAATGTATAACAAAAACTACTGTAATGATGTAAAGTAATTAGCCTCCAACTAATAAAAAAAAAAAAAAGAAAAAAAAAAAAAAGAAAGACAGACCAAAAAATAAAATAAAATAAAATAAAATAAGTTAGCTCTTCTATGAGACCTTTCCTTGATCTGGTCTTATTGTGTCACAGGAATGTAATCCATTAATAATAAACCTATTTTATCAAGGTATAAACTAACTTCTAAACATTTTTGTTTGAAGTCACTCCTCTACTTGCAATCACAGCTGCCTGATGACAGATGTATGACAGTTAAATATTAATGTCCCAATATGAAAGTAATTTGAAAAATAAGTTGAAGTTAAATAATACAGTTTCTGTGGTTGGAAAAAAGTGGTTTGATGATTCTCTGCTGGAAGCACTACACCAAAAACATCTCCCATTCTCAGAAGAGCCAGGTGTAGAGAAGCATCATTTGGTTAATTGTAGTTTTACTTATATCTTTCTACCATTTGGTAAATAAAAACCCTTTTGTTATCAATTATTCACAAGTGCTTTAGGAAAGCCTAGCTTTGTTGACTGACAGTCTGTATTTCCAAATAGTTCCATAGCCAGCATTTCATAATATATGATGTGGTCACTCAGTTTTTCACATTTTGGAAAGTGAGAAAATGGACATAGAGGTTACATGACTGGTTTTATTCAAAAGATGTGCTGATTTGTGCTAATACCTAAATATGACCTGATTGTAAATCTGGCCTTTGAGGAGCTGTTCATGTAAAAAAGGCAAAGAATTTCATTCCTCTTAGTAGTCTTTTGACACTTCCAATATAGTTTGTTTACAGCTTTTAATACTCAAATTAAATTGATGTTATTTTTAACCTCATAAATTGTTAATTTTAATCTCATAATTTTTAATCTCATAAATTGAGTGAACTTCAATTTATCCTTTAAAAGTCTTTTAAACTCTTTTCTTTCTACACAGCCTTCTCTGTGTTTCCCTCCTCCACAGATTTAGCTGTTTCCCTCAGCAGCCACCTCTGTACCTAGCCAGTTGCCCTGATGTGCTGTGAGTAAGCTGAAGGCAGATCTTGCATCGTATTCATCCTGGGCCCAGTACCCAGCGCAAACTCAGTACTCAATAAATTTTCTTAGTTGAACTAACCAGCTAGCTAACTGACAAATTAATTCAGATGGTAAAGTCAAATGTAGAACAATTTCATAACTTCTAACAATGAGCACAACATGTATTAGGGTGTGGTATTACCATATAAAATGATTAAGAAAAAGATATGGCGGCATCAAGGGTTATGTATTTCTCCAGGACTGCCCTAAAAGACAGGATTCACAATTGTTGCCATACCAGGGATAATCTGAATGCTCTTCCTCTCAGAATAAAGTGGACATCTTTTAAAACAACAATAACACAACTTATAGGTCAAATGTGACATTTCCCTAAAAATTTTTTAATGCTTAAAAATGTTCTCTGAAGCTTTATGATGCATTTTTGTGTGAAGAAAGTTACTCAAAACATCCTAAAATGTCCAATAGGTTTCTATATTTATTTTCCCTTTAATGCTCTAGATGCCACTTCTATCGGGGTTTCAGAGGTGAAAAAGTAACTTGGAAGCCTTCTCATTTTCATTATCTGTAGTTTGAATTTTCATTCATTTGTGCTGGGAGCCTATACACCTTAATTGCACACACCTTGCATCTTCTCTGGTCCTATCCTTGCCATTTGCCAGTGGCAGGCCTGGAGCAACCCCTCCATATCACTGCTTAACCAGGTCTGACATCCCTCTGCAAGGATACTGTCCCTGGCATTCTGTTCAGAGATCACTTTTGTTTTACCCCAAACACGGGTGGTGACTGAATGAAAGGTAATAAAAGAAGTAAGAGCCTTGCCCAGAACCAGAGGCATAAGTCAAAACAGGGCCCTAGGAGGGTGCAGCCTGTGGCAGGAAGCATGGCCTCCAGATCTCTTCCTCCACAATCAGCTGGGCCTTAGCAACTTAATGGAAAATCACACCTGAGGACAGAGGGACATGCCTTCTTCTGTTTTTAACTCCTAACCCTACCTACAAATCGAAGCACACTGCCTTTTCAGGTCTCCCAGTTGCTGCTACTAGGTTGGGAAATGATGCACATTCTTCTGCCCAGCTGGAAGAAGGGGAGGGCAGGGGGCAGGTGGCAAAGAACATTCCGACGTCTCAGAAAGCTGGCCCATCCCAGTGTGCCCCTTCTCACCAGATATGCAGACAGCTGAGGGTGGCAAAGAGAATTCCCGCAGCGAAAGCCAAGGGAATAGCCAGGAACACCGTCAGGAACTTGTAGATCACGTATTTGCTCATTTCAAAGAGAGCATGGCTGCAGATCCACACTTTGTCAAAGGAGTGCGTAGACACTGGTTCTGCAATCACATCCTCGAATCCCACCTGCGGAGACAAGACTCGGGGATCCTGAACTGTCACCCAACCTGCCTCACCAGGGACCAGGAGTACTCAAGAAAGACAGGCTTGACTGGGATGCCCCACCTTCTCTTAGGGTCACGGTGCGAGAACAGGAATTTGGTAAAAAAAATTCCTGGTTACGCAGGCGGCCCCGCGGCGAGGATCTGGGCCCCAGACCCTGCGGGGCTGACCCAGTGGCAAGTGTGGGAGTTGGGGTCGGAGCAGGGTAGAGGAGGCACCCTCATCCTAGGCCTTGGCGGGGGCCCTGGGACGCCCTCAAACCCAGGGGAGGGCCCGCCCTGGGCTTCACCTTGAGATGCGAGTTGAGCCGGTGGGGATCTCGGTCGCTGCCTGGGTCCACGAACTTGTCGGGGTCTGCGTAATCGACACTGCTGTGGCGGCTGTAGGAGTCGTCGTCCATGAAGAGCTGGACATCCGCCTTCTCGGTCTCCAGCCCCATCGCGGCGCTTGATGAGCGGTGGATGCAGCCGGGCTGGTGCGGCGCGGCTCCCGGCCCGCGCGGCTTCCCCTTCCCGTCGCGCCCGGCCCCGCCCCGCCTCGCCTCGCCCCGCGCGGCCCGGGCGGCGGCTGCTTCCCACTGCTGGCTCCTGTTACCCGGCCCGCGCGACCCTAGTCCCGCCCCGCGGCCGGGCGAAGGGGCGGGGGCCGAACGCAGCCGGCTAGGTGGCTCCGGTCCCGCACAACCCGCCGCCTCTTCCTGGCTGGGTCCCAGTCCACGGCCACGAAAGGGATCGGGGTGGGGGTGGTGTCCCAATCAGGCAGATCCCGGCCTGCTCAGGTGGGCGAAGCGTCTCTCGGGGATGAGGACCCGAATCCCGCCCACAGAAGGGCTGGAAGGATTTTGGGGTCACGTTGTACGACACTCAGAACTGGGTGCCTAAGAGCCAGCGTGTTGACGAGAAAATAGACACACTGGAGGGAGGCAGCTTGGCGGTTAAGAGCGTAGGGGTATCGAGTAGGAAGGTCTTTCTTAACTTGCACTCTGCCGTTTACCTGTGTGCTCTGGAGCAAGGTACCGAGCTTCTTGGAACCTCAGCTGCCTCCTTGTAAAATGGGAGCCGGGTCAGAGCTGCCTGCTTCACAGCGTTGTTGCGTGAGAATGAAATGAGGCAACCCAAGTAAAACTCTTAAGGGGTCCCTACACGGAGTCCACTTTCATTCAGCTTTGTTACTGCTGCACCATGAGATAAGAAGCCATAACACACCTGATTGCCAGGCGCCCCTGAAAGTGCCAGGGGACCTTGCCAGTGCTCCAGCTATTCAGTTATCCCAGGCCCATAGAGTAGGTAAGTCTGCTGGCGGCCACATCTGAATACGGAATTGGGCACCTAAGCCTCCTGCCCCTACAGGTGTGCACCTTCAGACCAAGAAGGGAGATCTGATTTCTCTCTCTCTCTCTCTCTCCCAATTATAACTTACTTTTCCTTTGGATCAGATCCTGTTGAAAGATTTCAGATTTCTCTAAGATGCACTCACATCTTCACTACCTTGCAAGAACCATGTAAACAAACCATTATCATAAAGCCACATTGCAGTAGATGAACCAGCCTGTGAACTACTCACACAAATGCTTTTGGAAGGGAGGCGCTTGCATGTTCATAAAGGATTTAAGATATGAGACGAGGAAAAGTACTTAGTGAAAATTTGCCAAAAGCAAAAAATGGGTCCCAGACTTGAGGGGGTGCCTGCAAGCTTGCTCAGAGCACAAGACTCAGTAGGCATCTGATAGGCATTGCTGAATACAGTGCATTTGGAACTCAGCACATCAAATCCCCTTGTGTGAACTGAATTTGAAGAATTACTTCTGAAAGAAAAAGACTATTTTTTAAAACAAAATTTACAAAAAAACAGCAGAATCGATCTGCATTGGAAAAATACTCTGGAGCCAAAACTCAATAGTCTAATAATTAAATTAAAAACTTACCTACAGGGCTTCCCTGGTGGCTCAGACAGTACAGAATCTGTCCGTGATGCGGGAGACCCAGGTTCGATCCCTGGTTGGGAAGATCTCCTCGTGAAGGGAATGGCTACCCACTCTAATATTCTTGCCTGGAAAATCCCATGGACAAAGGAGCCTAGCGGGTTACAGTCCATGGGGTCACAAAAAGTCAGACCGGACTGAGCACCTAACACACTGCTGCATATGGATGGCAGTGCTATCACACCGTAGAGTGTTACATGGTTGAATCTCTTGCAGTCTGTGCCCCTTCTCTCCTAGAGGTGGTTCTGCTCTCTCATTCCCTTATTTTTTTACTTTCTTTCCCAATTTTATCGATGTTCAATTAATTCCAGAATGATAGCTTAAACATTCTTCTTATTGGGTTTTCTATACTTCTCGACCTCCTCCATTCACCAAAACAGACTTGACTCTGAGAGTTGGGATTTTTCTCAAATTGTTGCTGAACAACTGTTTATCGAAGTGAATAGTAAATGTTATAGAAAACGTTAATCCTTAAGGAAATCCATTATATCAATTACCAGGAAAAGGAAGAGCTTACAGCGCAATAATGTTTTGTACAAATTTATTTACCTCAAACTTAAAATTCCAGATTTCAAGATGTTTCATCTAAAGAAAAAAGTCATTCCCATCATGCTAGAGAGGACTTAGGCAGTGGCTGGACATCTTGCATTAAGACTTCTTTCCTTATCCTTCCTTGTCCTCTGGTCACATTTACATGTCCAGTGGGACTAGTAAGACATTTTGCAATAGTTATCACAATTGATTCATTTTTTTTTTCAGTTGGCAAGGATAGGAGGCCAAAAGGAAGGTGAAATTAACATGGCTTTATTGGAATAGCTTAGGTTATAGATTTACTTGTAAAATGATAGTTATCTATGACGAACTGTCTCTAAAATTTAAGCTAAATGAAAACCCATCTAGATTCATCTAGATATGTTGTATTTAATGTGGAATTTAAAAGAGAGTAATTCATTTGTCTATTTGTTTGCAAATATTTACCGAGTACCTCCCCCATGATTTGGATTTGTTCAGAGTTATTATTTTTTAATTGAAGTATTTTGATTTACGGTGTTGTGTTGGTTTCAGAGGTATAGCACAGTGACTCAAATACCTTTTCAGATTTTTTTCCCTTATAGGTTATTGCAGAATATTGAGTATAGCTCCCTGTGCTATACAGTAGATCCTTGTGGGTTATCTATTTCATGTATAGTAGTGTGTATATGTTAAGCCTGTTCTCCTAATTTATCCTTCCCCTACCTCTTCCTCTTTGGTAACCAAAAATTTGTTTTCTATGAAAGGTCTGTTTCTGTTTTGTATTTATTTTAGTCCATTTGTGTCTTTTTACTTCAGATTCCACATGTAAGTGATATCATATATTTGTCTTTATCTGACATAGTATGATAATTTTTAGGTCCATCCATGTTGCTGCAAATGACGTTATTTCATCCTTTTTTAAGGCTGAATAATACTCCATTATATATATATATCTATATATATCTCACACATCACATCTTTTTCATATATATGTTACATATTAAATAAATATAAATATATATATAATATATATATATTATATATCTCTCATCTTTTTAATCCATACGTCTGTCAGTGGACATTTAGGTTGCTTCCATGTCTTGGCTATTGTAAATAGTTCTGCAATGAAGGTTCTTATTTTAATGAAATTCTTGTCCATTTTACCATTTTAATGCACACCATTTTTTGAGAGGAGCTATAAAAGTGATTTTGTTTATCCTTTTAGTAAATGCTTAGATGTTAGCTACTGGTGTTCTCAAGAAGTTTAAACTGGAGTGATTACCACAGCAAATAGTATCCTGTTTTCCTCTAACTGGGAGATCTACCAGGAAAGAGATACCACAGCAAATAGTATCCTGTTTCCTCTAGCTGGGACTTCTACCGGGAAAGAGAGGAGGTGGGTAGGGGCTAAATGGCTGAGCACACTCTTGGATCTCCCAAGCCACAGAGTTACTTTCCAATAAATTCTCTTTAATTTTTAAAAATAGCCCTATAACCCAAGGAAGTAAAAATTTTTATAATGAATCCCATATCAGTACATTTATTTTCTGTTATCAAAGGCGACATGACAAGAGGGCTGATTTTCCAATGGTTGTGGATACATTTGAAGAGTAACAACTTGATAACGGATTAGTATTTATGGGTAGCATAGTTTATAATCATTTTGTTTTTCACCTTCCTCAGAATAGTGTCTAAGAAAGAAGGTTATTTTTCTAGTTCCTTGAAAATTGTATGTGAATACTTTTATAAATAAAAATATATATTTTTTTCTCTTTAGTTTTTTCATTTTTTCCAGATCACTTTATGTGTCTTTTTTCCCCCTCTGTATAGCTTACATACAGCTTTAGACAGGGTTTGTTCAAATGACCTTTGTGCAAATTATTATTTAATGAAAATAATGACTTCTTGATTTCACTATTATCACTTAATAATATTTAAAGCAGTTGGGTTAGGCAAGGCTTCTCAACCTTGACACTATTTATATTTTGGACCAGATTATTCTTTGTTGTGGAGGGCTGTCCTGTGCACTGCAGATTATTTATCAGCGTCCTTGGCCTCTACCCACTAGATGCCAGTGGTACTTCCCAGTCATGCCAAATGTCCTCTGGGGAAAAAATCACCTTTTACCCTCCTTTATGGGCTGAGAACCATTGTATAAGATATTGCTGAAACAGTTCTTCATGTGAATGAGAAAAATTAAGCTCCAGCTGTTCATTTACAAACCCATGCTTAAATCTCAGAATTGTAATACCAATTTTTCAGAAACTCCAGGGATTTTTAAAATTAAACTTAAGGACATGTATTTGCCCTGTACAATTTTCAGAACTCATTATCAATAATTAAATTACAGATTTTCAGTATAGTGTTGGCATTATTTGAAAGATGTACATATATCTCATTAAAAGAACAAAAAGAAGCAACTGCTAGGCCCTGTATACCTTGTAGCCTTCTACACTTTCCTTACAAAAGCCAGGACTCTTTGAATGATTATAGCTGGAAAAATGAGAATTGGAGACTTCTTGATTCCATCTTAAGACTAAAATTTAGTAATTTTTTACATTCTTCAGCAAATGAATAACTTTTGCAAGTTTTAGGTGACCTTAACTGAAAGTCCATGGATTTGTTAGTGGAAGAGTTAGGTGGTTGTTTACCAAGTTCTTTAAGCATCCCTTCCTAGATTTGCTTGCTGGCAGCAAGGCAAAGTTTGAGAAATTTGCAAAGACCTGCAATATTTTTCACTAGCCATTCTCTTTGTGCATAGTGGGATTTGCACAAACTTCCTTGCATAACTTCCTGCCCCTACTCCATCTTTATTCATGTATCTTTTCATCTTCTCCCCTCTCCATCCCTACCCTCCAATCATCCTTTCCCCAATACATAGGACAGCCTCACAACAAAAAAGTTTAAAGAAATAGATTTTAAAAATGTCTGTTATTAAAATTATTCAGTAATCAACTTTTGTGGACTGAAGCCAGAGAGTTGTATAACATTTAATGAAAGCTTGTTCATTTTTTTTCTTACCTATCATTTGTTTCTTTGTTCACATTTTGGGTAAAATTAGCTTGTACCAGTGAACTGGGAAATTTTTAGTTTAATATTAAGACACAGTATCTTGTTTGTAATTGATGCCAGCTTAATTTTCTGTCTGTTTCAAATAGTACCTCCTCTGGCCTGGAACCTCTTTTCATACACAAGAATTTCCGGAATTAACTTTTGTTTGAGAATACTTAGTTATTAGAAATAAATGAAGAAGAAGGTATACCCTTGAAAAGTCTGTATTCATGATTAGAGCTGATAGGATAGGTCATTCCATTCTCATTAAAAACAATGCATGACAATTAATTTTAGATTTATTTTATCCTGTTTTCCATAAGTAAAGGATGTTCCTGTTTAAACTTTTGAGTATCCCATTGATTTCTGAAATACCATATTGTATAAATATGACATTTCCCAGGACTTTTATATTTTATCTTTCCAGAACATGAAATAGGCACTAAGTGTTAGTGAACACTAACTTTCAAATTAAACTCTTATTAAGTACAATTTCCCCTACATTCAAGTGGAACATATTTCTGCAAAGCTGCAGAGTTAAATGTTTATCAAATACCAACTGAACTGTGCATGAAAAAATTACTAGCTACAAAAGATATAGAGGTTGTTTTCTTAATTTAGGGTTTCATTTTGGACAAAAAATATTATAGCTCAATTTAAAGCTTTTGTTTTCTCTAATAAATCTTTTTTTGAGAATGTTATTCTACTTTCTTTTAGAGTAAATGCCAATTTTTAAAAATAGCACAGTTAATTTACAATGGTCAAGAGAAAAAAGTATGGGAAGTTTTTTGTTTGCTTGTTTTGTCTGTTAGTTTTTGTTTTTAGTAAATTTTAATCTTAGTGTATATTTCCATTAGAAAAATAAAGACAAACATACAGAATTCCTTCCACCTGGTTCTTGCAGATGACTGTTTTGGTGTCTGCGAGGCGACCTTGACTGCTTGAGAGTCATCTGGGACTCAGGAGCGAAGGGAACCTATCTGCATGGAGCAGATGGAGACGGAGGTTGCCAAGGGGGCTGGGCAGAAGAATTTTTAGATTATATTTTCCTATCAATAAATATCTTGAAAGAATTTTGTTTCCAGAAGGTTTACTAAAAGTATATCTATTTTTGTTCTGTGATTACATGAAACTGTAAGGCAGATTTCTGTACTACATAAGGACATGAAATAAGTCAGTTTAGGTGTCTGTATCCATTCTTTTTGGGCCACTGAAGGCTGAAGGTCAGTTAGGCCCTTACTGCCTGCCAACTGCTTGTTAACTTGTAAGTTCCTTATTTATAATAGTGAGAGGATTGAATCCGAAAGTAGGTATTTAAGTTACTCTATTAAATACATTACCAGCAGGACTATTGACATTCTTGTGTGTCTGAATAAGGTAATTTTTCTCTCGTTAAATAATTATTAAATGTATTATTTCAAAAGCAACTTTAGTAAATGCTTGCATTTTCTTTAAAAAAAGACAGCAACCCTTTGAAACATCTGACCATTCTCATCATGCTAACCTCAAAAGAAAAAACAAACTTCATTGAAATCTGCAGTTTCCTATAACATCTGTGTTTATGTCACCGTCTCACATTGGGATATGATGACAATTATTTACCAGATAGGTAGAGTGGCTATTTTCACCTTAATAATAGTAAATGAATATCAAATCCTGCTTGTCACTTATTATCAGTTTATATGTATTCATATAATTACACACTTTATTAATAAGTACGCTTTTTTCCTTTTTAAACTATATTATGGTCTTGGATGCTCTTGGATAAACAAGCCACTGAAAATAAACTTTTATAGTAAAACACTGTGGTCCTGAAAAACTGCACACTACTTTATTTGGAAATAGTAGAATTTGCAGAATGTTGCTGTAAAGGGCATGCTACTCAAATTACTTGGTTCTAAAGACGTTACTATGAAAGCAAAGTATTTTCTGAAGGAGTAGAGCACAAATAGCTAAATGTTTGAGCCAAAAAATAGAGTTATTATTTTAACATCTTGGAAAAGCCTATCCAATTTCACCATGTATGTATTGCAAGTCTTTTTCATTAAAAAGGTAGCATAATAGAATAAGCAAGAGGTTACAAACAATTGTTAGGCTTAAGTTAGGATGCTGATAGTTATCAGTGCTAGACTGTCCTTTAGAAAAAAAGATTAAAATGCAGTTAAATTTTTAGGATGCTGATAATCTTATTGGTGTTAGACTGTCCTTTAGAAAAAAGATTAAAATGCAGTTAAATTTTTTTTAAGTGTAAGGAAATGTTTGGGGATATTAAAACCTACTTTAGAGCCCACATTCCTGCAATGTATCTTATTTTCTCTAAAATTTCTTTAACGTTTTCTTTTGGTTTGTTTTTTTCCTGCCATAGGTAGTGCCACTATAACAACTGTTTCCCCTTTTCTCTCCCTTTCCCTTTTCTTTCTTCTCTCTTTCTTGCTTTCTTCCTTTCCAAATATTATTTTCCCCAGTCACAGTCTTACTCGTTAACAATATCTCAGGGTTGAGAAGTATTTTAGAGGTTCTAGACTAATGATCATTCATAAACAAATCTTCATACATGACATGCAGTCTCTGCTGGAATATCTAGCAATGGTGAATTACTTTATAAGGCAACCTAAATTTGGTTGTTAGAAAATTCTTTATTATACATGCTGGGGTCATCTATGTACCTAAAATTCTCCTTCCCTCCCCTCCTTGTTCTTTTTCTATCTCTATATCATCTTCTGTCCTCTATAGCTAAAACAAAGGATGAAATATCTGCCCTATGAATATTTGAAAATAGTTTCCAAACAAAACCCCCTGTCCCTACTGAATCTGTTTTCTAGTTGAACAGATTTCTACTTCCTTCAGTTATTTTTCATGTGTCACTGTTTTCAAATTCTTCTTGTCATTTTCTTATTCTCTGAACCTGTTCCATATTTCAAAAACCACACTTAAAGTATAACACTTGGTCTAGAGTCTGAAAAGTACAGAATAAAGCAAGAATACTATATTACCTTTGTCATAGTGATCTCTAGACTGTTTGATTTTTTGACTGCTCTATCCTAGTGCTGATTCAGATTAATCCTATTGGATATTAAAATCTCTAAGTCTTTTGTATTCATTTGTATTTTGGTTGGGTCTCACTGCTAGTGTGAAGTAATTAATGGTTTGAATCTAAGAGGATAAGTACATTATTCCTATTAAATTGTGTCATGCTTTGTTTTCTTCCTTTTGTTTCTCTGTAATTTTGCTTATATCTTTGTCCAGAGTCACTGATAAAATACTGAGTAAAGCAAGGTTGAAAACCAAGTTATGAGGCATTCCAATTTAATGGCTATAAACAGAGACAATTTTCAAATTTTTAGCTCTAGCTGTGCCTGCTTCCAAGCTTAAAATTCATATATCCTTTTGACAACTTTGACATTTCACACCTTATGTATTAAACAAAGTAGCCCTTAATGTCTACTGACAACCCTCTAGACATTCTCATTACACAGTTGGTCAATACCCAGAATTATGAATCAGCTTTATTTTCTCCATTTCTCTCATTGTTTCCTTCCCCATCAAGTCTATTAGTTCTATCTTCAAAACCAATGCTTTCATCTTCTTCCATTTTCCCTTCCCTTCCCTGATCTAAGTTTATGTCTTACCTGAACCATCTCAATAGGTTCCATGTTTAATTTTGAATCCATACTTCTCCCAGAAATTGCTTTTACCACACACAGCCAAAGGATCTTTTAATGTAGAACTACCATATGATCCAGCAATTCTACTTCAGGTTATTTATCTGAAGGAAACAAAAAACACTAACTTGAAAAGACATCAGCACACCCATGTTCACTGCAGCATTATTTACAATAGCCGTGACATGGAAAACAACCTAATAACCCGTCGATGGATGAATGGATTTAAAAATCATGGCAGATATATACAGTGGAATATTACTCACCCATAAAAGAAAAAATCCTGCCATTGGAAAAACATGGGTGAAGTTTGAGGATATAATGTTAAGTGAAATAAATTACACAAAGACAAATACTGTATGATCTCACTTAAATGTGAAATCTAAAAAAAAGAAAGAGAACTCAGAGATACAGAGAACATATTGGTGGTTGTGAAAGAAGATGGAGAGTGGATGAAATGAATAAATGGAGTTAAAAGCTACAAACATGCAGTAATAAATAAGTGCTGGAGATGTACAGTATGGCAACTACAGTCAATTTTATAAAGTGATTGTACTAAAAAGGCTGAGTGCCGAAGAATTGATGCTTTTGAACTGTGGTGTTGCAGAAGACTCTTGAGAGTCCCTTGGACTGCAAGGAGATCAAAGCAATCAATCCCAAAGGAAATCAGTCCTGAATATTAATTGCAAGGATTGATGCTGAAGCTGAAACTCCAAAACTTTGGCCACCTTATGCAAAAATGCAAACTCATTAGAAAAGACCCTGATGCTGGGAAAGATTGAAGGCAGAAAGAGAAGGGGATGACAAAGGATAAGATGATTGGATGGCATCATTGACTCAATGGACATGAATTTGAGCACGCTCTGGGAGATGGTGAAGGACAGGGAGGCCTGGCATGCTATGGACCATGGGTTGCAAAGGGTTGGACATGACTGAGTGACTAAACAATGACAAATACTCCCACCAGCAGTAAATGAGAGTTCTAGTTGCTCCACGTCCTTACCATGTGCTTCTACAACTTTGAATTTAAACAGTGAAAACAATATAAGAATTAGATAATTCAACAAGAATAGAAGAAAATATTAAGGTTGCAACATCAAAAGTAAAAGGTGACAGATCTTTGTGATTATTTTAAAATCAGGAGATAGATGAAAAACAAGCCAAGAACTGGTTTATGACTGATGTTCTTTCAAAGGATGAATTGCTGGAAACCATATACTCATAGGAACACACAAGGATGAAAGTAATCAACCTAGTCTCTTTAGGGGATGCGTTCTTATTCACTGTACTTGCTTTCTGTGAAGGGATAATATCAAGTGTTAGGGGAGATATACTGCTTTTACCAAACTGTCTTTTAAAATATCTTATTATGAGTGACCGAGTTATTTTCCTCTGAATATGTTGACACATTCAGTATCACATTTCTTCATTACATGTTAATGACTTCTCTATTTCTCGTCTTTGTTTTCTCTTCAGTCTAGTTGCTCACCTGGTTTTTATCTTCCTCAGACATATATATTCCCTTTTAGCTTAACTTCATACAACTTTAAAAAATATGTAAACCTGTAGCACATCACAAAGCTACAGTTCTGATGTCTAATGATGACAGTTGAGAAATACTGATCTAATTCTAATTGATGATTCTGACTAGCATTCATGGTGTAAAGACAGTGTTAGTATGTCAGGGGAGAAGGAAATGGCAACCCGCTCCAGTATTCTTGCCTAGAGAATCCTGTGGATGGAGGAGCCTGGTGGGCTGCTGTCCATAGGGTCGCACAGAGTCAGACATGACTGAAGCAACTTAGCATGCATGCATGCATTGGAGAAGGAAATGGGAACCCACTTCAGTATTCTTGTCTGGAGAATCCCAGGGACAGAGGAACCTGGTGGGCTGCCATCTATGGGGTCGCACAGAGTCGATCATGACTGAAGTGACTTAGCAGCAGCAGCAGTATGTCAGGTCCAAACCAAAATGTTTTCAAGAGTACGTTTTCAAGGAGGGCACTGTTGATAATTATATCAAGACAACCAACACAGACAGAGATTTTCATAGGAAAATTGCGACCTATTACCATCCAAACTTGATAACAGTCTTAGATCATCTTACCTTCGAAGTTCCTGGACTATAGACAGTGGACACTGTACTTTGGTTGCTTTAAAGGGATGAGAGTTGTTCAGGAGTTCAAGGAAAGGAGAGTCCACCCCTTCCCCCCACAAAAGTATCATATAATTGAGAAAATATGAGTTTAGAGTTTTAATTCCTGTTTCTAAATTCATTATCTGTGTAACTTTGTTACTCGGTCTCTTTTATCCTTGGATTCTTTATTGAAAACGGATGATGTGAGAATGAAACAAAATGCTAGAGAAATTGTTTAACTTTACTATTGCCAGAAAAGATACTCAATACACATTACTCTTCTAAGAGGATCAATGCTTGCAAATAAGAAAGTGATCACATGGAGAAGAGGTGACTTCATAGTGAATAAGGTCCAATTTTCTCACCAAGCTTATAATTCTTAATATTGTATGTATCTTTTATATTTTCTCCAAATACTTTTATATTTGCTTCTAAGAACTGTACTGTGAAAAAGGCATGGCAATTTTTATTATACTATATTAGAGACAAAGAAACAGAGGCTCAGAGAAGTTCATAGTTTTGACAAAGTTGCCATGGTTTTTAAATGTTAGGTTCAGGATGTAAACTCAAGTCTCTTGCATTTTGGTCTAGGATTTTTTTTTTTTTTAATATGTCTGGCTCTTCCTGTCCTTTTTAGGTTCATGTATGGGTAATTAATTAGCTCCGTTAATTACTTTTTAATCTCCCAGACTTGAGATAAGACACTGATTTGAAAGGAAACTTTTAGTAAAATATTTAAGATGTGTTTGCTAGTATGATATGCTTTGCTTTATTTTAGACATAAGTGAGATGTTGATTATAGTTTTGGAAGCAGCTAAAGGAAAAAAATTACGCTCAACTATTGTTTAGGATTATTCTCCACCTCTTACTTCAACTAATAGTATGAGAAAGCTGGAGTTAATCCTGAAACATTTACAGGTTAATAGTCAAGGCAATGCTAGTTATTCAACAACAAAGGAAAGAAGGGGAAACAGGTGGACAATGTTCCAGCTCAGTGGGAGTGGCTCATGCTTCTCCAAGTGGGGTGGGTTGACCCTGAGCACAGGGAGGGAAGGGGCCACCCACATGGCTGCAGGTTCAACCCAAATAGTTCTAAAGTGCCTCAGAAAACACTGCACTAAAATAGTAGCAAGAAGTACTTTGTATGACTTGGGAGAATGGTCTAAATAGAAGATAGAAGCCACTGGAAAAAAATTTAGACATATTTTTAGGTTTCCTTTCTTAAACAACAGCTTTATTGAGCTATAATTCATATACGATACAATTTACAAATTTAAAGTGTACAATTCAATGGTTTTTGATATATACACAGCATTGTACAACTATCACCACAATCAAGTTTAGAACATTTTCATAACCCCAAAAGAGGCTCTTTACACTTTAGCTCTTATCCCCAGTTCCTCCATCTTTCCAGCCCTATGCAAGTATGGTCTACTGTCTGTCTCTGTGTATTTGCTTATTCTGGGCATTTCATATAAAATAATTTATATAATGTGGTCTTCTGTCACTGGTTTGTTTATCATAATATTTCCAAGGTTATCCATGTTGCATCATACATCAGTACTTCACTTCTTTTTATTGCTGAATAATATTCCTTTGTAGCAATATTATCTATTCATCAATTGATGGATATCTGGGTTGTTTTTCACTTTTTGGTTATAATGAATACTGCTACTGTAAATATTTGGGTACAGTTTTTATAGAAACATGTTTTTATTTTTCTTGCATCTATACATAGGGGTGGAATCACTGGGTCTTATAACTCTATGTTTGTTCTTTTGAGGAACTGCCAAACTTTTTCAAAGTGGCTGGACCATTTTACATTTTCACCAGCAGTGTGTGAGTGTTCCAGTTTCTCTACATTCTTATCGACATTTGTTGTGTTTACCCTTTTTGAGCATAGTCAGCCTAGTGGATGGTAGGTAGTGTCTCACTACTTTTTAGTCTTCTTGGGCTGCTTTAACAAAATACCTATAGACTGGATAACTTATAAATAACAAGCATTTATTTCTCATGTTTCTGGAGGCTGAGAAGTTCAGAATCATGGTGCTCGCAGATGGTTTTAATTGAGGGTTTTCTGGTTCATAGACAGCTGTCTTTTGCTTTGCTTTCACATGGTGGAAGGGGCTAAGGAGTTCTCTGGGGTCTTTTATACAAGCACTCCTGTTCATGAGCACTCCACCCTTATGACCTAAGTACATGTCAAAGCCTCACTTGATATCATCACATTGAACACTAGGATTTCAATATATGAATTTTCAGGGGACATAAACATCTAGACCATAGCATTCATTGATTTGCATTTTTCTGATAGCTAACTATAGATTTCATTTTTGTCCAGAAGGCTAGGCAGTATATATGCCCTTCAGGGGTAGTAATGGACTTCTGAAATTCAAATTTGAATAATTTTATCCCTATATAGTCTCTCTACTGTGAGAGTTCTTTGTTCATTTCATGTAATTCCCTTTCCATAATTTTGTCTTTCCCCTGAACTTGTCATGTGGCAATTAAGTTACAGTGTATTTATTGTTGCTGCATTAAATTATATTTATGTACTGTGTTGTTATAGTATATTGTCTTATTAATCGTATCTTTTCTGGTTATTTTCTCCAGGAAGACTCCTACTCTCAGGATAATATCTATACTTTTTGTTTGAGACCTTTTCATGACTTAATACGAAGTTGAACATGTGGTTTGCACCCACTAAGTATTTGTTCATTGATTGCTCATTTTTGCTAGGCTAATTTAAATGAAGTCCTAAAGCTTTCTAAAAGGATATAAATGAACCAATGTCCACAAAATATAAATTTCATCAAATATTGGGTAATTAGGACTTTGCCAAATTAATTTTTAAATTCATAGTTTAAGATTAAGTACAGTAGCATCCCTAAGATAAAAGGATTAGGCTGTTAGCCTATGGAGGTGAGGGTGTTGCGCAGGAGCCCCTTGCTGCTGTTTCACAGAGTTCTGTGGGAAGTTTCCTCACCCCTCTCAGTTGTACAAATAGAACCATATCCATAGATTCTACTGGGGGGCGTTTGGAGGCTTAATGAGTGTTATGTGAGCAAAAGTGGTTTTAAGGGAATCGGTTTTCCATTTGTTTTGACTTCCATACACACTCTAAAAAAAACAATTTGCTTGATAACTCATCTGTTATTTTCCTTTCCCTCTTCCCTTTTCAAAGTTGCTCTTTTTCCCTTTTATATCAAAGAAATGAAGATGGCTCATCCACCTTGAACTTACCATACTGCTCTGCTCAGTGCTGTAAAAGCCTCTGGGATAGGGACTGGGGAAGGGACACATTCAAAGTGTTGGTTTTAACAGCGTCTTCTTCAACCAAGGAGCCATAAGCACTACCCCTAATTCATCTTACAAAGATAAATATTTCCAGTACATTTTTCTTTTTGTGTTTAGTAATTCCTCACCAAAATTTGTGACATATTTATATTGTCTTGGTCAGTTATTTACTACTAATAGTTTTAATAGTAATTATTATTATTTTACACTACTGATGGTTATAACAACACCTCACTCCAGAAGGAGATTTATAATTCTTAGATGTTTATAATTACAGGCAATAAAAACCAATTGCAATTTATAGATATGTTTATATAATAAAGAAGTATGCTAAAGTCATCAAAAGTATTTTTGAGCAGATAAAATATTACTTTAAAATCATATTCTGTAGATGTTGAAAGGGAAGCCCCATGAAATAATCATTTTGAGGGGAAAAAGAACCAAGGCAAATTTTTTATAATTAAAGAAAATCTTGTCATATATTTGCTCAATTATTAATAAAATAGATGATGGTATCAAATTGATAATACCTATATCCCATTGACTACTTTAAAACAGTAATGTTAGTATTTATAATATTCTAGAAATTGCATTCTTGCAGCTATTTAAACTGTGGTAAAAAAAATTTTATGTGTCATCTGAGAAACTTACAAAGGGATGCAGTGTGCATTTTCAGTTGCTTCAGTCGTGTCCAACTCTCTGCGGCCCCATGGACTGTAGTCCGCCAAGCTCCTCTGTCCATGGGATTCTCCAAACAAGAATACTGGGGTGGGTTTCTGTGTCCTGCTGCAGGGGATCTTCACAACCCAGGAATTGAACCCATAACTCCTGCGTCTCCTGCATTGCAGACAGGGTCTTTACCCACTGAGAAACCTGGGAAACCCAAAGGGATGTATATATTTTTCCTAAATTTTTCATGGGGTATTGAGAAAAAAAAAGAATAAAGTGAAGAATATTGCTGTGGTTCAAGGTAGGGTAATTTCCTACTGTACAGACTTTGTTTTCATAACTTACTTTCCCTATTATATTAATTTTGGCCTCGATTTTATCTGAAAGCTCTGCTGTTGGGGGAGGGGGAGGGAATAAACAGAGTAGCAAGTGTCCAGTCTGAGCACATTCTGCTTCTGGAAGTCATCCCAGAAGATGCTCCTCAATGATACCACTGTGATGTGAACCAAGCCTGCCTTTAAGACCTTCTGAGAAGGGCCCTTGATCTTTTCCTCTCAAAATGATTTTCATAATTTCTTAGGGTCTTTTTGTCAAAATACTGGAAAAATTTTAAAATACTATCAAGTTAAAAGGAAACTCCTTATGTCTAAATTATAGTGGGCAAAATTTCAGAAAAGTGGTCACATTTAAATGTAAAAGTGTTGCAGCCTGGTGAGTATATTGCAATGTTTGATTTGGCAACTGAGGAGCAAAGCTTTAACCGAGGGTAGAATTTTCATCTTTTCAAACCAAATATGGTCAGTTTTAAACTCCTGACAACATCCATCCATTTATAGGTCTCTTAGTAGTTTGACTTGGATTTGTCACTCATACAATTCGGTCCTTCATGTGTCAAAATGAAGTTTTCCTGCCTTTGACCCTTTTTGTGGTTTCTACTTACCTTACTCCCTCTGGGGTCCAGGCTCATGAAAAATTAAGCTAATAGGAGGGGATCTTTGTTAAGATGGAGAAGGGAGACAGGGAATCTGTGTGTAGTTAGAAGTCCAGAAGGAAATGGGCAGGTCATTAAGGAGAGCATAATGACAGATTACTTCAAGGGTGCAAGGTGAGTAAAGATCTGCCAACAACCGTGCAGACCATTGCCAAACACAGGCCTGCAGGGCAGGAAGAAGGGCCGATGGCCAGAAGCCAGAAGACACCTGACAGTAGGACCTGTGGAGGACAAATACAGTTTTTGGTGCGTTTTGAGTGAATAAAAGCCAGGTTAACTCTCACATCTTTTGATCTACTGTAGATGCTGCCAACTGGCTAAACCCAGCTAGCAGGCAGAAGGTGGGACACACTAGGTGCAGTCCAGAAGACTGACCTCTGGGACACAGAGCAGGCTGGGGAAGGATGGAGAGTATACTTGAAGGGCATTTGTTGAATATCCAGTGGGGTGAGAAGAACAATACAGTAGAGCTGTAAGAGGTTGTCAGTGTAAGAGAAACCTGTGTTTCATAGCTAAACTGTTGCTAGATTTCTAGAGGTACTTGAGGGGTATTATGAAGTTAATGTTTATTTTCTCCCCCAAATTCATATGTTGAAGCACTGACCTCCAGTGTGATGCTATTAAGAGATGAGGCCTTTGGAAGGTAATTGAGTTTAGATGAGGTCATGAGGGTGGAAGCCCACATGATGGGATTAGTGATCTTTGAAGAAGAGAAACAGACACCAGAGTTTACTCTCTCATTTCTGTGAGGGTACATGAGAAGGCAGCCATCTGACGCCAGGAAGAGGGCCCTCACCAAAAAAAAAGCCTGACTGTACTAGAATCTTATTCTTTGACTTCCCAGCTTCCAGAACTATGAGAAAATAAATATTTGTTGTTTAAGTCACCCAGTCTGTGGTAGCTTAGAAGACAAGGGGTTTAGAGGTTTTAACGCTAGTGTCCTTTACGTAGCGTGTATACATTTCTTGTCTAAAAGCCAGGACCTGGAGCAAGTACAAGGGCAGCAAAACCTTTTAAGGTGGACGTGGCCTGAACTAATAAGGGGACTGAAAGAGAAGGGAATGAACTCTTTGTTTCATTCTATGGGGACTGCATTTTATCACTCAATAGTATTAATAATACTTTCTTTTTTCGTAATGGTTTCTTCCCCTCCATCTTTCCAAACAGTAGAAGGAGAGCTAAGAAATTATATATGTATGTACATGTGTGCATGTGGGTATATATATGTGTGTTTCTAGATATTAATTATTAATTAATCTTACTGAATTTTAACTTAAAAGTAGATTTTATTTCAAAATGTTTAGAAACACTTTCTATATCTGTTGTACTTCTAATTTTTATGCCATAGAGTCAAAGCTATACAGTTCAAAATTATACTTAACTTGTTTGATTTAGAACTTGTGTAATTCATTTAAACTTTTAACACTATTTATTCTATCATATGTACATTTACAAATAGATAAATTTTAAAAGAAATAAGTAAGGAAATATTATTTTGGCATATCACTGAAGAATGGTCAATGATAATATGATGAATTTATTTATTCTTGAGTAAATATTTGTTCCTTTCTAACTTTTTCTTTACAAAAGATCATTTAAGATAAATGAAAGAAATGGAGTATTAAGAAGACTCTCCTACCATGAACATTGGCATATTCTCTCTCCATAGCAGGAAAGAGAAACAAAAGTTGTATTTGTATGAGGATGTATATTCCAGCCCTCTTGTACAGGAAAATGTGAATAATGGTGCCATTGAGGCAGGATACATTTGAGAAGCAGGAGCGGCAACTGTTAGGACAGTTGGTGGAAGAGTTATTCTGTTAAAAGCGGAGTATCTATTATAAATTTTGTTTATGAAAATAAATTGTGCATATTGAGTAAAATACCATTCTGATCTTATTTCAAACCAATAAAAATAACAGACTTATAACCTGGAAGTAGTGGGGACCTTAACTGTCTATCTTAGAGTCATAAAAGCAAAGAAATTGTTTACTTGGAATGTAGATTGCAGGAAGGAGAATCTGAGTGTGATCAACTGACTAGAAACAGCTAGACATAATGAAGTATCACCACTGGAGAAGAAAGAGTAGAAACCTAAATAAATCAATGTTAATTGCACATTGAATTATGATACTAAGCAAGCATGTCTGCATTAAATGGAACAAAAAGGACAGAATTAAAGAAAAATGAAACAAAGGTTAGAAAGGCTAGAGACTACAACAGATGAAGCTTGAGAAAATGAGTAGGGACAAAATTAAAATGTAGGAAAGGGTAAGGGTGGTTTAAAGCTGAATTCAGTACAAGATGATCAACAAAAGTAAAATCATCTGCCTTTTAGATTGTAGGAATGTAGGCAAGTTAATAAATGCTAGAGAGAAGGCTGAACAGCCAGGGTTCTCTTCTACTTCTGTCTTATCTGTCAGGGAAAAAAATAGGTGAGGAGCTGTTGAAGCCTCAGGATAGAAAGAGAAACTGTGGTGGTAAAGGCAGGGATTTATGAAATTATTCTTTTTTGATTGATGATAATGTCAAGTGGTAAAATGCATGGATCTCAAGTGTGGAGTTTGATGGACTCTGATAAATGTGTACACCTAGGTAAACATCACCCCAATCAAAATTAAGAATATTGCTGTTATTCCAGAATGTTCCCATGTGCCCCTTTCTAGTCAATCTCCATCCACTCTCTCCTGCTGAGGAAATGACAGTTCTGATTTCTATCACCATAGATTAGTTGGCCAACTCCTAAAACTTATATAAATGGAATCTTATTAGCATGTGCTCCTTTGTAATGTTTCTTTTCCTTAAAGTAATATTTAGAGAGTTACCCTTGTTGTTATAAGAAGAGTTGTGTTTGAGGCTCAGCTCAAATAATCCTATTATGTGAGCACCACACAGAATTCAAGATCCATGAGGGCAAGAATTATTGTCTCTTTTGTCCTATCCCAGTACCTACGATAGAATCCAACACGTAGTAAGTGCTCAATTTCTCAACTGCAAGATAAAAATAAAATTTATTAATCTCCAATCTCCTATATCCATACATAAAGGGATTTGTGAGGCATAAGTGAGGAAAAGTATCTTAAATTGCTTTTCAAATTCTGTGGTACTAAAGGCTAGCTTTTATTACAAGTAGGCCAGGGGTTCCTTGAAGACAGCTTACAGAACTTCAAATTTTTCACATCTAGCACAGTGTTAGATATACAATGTGTGGTCAATTTGTGTTCAATTATGTTCCTTGTCAATTTATGTTCCATGAGTAAATTTCAGTTCTTTTCCTGAGAACCTCATTAATGTGTGCAGGTTTTGGGGCAACCAAATAATATTGATGTCCATTGAGTATCTACTAGACACTTTTTTAAGTGAAGTTACCTCATGGGAGCAAATTCCTAGTGTCATAACCACTTGGCAATAGGAAACTCAGAGTTCATACTAGGTTAATGTTGGACCCGCTGGACTGAGTGTGGCTGAGAGAGATGGGCTGGCTGCGGAGCTGGAGGTATGCACTAGAATGAGTCGAGTCCTCTAGAAATGGATGTCAAAATGGCATTATATATTAAATGTGCAAGAGATTTATTTGGGGGAACACTTGTAAAAGAAAAAGGAAAGGAAGCCTAGAGATGGTGGAAAGGATTGTCAGATCACAGTGCAATGTGAAAAAAGAGGAAAGGAAGAGGAATTGCTTAGGAAGAGTCTCAGTCTGCAGCAGTTATAAGAAAGCTTGGTTTGGCCTCAGTATCCCCATGCTCAGTCACTTCTTGGGGGCAACCAGTGGGAACTGGAGTCTCAGCAGGAGCAGGGTGGTAGATTCAGAAGGCATCACTTAGGGCCATCTGTCAATTGCACTTGCCCTAGCAAGAGATCTGAGTGGTGCGTTTTTCAGGGCTGCAGCAGGCTTTTGGTGTGGATGGGATTAGAAGCAGTATTCCAAATTACATTGACAGTGAGCTGAGGCAAACCCGGTTTAATCTTGCCAGCTGACCCCGAGAAGTGGGTAGAGAAATAATGAATCAGAAAGGAAGACTGGTAATCTGGAAGCACAGGTTAAGAAAGAACCAGTCTTTTGGGGGCTGACATAAGTGAAGTATGGAGTGACTAGAAGAGACTCAAATGTGTTTCATTCTGAGTGAAGCTAATTGAACAATGAGATGCAGGATATACTTAATGATATAGAATTTGAACCTTCAGATTATTTTCAATGTGTCAAAATGATTGTGTATTTAAAAAAATGATTATTGGAATGTGCTATATTAGAGTCTGGAGAAAGGACATCAAAGAGATTAAAAAGGGGAAAGATCACAAATCTATCCCAATAGTAGGAGCAGAGAATTAAGTGGAAGTTTGGTGAAAAAAGTCTTAAAAAGTTAAGAGAAGTGTTTTATTATTTCTATTATTTAATTTCCTGCTAGCAGTCACTTACACTTAGTTATTTCTCATAGAAAATTAATACTAATCTTTTATATTTTGTTGACGTAGAAGCTCATCATTCCTTACTTTCAAACTATTTGAAGATGCAAGTTTGGTCACATCCCTTTGATTGTGACATTTACGTACTCCAGGTTGTGATAAATGATTTTATAAAGCAAATCAATCTAATCATACCCAGAACAGGGTATCCTCTGGTTGTACTCTTTTCCTCTGAGTATTTAGAGTAATTGTGTGATGACCTTTCTTGTCATAACCTGATTTATCAATTAAATTATTTCATTTTCAAGTGTCAAGGTACTGAGCTTACTCATATTTAGGAGAAAATATGTTATTATAAATTTCCATTTTCTTGACTTAACTCTGTAGGTGAATAAATGACTATAGTTTTGTGGGAGTTCAGTTCAGTTCAGTCACTCAGTCATGTCGGACTCTTTGCAACCCCATGGACTGCAGCATTCCAGGCTTCCCTGTCCATCACCAACTTCCAGAGACTACTCAAACTCATGTCCATGGTGTCAGTGATGCCATCCAACCATCTCATCCTCTGTCATCCCCTTCTCCTCCCACCTTCAATCTTTCCCAACATCAGTGTCTTTTCCAATAAGTCAGCTCTTCACATCAGGTGGCCGAAGTATTGGAGTTTCAATTTCAGCATCAGTCCTTCCAATGAACATTCAGGACTGATCTCCTTTAGGATGGACTGGTTGGATCTCTTTGCAGTCCAAGGGACTCTCAAGAGTCTTCTCCAACACTACAGTTCAAAAGCACCAAATCTTTGGTGCTCAGCTTTCTTTATAGTCCAACTCTCACATCCATACATGACCACTGGAAAAACCACACCTCTGACTAGGTGGACCTTTGTTAGTAAAGTAATGTCTCTGCTTTTTAATATGCTGTCTAGGTTGGTCATAGCTTTTCTTCCAAAGAGCAAGCGTCTTTTAATTTCATGGCTGCAGTCACCATATACAGTGACTTTGGACCCAAAGAAAATAAAGTCTGTCACTGTTTCCATTGTTTCCCCATCTATTTGCCATGAAGCCATGGGACCGGATGCCATGATCTTTGTTTTTTGAATGTTGAATTTTAAGCCAGCTTTTTCACTCTCTTCTTTCACTTTCATCAACAGGCTCTTTAGTTCTTTTTTGCTTTCTGCCATAAGCGTCATGTCATCTGTGTATCTGAGGTTATTGATATTTCTCCTGGAAATCTTGATTCCAGCTTGTGCTTTACCCATCCCAGCATTTCTCATGATGTACTCTGCATATAAGTTAAATAAGCAGGGTGACAATATACAGTCTTGATGTACTCCTTTCCCAATTTGGAACCAGTCTGTTGTTCCATGTCCAGTTCTAACTGTTGCTTCTTGACCTGCATACAGATTTCTTAGGGGGCAGGTAAGGTGGTCTGGTATTCCCATCTCTTTAAGAATTTCCCACAGTTTGTTGTGATCCATACACTCAAAGGCTTTGAGTAAATAAAGTCAATAAAGCAGAAGTAGATGCTTTTCTGGAACTCTTGCTTTGGGAGTTACCATTTTTCAAATTGTGGCTAACGTTAATAGGGGAATGGGAAGTTTTATTTAAAAGATTTTATGAATTGTAAATTTTCTGTAAACAGTGTAAATGTTTTGCTTTATTATGTTAGTCAGTCTTCTTCATATTTTACATAGCATGGTAAATTCTGGTATTTATCTGCTTTGATTATTGGCATCAAGGAGCCCAGTAGGCTACAGTCCATGGGTTTGCAAAGAGTCGGACACGACTGAGTGACTTCACTTTCTTTCTTTCTATAGTTCCTTTTGGCGAAGGAAATGGCAACCCATTCCAGTGTTCTTGTCTGGAGAATCCCATGGGCAGAAGGGCCTGGTGGACCACAGTCTGTGGGGTTGCAAAGAATTGGACACGACTAAGCAACTAGCACACAATCAGAATTTATTATGTGGCTCACCAGAAGTTATATTCTGTTACATATTTTCGATATTTAAAAAGTATCTTAACTTGTGCATTATGTAACCCATTATAGTCCTTTGTATGATACCATATGAATACCTAAATTGCTTATTCTACAGGTCTTAAATTGGTAAGACCCTTACAATGTTAAAGGTATTTAAAAGAAAATTTGTATTACGAAATATAAAATATGTAGGCATCATTTTGATGGCCTCTGAAATTTTGATGAGTATGTAATGCCCTATAAAATGGTCTTTATCATTGTCTGGATTGGGATGCAGGTATTTATGAAATATAAAACATCCATAACCCCTCTCTTGCCCTCAGGCAACACACAAACACACACACACCCCGGTGTGTCTGTGATCTGTTGGCATGCATGAAGCTTTTTGTTTTTCCCTAAACTCTGAGTTTGTTGAAGGAGTCATAGGAAATGGGGTGAACAGGAAGATGGAAAGGATGACATAGCATATGTTCCCAGCCTGACTCTTTGGACTAGAATTGAGACCTTGGAATCAGAAGGGAAGAGCTTGAAGTTGGAAGAACTGTTTTCTTAAAAGATGTAAAATTCTGGGTATATTAGAGTTACTTTGGGACCCATGCTCTCAGGCTCTTTGTGGATTCTAGTCCTGCTCTAACATCCCAATGTTTAATGGCTTTGAAAGCTCCAGGATTCAGCATGTGGTGCAGATTTTGGATTGCTGAGTGTTATTCGTGGGGGCATTCAGTGAGGCTCTGTGAAATGTTGGAAGAGAGGATGCTGGATGTCACTAGTTGACTAGAGCTTAATAAACATCTATGGTCAGATGAAAGTATTAGTGGGACCCATTTGGGAGTGGTAGAAATAATCAGAGAACACTTTCAATAGGTTAGCATTCTTAATGGAGCTACCACAATTTGAGGATGTATAAATGTATAAATAAACCCTGGTGAAATAAAGTGGTGATTTGTTTGTACAATAGTAAGTTTATATGGGTGTGTGAAGTGAAATTCACTCAGTCGTGTCCGACTCTTTGCGACCCCATGGACTATACAGTCCATGGTATTCTCCAGGCCAGAATACTGGAGTGGGTAGTCTTTCCCCTCTCCAGGGAATCTTTCCAACCCAGGGATTGAACCCAGGTCTCCCGCATTGCAGGCGGATTCTTTACCAGCTGAGACACGAGGGAAGCCCATACGGGTGTGTATAGAACCTTAAATTATGAATTTCTTTGGAATAGTGCATTTATTATACAATGACTTTCAAATCAATTAATTTCAAATGGTTATATTTTTGTCTAGGATGAATGGGATTTTCAAGCTTAATGTTTTGGTCAGAGGTGGCTGTCCACAACCAGTTATAACATGACAGTAAATGTTTCTCTTGAAACAGTCAAATAATAATTACAACATGTTGCTTCAGGTAGCAATTTCTAAAAGAAGTTTCCATATAAACTCCACCTAGTCTGAGTCTATACCCATTGAGTCCCACCCAGGAATAAATCCTGTACCAGGGCTATGTTAAAAACTAAGTGTCAAAGACCAGCTTTAACTTCCCCATTAAACAATTCAGAAACTGAACAAGTTAATGAAGCAACTGTTTCTAGTGTTTGGAGAATAAGCAGTATAGAATTGTGATCCTTTTAAGAAAGAAAGCGACTGTGAACCATATAGTCTTGATTCTCTGCCTGGAGTCAAAGTCAAGGGAAGGAACACAAGGATGAAGACTCAAGCAGATCCTGGAAGCCTTGCTGATTTGAGAAGATGGAGCTCAGAGCCTGAGGAGGCAGAGGAAGCTGGAAGTTGCAAGGCAGAGTTTTGGCAAGTGGGCACTTTGTAAGAAAAAAACTGTAAATCTGCATGGGCTCACCTCTAGTCTTAATTGAGTACTAGGCTACCCACATGAAGAATAAAGCTCCAGGAAAATGGATAAAAAACTACTATGGGTCTGTAAGTGGAAACATTCAGAGCTCATGAAGGGCAGGAAGACATCTGAGCTCTGGCCATCAAGAACAGAGAGTTCTCAGTGATCATCTGGGAAATTTGATGGAGACCCTAGGAGCCTGGCCTTAGAAGTAAAACTGAACCAATATTGGAATCGATGCTATTGTAGACTCATCCTAGCAAAATGTATAAAATAAATGTATAAATGTATAGACCTAGAGATAATGGAACTGATCTGCAAGTTATTTAACTGTGTACAGGAAGAAAGCAATTTGAATACTTAACAACATAGCATTCACAATATCCAGCACCCAATAAGAAATTAATAAACAAGCCAAGAAGGAAAAGGGGACCCTTAGCCTGGAAACAAATTAACCAATTGAAAATGCATGAAATGAAAATGTTATTAGAATTATCAAAGATATTAAAAACATAGTCATAGAAAGGAGAGAAATGTAAATTATTAAAAAAAAGAGGTAAATGGAATTTATAGGAGTAAAAAAATGCAATATATGAAAATAAATGATGACTTCAAATTTGATGAATATTATAAATCCACTGACTGGTTCTAAAAGCACAATGAACCCAAAACAGGATGAATGCACACATGCTACCATAATCTAATTTCAGGAAATCCTTGAAAAAGAATATTTTACAAGCAACTAGAGAAAAAAAGACATTATAAGAGATTTAAACATAGAAGTTACAGTAGATTTCTCATTTGTAATTATATAAGCTAGAGGACAGTGGAATGACATCTTTAAAGTGCTGAAAGAAAAAAAAGCCTTCAATCTAAAAGTGTGTAAACAGTGGCACTACTCTACAAATAAAGGCAAATAAGGATATTTTTCTGAAAACAAAAACAAAATGTTTTCAGCACAACTAACCACAAGAAAAGTTAAAGGAAATTTGTAGTGTGAAGAAGAAATGATACCAATGAAAATGTGGAATGGAGAACACTGATAATGCTAAATAGATACTTAAATATAAAGATGTTTCCCCTTAATTTTTAGTGTCTTTTAAACATTTTTTAATTGATTAAAGTAAAAATCATACAATGTATTTTGCAGTGTATAGCATACTTAGAAGTTCAGTTGCTCAGTCATGTCCGAGCCCTTTGAGACCCCATGGACTGCAGCCTGCCAGGCTTCTTGGTTCATCACCAACTCCCTGAGTTTGCTCAAACTCATGTCCATTGAGTCAGTGATGCCAACCAACCATCTCATCCTCTGTCATCCCCTTCTCCTCCTGCCTTCAATCTTTCCCAGCATCAGTGTCTTTTCCAATGCATTAGTTCTTTGCATCAGGTGGCCAAACTCCAAAATTGGAGTTTCAGCTTCAGTATCAGTCCTTCCAGTGACTGATTCAGGACTGATTCCCTTTAGGTTTGACTGGTTTGATCTCCTTGCAGTCCAAGGGACTCTCAAGAGTCTTCTCCAACGCCACAGTTCAAAAGCATCAATTCTTTGGCTCTAAGCTTTCTTCATGATCCAACTCTCACAATACATGACTGCTTGAAAAACCATAGCTTTGACCATACAGACTTTTGCCAGCAAAGTAATGTCTCTGCTTTTTAATATGTTCTCTGGGTTTGTCACAGCTTTTCTTTCAAGGAGGAAATGTCTCTTAATTTCATGGCTACAGCCACCATCTGCAGTGATTTTGGAGCCCAAGAAAATGAAGTCTTGTCACTGTTTCCATTGTTTCCCCATCTATTTGCCATGAAATGATGGGACTGGATGCCATGATCTTTGTTTTTTGAATGTTGAGTTTTAAGCCATCCTTTTCACTCTCCTTTTTCACTTTTGTCAACAGGCTTTTTAGTTCTTCTTTGCTTTCTGCCATAAGGGTGATGTAATCTGTATCTCTGAGGTCGTTGTTATTTCTCTGGACAATCTTAATTCCAGCTTGTGATTCATCCAGCCTGGCATTTCACATGATATACTCTGCACATAAGTTAAATAAGCAGGGTGTCAATATACAGCCTTGATGTACTCCTTTCCCAATTTTAACCAGTCCGTGGTTCCATGCCCTGTTCTAACTGTTGCTTCTTGACCTGCATACAGATTTCTCAGGAGGTAGTTAAGATGGTCTGGTATTCCCATCTCTTGAAAATTTTCCACAGTTTGCTGTGATCCACACAGTCAAAGGCTTTAGTGCAGTTAATGAAGCAGAAGCAGATGTTTTTTCTGGAATTCTCTTGCTTTTTCTGTGATTAAGTTTGATGTCTGGTTCCTCTGCCTTTTCTAGATCCAGCTTGAACATCTGGAAGTTCTCGGTTCATGTACTGTTGAAGCCTTGCTTTTAAAATTTTGAACATTACTTTGCTAGCGTGTGAGATGAGTGCAATTGTGCGGTAGTTTGAACATTCTTTTGATTGCCTTTCTTTGGAATTTTGGGATTGGAATGAAAACACGTTTTCCAGTCCTGTGGCCACTGCTGAGTTTTCCAAATTTGCTGGCATATTGAGTGCAGCAGTTTCACAGCATCATCTTTTAGGATTTGAAATCATTTTACATAGAAGTAAAATGTATAATAACAATAGAATAAAACAGAAGTGAGAGAAGCAAAAGAAGACATGCAAATGACCAAGAAATACATGAAAATATGCTCAAAATCATTAGTCACTAGAGAACTATAAATTAAAGCCAATTACAGTTACAGAAATGCTATTACACACATGCTAGATTGTCTGCATTTACAAAGACTGCCCATACCAAGTGGTGGTCAGATGTAGAACCATAGGAATTATCATACAATGATTTGGGCAATATAAATTAAACAAAGTTAATCACTGAAATCAATAACAGTCCATAAATAGAATAAAATAGATACAAAATATCTGTTCTATAAATAGAATAAAAACAAAATGAACAGTCACATTGGAAAATAGTTTGATGTTTTCTTATAAAGTTAAGTGTACAGTGTACACTTTAGAAATTCCACGCCTAGATTTTTACACAAGAGAAATGAAATTCACATTGATTTGCACATGAATGTTCATAGCAACTTTATTTTTATTGGCCAGAAAATGAAAATAATCAAGATGTCCATCCAAAAGTGATGGATAAACAAATAATGGTATATTATAACATAGCATGTTACTCATCAGTAAAAGGAAACAGAGTAATGGTGCATGCAACAACATAGATGAATCTCAAAAATACTACACTGAGTAAAAGTAAGCAGATTCCAAAGAGTACACAGTAGCACATGATTCCATTTATATGAAACTATAGGAAAAAAAGATAATAATTTATCAGTTCATGGCAAATAGATGGGGAAACAATGGAAACAGTGACAGACTTTATTTTTTTGGGTTCCAAAATCACTGCAGATGGAGACTGCAGCAGTGAAATTAAAAGACATTTGCTCCTTGGAAGAAAAGCTATAAGAAACCTAGGCAGCATATTAAAAAGCAGAGACATTACTTTGCCAACAAAGGTCCCATCTAGTCAAAGCTATGGTTTTTTCAGTAGTCATGTATGGATGTGAGAGTTGGACATAAAGAAAGCTGAGCACCAAAGATTTGGTGCTTTTGAACTGTGGTGTTGGAGAAGACTCTTGAGAGTCCCTTGGACTGCAAAGAGATCCAACCAGCCTGTCCTAAAGGAGATCAGTCCTGAATGTTCACTGGAAGGACTGATGCTGAAGCTGAAGCTCCAGTACTTTGGCCACCTGATGAGAAGACCTGACTCTTTAGAAAGGGCCATGAAGCCTGAAAAGATTGAAGGCAGGAGGAGAAAGGGATGACAAGATGAGACGGTTGGATGGTCTCACTGACTCAATGGACATGAGTTTGAGCAAGCTCTGGGAGATGGTAAAGGACAGAGATGACTGGTGTGCTGCAGTCCATGGGGTTGCAAAGAGTTGGACACAACTGAGTGACTAAACAACAACAACAACAAATTTAGAGTGACAGAATAAAGATCAATGGATCACCCTTGGAAATAAGGTGTGAGAGTGGGGGATTCATTGACTTTGAAGATGAATGATGATGAGATGATGGACATAAACTATATTTTGAGTGCAGTGGTTGTGTACTGTACACATTTGTTAAAATTGATTGAGGGACTTCCCTGGTAGTCCAGTGGTTTAGAATTTGCCTTTCCAGTGCAGGGGATGTGGGTTCAATCCTTGGTCAGGGAACTAAGATCCCACATGCTGCAGCACTACTGAGCCCACACACTCTGGAGCATGTGGGCCTCAACTAAGATGCAACAGAGCCAAAAATAAATACATATTTTAAAAAAACTAATTGAAATATATACATAAAACAGATATATTTTATATATGTAAATTGTACTCAATGAAGTTGATTAAAAATGTGTCATCAATAGAACAGAAAGGAATTTACTTCTCTTTGGCTGAAGAGTGGAACCATCTTGAATTGTCCTGTGGTAGACTTGGCTAGGCCTGTTTTAAGCTTGTTTACTGCAAAAAAAAAAAAAAAGTTACAAACATATGTAACTATAGCAAGGAAGAAATTATGTCCATTCACTAAACTGTATCCTTGATCTATATCTTTTTTAGTACTTGTTTCTGGTTGGAAGTGAAAGCACCCTTGAATCAATCTGTCACTATAATTCTCATTTTAGAAACAGGTCCCATTTTTTGTAGTCTGTTCTAGCTTAAGTGTCTATTGCAACATGTGTTTTAAAAGAGTAAAATAACATGTGAACATAAGGATAGACATAGTGGAATAATTATGTAATGAAATCTTAGAACAGTAAACACCTAGAAATTACTTTCCCCAATATCTGAAGCCAAGGCAGATGAAATTACTGTCCCAAATCATAAAACTAGCGAGAGGACAAAGCCTTGATTTTTAAGCTGAAATTGCTGTTTTTAATTGATACTGAATTTCACAATATAGTCCTTTCTCCCTGCTTCTTGTTACTCTGTCCCTGTCCATTTTGCTCTTGTATCTCCCTAGATGGAACTTCTTGCCTTCCTTGTTCTTGTTTTTCCTGCTCCTGTCTCTGTGCCTTTGCTGACATTACTCCCTCATCTGGAATGCTCTTTTGATTCTCAGCAAATACAGATGATGAATAAAAGTGGCCATGCTGTTAGAGAACCACAGTGTGTCTTTTTTTTAAGACAAACATATTAGTATACTTAATACATTCATCTCTATCATTTTAACCTCAATTTCTATGCCAGTCATCTGTGTTGTGAACTGAACTTTTTCTTCCAAAATGTGTATCACCTAACCTTCAAGGTGATTTTATTTGGAGACAGGACCTTGAACAAAGTGGTTAAGGTTAAATGAAGTATTAGGAGTGGAGCCCTAATCCAGTAGGTCTAGTGTTCTCATGAGAAGACACACCAGCAGTGCACATACGTGGAGAAAAGGTCCTGTGAAGACACGATAAGAAGATAGCTATCTGCAAGCCAAGGAGAGAATCTTCAGAAGAAACCAGCCCTTCCAGGACCTTGCTCTTCCACTTTCAGCCTCTAAAACAGTAAATTTCTTTTTAAGCCACCTAGTCTGTGTTATTTTGCAGTGGGAGTCCTACCAGACTGATATAATTACCCTTAAATATCTTCTTAGACTCCATCTACTCTAAGAAAATACTTCTAACCTATAGTTAGCAAATTTATTCTAGTCTTAGTATCTGCTTTGCAGTTTATTATGTTTTGTTTGCTTTCTTTTTCCTTTTTTTATAGGCAAGTACATCATAAGCATATCTAGAATAATGCTTTTAGAAAATTTATTATTTGGTGTCTATGGGCATTATAAACTAGAATTATTTATTGACTTGACCTGAGGTCTATGAAGCCTGATTATAGGTATTGCTCCACAATTGTAAGAAAAATGCACTTAAATTGAATAGCTATGTTTGAATTGTACTATTAATTTGCCTTTTAAAAACTCAATCTCAATCAATACTTAAAAATTTCTCCAGCAAAACATCAGGTCATAAATAGCAAGTTCTTATTTTTCATAGTATGAGGGAAACAAGGGCCTAATTAGTATATTTTTCTTCACTAGTCATTTGTAAACAGTTTTAGAATTCTTTAGACTTATATAGGCATGTCTCATCTCCTGTGAAGGCACGTATCACAGATTTTTTTTTTTATATTACTTATAGGAGGGAAGAAGGAAGGAAATGATATTTCCATGCAACAACAATATTTTTGGTTTTTTTGCAAGTATGAAAAAATTTCAAATCCAGAGGTAGGGGTCAGTGAAAAATCCAGCTAATGTGCAGTATTAGGTAGAGGTGCTTCCCTATAGCTCAGGTGGTAAAGAATCTGCCTTCAGTGCAGGAGACCCTGGTTCGATTCCTGGGTTGGAAAGATCTGTTGGAGAAGGGATAGACTACCCACTCCAGTATTCTTGAGCTTCCCTAGTGGCTGAGATGGTAAAGAATCTGCTGGCAGTGTGGGAGACCTGGGTTTGATCCCTGTGTTGGGAAGATCCCCTGGAGAAGGCAACAGCTATCCACTCCAGTATTCTGACCTAGAGCATTCTGTGGACAGAGGAGCCTAACAGGCTATATATAGTCCATGGGTCACAGAGTCCTAAGTAACTGAGTGCCTTTCACTTTCAGGTAGAGGGTGAGGTATTCAAGTTCAAGATTGAGAGTGAATGGGAGTAAAATGATTCTGGATGAGGGAGGCGGAGAGCAAAAATTATCAAAGAAAACAAGACCAGAATGAAGATGGAATGGCTGGTAGGAGAAATGAATGGAGAGAGTTGAGGCTGAGAGAAGTACTAGATGCTGACAGCAGAAAGCGTGGGAAAAGAGACGCATGCAACAAGTAATAATCTGAGTGACTTATTGTGACTGTCTCTGATTTGGAAATATTCACTAAAATGTACATTGCTTGCAAAGTTTTTGAACACATAGTTTTGCTAAGTATTGAAGAAGAAAACATGAAGAAAACCTATGTATATAAGTAAAAAAAAATCATAAATCTGGAAATCTCTACAGTGTTTCTGAGTATAATGAAAATCAAGAGCTATTTAAAATACTTAAAATATTCATAGCAACATCAGGGTGTGGTCATATATTCCTTGATTTATTGCTTAGCAAATTATTTATAAAGATTATCATTTTGAGCAAAACTTTAGGGTCAAATTTAAGTAAATAGGCAAAATGTTAAACAATTTATAATCACTCAAAATGGAAATTTCTTTTATATCATTTGAAGAACAGCATATTTTATTGTGCCCACTCTAGTGAGAATGATGTTTAATAAATAAGGCTGAACTAACAGAGGTGTTCCTGTAAACTGTATCATACCTCAGAAGTATACCATTGTGTGAATTTACCACAATTATCCAATCACTTATTGATGGAAATTTGAGTTATTTTCAGTATTTGATTGTTATGCATAAAATTTCTATCAGCTCTCATGTACAAATCCTTTTATGGAGACATATGTTTTCATTTTTCTAATATAAATACATAGAAAGGAATTGTAGAAGTGGAAAGTGGATGTGTAGTTCTGTATGAAAATGCCAAACCATTTATTCGTACCATTTATTACTTCCAAAAACGATGCACAAAAGTTGCAGTTGCTCCACATACTCCATCACTTGGTATCATGTCTCAGATTTTAGACATTCTCGGGAGTGAGTAGTGGTTATCTCATTGTGGTTTCAGTTTGTATTTTCCTGATAACTAGTTATTTTGAACATTTTAATGTCTTATTTAAAGTTCCTAAAATATTTTGGTAAAATGTCTGTTCAGGACTTGTTTTTGTCTTCTAATTATTAAAATTTTAATGTTTTTTAAAATAAAATCTTGGTACAAGTCCCTTGTCATATGTGTATTGTGAATATTTTCTTCTAGTCTATCACTTGAAGCAGAGAAGGCAATGGCACCCACTCCAGTACTCTTGCCTGGAAAATCCCATGGACAGAGGAGCCTGGTGGGCTGCAGTCCATGGGGTCACGAAGAGTCTGACGTAACTGAACAACTTGGCTTCCACTTTTCACTTTCACGCATTGGAGAAGAAAATGGCAACCCGCTCCAGTGTTCTTGCCTGGAGAACCCCAGGGACAGGGGAGCCTGGTGGGCTGCCGTCTATGGGGTCGCACAGAGTCAGACACGACAGAAGCAACTTAGCAGCAGCAGCAGCATGGCTTGAAGAAAGCCTTTTCTCGATAGCTGTCAGAGAACAGAAATTTTAAGTTTTATCTGATTTGTCAGATTTTATGGTTCATGTCTTTTGTATCCTTCCTAAGAAATCCTTGTTTGTTCCAAATATATTCTGAATATATTCTCATATATTTTTTTCCTAGAAGTTTTAAGCTTTAGCTTTTATGTTTAAGTCTATGATTCACTTTAAGTTAATTGTTGCTTTTGGTGTGAAATAAGCACTGAGGTTCATATTTTTCCTTGCCCAAATGCAATTGTTTTAGCAACATTTGTTGAAAAGAATTTCCTTTCCCATTGAATTATCTTGGTGAATTTATTAAAAAGTAATTGCTAATCTATGTGTGGTCTGTCTCTGGACACTATTCTGTTCCATTGCTCTACACTGTATCCTTACATTTCACTGTCTTAAGTAATGTAGCTTTAAGTCTTGAGATGAGGTTATGTACATTTTTTGTTCTTTTTGTTTTGTTTGTTCAGCTTTGTTCTTTTTCATAGCTTGCTGAGAATTTTAAATCGTGAATGGTGTTTAATTTTTGTCAAATGCTTTTTCTTTATCTATTGAAATAATCATATAATATTTTTTCTTTTTTCTGTTGGTGTGGTTACTTAAATTAATTGATCTTTGAATTTTGAGTCAATTTTGTATTTCCAGACAAAACTACTTGGTCTTAATGTGTGTCTTTATCTTGCTACATCTGGTTGCGTATTTGTTGCAAATTTTTGTTTCTCTTGAGACTGAGATATCACAGTTTGCTTATTGTGACATCTTCTATCTTATTTTGCTGTGCTGTGCTCAGTGGTGTCTGACTCTTTGTGATCCCATGGATTGTAGCTCCTCTACATATCAGGCTCCTCTGTCCATAGGATTTTCCAGGCCAGAATGCTGGAGTGGGTTGCAATTTCCTTATCCAGGGGATCTTCCCAATCCAGTGATAGAACCCAAGTCTCTTGCGTCTTCTGCATTGGCAGATTTTGCCCAAACACAATTGCTGATCTGTCCCTGATTCTTTCCTTTTCTTCTATAATTTAATAGCTTCTGTGGATTCTATGTTTCCTGTACCTTACAACCCAAGTGTTTCATGTTGGGATGTTGTTTCCTTACTGATTTTATCTTTCCTTATTGCCTGTTGCAGAAAATCCACAATCTCTTTCAATGTACTTGCTCAAAATTTACCTTAAAAGCTAAGCTTTCACTTTTCGTATCTTACCCTGTTCCCTATGCTCTTGCTCTAGGATTCCTTTATTTGTGTTATATGTAATGACCTTCGTATCTAAGATATTTTCAAATGGATTGTTACTCAAGTTTTAATACTTTAACTTAAATGTTGCCCTTGCCTTCCACAAACCCTATCATCTCCTCAGTACTTTCTGTTATTGGCAGCTCCATACATTTTATTACCCCAATCCAAAAAAACATAATTCTCCTCTCTTGTTCCCTATTTCAGATTCATAACCAAATCTTGACAATCCTGTATTTTAATAATCCCTCAAATCTACTTCCTTTTTTCATTCTCTTTGTCATTGCCTCCAGATGCTCACCATATCTCTCCTGGATTTCTGAAACCAACCTCTAATTGACTTCCTTTGCCATTGCCAGTCTTTTCTTCACACTGCCACTCATTTGATCCACTTGAAAAGCAAATTTACTTTTCTGTTCAAAATTATTTAATGTCCTCTTTTTTTCCTTTAGAATAAAACATGTACAATTCCCAAATTCTTCAAGATTGGTTCCCTGTTAAAGAAATGTCCAAAATGGGCATGAACTGAAAATGAATTCCATATAATTTAGCAAAGTGAAAAACTATAATAACTTCTATGCAATAACCCTAATCAACATTTTCCCAACTATAGCATAACTGAGAATTTCACACCTAGTTTAACACAGCTAAGATGGTAGTTTCCACTTCATTTCCAATATTGTGTGGGCCAGTAATTACATACTCAAAAAACAACTTGTCAAGCAAGATATTAACATTTATTTGGCTCTAAATCTATTTCAGTTTGTTTGATGCAAAAGTTCCATGACACTAAAGGAAAACTCATCTTAATTATATTAACCTACAAAATCAGGCTTTGTTTGATGACATGCTAATGTTTGAAATTAAGCAATTGTTTTAGCTCAAATATCTTTTCACTGCTAACTCATCAACGGGTTCTCCTGAAGTCAGAAATGATCCATTCTTCTTTTGTGCTCCGAAAACCCCTTTAAGATCACACTGATTTTCTTTGCAGTTAATTTATATATATATATATATATATATATATATATATATATATATGTTTCCATTAAAGGTTGAAGTTTTTGAGGCAAAGGCTTAACAATGTCTCATGCAGAATCTAGTTCAAAGATGTAACTTAATAAATATGAGTCAAGTTTATGCAAAGACTAAAAGTATGAGTGTAGACGCAGCTATTGTAGAACATAAACATTACAGGAAGATAACTTGGGAACCTCTATAACGTTATGCTCTGCCTCCTTTCCCTCCAAATCCAGAATCTCATGAATCCAATATATGTCATTATTAGAAATGCAAATAGTAAGGTATAAAAACCTGTTTCTTAGATGTGTGTTAGTTACACTTTGGTACTTGTTTGTATTTATGTAATTTTTACTGAACTATTAGGGAATAATGCTTATGTCTTCCCAAGAAAGCCAATAAAACTTTTATTTTTTTCTCTTTTCTTACACTTCAGATACTTGGTTTTATTTATTCATGTTTTTATTTTTATTTTTTGCTATTGTTGGTTTAACTTTTGTTAGAGAAAATATTTTTTCCTTATTTTAAATTTTGCCTAATAAAAACTGTATGGAGTTAATTAAATCAAGTTTTTTTCATATGAGCAAAGAAATAATTTAATAAGTTTGAAAAACATTTTGCATATGGCTGACATATTTAAAATCTTCTTTTGCTTTTTACTTTAATCTTGGGTATAAGAAAGGCATCATAAAACCCAAGTCTTAACAGATGTATGATCTTCACATGTGGTTTATTAAGCACAGATCACTAATGACCAATATGAAATCATTTCCATTCCTTGTGAAAACTTTGATGAGTAGAAAGTTAGATCATGAGCCAATTGTAGCTTTACCCAAAATGAGAAATTTGTATTTGATACAAGAAATAAATACATAAATTTATTTAATGCATCTACTCTGCTAAATTTGTCTTGAAACTGTTTTCTATCTATATCAGGATCCTCTTTGATAAATTTAATTGTTTAAGCAAATATCATTCTGGTATATTAGTTCAGAGTATTAAACAAGCAAATTAGGTAAGTTCTTACTCAGTATTGGGATGAAACTACAAGATTTAAACTCTCCAGTAAATTTAGAGAACATAGATGCTGACCTCATGGTTTGGGAAATTGTAATTTTATGTCTTTTTTTTTTGGAGGAGATATACTTATTAGCTGAAGTGATTTAGGGCAAGTTCCTACATTGTCTCTGTATTTTTACTTATGAAATGCAGAAACATGTCTGCCTCACCCACACTAGTTAATCCGATAAATAGTTACTTAGCTTTTATTATGGGACATATGGGTTTCCCAGATGGTGCAGTGGTAAAGAATCTGTGTGCCAGTGCCGGAACAACAAGAGACACGGGTTTGATCCTTGGGTTGGGGAGATCCCCTGGAGTAGGATATGGCAGCCCATTCTCGTATTCTTGCCTGAAAAATTTCATGGACAGAGGAGCCTGACAGGCTGTAGTTCATGGGGTCACAGAGTTGGATGTGACCGACTGAACATACACACACGGGACATACACTGTCTGAGGCATTTATATTACATAACAGAAGAGAAACAAATGAGTTAGGAGACACACAGTAAACACAATAGATAAGTCATATAGCATATTAGAAGACAAAAATCAGTAGAAAAAATAGAGATGGTTATAGGCAGAGAAATTTCCTAGTGAGAGGGGTGGGTTCATTGAAGCTTAAAATAGAATTGTCACAGTAAGCTTCATGGAGATGGCATCTGAGAAAAGACTCAAAAGATATAAGGGAGGCAACCACTATCAGGGAACATTCCAGGCTGCGAGATTCACTAGGGCAAAGAATCTGGGTCATGTTTGGTGAGTTGGCAAAATAAGACCTATGAGACTAAAATGGAGTAAGGGGAAGAGTAATAGAAATAAGAGACATAAGGAAGACTGGGGTACAGGTTGGTTATACAACATCTCATAGGCCATTGTAAAAACTGCTTTAATTTTAGGGAGAGATGAGAAGACTTTAATTTTAGGGAGGGTTTGATGAGAAGTTAGAATTGGAGTTTAAAAGGACTGTTCTGACTACTGTCTTGAGAGTATATGATAGGGCAAGAGTAGAAGAAAGGATACTATTGGGGTAATCTGAGAGGGGTAATATTGGCCAGTAGGCCACACTGTCAACCTAAGGTGCTAGTGAAGTTTCTGGTTCAATCACTCCCACAAAGTTGTTGTGTAACCTGAGTGTCCAGAGCTGAAGAGCTTGTGGCTGTTTTGACGAATCAAGTATTAACCTTTGGTAAAAATTCCCCCTCCCAAAATTAAAAACCCCTAAGATGCTAGAACAGGAAGGGGATTGAAGTGCTTAAACTGTAGATATGTTTTCAGTCTGCAGCTAACAGCATCTCCTCATAGACTGGATATAGGATGTGAGAGGAAGTGAAGATGTCAGAGTGGTTCAAGTAATTTGACCTGAACAACAGTAATAATAGAGCTGACATGAGCTCACATAGCGAATTTGCAGGTAGAATAAGTTTTAAGGAGGAACATAAAAAAATTTAGTTTGCATTAAGATTGAGATGTTCATTTACCTTAGAATAATCTAAATTATGCCAAGTCTCAAAATGTCAATGGCTTAACGCATCAGAGGGTTTACTTCTCAGTCATGGTACGCATGAAATATAGGTAGTGAGGGCTCTGCTTCAGACATATACTCAGGGATTTAAAGTTGATGGAATTGCTGCTATATTGTAACTGTATTGGAGATGAATGGTTTCCAGGGTCATGAAACAGGGAAGAGAAGAACCAGAACATATGTTGTGTCTTAATAAATGAACCCAGTGATACAATCTGTCAGGCCCAGAGTGCTACCTAGGATCCTGACAAGCTGTTGTAATTTTGTTGCCTTAGGATTATCATTTCTCCTTGGGAACAAAATTGAATGGCACAGGATTTGTTTTGGTGATTGTGGTGGTGGTGGTGGTGGTAGTATGTGTGTGTGTATTTTATTCATTAATTCAAATTGCAATAAGTGACTAACTCCATGCATTATTGTAACTTTTCTAACTGTTTGGACCTATAAAAACCATATCTCTTAAATTATCAGATGCTGTATGGTAGAATTGCTGTGTTCTTAAAAATCAAGCTATTTTTGCTGTTACAGTTCTAAACATGTCCAAAAATAGTACTAATCGTCGAAGCACAGAATTATCCGGAGTTTTCCATAGTGTAGCAATTTGTACCCAGTTCTGTTCAGTTCAGTCACTCAGTCGTTTCCAACTCCTCGTGACCCCATGAGCCACAGCATGCCAGGCCTCCCTCTCCATCACCAACTCCCGGAGTTTACTCAAAGTCACGTCCATTGAGTTGGTGATGCCATCCAACCATCTCATCCTCTGTCATCCCCTTCTCCTCCTGCCCTCAATCTTTCCCAGCATCAGGGTCTTTTCAAATGAGTCAGCTCTTCACATCAAGTGGCCAAAGTATTGGAGTTTCAGCTTCAACATCAGTCCTTCCAATGAACACCCAGGACTGATCTCCTTTAGGATGGACTGGTTGGATCTCCTTGCAGTCCAAGGGACTCTCAAGAGTCTTCTCCAACACCAGAGTTCAAAAGCATCAATTCTTCGCTGCTCAGCTTTCTTTATGGTCCAACTCTCACATCCATACATGACCACTGGAAAAACCATAGTCTTGACTAGACAGACCTTTGTTGGCAAAATTATGTCTCTGCTTTTTAATATGCTGTCTAGGTTGGTCATAACTTTCCTTCCAAGGAGTAAGTGTCTTTTAATTTCATGGCTGCAGTCACCATCTGCAGTGATTTTGGAGCCCAGAAAGATAAAGTCAGCCACTGTTTCCACTGTTTCCCCATCTATTTGCCATGAAGTGATGGGCCCAGATGCCATGATCTTAGTTTTCTGAATGTTGAGCTTTAAGCCAATTTTTTCACTCTCCTCTTTCACTTGCATGAAGAGGCTCTTTAGTTCTCCTTGCACTTTCTGCCACCCAGAGGAGTGAAGAAAAGATTTCAGAGGGCATATAGTAGCCCACTGCCATCATCTGCATTGCTCAACAAAGGAAAAGACTGTGAAATGGAATTGCCAGCAGAATCCCTCTCTGGTCTTGTTGGCAAGTCTTTTATGTAAAACACAAATAATTAATTTTTCCACTCCAGACCTTTTAACAGGGCAATAGCTTGCAAGCTGCCAAGCTTTATTGGCCAGAATAGAAACAAACATCACTAGGTCATAACACTTATTATTAAACAAGAGCCTCTGCATTCTCTAAATTGAAGATTCTGAATTTTTAATGCATTTGGCTTACTTTCCCATCTTGTATGTCAGGCTTAAATTGGTATGTTGAACATATAGATATTCACAGCATCTTATATTTTCTTACATACTTTAAAAAATCTTATAAACATAAGTAATACATTCCTATGTTTAAAAATAACATATAGAAGAATTTAGAGTTAAAAGCAGCAGTCCCTTGCCCATCTTTTCCTACAGTTATTCTGTTTCTCAGAGGTAGATGTTTTCTTCTCTCTTAAGTGTTCTCATCTTGAACTTCTTTTCTAGTTAACTTCATTTATCTATATACTATGTAATTATCTCTTAATTTTCCACACAGACATTACTGACTTTCTGATAGATGAAGATCAGTCTACACCCTTGCTACCACTACCACCTTCCAGTTTTTTTTTTATTATAGCACTATCTTATGACTTCTGTTAGTTATTTGTGTTTTCTACCAATTATAGACCATCTCTCTAGATTCTTCACTTAATAAAAGAACATTAGTGCCCCTACCCTTGATTTAGTCTCTCCTCCTTATTTCTGCTTCCCAAATTAAGTTATTTATACTGTTAATTTATACATATCAGGTTTAAAAGCATTTGCATTCTGTTCTAGGCCCATAATTAACACCTTTCTGATGTACATTCGGGCTGATTTGAGAATAAACATATTCTGGGCTGTGACTTTTTTTCTGGTCAATTCTACTATTTACTGCATTTCATTTTTCATGTTGTCTGCTGAAAATTCATTGAAAAGTCTTGTTTGCTGATGGTTCATCTCTGGTTGTCTCTGTTTTTGTGTTCCTTTGGTTTAATGCCTTCTTTATTTCTTTACTTTTAATAAGATCTAAGAAGGAAAGAGGATAAGCAAATGTGCTCAGTCTACCATCTTGCACAAGAGGCTACCTTCTTAATTGAATTTTTTCCTGATACATATGCAACCATAGAAAAGGTTGCACCAACAAAAATCTAGCTAAATGTTCATATTTTCAGCAATGTACTATTGGATAAAACATTTTACCCACATTTTCTTTTTGACTTCTGCAGTTTAACATTTCATTATTACTTTAAATTTGGAAGAATAAGGTTCTAATTCAAAACACTCTGAGAAAGCAAATTGGAAAAGCAAATCCACACTTAGGAAAATTTAAAGAAGCCCACTTAAGACCAACCTAGATAGCGTACTAAAAAGCAGAGACATTACTTTGCCAACAAAGGTCCGTCTAGTCAAGGCTATGGTTTTTCCAGTGGTCATGTATGGATGTGAGAGTTGGACTGTGAAGAAAGCTGAGCTCTGAAAAATTGATGCTTTTGAACTCTGGTGTTGGAGAAGACTCTTGAGAGTCCCTTGGACTTCAAGGAGATCCAACCAGTCCATCCTAAAGGAGATCAGTCCTAGGTGTTCACTGGAAGGACTGATGCTGAAGCTGAAACTCCAATACTTTGGCCACCTCATGCGAAGAGTTGACTCATTGTAAAAGACCCTGATGCTGGGAGGGGTTGGGGGCAGGAGGAGAAGGGGACGACAGAGGATGAGACAGCTGGATGGCATCACCAACTCGATAGACATGAGTTTGAGTAAACTCCGGGAGTTGATGATAGATGGGAGGCCTGGTGTGCTGCGATTCATGGGGTCGCAAAGAGTTGGACATGACTGAGCGACTGAACTGAACTGATAAAAACTGACTATCAATTTTAATTGCCTATTTATTTTGACATTTTAAAAATATGTTGAAAACAAAGGTCCTTCCTTTTAAAGTATTAGCATGATATTTTGAGTCTTTATTTATTCTTTTCTAACTATAGTTTATAACACACCTGGCAGGCAACTGCCCTGTTAGATATCTTCATCTGCACTGCAGGATGAGATACTAAAGTGCTTTCCTCTTGTCTGTGTCTTTTGTAAATCATGGTTTACAGTTTCCATAACTCCTTGGAACAAGTAACTGTACAACATAAACATATATTCCTGTTTATTCAGAGTGACAGTTTTGTTATTGCTATATTATGAAAACAATTGTGATTCTAAATAAAATATACTCATAAATTAAAAGCAAGAGATCAACATAACTACAATATAAATACAATCTAAAGTCCCAAGAAGTTTGTTTCACAAAATTCAACTAGTCTGAAACATGTAGCCTACAATAAAGGCAACATCTGCATGATTCATTTCTTAAGTATGTCAAATTTATATCTTCCTATTTTCTTACTGATTTCTGATAGTAGTCTTCTTGGTTATTTTCATTACAATTTTGTGAAGTTCAGGACATGTCTTGATGTGCCAGCTTTATCCTGAACTGTAGGTAATCTTTTGAAAAGCCGACTTCAAAAACAGAGAGGCAGTGCAGCTTAGTGGTGAAGGGTCCTGGCTTGGAAAGCAGACAGTTGGTACCAGTCCCGGCTCATCCTCTTACTGACCAAGTGACCTCAGACACTTGACTTACTCTCTTGAAGCTTGTGAAATGGGAATAATAACAGTATTTACCTTAGAGAACTGCCAAGAGGCTAAAATAAAACAATACATAAAAAACATAGCAAAATGTCCACACTTTTTTTTCCCATTTATTTTTATTAGTTGGAGGCTGATTACTTTACAATATTGTAGTGTTTTTTGCCATACATTGACATGAATCAGCCATGGATTTACTCGTGTTCCCCATCCCGATCCCCCCTCCCACCTCCCTGCCCACACTTATTAAATACACATTGTTAGTTATTTTTGTTCTTAGTAATGATAATTATTTGAAAGTATTAATTCTATCTCAGCACACAGAAATACCCCTTAAGTTTTTGAGGACCCAAAATACATTATTAGGGTAGCCTTTCAATATTAGGAACTTTTCCTGTTTCACTTAATGGGCATGATTTGTATTTTGGGAACTATTTGCTCTAGGTAGAAATATTAAATCCAACTTTAACTTTTCCCCCTTTCAGGAGGTCAGGTTTGTATATAGCTTATTTATATCTAAATCCTGTTTTTATTAAGTTAACTTCATTGATTTAACATGTACATTAGTTTCATAAAGTCTGTTTAATCTTCACTTGACATAGCAAACAAACGTCTACATTTCTAAGAGGCAAGTTTCTGTGGCCCTAACCAGGTAAAGAAGAGAAGATGAGGCAGAGGCAGGAAAATACTAAACACTCAATTAAATTTTGGCTCTGCCATTAACTTTCTTTGTAACTTAAAAGTCAAGACACTTTATTCATCAATTCATGCATATTTATTCTATACAATGTACCGGGTAGAGACACAAATAAAATCCCTTACCTTAAGGAAACGCATAGCTTGGTTTGGAAGGCAGAGCTGGTACAATACCACATATGTGAGTTACGCACACAATGACAATTCATGTATTACCAAATGATACATATGCCTATGTGATGTGTACCAATGTACGTGGTATAATATGTGTAAAATGAAATATGTTTTGCTATATTTTATTAGTTTTTTTTCCATTTTTTAGCTTTTTGTGTATATATCTCACTTGCTATTTGCTGAGTTTCTTTAAATTTATACATTTGACAAAATTTGGAAGATTTCATCATTGTTTCTTGAAATACTTTTACTGCCCAATTATCTTTGTCCCTTCCCTTCTGGGATTACAAATACACACACACACACACACATACACACACAGGAAATCTTTGCTATTCTCCCACAGATATTTAGGGCTCTGTTAAGAGATTTTTCCATTTCTTCAAATTAGAGAATTTCTATTATTTCATATTAAAGTTCACTGACCTCTGTAATTTAGAAGTATTAGATAAATATTAAAGTTAACCTGTCATTTCTAATCTGCTTGAAGTTTCATTTTAGATATGTAGTTTTCACTTCTAGAATTTTCATTTGTTACATTTTTATAGTTTATTTCTCACATAAAATTTGTTATGTTTCTTCATTCATCATAAGCATATTTTTTTAATTTGAGCATAGTTAAACTGCTTACTTTAAAATACGTGTCTGCTGACTCCAAAATCTGGGTGATCTCAAGGTCTATTCCCATTGACTGACATTTTTCTTGAGCCTGGGTCAAGGTTTTTTTGTTTCTTTATAAACCTGGGAGTTCTGGATTGCATTCTGGACTTCACAGAAGCTATGTTCTAGATACTCTGAGATTCTCGTATAGTTTTTCAGAAGATGTTCAATTTTTGGTTTTAGCAGGCAATAAACTTGGCTAGATTCATACTTCTAACCCTGTCTCTCCTGTTATGGATAACAGTTAAAGTATCTATTTAGTTCAGTTGCTCAGTTGTGTCCAACTCTTCACACCCCCATGGACTGCAGCACAGCAGGTTTCCCTGTCCTTCACCGTCTCCTGGAGTTTGCTCAAATTCATGTCCATTGAATTAGTGATGCCATCCAACCATCTCATCCTCTGTTGTCCACTTCTCCTCCTGACTTCAATCTTTCCTTATTTAGCCCTAATCGAGCTGCTTGCAGTCTGCACTATGTTTATATAGTACAGGATTCAGCCAGACATTTGGGTATAGTTTCAGTTCAGTTCAGTTCAGTCACTCAGTTGTGTCTAACTCTGCGACCCCATGAACCGCAGCACTCCAGGCCTCCCTGTCCATCACCAACTCCCAGAGTTTACCCAAACTCATGTCCATTGAGTCAGTGATGCCATCCAACCATCTCATCCTCTGTCACCCCTTCTCCTCCTGCCCTCAATCTTTCCCAGCATCAGGGTCTTTTCAAATGAGTCAACTCTTCGCATCAGGTGGCCAAAGTATTGGAGTTTCAGCTTCAACATCAGTCCTTCCAATGAACACCCAGGACTGATCTTTAGGATGGGCTGGTTGGAACTCCTTGAAGTCCAAGGGACTCTCAAAGGTCTCCTCCAATACCACAGTTCAAAAGCATCAATTCTTGGGCGCTCAGCTTTCTTTATAGTCCAACTCTAACATCCATACTTGACTACTGGAAAAACCATAGCCTTGACTAGATGGACCTTTGTTGACAAAGTAATGTCTCTGCTTTTTAATATGCTAGGTTGGTCATAACTTTCCTTCCAAGGAGTAAGCGTCTTTTAATTTCATGGCTGCAGTCACCATCTGCAATGATTTTGGAGCCCCCAAAAATAAAGTCAGCCACTGTTTTCACTGTTTCCCCATCTATTTGCCATGAAGTGATGGGACTGGATGCCATGATCTTAGTTTTCTGAATGTTGAGGTTTAAGCCAACTTTTTCACTCTCTTCTTTCAGTTTCATCAGCAGGCTCTTTAGTTCTTCTTCACTTTCTGCCATAAGGGTGGTGTCATCTGCATATCTGAGGTTATTGATATTTCTCCCAGAAATCTTGATTCCAGCTTGTGCTTCCTCCAGCCCAGCGTTTCTCATGAGGTACTCTGCATATAAGTTAAATAAGCAGGGTGACAATATACAGCCTTGACATATGCCTTTTCCTATTTGGAACCAGTCTGTTGTTCCATGTCCAGTTCTAACTGTTGCTTCCTGACCTGCATACAGGTTTCTTAAGAGGCAGGTCAAGTGGTCTGGTATTCCCATCTGTTTCAGAATTTTCCAGAGTTTATTGTGATCCACACAGTCAAAGGCTTTGGCATAGTCAATAAAGCAGAAATAGATGTTTTTCTGGAACTCTCTTGCTTTTTTGATTATCCTGCGAATGGATCCTTAGAAAAGGCAGAGGAACCAGAGATCAAATTGCCAAGATTTTCTGGGTAGAGTTTATGAACAGGATTTGGAGCTCTCACCCTCTTTCTCTCTCCTTTTTAGAACTTACCACTCACTTACCAGCTTCTGTGGTTGCCTGCACTCTGTCCTCTCATCTTTACACCAGAAAGACCATTGAAATCTATGTGAGTTCTAGGCATCCAACATTGAGCCACACTGGGTCCTCCTCTCAGATAAAAAATGGAAAATCCAACCAGTACTGATATCTTCTTTGTATAGATCCTCTGCCTTTGCTTATTCTCCAGTATTTTCAAGCAGTTATTTTGTGTGTGTGTGGTTTTTTCCCAGAGTGTATAGTTGTTGCCTCAGGCGATTGCTCCCTAGCCATTACCAGAAATGGAATCTTTGATTTGTATTTTCATACTTAGAACTAGAGTAATTAATTTGCTTTTATTATTAACATTGTACTCAATGAGTAAGCAGCAAATTCTTTGTGTTCAATTTATCTGTTTTATAAGTACTGAGTAAATCCTTTACAAATGGTCTGCTGCTATAAATCTAGAAATGTCACAATAATTAGGGTTAGTTGATTTAAATATTTACCTATATCTGTGCTGGGTGTTGTAGTATGCTGTAATTTAAGAGTGACACAAAGTACTTAAACTTGCCTCTAAAAATTTTATTTCTTTGGAGTAATGTAGAGTGATGGAAGATGTTTGTTTTTAATATATGACTTCAGTGTTCTGTTTATTGGGTGCTTCCGTGGTGGTTTAGATGGTAAAGAATTTGTCTGCAATGCAGGAGATACGGGTTCCTGGGTTGGGAGGATCCCCTGAAGAAAGGAATGGCAACTCACTCCAGTATTCTTGCCTGGAGAATTTCATGGACAGAGGAAGCTGGCAAACTATAGTTCGTGGGGTCACAAAGAGTCAGACACCACTGAGTGACTAACACACACACACACATGCTGTTTGTTTATATCATTCTGTAGGTTTGCTACAGATTTCTGTTTTGTCTAAAACAGTAGCCATAGCACATGTGACTACTTAAACTTTTAAAAAGTAAAGTGAAAGTCCAGTTCCTCACTTACACCTCCCACATTCCAAATACTCAGTAAGCACATGTGACTAGAGGCTACTGTATTAGACACAGAAAAATAAAACATTTTCATCATTTGAAAAGGCTCTGTTACTTAACACTGTTCAACAAAGTGCTGCTCTATGAACAGACAGAACATATTTACTCGGAATTATATTTGTTCAGTGGGTCACGTCTGAAATCCACAGTTGTAGAACCCATTTCTAGTTGGAGTCCTCTCTTGATGGACACAGATGTTTACCCTTTGTGTCACTTTGGCTCTTCTTTCCCTTCACGGGTTGACGAACTGCGTAGATCACTGCTTGTTCCTGTGAAATGTCTCTGTAGTTTAAAGCCAGTGCTAGCTTGTATGGCTTAACTATACTCTAGGCCCTGTGATCAGTACTTTATCTGTATTATCTCATTGAATCATTATAACAGCTTCATGTTATAGGTGCTCTAAGTCTGTCCATTTTACTGGTGAGGAAGTCAAGACAGGGAAACTAAGTAACTTGCTCACAGTCTCATAATAGGTGACAAGTGAAACCAGGATTTAGTTGTGGAAGAATAAAGGAAGTGGAAGAATATATATATTTTATATTCCCTGTGAGAAACTTTCTGAATATTAAAATTTAGAGATGACATTGTTTTACTTTCATGAATAGAAATGAAGCACAAAAGGATTACAGAGAAATTAGTCATATCTTTTCAGACTCATATAAAAAAAATTCGGTTATGTGTCACTCCTTAGTCACATAAATTCCTGATCTAGGAGTGTTTGTGGAAAATATTTATACTCCCTCCACTTTTTCAGCTCTCCCAGAAGCCAAATTTCTTTTCAAATTACCAGCTTCTAGATCACAGAGTATCTTTTTAATTCTGACCCATATTATTCTTCAGGCCCTTTAAAAATTCTTTTGAGAGTTTAATTTTTGGTTTGCTTTTATTTACTATTTAAAGATGATTAACATTTTGCTATCTCATATCAAATGCACATTTCTACATTTTAAAGTTCTTTCTTCTACATAAAAGAATTTTTTAACCAAGTTAATTTATTTTCATTTAGGAGGTTTCATCATTTTATTAGCATGTATTGATTCTATTTTTTTTAATTGATCGCTCCTCCAACCATTAACCTTTCTTGTTCTCACTAACATTACATGAAAAACGTCCTACTGGTTTTGAACTCTTAAATTTAATGTTAGGGTAAAAGTTTCCTTTTTTATGGAAATGATCCATGCAAGAGAGGAAGCATGATGATCACAGTGCTGAAGTTGGAGCACAGAACCACTTTCTTGCCTTTTTCTGTCTCCCAAACACTATGCCCCTCTTGCTACCACTACATGTGTCTTGGTATCAACTCAGGTTTCATCAGCCTTCTTTGTAAACAGAATGGACTTGACTGACCACTTAAAGCTCTTTTAGATCAATATTTGTAATAAAAGAATAATACATGTAAAATATATTAGGCCCAGAAAGGAAAGCTTTACATAATTATTATGACATACTTTTCCTTAGATATGAGTAGAAAGAAAACCTCTAAAAGATTCAGAAAGATATTAATAAAGAGTATTTAATAAAATTTTATAAAATACTGAAAAATCTGATTATAGTTAAAAATACAAGTAAAAAAAGTTTTTATAGTGGCCTGGCCTTTGGTTTAAAGTAAATGAATTGAACTTGTCCCTATCATCAAAATGTTCTTTGTTTATTCCATAGCCATCATATAAAAGTCTGCAGGGAAATCCTGTAGGTTCAAATCATTTAATTCTACTTATTTTTATTTAGAGACAAAATCAGGAGAGCCCTCACAATTCCATCGTGAACCACAAGAACAATAGTTTCAGAAACATGCAAATTTCCTTTGATATTAAGCTGCAAGGAGCTCTTTGAGAGAACTTCCCAGCCATACTTATTTTGGAGATGCAGCCCGATAATTATACACATGTGGCAGAAACAGGAAGGCCTAATTTCCTCAGCATTTTTCCACTCTGCTTTTCAAAGGGAATGTGAACATATTTTTGTTAAAGGATGGGATTCCCTGGGTTTCCTAAAAGTTGAAATTAGTTACTCCTCATTAAAGTGTTATATTTTCCTCCCTGGATGGAGCACCTGTGCTTCTGCTAACTTATTTTTTTTTAATTCAAAGGAAGTTTTTAATGATTACCTAATGAATGAGCATATTAATCTGTAACATTGTAGTAGATTTTTGTGAGGTTCACTGTAAATCAATTTATTACTTATTGAAAAAGCCAAAGGAAAAAGTACATTAAACAGAAAACTAGAGGAATCAATCATTACTCTATTTAGAAATGAATTTCTACATCAAAGTAGCATCACCCAATTTAGAATGATTTGTGAATTTCTTCTTTTTCTTTTTACTTCTTTGTATTTTACCTTAGTCAATAATACTTGTCATTTGTATGACAAGTATTATTATTGTGTGACAAAGAAAATGAAGCATTTACCTATCTCATTTTATTATAAAAATATTGTATCACTATGCTTACACCTGTAACTAATACAGTAAATCAACTATATTTCAATAAAAAAGAGTATTGTAGCATTATTTATGATTACACAAACCTGCATTTATTTACAGATCGTCTTTTATTTACAGAATTTCAGCTTTCTCTGAAGCACACAAGTTCCTCATGGCATATGTGAACCAGCAAACTGAGGATGGTTGTTACCAACAGATGGAGGAGTGGATAGTAGATAGGGAGCCCCAGTGCTCTCTACACACCTCATTTTGAGTGTATCAGCCTTCAGAGATATGGTGAGTTATCACAAAATTGCTTAGAGATCCATATATCTTTGGGCTATAAACTTCTAAATTTTAATAACCTCTTCAATGAATCTTTAAAATCACTTCTTACTGGAACTCTTCTGGTAAAATAGCATTTATCTCTAGATAATTCTTACAAAATATGAAATAATCAAGATGTCTAAAAAATTAGCATCTTTAGTTAATTATAAAAAAGAAAGTCTGAAATTAAACCGATAATTATCTAATTATAATTGTATATTTAGAAATTATATACATTATATATATAATATGTTGTATACTGTATATTACTTTTTAATGATAAAGACAATATATTATACTACTATGTAGTACAATCAGCAACATAGGTTATTACTTTGATTTTAATTTTTTTGTGAGGCTATATACAACTAAAAATGATGATAAAAAACTCTGGAAAGTAAGCAGTTAAGATATGTCTCAATATCTGTTTAGTTCAGTTCAGTTGTTCAGTCGTGTCTGACTCTGTGACCCCATGTACTGCAGCACGCCAGGCTTCCCTGTCCATCACCAACTCCCAGAACTTGCTCAAACTCATGTCCATTGAGTTGGTGATGCCATCCATCATCTCATCTTATCCCTTCTCCTTCCTGCCTTCAGTCTTTCCCAGTAGCACGATCTTTTGTAATGAGTCAACTCTTCGCATCAGTTAGCCGAAGTATTGGTGCTTCAGCTTTAGCACCAGTCCTTCTAATGAATATTCAGAATTGATTTACTTTAGGATTGACTGGTTTGATCTCCTTGCAGTCCAAGGGACTCTCAAGAGCCTTCTCTAACACCACAGTTCAGATTAATATCTGTTAATCAGATATTAACAGATTAATGTCTGTTAATCACCCATTGCAATCTCAGTTCTCTGTTTCACAAAATTGTATTTACCATGTTTAAAACTGATCTCAAAGTTAACTATAATAGACCTGAATTCATCTGTTCCTTCACTTAGTGAATCCTATATTCACTGAAGATGAAGCACTTGGGAAAAGACCACTGGATACCTGTTAGTTGTATTTGAATTTTTGTGGACTCTCAGGCTTTCTTTCCTGAGAGGTTTTCTCCTAATGTGCTCCTCTGTCCATAACTGAAATTTCTTATATTCCACCAGCAGAGTAAATGTTATAAAACTCAAATTCAGTAATACTTCATTTCTGCTTATATAACTTCAATGGCTTCCTGAGAACTATAGGCAAATGCTCAAAATCTTTAGAATGCCTTAAAAGTTTTTTCACAGGACAGCCTGGACCTGACTTCCAAGCCACACATGTGCCACTTTCTAACACAAGGGTCACCCACAGTACTGGTCCATGGCCTATTAGGCATTGGACTGCACAACAAGAGGTGACACTTCAGGTGTCCCAGTCTGACATTGCCCCCAGATTAGGAATATCTAGTTGCAGGAAAACAACTCAGGGCTTGCACTGATTCTGCATGTATGGTGAGTTGTATAATTATTTCTTTGTCTATCACAATGTAATAATAATAGAAATGCAGTGCACAATAAACGTAGTGTGCTTGAATCATTCTGAAACCTTTCCCCACCCCTGGTCTGTGGAAAGCTTGTTTTCTACAAAACTGGTCCCTGGTGCCAAAAAGGTTGGAGATCACTATTCTAACACACACCTCTAAACCTGCCCTACTGTGCTTTGAGTAGAAATATTTTCAATGCTAAGGCTTTGTACATGCTGACCCTTCTTTCTGGGAGGTTCTTTCTTACTCATCTCCATCTACCAACATTCTGTTCTTGCTTCAAAACCTAGCTCAGTTACTTGTTCTATGACTATTTCTGTAAATTCTCTAGGCAGAGTTACTTACCCTTTATTATTTTTCCATGAAATGTGATGTGATGCTATTGTTCCACTTACTACATTGCATATTTTTCTTTTGGAATGAGAAAGCATTGATCTTTGAACTGAGAATTATAATTTCCCAATGTCAATACATTGACCAATGAGCATTTTCTTTCATTATTTTTAAAATATGTATTGAGTACTTTGAATATTTCTGGGCCATGTACTGAATTGGTATTTAACTCCAAAATATGGCATAGGGACTTTATTTTTAATAATCTATGCACTTTTTTGAAAGTTTGAGGTTTATTGGGATTGGTGATCTTCCAACATGAATCAAAATGATAATTACCATTGCCAGAAGTTGATTATGTACTAGGTTTTTCCCCCATATATCAGTTCAGTTCAGTCGCTCAGTTGTGTCTGACTCTGCAACCCCATAGACTGCAGCATGCCAGGCTTCCCTGTCCTTCACCAACTCACAGAGCTTACTCAAACTCATGTCCATCCAGTCGGTGATGCCATCCAACTGTCTCATCCTCTGTTGTCCCCTTCTCCTCCTGCCTTCAATCTTTCTCAGCATCAAGGTCTTTTCCAGTAAGTCAGTTCTTTACATCAGGTGGCCAAAGTATTGGAGTTTTAGCTTCAGCATCAGTCTTTCCCATGAATATTCAGTACTGATTTCCTTTAGGATGGACTGGTTGGATCTCCTTGCAGTCCAAGGGACTCTCAAGAGTCTTCTCCAATACCACAGTTCAAAAGCATCAATTCTTTGGTACTCAGCTTTCTTTATAATCCAACTCTCACATCCATACATGACTACTGGAAAAACCATAGCTTTGACTAGATGGACACCTTTGTTGGCAAAGTAATGTCTATGCTTTTTAAAATGTTGTCTAGGTTGGTCACAGCTTTTCCTTCAAGGAGCAAGTGTCTTTTAATTTCATGGCTTCAGTCACAATCTGCAGTAATTTTGGAGCCCCCCAAAGTAAAGTCAGCCACTGTTTCCACTGTTTCCCCATCTATTTGCCATGAAGTGATGAGTTCAGATTCCATGATCTTAGTTTTCTGAATGTTGAGTTTTAAGCCAGCTTTTTTCACTCTCCTTTTTCACTTTCATTAACAGTCTCTTTACTTCTTTGCTTTCTGCCATAAGGGTGGTGTCATCTGCATCTCTGAGGTTGTTGATATTTCTCTGGGCAATTTTGATTCCAGTTTGTATTCATCTAGCCTGGCATTTCTTGTGATGTCCGCTGCATATAAGTTAAACAAACAGGGTGGCAATATACAGCCTTGACATACTCCTTTCCTGATTTGGAATCAGTCTGTGGTTCCACATCCAGTTCTAACTGCTGCTTCTTGACCTGCATACAGATTTCTCAGGAAGCAGATAAGGTGGTCTGGTATTCCCATCTCTCTAAGAATTTTCCACAGTTTCTTGTGAGCCACACAATCAAAGGCTTTGGTATAGTCAAAGAAGCAGAAGTAGATGTTTTTCTGGAACTCTCTTGCTTTTTTGATGATCCAACAGATGTTGGAAATTTGATCACTGGTTCCTCTGCCTTTTCTAAATCCAGCTTGAACATCTGGAAGTTCACAGTTCATGTGTTGTTGAAGCCTGGCTTGGAGAATTTTGAGCATTACTTTGCTAGTGTGTGAAATGAGTACAATTGTGTGGTAGTTTGAGCATTCTTTGGCATTGCCTTTCTTTGGGATTGGAATGAAAACTTACCTTTTCCAGTCCTGCGGCCACTGCTGAGTTTTCCAAATTTGCTGGCATATTGAGTGCAGCACTTTCACAGCATCATCTTATAGGATTTGAAATAACTCAACTGGAATTACATTACCTCCACTAGCTTTGTTCACAGTGATGCTTCCTAAGGCCCACTTGACTTCATATTCCAGGATGTCTGGCTCTAGGTGAGTGATCACACCACTGTGGATATCTGGGTCATGAAGATCTTTTTTTGTATAGTTCTGTGTATTCTTGCCACCTCTTCTTAATATCTTCTGCTTCTATTAGGTCCATACCATTTCCATCTTTTATAGTGCCTATCTTTGCATGAAATCTTCCCTTGGTATCTCTGATTTTCTTGAAGACATCTCTAGTCTTTCCCATTCTATTGTTTTCCTCTATTTCTTTGCACTGATCATTGAGGAAGGCTTTCTTATCTCTGTTTGCTATTCTTTGGAACTCTGCATTCAAATGGATATATCTTTCCTTTTCTTCTTTGCCTTTCACTTCTCTTCTTTTCTCAGCTCTTTGTAAGGCCTCGTGAGACAACCATTTTGCCTTTTTGCATTTCTTTTTCTTGGGGATGATCTTGATTGCTGCTTCCTGTACAATGTCATGAACCTCTGTCCATAGCTCTCAGGCACTTTATCAGATCTAATCCCTTGAATCTATTTCTCACTTCCACTGTATAATTGTAAGGGATTTGATTTAGATCATACCTGAATAGTCTAGTGGTTTTCCCTACTTTCTTCAATTTAAGTCTGAATTTGGCAATAAGGAGTTCATGATCTGAGCCACAGTCAGCTCCCGGTCTTGTTTTTGCTGACTGTATAGAGCTTCTCCATCTTTGACTGCAAAGAATATAATCAATCTGATTTCAGTTTTGATCATCTGGTGATGTCCATGTATAGAGTCTTCTCTTGTGTTGTTGGAAGAGGGTGTTTGCTATGATCAGTATGTTCTCTTTGCAAAACTCTATTAGCTTTTGACCTGCTTCGTTTTGTACTCTAAGGCCAAATTTGATTATTACTCCAGGTATCTCTTGACTTCCTAGTTTTGCATCCCAGTCACCTATAATGAAAGGGACATCTTTTTTGGGCGTTAGTTCTAGAAGATCTTGTAGGTCCCCTGTATATAGAAATGTACTAACAGGGCAATAGTGATTTGCTATCATTCCAACATACTACTTATGATGATGGCAATTCAATGCTACAGTAGTTGGCATTTCTCTCTTTTCCTCCCAGATAATTTTTATGCCTCTCATATAGTGAAAATGTTAGATCCTCCATCTTGTCAGGCTGTTTGTGATGCCATGGACTGTAGCTGCCAGGTTCCTCTCTCCATGGAATTCTCCAGGCAAGAATACTGGAGTAGGTTGCCATTTCCTTTCCAGGAGATCTTCCCGACCTAGGGATCAAACTTGGGTCTTCTACATTGCAGGCAGATTCTTTACCATCTGAGCCACCAGGGAACCTGTCTCATAGAGTAGAATATAACAAACTTTTAACTTTTCATACTCCTATCTGCCTATTATTGACTGAAAAATTTCAGGTTAAAAAAGTGAAAGCATATTTGTTTGGAATTAAGGCTTCAACTTGGCCTTCAGATTATAAAATTTTATTAGAAGCTTTTAAAAATTGCTTCAAAGTTTTCTGACCCATTAATATGAAAAATGTATTTCATGAAAGAAAAATTGTGGTACATTTAAGTGATTTTTAAAAAATTCCACTAAAGAGCAAACTTTGAGATCATAACTCCTGATTCTGAATTCATCAAGTCATGCTCCTTTTCTTATAAATGTTCTTATTTTTAACATGTACAAAATATGAAATGATTACAACATTTCTCTATCAAAAATAATTAATTTTGAGCATCATACTGGAAAGTTATTCAATGATATTTCAGAATTAGCTCAGTCATTTTTAACTTATTATGGAGTATATTAATCTTCTTTCTATTAATTAATAATTTTAGGAGTGGAATTGGACTTCCTTTGTTAGATTTTCTGGCAGTACTTTGTTGTTTTCTTACAAAGGATAAGAAAACTCTTCACGATTACTGGTTCTTTGCCTAGAAGATGAATATATTGATATTCCATTGAAACATAAACTAAAAATGCTATCCTTACCAGGTAATTTTTGTATTAAGTAAAATTAAGGCAACACATACCGTGCCTTTGGAGAAATTGATATTTTAAAATAATCCAAAGCTAGATTAATGCTGAGTGATCATTTCACAAAGAATATAATATTTCTCCAATCACCAGCAGAAAGTCTAAGCAAGACAGTCTGAATTTTGATGTTAAGTAGAGAGAATTTAATCTTCCTGTTGTTGTGTCGCTCAGTCGTGTCTGACTTTTTGTGACCCCATGGACTGTAGCCCACCAGGCTCCTCTGTCCTTGGAGTGCTCCAGGCAAGAATACTGGAGTGGGTTGCACTCCCTTCTCCAGCGCATCTTCCTTACCCAGGGATCAAACCTGGGTCTCTTGCATCACAGGCAGACTCTTAACGTCGGAGCCATCAGGGAAGCCAATCTTCCCACCCCTCTGTAAATAAATTTGAAATCCAGTGCCTGCTGAGTTGTTATTTGTTAGTCCTGAATATTAGAGAACTAGGATGTGACCTTTTGGGTCTCTGTTTCTCTCTGCCAAGTCCTGAGGAATGTAGTCTTGCGGTACAAAGTGAAACATTAGGCAATGAAAATCAGAGTGTTAAAGGCATGATTATTTTAATTTGTCACTGCCAATTTTCACTAACAGGCATTAAACTGCACCTGTGTTTCTAAAAATTGGACTAAGGATCTCATCACACACAAAAAAGAGTTAACTATGTGAAGTGATGGATGTGCTGATTATCTTGATAATCATTTCACAGTTCACTTGTAACAAATCATCACATTGTACACTTTAAATATATGAGGCTATGTTTGTCAATTAGTTCTTAATAAATCTCAAAAAATGCAAAGAAATAAAAATTGAAAAAAAAGATACGGAGACAAAGGAAAGATCCTTCCAGAAAAAAAAAAAAATAGAGAAAAACTTAGTATCAGTGAGTTTCAGTGAGTTTCATCACAAAACATCTCAGCCTTTCCTGAGCTGACCACACTTGGCTTCCTCAAAGTACTAGCTCTGCTGTCCTGACATGAAGACAAACTATAGCACACCATGCAGGTTGAAGTTTATGATTCCAGTCTGATTCAAACTAAAAGCCCAGTGGGCAATCCTACTCAGTCTCATTGCAGAGACAGGAAATGTATGCAAGATGGCATAGGAAGCATTAATTTGTGTAGGATAACAGTTCAAGTACTAACTAATATCAACTTCTGTGTTTTCCCTGTTGAACTGCCACCTTCTTCCTACTGGACAGTGAGGGAGGGATGCACCTGCAACTCAGAGAAGAGCCCATGCATGAGAACAAAGAGCTGTACATCCTGCATTCTGAGCTATATCTTAACCTTCTACAAGTCAAAAGCTGTCTCAGTTGAAGACCAAGAAGATTTGATGTACTTGCACTAGCAGAGAGAATAGTTGTGTCTTTCTTTCTGCCCTTTATACCAGATAAAGAAACTTCACAGGAAGTGGAGAGTTTAGGAAATCAATTAGTTATGTGTATTGTAGGGGCCATGAGTTCTGCCACTTCCCCACATAGGAGTGTAGTGTGTGTGGGGGTGTGTGTGGTGTGGGGAGGAAATTATATACCTAATTGTTAAGTAGGAATATGAGAATAAATGATCTCATGCCCCACTACTCATAATATCTCTGAAGGCAGCAGCCTTATAGATGTGGTGCATTCTACCTGGGCACTCTAGTACAGACAGTGAAATGATATATCCACATTGGAGAGAAGGGACAAGTTGACCAAGAGGTCTTGGGACTGGGAAATCAATAAGTAGAGATGTGAGTGGACCATCCCAGTAATGGATAAGAAGGATTGGCAGTGCTAAAATGACAGGTGATTCAACCACCGGCATTTGCTCTCTGAGTATAACATATGCTTCACACATGCCGTCCAGTTTCCTTTGAGTCAATTTGTATCACTAGAAACGTTCTCAACATTGGATGGAGAAAAAGGGAGACTGAGATAAAGACACCCTGTTTCCAGACCATGACAGAGTAGCCATTCTCTAATGACCATTTGCCCTCTTGACTGAAGAGTATTGGTTAGGGATTAAACAGGAGCACATATACCTTAAATGCGAATGAATTAAAATTTGAAATTGGTTAAAAGGAATCCTTGGATTGGATTGAGAAAAATAGTTTACTAAATTGAGATTTTTTTTTAACATCACATAGATATGGGAGCTCATGGCAGATAATAAAGTTGTTAGTGGAAATAAAGTTATTTTTATAACACTGAGGATTTTGTGGACCTTTGTGTCTGAAAAATGCATTCACAAATCAAATGATAATCAGCAGAGTAAGATGGCAGATTATGTGTGTGTGTAGAGAATAATCAACTCTGGAAAGCAAGGGTCTTGTGAAATTCATGTCAGGAATGCTATCAGAATCAGATTAAACCCTGGCATTTTTAAAGTGCATATTTATAAAACTGTTTTTTTTGCACAGCTGAACCAGTTAACTATTTTCCTTCTCCAGTGTTTCTGCTGAAATGTGAGGGCTTTTTTTTTTTAAAGCCATGTTTTTCCCCCAACAAAGGAAAATAAGCATACGTGAGTGTAGAAGACAGAGAGAGACAGAGACAGATACAGAGACAGAGGGAGACAGAGAGGTTCTGGGAATAGCAGGAAGCCTCCAAACTTAAAAGATATGCACAGTGCCAGCTCTGTCCTCAGCTTGGTAGCACAGGCCACCCTTCCTCTGTGATAACTAATTGCAGAAGCCTATAATAACTGCCTGTAATCACAGAGGGGCAAAAGGAATTCTTAAACACATCAGGAACAACCAAAAAACTGAGAAAAATCAAATTGAAGAAATACAACTAATGGGAAAAAAAGGAGAACTTAAAAAATATTAATACCCTTAGAAATATGCAAGAGATAGCATATCAATAAAATAAGAACAAGAGGTTCTAATAAATAAACATAAGATTTAAAAACATTAAAAAATTGAGGGTCAAAATATGTATCCTTTCATGGATCATAGCCATGTCATGGCGAAGGGGCTTGCTTAACTCAGTGAAGCTATGAGCCATGCGGTGCAGGGCCACCCTGGATGGACAGGTCATAGTAAAGAGTTCTGACAAAACATGGTCCACTGAAGAAGGAAATGGCAAACCACCCAGTATTTTTGCCACAAGAACCCCATAAACAGTATGAAAAGATGAAAAGATATGATGCCAGAAGTTGAGCCCCCCAGATTGGAAGGTGTCCAATATTTTACTGGGAAAGAGTGGAGGGGAATTACAAATAGGTCCAGAAAGAATGAAGTGGCTGGGCCAAAGCAGAAGCAGCACTCAGGTGTGGTTGTATCTGGTGGTGAAAGTAAAGTCCAGTGCTGTAAAGAATAATACTGCATAGGAACCTGGAATTTTAGGTCCATGAATCAAGGTAAATTGGACGTGGTCAAGCAGGAGATGGCAAGAGTGAACACTGAAACCTTAGGAATTAGTGAACTAAAATGAATGGGAATGGGCAAATTTAATTCAGATGGCCATTTTATCTACTACTGTGGGCAAGAAACCCTTAGAAGAAATGGAGTAGCCCTCATAGTCAACAGAAGTCTGAAACTTGGGTGCAATCTCAAAAGTGACAGGATGATTTTGGTTGATTTCCATGCCAAACCATTCAACTTCACAGTAATCCAAGTCTATGCCCCAACCACTAATGCTCAAGTTGAAGGGTTCAATGATAACCTACAAGACCTTCTAGAACTAACAGCAAAAAAAAAAAGTCCTTTTCATATAGGGGATTGGAATGCAAAAGTAGGAAGTCAAGAGATACCTGGAATAACAGGCAAGTTTGAGCTTGAAGTACAAAATGAAGCAGGGCAACACATTGGTCATAACAAACACTTTTTTCCAACATAACAAGAGATGACTCTACACATGGACATCACCAAATGGTCAATACCAAAATCAGATTGATTATATTTTTTGGAGCCAAAGATGGAGAAGCTCTATACAGTCAGCAAAAATAAGAACTGGAGCCTACTGTAACTCAGATCATCAGCTCCTAATTGCAAAATTCAGGCTTAAATTGAAGCAAGTAGGGGAAACCACTAGACCATTCAGGTAAGACCTAAGTCAAATGCATTATGATCATACAGTGAAGGTGACAAATAGCTTCTAGGGATTAGATCTGGTAGACAGAGTGCCTAAAGAACTATGGACAGAGGTTTGTAACACTGTTTGGGAGGCAATGACTAAAACCATCCCAAAGAAAAAGAAATGCAAGGTGGCAAAGTGGTTGTCTGAGGAGGCCTTACAAATAGCTGAGGAAAGAGAAGAAATGAAAGGCAAGGGAGAAAGAGAAAGATATACCCAACAGAACGCAGAATTCCAGAGAATAGCAAGGAGAGACAAGAAGGTTTTTCAAAGAACAATGCAAAGAAATAGAGGAAAACAATAGAATGGGAAATACTAGCGATCTCTTCAAGAAAATTGGAGATATCAAGGTAACATTTCTTGCAAGGGCAGGCACGATAAAGGATGGAAATGGTAAGGACCTGACAGAAGCAAAAGAGATTAAGAGGCGGCAAGAATATACAGAAGAACTATACAAAAGAGGCCTTAATGACTCAGATAACCACTATGGTGTGGTCCCTCATCTAGAGCCAGACATCTTGAACTGTTAAGTCAAGTGGGCCTACGGAAGTATTACTACAAATAAAGCCAGTGGAGGTGACGGAATTCCAGCTGAGTTACTGAAAATCCTAAAAGATGATGCTGTTATAATGCAGCACTCAGTATGTCAGCAAATTTGGAAAGCTCAGCAATGGCCTCAGGGCTGGAAAAGGTCAATTTTCATTCCAGTCCTAAAGAAGGGCAATGCCAAAGAATGTTTGAATTACCGTAAAACTGTGGTCATTTTACATGCTTGCAAGGTAATGCTCCAAATCCATCAAGCTATGCTTTAGTAGTATGTGAACTGAAAACCTCCATATATACAAGCTGGATTTAGAAAAGGCAGATGAACCAGAGATGTAATTGCCAACATTTCTTGTATCATAGAGAAAGCAAGGGAATTCCAACAAAGCATCTACTTCTGCTTTGTTGACTACACTAAAGCCTTTGACTATGTGGATCACAACAAACTGGAAAATTCTTAAAGAAATGGGAATACCAGATCACCTCACCTGTTTCATGAGAAACCTGAATGTGGTCAATAAGCAATGATTAGAACTGGACATGGAGCAATGGACTGGTTCAAACTTGGTAAAGCAGTATGGCAAGGTTGAATATTGTCACTCTGCTTGTTTAACTTATATGCAGACTACATCATGCGAAATGCTGGGCTATATGAATCACAACCTAGAATCAAGATCGCTGGGAGAAATATCAACAACCTCATGTATACAGATGATACCACTCTAATGGCAGAAAGTGAAGAAGACTAAAGAGCCTCTTTATGAGGGTGAAAGAGGAGACTGAAAAAGCTGTCTTAAAACTCAACATTCAAAAAACTAAGATCATGGCATCCATTCCCATTACTTCATGGCAAACAGAAGCAGGGGAAGGTAGAAGCAGTGGCAGATTTTATTTTCTTGGGCTCTAGAATCACTGTGGACAATGACTGCCACCATGGAATTAAAAGATGCTTACTCCTTGGAAGGAAAGCTATGACAAACCTAGACAGTGTATTAAAAAGCAGAGACAGTATGCCTATGGCTGATTCATGTTGAGGTTTGACAGAAAACAAAATTCTGCAAAGCAATTATCCTTCAATTTAAAAATAAATTAATTAAAAAAAAAAGGCAGAGACATCACTTTGCAGACAAAGGTCCGTATAGTCAAAGCTATCGTTTTTTCAGTAGCCATGTATGGATGTGAGGGTTGTACCATAAAGAAGGCTGAGCACCAAAAAAAATAGATGCTTTTGAGTTGTGCTGCTGAAGAAGACTCTTGAGAGTCCCTTGGATAGCGAGAAGATCAAACCAGTCAATTCTAAAGGATATCAACCCTGAATATTCATTGGAAGGACTGATGCTGAAGCCAAGCTCCAATACTTTGACCACCTGACGTGAAGAGCTAACTCACTGGAAAAGACCCTGATTCTGGGAAAGAGTGAAGACAAAAGGGAGCAGCTGAGGATGAATTGGTTAGATAGATTCATCGACTCAATGGACATGAATTTAGCAAAGTCTGGGAGACAGTGGAGGATGGAGGAACCTGGTGTGCTGCAGTCCATGGGGTTGCAAAGAGTCAGATATGACAGTGGCTGAACAAAAACAATGGCTCTTTAAATAAAATATAGCAGTGTTAATGTAAGTAAAATATAATGCAAGGAATACATTTATTTAACATTGCTTTCCATTTTATCCTGTTCTAAATTAATTCTCCACACACTGTTGTACACCATGGTACATGGTTCACTACTATATACTAGAGAATAGCCTTATACTTAATAAGTATAGTGACTATTTCTTTCATTGAATTGAATTTAACCTGAATCACAAGATCTCTCTTTTTAGTGAGCTAAGCTGAGGAGGGGGACATATAACCTCAGTTTTGTGTGTGTTTGTGTGCAATAGTGAGATAAATGTTAGTGAAAATTTCAAACTCTTTTGCAGCAATTTTATGTATATAGCAATGATGTTTTTTCTATACCCTATCCATATTTATTCACTTTTTAATGGAGTGTCAGCTATCTCCTGGAATGTTATTTTAAATTTATCTTTGTGATTATACTCCTGAGGTCACAAGAGTCACAGCTACACTGGATCCATTAAAGCTATGGTATCATTGGCTTTAAGCCCAGATTAAAAAAAAAAATTATGTCTTTGAGTGAATGGAATTTCTGAGTCACACATCCTTGCCCTACTTCATATGCAGATGCATCCTCAGAAGATGAGAGCCATTCCAAAGAGGCATTTCCCTGTTTTTGTCAAGAGTATACAAAACAATTAACTAACTGTGGCTCCAGTACTTTGGCCACCAGATGCGAGGAGCTGATTCATTGAAAGAGACCTTGATGCTGGGAAAGACTGAGGGCAGGAGGAGAATGGCGTGATAGTGGATGAGATGTTTAGATTACATCACTGACTCAGTGAATATGAATTTGAGCAAACTCCAGGAACTAGTAAAGGACAGGGAAGCCTGGCATGCCACAGTCACAAGGTCACAAAGAGTCAGATACAACTTAGCAACTAAATAATAACACTTATTTAATTTATATTTTGAAGGTATTTTTTTTTTGTCTCAGTATTGTGTTAGAGATTCATTTTAAAGCCCTTGATATATTTATCACATTAAAAAAAAAATGCAGTTCAAAAGTCCTTAAGAAACTTTTATCCAGGCCTTAACTTTCTATTCCCTGGGTGGCCAAATATTACCAACATGACTGTGGGGGAATCCTACAGAAGCTGGCTATGTGATGACTTTATTGTGACAATGTGCTGACTTCTCTTGAAAGACAAATCTATTCAGTGAAATTCTATCACATACACAAAGGGGTAATGACTAAAAACCATACCTATCCAGTAGAGGCAGGCAATCTCTGAAATCTAGACAGACTTTAAATTTATGCTTAGTGGGGCTTTCATTACTCAGTTGGTAAAGAATCTGCCTGCAATACAGGAGACCTACGTTCAGTTCCAGGTTTGGGAAGATCATCTGCAGAAGGGAATAGCAACCTGCTCCAGTATTCATTCTTGCCTGGGAAATCTCATGGATGGAGGAGCCTGGCAGGCTAGTCCACGGAGTTGCAATCTAGGCAGAGTTTAAATTTAAACACTCATATACTATGTAAAAATGCACTTAATAGCAGATTTTCAGGTCCCTACTCTCCTGGTATTATAATTATGATCATATATATATATATACACATATATATAGTATACCAAAACTTTTGGACAGATACTCTTTTTCCAAATCTCTCAGACCTTGACATTTCTATTCATTAATCTAGATTTATTGAGGGTGTGCTGTATGCCAAGCATGGCTCTATGCACAATGGATGCAACAGTGAGTTTGAAATACCTCAGTAACAAAGAGCTCATATTCTAGGGGGAAGGAGGGAATCATAAACATATAATTAGAAGCAATCCAATGGTAGTTTGTCATAGAAGTACACTCTTGGAAGTATGGAACTACCAAGTAGGGAAACTTCACTTGACTTGAGAGCTTGAAGAAGACCTCCTGACAGATATAACAGAGGTGAGTTAGTTAGGTGAACAGTAGGTAGGAGGCCATTTTAGAGACAGAAGACTGTGTGTATTTGTGCACAGATGTGAGAAAGCATGGCATGTGAAGGATTTACAAGCACTTCTAAGGAATAAGGGAAGGCAAGAAGTGATGAATGATAAACTGGAAAGATGGAGGGCCATATGTGGAAAGGTAACTTTACCCATATCTTGTGAGTCAGATGGACTAACATGATCATATTTTTATTTTAAAATATCCCCAGATTTATGTGTAGAGGATGATTTTTAAGTATAATTCTGGACCTAGGGAAACCATTTAAAAGGCTCTTATGAGGGACAATGGGATACTAAACTAGGGCTAGAGAAATGGGATAGATCTGTGATATTTTTAAGGTGTTAAAACAGCAGAACTTGACATTTATATGTGGAGTTCAAGGCAGAATATGGTCTCAAGAACACTGTGAGATTTTTAGTATGGGTGACTGGATGGATTTTAAATTATATATTTGAATATGGCGCTCTGAAGGTAAGTCTGAAATGGAATACAAGTTTAAGTTTCATAGGTATTTAAGTTTTAGTAGAATTCAGCACCAAGAAAAAGAAAGATATCTCTGTGTTTCAATATATTTTCTAGAATTTACATCCACTGGATCTTGATGGTTATAATTTTAGAAAAACAAGGTTATTCTTCTGTCCAACTCTCATACGCTATTGGAAACATACAATGATAAAGCCACTTTGGAAAACGAACTGGCAGTTTTTAAACAGGTAAACAAACTTCCCATGTGACCCAGTCTTTCTGCTCCTAGGTACACCCGGGTGAAATGATAGCATGCTTGTACTCACTCAGTTGTGTCCAGCTGCAGCGCTGTGGTATGCAGCCCACGAGGCTCCTCTGTCCATGGAGTTTTCCAGGCAAAAATGCTAGAGTGGGTTGCCATTTCCTACTCCAGGGGATCTTCCTGACCCAAGGGTCAAACCTGCATCTCTTGCGTCTCCTGCATTGGCGGGCGGACTCTTTACTACTGCACTGCTTGGGAAGCCCCCAAAGAGGCTAGCTAACATCTGTGCAAATAAATAAGCAATCTCAGAGAAAGATGTTGGGAACACTGTTATCTGTGCCACTAAGCAATTACTTAAAAGTGAAGGGAACTATTTTTGTGGGAAGGAGGAAAGGCGGGCAGGTGGAAAGTTGTGTTTTAAGAAATAGATGTGGTGAGTAGAGAAAGAAGAAAATCCAGAAGTTGGTTAACCTTGTCTATTCTTTGGTTCCACACCCACTCACTCACTCCTTTTGCATTTATGTTGTTTCCATGTCTTGAGCTCAGCTACCTTCCATTGCTCTATCTACAACCCACCCACACACTCTTAAAATAAACTTTGTGTTAGCAAGTGTTTTCCTCATGAAATGATTTCTAGTGAAAACTTTAAAAGGTGAGGCCAGATTCCTTGCATTTCTTTTGTCTACACCCTGATTTCTTTGGCAAAGCATCAGTTCTTAGGTTTTTGAATATTAAAACATATGTTAATAATCATTGATTAGACTAATCTGGTAAATATGTCAAAAGATGACTAACTTCCTTGGAAATGGGATAATGAACAAATATAGGAAATGTTTAACATCTTTCTAATGAGAAGTGAAATATGTTTTGATGGTTATTTTAATCTTTCCAAATAATAGGATATTGTTAGATTTTTCAATTCTTCCTCTTCCTCTTTTCATATTTAAATTGTTAAAAGTGATTTAGTGAATTTTAGTCTGAGATTTTGTTCTGGAACTTTTTGCAAGACCTCTTTGAATTCCTCCCTCTTTGGAGAACTATTTTGGCAATACTGTTTGTTCTCTGATGATAATACTTGTCTTATCTGCCTATCTCATAGTAAAATGTGAATAGTTCAGGTTAGTACTCTCATTTAAACACAAGGATTATTCCTTTGCATGAGTACTTATAATGTGCCAGGCACTGGGTGAAATATGTTATCTTTCAGATATTTTTTCTTTGTTGATAACTTTTCTATGGGCTTGTTAGCAGCATCTGATTTGGAGGAAGTTTTGTTGTTTTTAATGGATATTTCACTTCCTGGGATGATGGTCTTTTTAGTGGCCTTCTGCCCAAATTCATGTGAATGATGATTTAGGTAAGCTTTTTTTTGTCTTGGGCTGTAGAAGTGGTTTGGGGAGATAGTGGGGAATGGGTTGGGCAATAGAATCCTTTGGGGCCTGTGTAAAACGTACTTTCCTCTTGCCTTCCATGGCTAGTGACTTAAGGCATGTTAACATTTTTTGCTAAAGGTACACTGGAAGACAAAACAATAACCAAAATATGTGCTGAATGCTTTTGCAATTGCATGTATGGTTTAATTGTTCAGGTAATTTTTATGTGAGCTAATTATACATGTAACTGTATATTAAGACATGGTTTTCTTCTCTAATACAACTCCCCATCACTTGGTAGGATGGAATATAAACTTCTTAGCAAAATAAAATAACAGTTCCAAGTTATGCTACAAGGCAGTAATATTTACAAGAGAAAGATCTGTTTCTTGTCCATGTGTCACTCTGAAGATCATGTGGTCCTCAGGTCCCTTGTAGGGATATGCAGGATCTGCAGAATATGATTCTCCAAAATAGAGCCAAGACTCTAGAAGGAGAAGAGAGTGGAGTAATTCAGGCACTGGTGCTCCTTGGAGAATGATAATTACACATGGAGACACATAGTTAATTTGGCTCATGTGTTTTATATGTGAATTATTGTAACAAAGTCTTTTCTTCTTTAATCTACTTTACTGAAGACCGGTGTGGAATTGGGGTTGGCAAGATGGAAGAGAAAACCAAGTCCTTTCCACATATTTAATGTATGTAAAATAACTTTATCCAACATGGTGAGGAAATTGTTCTGACATTAAATTTTTTTTGTTTAGTTAATGCTACCATTATAATCCTGTAATTTATTTAAGTGCTATATTTATTTGGGAATAGGTTTTATATAACATGATGCATGGTTCAAGTAAGTACATACATTCTGAACTAGTATACACAGAATGCACCCTATTCTTTCATAGTCAATTCTTCTAGGAGTGTTTTGTTTGCTGGTTTAACATTCAATATGATAAGATAAATAGCTTTTATAGTATGAGATATTGGAATTGTTTACTCTGATACAAACACAAAAACACATTTCAAACTGGCAGAATGAATATTTACAAACACTTAGTGCTTACTCACTCAGTCATGTCTCACTCTTTGCGACCCCATGGACTATAGTCTGCCAGGCTCCTCTGTCCTTGGGGATTCTCCAGGCAAGAATACTGGAGTGGGTTGCCATGCCTTCCTTCAGGGGATCTTTCCAAGCCAGGAATCAAATCCAGGCTTTTCCCGCATCGCAGGTGGAGTCTTTACTGTCTGAGCCCCCAGGGAAGCTCACACACTTTAAAAGAAGGACTTTATGTTTTCCAAGCCTCCATCACAAGAAACAAAAGCCACTTCTTTGTAAATATTGACAATGACTAAGTTATTTGGCATCTAGTAGGTGGTTCCTAAATATGATAACTGAGTGAACGGATGAATAAAATTTGAGAAACAAAGAGGAGAGTGAAAAGGTTGACTTAAAGCTCAATATTCAGAAAACAAAGATCATGGCATTTGAACCCATCACTTCATGGCAAATAGATGGGGAAACAGTGGAAACAGTGGCAGACTTTATTTTTGGGGCTCCAAAATCGCTGCAGATGGTGATTGCAGCCATGAAATTAAAAGACGCTTACTTCTTGGAAGGAAAGTTATGACCAACCTAGACAGCATATTAAAAAGCAGAGACATTACTTTACCAACAAAGGTCCATCTAGTCAAAGCTATGGTCTTTCCAGTAGTCATGTATGGATGTGAGAGTTGGACTATAAAGAAAGCTGAGTGCAGAAGAATTGATGCTTTTGAACTGTGGTTCTGGAGAAGACTTTTGAGAGTCCCTTGGACAGCAAGGAGATCCAACCAGTCCGTGCTAAAGGAAATCAGTCTTGGGTGTTCATTGGATACTGATGCTGAAGCTGAAACTCCAATACTTTGGCCACCTGATGTGAAGAATTGATTCATTGGAAAATACCCTGTTGCTGGGAAAGATTGAAGGCGGGAGGAGAAGGGGATGACAGATGATGAGATGGTTGGATGGCATCACCGACTCAATGGACATGAATTTGGGTAAACTCTGGGAGTTGGTGATGGACAGGGAGGCCTGGCATGCTGCAGTCCATGGGGTCACAAAGAGTCGGACATGACTGAGCGACTAAACCAAACTGAACTGAACTGAAGGACCTGACTAAGTCAAAAAAGGATTTTCTTTGAGTAAGCATGCTTTTATTTTTTTATTTTTTTTCCATTTATTTTTATTAGTTGGAGGCTAATTACTTTACAATATTGCTGTGGTTTTTGTCTTACATTGAAATGAATTAGCCATGGATTTACGTGTATTCCCCATCCCGGTCCCCCCTCCCACCTCCCTCTCCACCCCATCCCTCTGGGTCTTCCCAGTGCACCAGGCCCGAGCACTTGTCTCATGCATCCAACCTGGGCTGGTGATCTGTTTCACCCTAGATAATGTACATGTTTCGATGCTGTTCTCTTGAAACATCCCACCCTCGCCTTCTCCCACAGAGTCCAAAATTCTGTTCTATACATCTGAGTCTCTTTTCTGTTTTGCATATAGGGTTATCGTTACCATATTTCTAAATTCCATATATATGTGTTAGTATACTGTAATGGTCTTTATCTTTCTGGCTTACTTCACTCTGTATAATGGGCTCCAGTTTCATCCATCTCATTAGAACTGATTCAAATGAATTCTTTTTAATGGCTGAGTAATATTCCATGGTGTATATGTACCACAGCTTCCTCATCCATTCGTCTGCTGATGGGCATCTAGGTTGCTTCCATGTCCTGGCTATTATAAACAGTGCTGCGATGAATATTGGGGTGCACGTGTCTCTTTCAGATCTGGTTTCCTCGGTGTGTATGCCCAGAAGTGGGATTGCTGGGTCATACGGCAGTTCTATTTCCAGTTTTTTAAGAAATCTCCACACTGTTTTCCATAGTGGCTGTACTAGTTTGCATTCCCACCAACAGTGTAAGAGAGTTCCCTTTTCTCCACACCCTCTCCAGCATTTATTGCTTGTAGACTTTTGGATAGCAGCTATCCTGACTGGCGTGTAATGGTACCTCATTGTGGTTTTGATTTGCATTTCTCTGATAGTGAGTGATGTTGAGCATCTTTTCATGTGTTTTTTAGCCATCTGTATGGCCTCCTTGGAGAAATGTCTGTTTAGTTCTTTGGCCCATTTTTTGATTGGGTCATTTATTTTTCTGGAGTTGAGCTGGAGGGGTTGCTTGTATATTTTTGAGATTAATCCTTTGTCTGTTGCTTCGTTTGCTATTATTTTCTCCCAATCTGAGGGCTGTCTTTTCATCTTGCTTATAGTTTCCTTTGTTGTGCAAAAGCTTTTAAGTTTCATTAGGTCCCATTTGTTTATTTTTGCTTTTATTTCCAATATTCTGGGATGTGGGTCATAGAGGATCCTGCTGTGATTTATGTCGGAGAGTGTTTTGCCTATGTTCTCCTCTAGGAGTTTTATAGTTTCTGGTCTTACGTTTAGATCCATTAGGTATGCTGCTGTTACAAGTCCTGTGAAAATGTTTTTCAGCTAAAGTGGCTGTAAGGCAATGTTTTCCTTTATCCTGCTTCACTTCACCACACTGTTAAAATAACCTGAAAGTCAATTGATTAACATGTTTTAAACTAAATAATGGGTGAAATGTTGTACTAACTGGAACTAACTTCTCTCAGGCAATGCTTGTCTAATTTCCTGATTCCAAAGGAGATTTGTCTTTGGGAGTGATCCTTTCCATCATTCTTTTGGATCTGTAGCCTTTTTTCCTGCTACATTCATTCTGGCTTAGTGAATGTGGAGACTATGGTGTCCCATCATTCAAGTTTAGCAAGTCCACATTCCTGGTCTTAGCTCTACACCTTATTTTCATTCCTTGTCCATCATCCACTACTTAGTTTCTGATACAGCCCTGCCATGCAGCCGTTTATGCTATTTGGGTCTTTCACCACATGATCCACCAGATCTAGGGTTGATAGCTGTAGTTGCTAATCATAGGGGTGAACCCTTGAGACGTAGGTGATTGTGAAAGAGCTCAGAATTGGGGATCAGGAACATGGTTTACAATCCTGGCTTTGCCACTCACAAACCATACACCATTGGGTGGTTTGTTCAGCTTCTGTGGCTTCAATATTTTCATCTATAAAGTAAGAGTTAATGCAAGGTAATTACTAAACTTTCTTCTGGATCGGATATTTCCCTATTAACATAAAATAGCTGCTTCAAAGAGGAGAAATATAATTAGAAAATTTTTGATGCATGGGTTATGGAACATTTACTCAGGCTGATTTTCCATAAATATTATGAAAACTGTCCTGTGCAAAATAATCTTTTGTTAAATTGTACTGCAGCCTTGCTTTAAAAAAAAAAACACACTTAGTTTTTAAAGAAAAATGTACTTTTTAAACTCTGCCTAGTATATTCTATGATTTTTTTAGTAAATGCACTCTTAAACAAGAGCTTTGTGTAATTAACAAATCATTTCAAATTAATGAAAACCCACCTCAATATAAATTAGGAGAAATGAATGTCCTTATTTATTTTGTTCCAGACTGCAGACTGAAGTCTGAAGAATACATAAATAAGTAAGCAAAAGAGAACTCATTGGAAAAACCACATCTGTCCACCATCATCACACAAAAAGGCACATTGTGTGGTCTCGAGAAAGATTTCGCATCATCCAAGGGAGGAAGCCCTTTCTCTATGGCAGAGATAAATAACTAGAAAAGCAAAGGGTTCTGTGAAAAAAATCAAAGACTGGGTGGATAGAGCCGGAATTAGAGGAAGAATTGAAACAAGCGGAAAAACTAAGGACAAATAGAATTTTTAACTGAATCTTCAGGCTTGCAGGCACCATGTGAAATTGCAAAAGGAAAAAAAAATTGAGCTTGGGATGTGATTAGGATCATCATATTGTATATATTGAACAAAACGAAATGAAAGAATGAACACAATGATTTAAGAAGGAGCTGTTTTGTTTTGTTTTTTTTTTAATTCAGTTTCCTGCAATTTAGCATTTGAATCTGGGTAGAGTATATAGGGCTTCCCAGGTGGCATAGTGGTAAAGAACTCACCTGCCAATGCAGGAGATTTAAAAGATGCAAATTTAATCCCCTGGGTGGGGAAGATCCCCTGGAGGAGGGCAAGGCAACCCACTACAGAATTCTTCCCTGGAAAATCCCATGGACAGAGGATACTGACAGGCTGCAGTTAATGGGGTCACAAAGAGTCAGACATGACTGAAGCGACTTAGCACACATACATGCACATAGAACATATAACATGAATATAGAATACATAACCTCTATAATGGCTGGTCATTAAGTGGCGAGAATATCTAAAGATAAAACTGCAGACCTGCGAAGGATACATTCTCAAATTCTATGAAGCAAGGAGGAAGTCCCATATATAAGTGGACAATATTATTGGGTGCTGAGTGTTACTCAGCATCAAAAAGGATAACGGGCATCCTGGTTATTTCCAGGTTATTTTTAAGAAAAATAAAAATAAATGTGTATGTTTGAGCCTGGAATCCATTCTGTGGCAGATATTGTTGATTGCCTTGCCCAGCACTTAATCTTAAATTTTTCTCCCTTTTCGACTCCAATTATAGAAACTGGAAAAGTAAAATACTTGCTTTCCCAGCTACCTTAGTACTTAGGGTGGCCTTGTGACTAATAAGAACTAAAGAGACATCTAGTGGGGTCTCTCCTTGTCCCCTTGTTCTTTCTGATTGAATGAGGACCTGTTCCCTGGGGCTGTGGCAGTTATCTTGTGGACTATGACCGAAAGAGAATGAATCAGACAGCAGTCATCACATTGCTGAGCCACTGAATCCATGCTACCAGTCATTTATCTTCAAATTTATTATCTAATAAAATAATTTCCCATTTATTTAAACCTCTGATAATTGGTTTTATGCATTCTTGTGGATAAATGCATCCTAATACACCTTCCAGGGAAGCAAATTCTATGTTATGATTCTACATTATGCACTCTGACTCCACAGTGAGATGAGACTTATTTTTCTTCTGGTCTCTTATCCTCTTTCCATGAACAAATAGAGTTTCTTCCCAGGGCATCTTGGTGGACAGACACAGGAGCTTGATGAGGTCACTCTGGCATCGAAAGGATACACTCTGTGTATCGAAAGGAGTAGGGGTAAAGGCTAGTTCCAGAAACATAAGCTCTTTGTTCTCTGAGCAGAAGCAGACTAGGGTCCAAAACCCTAGCATGTCCCTTCTGCGTTTCTTGTCTTTTTTCATCCTCAGGACAATCAGAGAAACAAATAGCTCGGCGTCTCTGTGCCTAAAAAACTGTGGGGTGTGTGTGTGTGTGTGTGTGTGCGCTTCCTCCACTTCCAATAAGTAAGGCAGGTAAAGTAGGAATGAAGTTCAGTACCACATCTGTGAGCAGCAAAATTCACCTTGAGATTAGCAAAAAAAAAGGGGACCCTAATAAGTTTGCTATGAGCAGCAATAATGAAGAGAAAAACTTGGTATGATTTACATGAGCCAGAGAGTGGTTTAAATGTAGTGAATAATCCATTAAAAAGAATTGATGACATTTATGCAAAATAACTGTTTGGGGCGGGGAAATTGAGGGCAGTTCACAAGAAAGAAAGAAGAAAGTGTGGAAAGGTTATTCTGGCCTCATTTTCTCTTCTAGTTGCTTAGATTACATTAGCAATAAAAGTATCTGGTTATTCAGACGAAATGTGTAAATGAAACCTGAACTGCATTGGATATGCAGCTGCTCATGGAGATCTCCCATAGATGGGCTAATTGATAGGACTGCCAAATTGGCCAGAGACTTTGCAAATACTAATGGAAAATATCTGGACTACTAGTTTGGCCTACAAAAGGGAGAATAAATTTGAATGAAAAATAGCACTCACTGGGACATCTGTCATGTTTACCATCCACACCTAGTCTTCACAGGGGTAAGACAACCTTTGCCGTTTTCTAAAGTGTTGCTTAATAAAACTTATGAAATCTGTGACAGAGACTGCTGTCATCACAGAACATTCAAAACTATTTGGGTATCAAGTCATTCATATTTAGTAACATTAAGTTTTAACCTGATATATTATTTATGCTGAAATAAGCTAGTATCTGATGCTATTAATATGGAACATCCAATTTTGATTAACTCAAACATATGGTAAACTTTTTAATCATGAAGGAAATGTCACTTCATTTGTAAAGAACTGAGTTCCTCTCTGAATTGGAGATCAGATTTCCTATATAATTACAAAAATTTGAAACTAACTTATTTATTCTAGAGAACTGAGACAACTACAGTAATGAAGTTTTGTGCTATAGAAATGGTAACTTCAGTGCTGTTTTAAGAATGACTTACTAATCATTTGTTAGCCGTTAGGATCCTTTTCCAGAAAGTTAAGTGGATTAATACATCTACTGGTACTGGGTGTTAGTATTGAGTACTTCTCATTTCCACTTTGGCTACCTGTCATGTTTACTATTAATAGTTCTTCCTGGTTATCATTGACTTTTGTGGAAGGAGTTTATAAAGAGTTTATAAAGAAAATAAGCCAAAACCTAAGGAACTCTGCTGTTGGGGGCAGCACACATATTTCTCAGAGTGAAAAGCTGAGAAGTAGAAATACAAGTCTTGGCTAATATTCTGAATAGTGTAGTTTAACAAGACCTAATTGATGGATTTTTCCATTGATTCTCTAGAGACTGAAAATATTTCACTGTCAGGAACGTTCCTTTTGTTTATTCTTCAATTTTCCTTTTCATATTTTCCAATCATCACTCTTTGTTAATATCCCTCGATGGGCTACCTTAAGTAATTTCTCATTTTAACAGCATTTATGCTCTTCTACTTTCTGATTAGTTGCTATCCTGCCAAATTATACCTTTTTCTTAATCTTTTTTCATAGCTTAATTCTTCCAACAACATGTCAATGCTCATTAAACATTTCTTTCAATATGCTTCTGTCTTTAAAATGCAAGATATGAATGTAGTAGTGTTACTATTATTATCTAGCACAAGGAAATTGTGCTACAGTAAAATCCAGCATTCCATATGATTTTCTGCTACTGTATTTAACCATGGATTTGTATTTAAGTTCATCAACAAATGTTGATGAACTTAAATGGAATTCTCTCTGAACCAAATAATTTATCTTTGGTGCTGGTGGTTTGGTCTCCAAGTCTTGCAACTCCATGGACTGTAGCCTTCCAGCTCTGCTGTCTATGGGACTCTCCAGGCAAGAATACTGGAGTGGGTTGCCATTTCCTTCTCCAGGGGATCTTCCCAACCTGGGAACTGAACCGTGGGCTCCTAATTTTCCCCTAGTGAAAGTCTGAAATGTTCATTTAACTTTGTGTGGTGTGTGTTTTCTGTATATAGAACAGCAAAGTGAACATACCTGGACCCTTAGCATATTTCAGTCTTTTGCAGGCACAGTATTTCTAAGATTTCCTCCTGGGATTATTAGAGATAATCCTGGGGAAGTTCTCTGGAGAGTATTGTTATTCTTTATAGCAAGGCTCTTGTATACCAGAAAAAACTCTGTTGGAGGATGATTTTTACTGTTTGCTCTAGTGACTAATCTCTGAAAGGAGAGTCCAATGTTTGATATATTAGATAATTTATCTGAGAAAATGCGGGGTCCCAACATGAGTAGTGGGGAATGTCTTTGGTCATCAATTGTATTGAGAAATACTGTGACTCATTTTAAAATGAGTTTGGTAATAACAGTGTCATAGCAAGGGATTTGAATAAAATGGATGTACATGATCTCTTTTTGTTCTAGTCAGAATAACTTTAGTCTTGTTCTTTAATGTTTTAGGTTGATAATCATGGATTTGGGTACAAAAAATATTAAAGTAAACCAGGACTTACTCACTTGAAGAAACATAGAATTAGTTTTCTTTGCAGGTGTTTGTTACCTTCTCCTCCTCAGTCCAACAATATGGTGAGTGAGCTTTCTAGTCAAGACAAGTAAGAGATTATTGTGCCTTTGCCCAAGGGGTGCCTTCTAGGTCTATGGTTAGTACAGTGGCTGCTAGGATGGGAATACCAGACCACCTTACCTACCTCCTGAGAAATCTGTATTCAGGTCAGGAAACAACAGTTAGAACTGAACATGGAACAATGAACTGGTTCCAAATTGGGAAAGGAGTACGTCAAGGCTGTATATTGTCACCCTGCTTATTTAACTTACATGCAGAGTACATCATGCAAAACACCAGGCTGGAATCAAGATTGCTGGGAGAAATATCTATAACCTCAGATAGCAGATGACACCACCCTTATGGCAGAAAGCAAAGAGGATCTAAAGAGCCTCTTGATGAAAGTGAAAGAGGAGAGTGAAAAAGCTGGCTTAAAACTCAACATTCAAAAAGCTAAGATCATGGCATCTGAACTCATCACTTCATGGCAAATAGATGGGGAAACAATGGAAACAATGACAGACTTTATTTTCTTTGGCTCCAGAATGAATGCAGATGGTGACTGCAGCCTTGAAATTAAAGACCCTTACTACTTGGAATAAAAGCTGTGACAAACCTAGATAGCATATTAAAAAGCAGAAACATTACTTTGCGGACAAAGGTCTGTATAGTCAAAGCTTTGGTTTTTCCAGTAGTCATGTATAGATGTGAGAGTTGGATCATAAAGAAAGCTCAAAAATAAATAAATAAGTAAATAAAAAAGCTCAGTGCTAAAGAATTAATGCTTTTGAACTGTGGTGTTGGAGAAGACTCTTGAGAGTCCCTTGGACTGAAAGGAGATCAAACCAGTCAATCCTAAAGGAAATCAGTCCTGAATATTCATTGGAACGACTGATACTGAAGTTGAAGCTCCAATACTTTGGCCACCTGATGCGAAGAACTGACTGATTAGAAAACATTGTGAAGCCTGGAAAGATTGAAGGCAGGAGGAGAAGGGGACAACAGAGGATGAGATCATTGAATGGCATCACCGACTCGATGGACATGAGTTTGAGCAAGGTCTGGGGGTTGGTGATGGACAGGGAAGCCTGGTGTGCTGCAATCCATGGGGTTGCAAAGAGTCAGACCTGACTGAGCGACTGAACTGAACTGAACTGCTGTCAACTGCGGGGACTTCAGGAACTCTACTGAAGATGTCACCTACAATTTCTTCATACAAGGCATCTTTCTTAATTCTTTGTGATATACTAACTTATTTGGTTCATAACTGGTGAAAACAGAACGCATATTTTTGAATGACTCCTAAGTTATATAAGTCCAGAATTTATAGGAAAAATAAAGGAACAGAGATCTTAAAAAAGATTTAAAAAATGTAGTGTGGTACTAGTGGACTATTTTACTACATCGGGGAGTTCAGAAGTTAAATTTTATCATCCTAAAAAAATGATCAAAGCCCCAAGAAAACCCTCCTTTGGCTTCCAAGTATTTTACAAATCTGGGAAGTCTCTGTGTCAAGTATCACTTGCTTATTTATTGAGTGTTTCCCTAAATGACTAGTGTCATCTCCCAGTGGTCATTAATATTCTTCTTCAAAAGTTCCATCTGTCAGAAATGGTGAAATGTGATCCATTGTAAATAGCATGAGGTATTTTCATTGGTTCCTGTGGTCTACTTTGGCTTGTTGGGGCTCCCAAGGGTAGACAGAAGTTCTGTTCAACACAGTTGGAAAGTTTCTAGCCTCCAAGTGTCAGAGCAGGAGCAGAAGCACAGCAGTTTTCAAAGGAAAATGAAACAAACAGCTATCTCTTTTTCTCTTCTAGTACCTTTTCTTTCACCTCCCCATTTAAATTTCACTCCCTCACCTTTGTTTGAACTAAAACTTGAGTTCATTTTGAGCAAACAAAAATTATAAGAAGGGAAATCTGTACTGTTAAGTCACTAAAGCTATTATGCTAGTACAGCAAAGTGAAAATCTAATTAAAGATCATATGGGCAAGGTTTTAGTGGGTGATGTTTTCTAGGAAGAAAAATTTTGACACTATAGTTATTAATTTCACAGATGAAATTAGATTCATATTTAATTTGTACTTGTGTTATCTTATGTTTTATAATTTTTAAATGTATACTATTCCATGACATTTGATTCTTGAAATAAATGGTAGGGTAGGTATGTTACATCCTGGAAAATCCCATGGATGGAGGAGCCTGGTAGGCTGTAGTCCATGGGGTCACTAAGAGTCGGACACGACTTAGCAACAGCAGCAGGTATGTTACATAGATTTAGTTTGCAGCATAAGTAGAAGAGCCCATACAAGATTCTAGCAAACTCCTTACAGAAGTTATCTGCCTGTATTAAAAAACACGGTTGAATTTTAAAGTGAATTATTTAAGAAACTCTCACTGATTTGCTGGTGTTTCAAATGCTTTCTAGAAGGCAATTTAAAACTTGTTTTTGTGGACCCAGAAATTCTACTTCTAAGAATGCATAAAGTGAAGTCGCTCAGTCGTGTCCGACTCTTTGCGACCCTGTGGACTGTAGCCCACCAGGCTCCTCCATCCATGGGATTCTCCAGGCAAGAATACTGGAGTGGGTTACCATTTCCTTCTCCAGGGAATCTTCCCAACCCAGGGATCGAACCCCGGTTCTCCCGCATTGGAGGCAGACGCTTTAACCTCTGAGCCACCAGGGAAGCCCCTAAGAATGCATACTAAGTAAATATTCATTGCTTGCACAAAGAGTAGGCTACAAAAAGGGCTTCTGAAGCGTTGCTCATATGTTATTTAGAGTAAGTAACAGTAGCACTAGCTACTATAAAAGAAATTCAAAAATTTTATGACTCGACATACAGAAAAGCATATTTCTTGTTCATACGAATTGCAAAATGAATATCCTTGGTGAGTGCACATCCTTAAAAGTATTCAAGGACTCAAACTCCTTCTATCTTTTGATTTCTGAGGCCTTCTTCCTCTGAAGGAGATCTTCTGCCTTTGGCTGGCCCATGTGATAACAAGAAAATGGATGTCACATGGAAGATGCTTTATGTGAGTATATAAATGGCATAGATCACTTCTGCTTGTATTTTATTGGCCAGACAGAGTCTATGGCTACTCAACAGTATGGGAGGCTGGGAAATGTACTCCAGCTTTGTTTTTATACAATAGAAGAAATATATTTTTGTGAACATGTAATAATCAAACTTTAATTATAGAGACACTTTAAAATAAATTATATCCATATAGTAGGATATTGAGCTTAGTGAAAAGATGTTCTTGATGTATTGAGTGCAAAGTGTGTTTTATAAATAGTAATTTTAGCACACAAATGCTATTGTTCATGTGGTCATCATGATTTATGAAGACCCTTTATTTATAGAAATCTATCAGAGGAGAACTTCTGAAATGATATCATCTCAGTGATGTTATAATTACTACTTTCCCAAGCTTTCCTTCTTTTTCTTTCTCTTCTAAAGCCACATGTGTTTGGTAATGAGAGCATAACAAGTCATTAAGATTTCATAGTGTGGAGACTGGTTGGTGCATGTTTGAATATGGAATTTAGTCATTTATTAGCTGGGATAGCTCAAAACCCACAATTTATCAACTTATGTGAGGTTCAATCTCTTTTCTTTTTGAAAAATGAGGAAAATAATAATCTACTTCATATGTTTATTATGAAAACCAAATGAAATTTCACATGGAATACACAGCAAATTGTTTAGCATATGGAAAGAGCCTAAAAAAATCCTACAAATGATGGAGAGATGTCACTTTCACTTGTTATTTTTGGTGTCATGTAACAAGTCCACTTATTCTAACTAGATAGTAATTTGTTGAAAGTGTCATATTCAAATGGAATACTTTTCCCCATCTTTTCCCTTAACTTCTGATAATTTGATATATTTTTATATGAAAGGTTTCTTGTCCTAAAACCAGCATCTTATCATAAATCTTCCAAAGTATATATCACAGACTCAATATTTCTTTCTGTTTTTTGAATATTTTATTTTTATTATATTTGACATTGAGTGATTCTTCTGTTCTTGACTAAATACTGAGAACTGCCTTCTCAAACTGAGGTAAGACTCCATTTTGGGAAACATGTGGATTGCCTATTAAGCAACCATTTTCTTCCTTCCCCTTGACGCTGGAAAAGTCTGCTTGTAGTTATAGACTTGAGAATGTCATCCATTGACTATCCCAGTCGTTTGTGCAGCTAGGGCATGGACGTGTGATTTAATCCTGTTGAGTAAGTCACAGGAAAAATCCACTGGGGATGTCTCAGAAAGGCGATTCTCCTGATAGTGAACTGACTGTGGCCTCAGCTATCTAAACTTCCTTGTATCAAAGTCCTTTGCGATAGAAATTGTGGTTCTCCTTAATTAGAAGTGGAGTCTGTTTCCTCACTTCTTCAATTTAGGTTATTTTGTGACCTAATTCTGGCAACAAAATGTAACAGAGATAATGTAGCACAATTCTGAAGCCTAGTCTCAAGAAACCTTGAAAAACTAGACTTTCAGAATAACAGAGTAAGGATTTAGATGGCGTCTATCCCCAGTGAAATGACAATTTAACTGGTGAACATTAAAAAAAAAACAAAACTATTTAAAACCTCTGAAAGTTGTCTTAAGAGGATAAAGCAAATGGAGAAACATTCATTCAATAATATCTATTAAATTAGTAGAAACAGTAAGAGTCTGTAAAATTGTTGCAGCTATTTTAGAGCTATGAGAGGAAACACTGGCAACACCCTGAAAAAAGAATAGATATTATAGATAAAAGATCCTTGATAACATTATTGAATTCCTGAAGTGACTACCTCTTGAAATGTATTTATTGATTACTTCTAATTGTGAGAAAATAAATTCCTATTGCTGAAGAAATTAGTCTGAATATTTTATATTTTGCAAACAAGTTGATATCCCCATGATTATTCTCTGAGTAAAACTGATCCAACATCTTATAAAGTGTAAAGTTTGCGGGTGGGTGTGTTCTTTCTAAACTGCTCCTTTTCTCACCCACTCACCTCCACATACCCGTAAAGTATTTCATCTTTCAAAGGCTGCTTTTCCCAGCATGATAATTTATTAGTTTGTCAGACAAAGGGAGACACAGTAGACATCTAACCCTCAAAAATTGTGTGACCCAATCAGGGAGAATTTGGTGAGGTATTTTATAGCAATGGTGCAGGAGCAGAATGGCTGATAAAATTAGAGTGTGTGCAGGGCCTATACTCTTTAATCTGGCTTCAGGTAGTCTCTTGATAAATTTCTCTGGTTCTTTTAATCCAGCCTCAGATGGTCTTTTCTGCAGCAAAGACTGCTAACACTTTCCATTTGTGGGGGGTTTAGTTCTGTAAAGAGCTCAAAGATATTGTTTGTATATCCTAGAGGCAGAACCAGGGCCCTATCTCAAAACTGCACTATTATTTATTGTCTGCTCCTCCCTTGTTGCTGCATCCCCTCCTTTCCCTGGTGAGCAACTGTTTGAATTTTCCCTTTGGAGCTAGTTAAGGTCATGGAGGATGGAGTCTGTTTCTTACAAACAAGGTGTGGTGGACACAGAGAGGCCTCCCTGCCCAGGAGCCCCACCATTCCGCTCAGTTTCAGGTCCTTCATAGAAAAACAATAGTTTCTTGGTATAAATGCTGCATAGCCCAGGGGTTGAGCATATGGAATTTCTAGACAAGCTCTTTGAGTGTGTATCCTGGCTTTAGGTTTACTAGATATTCAACTCCAGGCAAATTACTTAACCCCTCTGTCTCAATTTCTCCATCTAAGAAGTAAATCGGATAGTACTATATATATTGAGTTGGCCAAAAGTTTGTTTGTGTTTCTCTATAAGGTTTTACAGAAAAACCTTAGTAAACTTTTTGGCCAATCCAATGATTCACTGGGTAGTTCAAAGGATGAACTGAGATGATGCATTTAAAGTTCTTAATGTAACTTCTGGCACCTTAGTAACTGCTCAGAAAATGTTGCTACACCCAGCCTCTTGTTGTAGAAAGAGATTCATCATCAACCTCCATGATGGTTGTGGAACTTAAAGGATTGTACACATTGTTCTTGTGATCCTGTTTGGGTTCAATACAAAGGGTGATCACTGTGAATTCAAGATAGATAGGGCTTTCTGGTAGTCCTGGATCTACATTCTTTATGTAAGTTAGATGTGCTCTGTCAGTAGCTAATTGCCATTTAGATGAATGTAAATGGAAGCCCACGCTTCTATCTCACAGTTAGCTGAGTGACTCATGGATTGCAAGGCAGCAAACTGCCTGTGTAATAAATCATTGAAAGCTCTCTGTGTATGGCATTTTCCAGTTTTACTTAAAATCTGTTGCTAAAGCCAGTGGTGCCCTGAGACAGAGGTTGTGTGAGAAGAATTTAACCATGAGAAAAGCTCATCTTAATTTTTTTTCACAGGTATTCTGTGTCTTGACAATCTCAGGAATTTTATTGGCAGGTTGTCTTGAGCCTTCTGTTGCAGATTGGAATGCATGTACCACAAGATGAGGCAAACAGATGGTGTAGATCAGAGATTTTCCACTTTCTACTGAGAAATTTGAAAAGATGGAGGAAAATTAGAATCACCACTGAAGGAGAAAAAATTTCCAGATTCCTTATCAGTTAAAATCATTACCTGAAACAAAAGTTGCTCTGCTATAAAATTGTTTTATTTAAAATAAATTCTTTTCATTTTGTGTAGTGTTCAAGTAATTATCCTAACGATAAAAGTGAAAATTGTATAGTACATGGAACAAATGCTATTGTGTTAATTAGGTTATAATATTTTCCTTGTAGTAGTCATTAGGTCTATTTAAGTAGTTTGTCTTAGATGTAGTACATTTAATCAGGTTCGCAAACCTCTCCAAATAGCACTGTTGATATGAAGACTTGAAGGCCCCATACAGCTTTTGTCAAACTGGTTGAATCTCAGAATTTTCAGGGTCTCTTTTATTATGTGTCTGTTTACATTTATATGTGTGTGTGTGTGCATGTGTGTGTGTATGCATACACACAATAAAATTATTGTATGAAGACAATGTATAAAGCTTTCTTTGTTTAACCATTGATGGACACTTAAGTTGTTTTCATACCTTAGCTATTGTGAATAATGCTGCAATGAACATATAAGTATAAATAACTCTTGGAGATAGTGATATTTACTTTGGATACATACCTAGAAGTAGAATCGGTGGATCATATGGTAGTTCTATTTTAAATTTCTTAAGAAAACGCCATACAGTTTTTTGTAATGGCTGTACCAGTTTACATTCCCACAAGAATGTACAAGGGTTTACTTTTCCCCAGTCTCACCAGCATTTGTTATTGCTTGTGTTTTTGATGGTAGACATCTACTGGTTATAAAGGTACAGGTCAAGAGTAGAACATTTGATTGTAAATGTGATTTAAAGGAATGCAAATAAAAGTTAAACAACTTGAGATGGGATGATTATTCTGGATTACCTGGGTGGGCCCAAAATAATCACAAGCGTCCTTATAAAGAAGTGAGGGAGGTAGGAAAATCAGACTCAGAGAAAGAGATGTGAAGGACAGAAGCAGAAGTTGGGGTGATGTGATTGCTTGCCTGGATATAGGACTTGAAAATGAAAGGGGACCGCTAGCCACAGAATACAGCTGGCCTTTGGAGGCTAAAAAGATCACAACAAAAGGGTTTTCTCTTAGAACCTACAGAAGCAACATAGCCCTGTTGGAACTTTAGTTTTAGCCCCTGTAAAAACCTATTTTGGACTTCTGACATCCAGAAGTGTAATATAATAAATATATGTTGCTTTAAGCCTCTAAATATATGGTAATTTATTAAGCAATGATAGGAATCTAACATATATAAATTGTTGACAGTTCATGAACTGCCCTATTGAGAGCCCAGAATTTAGAACTCACTTGCTCTTGTGAAGATAGAAGCATCCAGCATCTATTACCACCCTATTTCAGTTAAGTTCTGTTGCTCAGTCCTGTCTGAATCATTGTGACTCCATGGACTGCAGCATGCCAGGCTTCCCTGTCCATCACCAACTCCCAGAGTTTACTCAAACTCATGTCCATCCAATTGGTGATTTCATCCAACCATCTCATCCTTTGTCATCCCCTACTCTTCCTCCTTCAATCTTTCCCAGCATCAGGATCTTTTCCAATGAGTCAGTTCTTCACATCAGGTGGCCAAAGTATTGGAGTTTCGGCTTCAGCCTCAGACCTTCCAATGAACATTCAGGATTGATTTCCCTTAGGATTGACTGGTTTAATCTTGCAGTCCAAGGGACTCTGGAGTTTTCTCCAACACCACAGTTCAAAAGCATTAATTCTTCGGTGCTCAGATTTCTTTATAGTGCAACTTTCACATCTATTACTTTGCTAGCGTGTGAGATGAGTACAATTGTGCAGTAATTTGAGCATTCTTTGGCATTGCCTTTCTTTGGCATTGGAATGAAAACAGATCTTTTCCAGTCCTGTGGCCACTGTTTAGCTTTCCAGATTTGCTGACATATTGAGTGCAGCACTTTCACAGCATCATCTTTTAGGATTTGAAATAGCTCAACTGGAATTCCATCACCTCCACTAGCTTTGTAGTGATGCTTCATGAGGTCCACTTGACTTCACATACCAGGATATTTGGCTCTAAGTGAGTGATCACACCATCGTGGTTATCTGGGTCATGAAGATCTTTTTTGTATAGTTCTTCTATGTATTCTTGCCACCTCTTCTTAATATTTTCTGCTTCTATTAGTGATGCTCAAAATTCTCCAAGTCAAGCTTCAACAGTATGTGAACCATGAATTTCCAGATGTTCAAGCTGGATTTAAAAAGGCAGAGGAACCACAGATCAAATTGCCCACATCCATTGGATCATTGAAAAAGCAAGAGAGTTCTAGAAAAACATCTACTTCTCCTTTATCGACTATGTCAAGCCTTTGATTCTGTGGCTCACAACAAACTGTGGAAAATTCTTAAAGAGATGGGAGTACCAGATCGCCTGACCTGCCTCTTGAGAAATCTGTATGCAGGTCAGGAAGCAAGAGTTAGAACTGGACATGGAACTGCAGACTGGTTCCAAATAGGAAAAGGAGTACGTCAAGGCTGTATATTGTCACCCTGCTTATCTAACTTATATGCAGGGTACATCATGAGAAATACTGGGCTGGATAAAGCACAAGCTGGAATCAAGATTGCTGGGAGAAATATCAGTAACCTCTATGCAGATGATACCACCCTTATGGCAGAAAGTGAAGAAGAACCAAAAAGCCTCTTGATGAAACTGAAAGAGGAGAGTGAAAAAGTTGGCTTAAAATTCAATATTCAGAAAACTAAGATCATGGCATCCAGTCCCATCACTTCATGGCAAATAGATGGGGAAATACTGGAAACAGTCAGAGACTTTACTTTCTGGGGCTCCAGAATCACTGCAGATGGTGACTGCAGTCATGAAATTAAAAGACGCTTACTCCTTGGAAGGAAAGTTATGACCAACCTAGACAGCATATTAAAAGGCAGAGACATTACTTTACCAACAAAGATCCATCTAATCAAAGCTATGGTTTTTTCAGTAGTCATGTATGGATGTGAGAGTTGGACTATAAAGAAAGCTGAGTGCCGAAGAATTTATACTTTTGAACTGTGGTGTTGGAGAAGACTCTTGAGAGTCCCTTGGACTGCAAGGAGATCCAACCAGCCCATCCTAAAGGAAATCAGTCCTGAATATTCATTGGAAGGACTGATGTTGAAGCTGAAACTCCAATTCTTTGGCCACTTGATGCGAAGAACTGACTCATTTGAAAAGACCCTGATGCTGGGAAAGATTGAAGGCAGGAGGAGAAGGGGACGACAGAGGATGAGATGGTTGGATGGTATCACTGACTGAATGGACATGAGTTTGAGTAAGCTCCAGCAGCTGGTGATGGACAGGGAAGCCTAGCATGCTATAGTTCATGGGGTTGCAAAGAGTCGGACATGAATGAGCGACTGAACTGAACTCACATCCATACAGGACTACTGGAAGAACCATAGCGTTACTAGACGGACCTTTGTTAGCAAAGTAATGTCTCTGCTTTTTAGTGTGCTCTCTAGGTTTCTCATAGCTTTTCTTCAAAGGAGCAAGTGTCTTTTAATTTCATGGCTGCAGTCACCATCTGCAGTGATTTTGGAGCCGAAGAAAGTAAAGTCTCTGACTGTTTCCATTGTTTCCCCATCTATTTGCCATGAAGTGATTATCACCCCAGTGGCTGTCAATTTTCCCAGCCAAATTGGGTCTCTTCTCTAATCTCCAGGTGTGTCTTCCCAGTCTTCCTGCCTCTTTCCTGATGTTCTTACTACCTGTCCTCCTGAAATGTCCTGTTGTTATTCTGTTCAGACTCTTTTCCAGAAGAAGTTTCACTTGTTTTTTTAGATGTGCTGATGTCTCTTTGTCCTGTATTACAGTCATTTATTTGAGAGAAAAATCACTTTTCTTGGTTTAGCTGTGCAAACCTGCATAATCCTTTTGTGAACAAAGATTGTAAGGATGAATTAGTCTCAAATTTAGTTACTGCCTAGAGTGGAGATGAGGAAATTCAACTCATAAACATTTGGTGAACAGCCATTATCTTCAAGTCATAGGGATTATATGAGAGGAAATATGAAGAATGAAGCCTATTCATAGGGAGCTCACAGTCCTAAGGGTATGAGAGGTGAGGACATAAGTAAGCATGCAAGGCAGTGTGTGACAAGTGCTATAGGTGATGTTAAGTAGAAATAATGGAGTTTTGTCTTCAGAAGGACCTGGATTATTTATGTCAGTTACTAGTTTTCTGTTATCCTTGATTTCCTCATATTAACTTTTATCTGAAAGACATGTGCAAATTAATTTCTACCTCACAAAAGGCTCTGAGGATTAGATGACAGGATTGACTAGTTGGTTTACTGATTAATTTAACAAATATATATATGCTTAGTGCCTACTATGTGCTGGGTACTATTCAAAGTTCTGGGGATGTATTTGTGAGTGAAATATATTTCCAGTGCTGTGGACCTTATATTGTTGTAGGAAGAGTCATAGAATAAACAAATACATGGATAAGCCATGTGAAGTGAAGTCACTCAGTTGTGTCCGACTCTTTGTGACCCCGTGGACTATAGCCTACTAGGCTCCTCGGTCCATGGGATTTTCCAGGCAAGAGTACTGGAGTGGGTTGCCATTTCCTTCTCCAATACATGGATAAAGATATTATCAATTAATGAAAAATGTTACCGAATTAAGAAGAAAAAGTCAGAGAATGACTGAGGAGAGAAGAGAGATGCAGAGATGACTCCCCAGAAGCAGTGCACAGTTCCTGACATTGTATGCTCTTCAAAAAGATTTAAGTTTCTGTCACTTAGAATAGGACTCCAGTTTGTTAATTTTGCAAAATTTGCTGAGGAGGTAGTGTTTGGATTTTAAAGTTGAGGAAGATTTCAGCAGGAAGGGATAGCAGGGAAAGGTAAAGCTTTGAGATGAGAATGTATGTATGTTATTTCTGAGAAAGAACATTACTTCTCTATCTATTGGACCCTATTTTACACCAGCTGGGTTTCAATTTTGAGGAAGGGGCATTAACCTCACAGGGTTTGGCCTAAAGTTGGGAAGCATTCTCTCCTCTGGTGAGTTAGCTGATTGGCTCTGTTGCTTTGTGTACTTTAGCCAGCTCTGCAAGTTTGGGCCAACTTGTTGACCCAGGAAATTGGACCACCAGGCATGCTCCTAGTAATCAAGTTTTATATCTATTTCCTCTATAACTTTCCTTTTCTCTCTCTCTCTCTTTTAAAAAATTTAGTTTCCAGTAGAATGAATCCCTCCTGGATTGTCAGAGATATTTGCCTAGCTTGTTTTAATAATCTTAATTTGCCAGGTTTGAATTTCCAAGACAAATTCAGCTTCAGGGGAAAAAAGGAGGGAGGTGGAGTGAGGGTGTGGGGTGCCTGAGGGAAGAGAGGGCAGGAAAGGTCAGGGATGCCTTTGGTTCACCACAGGATGTTCAGACTCTCTCACCAAAGCAAAGGCAGAGGAATAGCAAACTGCCTGCGTCGTCGTGGGCTTAAGCCTACGGCTGTTACAGGAGAGGGAATTCCTAAATGCTGACTGGTGTGGCCTGTTTGAGTGTGTGCAGGAACAGCCCAAACCTTAATTTTTGTTTCTTTGGAATCTTAATTTTTTAAAATAGACTTTTTCCCCTTGAGGATAAAGGATTCCTATCCTTTCTCAATCTCTCTTCAAATTTCACTACTTGAGCTTTTTTTTTTAAGAGCAAGAATCTTCCCTCAACGTTTCTCCCCTCTCAAATGTTTTTATTTTTACCCATTAATTTTTTTGAATGAACTATCTATTCAAGTTTCCTCCATTGCCTAATCACTTACTCATTTGCAGTCAGTTCTTTTAGCAATCTAGCTTCTGTCCTCAGCAGTCTACTGAAATTGTTGTCTCTTTGTCAAAATCTATGCCAATTTTGCAGAGAAGGCAATGGAAACCCACTCCAGTACCCTTGCCTGGAAAATCCCATGGACGGAGGAGCCTGGTGGGCTGCGGTCCATGGGGTCGCTAAGAGTCGGACACAACTGAGTGACTTCACTTTCACTTTTCACTTTCATGCATTGGAGAAGGAAATGGCACCCCACTCCACTGTTCTTGCCTGGAGAACCCCAGGGATGGGGGAGCCTGGTGGGCTGCCGTCTATGGGGTCACACAGGGTCGGACACGACTGAAGCAACTTAGCAGCAGCAGCAGCACTCCAGTTTTGATGACCCGCATCATTTCCTGGTCACCTCTAGGTTTATTGTAATCTCTTGCTTTTTCTTTTTATTTACATAGACATTAATAAAATTAGTTGTTTTCTTCTCTGTTTTTCAGCTATAGTCATTTTTTTGAGACTTTGTTTTTAACCTTCTTATCTTTTCTCTCCTTTGGCATTTTTTTTCTTGCTTCAGTAGCTCCGATGGTCTTTGTCTGAAATGCTGTGTCTAAATTCCCAACTACCTGATAGACATTTCTGTCTGTGTTCTCTCATCAGCTTTTTAGTGTAGCATATCAAAAATATGGTTTGTTTTCTTCCTCTGATGCCTCCAATCAGATATATAAACAAAAATCTCATAATTAGTGCATATTTTTCAAGCAATGTAGATGAAAACTGATCCATGAAAATAAGACATTCAGTTTCATTGCTGGTGCTTTTCATTTTAAGTTTTCCCCTGATAATGCTATTAAGACAGTTTGGTACATATTTTTAAGAATAATTTTCAAAAAGAGGTCCAACACAGTTTTCTAAACCCAACATAAAAATTCAAGCATTTGAAACCCATTTCTAGAAGGTCCTTTAGAAAAGCTACTTCATCTTAAAACATTTATCATTCTTTTATGGAGCCTTACCACGTCTCTTTACATATGAAGTTTCTAAGTTGCTACATGTCTTAACTGAAAATAATTCTATTTTGAACTTATTTTATAGGTTCTTTTGTGAATATCATAAATCTGTATACAGCAGAATTCTGGGGAAGACTGTGGTGATATGAGTAGTTAAAACAGATTAGCCTTTCCGTCTCACCACCATCTGATACTTTATTGCACAAACACCAGGTTTAGAAATTGTTTTTCTTCCCAGCTCTCCAGCTGCTGCCCTGCCAGCACTGAGCAAGGCTTGTGCAGCTAGTCACAGGCAGGGTTTCCTGTCAATAGGCGAGAGGAAGCAGTGCTTTTGGATGAACCCTCATTGTCCCGGCTGGAACAGTGATCAGCAGGCAGTGATAAGGACCTTTTTCAAACCTACATGACCTGCACGAATCTGACTGACCTTGTTAAGAAGAAGAGGAAAGAAGGAGCAGTCACAAATAGTACTGGGAACATTCTTCCTTTGGCCCTCATATTTCAGCCACCAAAAAAAGAGAAATATCTAAAACACACTAAGATTCTCTTAAATAGTCAGAATATGTCTCTTGCCAAGGATTTGGATCTTGTTGCTTTGCAAAGTGAATATAAAATTACATCATGACATCAATTACAAAAAAGTAGTTAACAGACCATCTTAATTTTTAATTAAAAATCAGATATTGTAAAGTGTTCTAGAATGTGTTTGACATCTATATTGTTTTATTTGTAGTAATTCATGGGTTTAGCATCCTCCACTGAAGAAGGCTGTCTTGCAGAGTCTCCTTTTATTTCACCTTTATTTATTCCTCACTCTTTCTGTCTCAAGGGATCTTACATCTAAAAGATGCTTCTTAAATATCTGTTGAATAAATGCTTGATACAATGAAATACGTATCATCAGCTTATCTTTCCTTCACCTAAAACTTAACATATGTGTGATATCTTCTGTTATTTAAAAAAATTGCTTTTAATATGTTAAACTAAAACCATTATGCCCATTTTTCAGACAGCAAAGCTAAACCCCAGAGAGGCTATGATTTGCATGTGTGTATGATATGGTGAGTCAAGGATTTAGTTAATGAATTGGCTTGTAGATAGCAAGTACATTTACAATAGTCTGACTTTGACTGTTGTCAGTGGCCTATGATCCTAAAATAGAATGAAAAGACTTCCACATTTTAAATAACTTTCTTTGTAAGGAATGTTAACTTAGTAATAAGCTAAAAGGAAAATTTAAGCAGCTAAATGGTGATCTGGTATGTCTTCATTACCCAGAGACTGACAGCTAGCATGACTCCATTGATTCTGTCACCTTGTTGAGGATATATCCACAATACTCCCTATCATGAAATTCTATTTAAAATTTATAATGGCTAGAATGGGCTCCTAAATCTAGGTGAACTGGAATTAAAAAGCATTTTCTAAGCAAGTGTAGGAAAGCAAAACAAAAACAAAAGTTCTGTTTTATTTCTTAGAATCTCTATGAAAGTGAAAGTCACTCAGTTGTCTCTATACTTTAAAATAAAATACTTTGAGTTCTTCCCATAGACAGTTTAGTATAGATTCAAGGGCTTTGGATTTAGATAATCTAGGTCTGAGTTCCAGATGCAATATCTTGAAATTTTGTTTAATTACTCTGAACCAAATGACATGATTTTTACAAAGTATAAAAGAGCAATAATGCATGATAAACACATCAGTAATAGTAGATGATTAAAAATAGTAGCTATTATAATTATTCATTTTAAATTTAAAGTTCTCATTATTAATTTACATATGCTCATACTGTTTGTCAGTCAAAAGTTTTTCCTCTCTCTACCAACTTAAGTACTAACCTTTTTTTCACCAATAAATGTCACACATTGAATGAATATACTAGATGCCATTCAGATTGATTGAGAATAATGTCTTTGTAAAAGACTGCTTTCTGTTATTGAAAAATCATAGAAATGTGTGATAGATATATGATCTTATTCACTTATTCACTAGGCATCCTTCACTTGAATTTATATCATAAAATAGATTGTTACTTTATAGAATTGAGGACTCACATTGTGTGTATGGGTATATGTGTTTTTGTTTGTATATATATGTGTGTATGTTGAAGGTAAACCAAGATGCAGTATCATGCAGATAAATGTGCTGTGATTTGTTGCTCAGTTGTGTCTGACTTCTTTGCGACCCCATGGACTATAGCTCGCCAGGCTACTCTGTCCGTGGGGATTCTCCAGGCAAGAATACTGGAGTGGGTTGCCATGCCCTCCTCCAGGAGATCTTCCCAACCCAGGAATTGAACCCAGGTTTCCAGCATTGCAGGTGGATTCTTTACTGTCTGAGCTACCAGGGAAGCCCATGCAGATATATATCTTGCATGATACATGTAGGACTTAGGTAAGATGTGATTTAAGTGAGGTGTGTTTTATTTAAGTCAAATTTCTGGAGTTTCCAGAAATATGTATAAATTATGTAATATAAAAAATAGGATGTGATACCAGTATGACAGACGCCTTTAAAAAAAATATTTAAAATTTGTTATAAAAATAAGTATAACACCATATAAGGCAGAATTTTCAGTTCATACTCAATATCTGGAGAATATTCTGAATATGTTCAGTAGATATTCCACAGTACAGGGGCATGTATTTTCAAATTCGCTTGAAGCTAAGAAATTAAAATGTTTTGGTTGAATAGTTTAGTTTTAAATAGTTTTATAAGCATGCTAACCCAATGCTATGAAAAGTGACACATATGGTAGTATGTTATTTGGAGTATATATTTGGAAACTGTACCCCCAAGTCCTTGTTAGGGGTGTATGTAAGTATATGGTATAATTCCAGGTAAGGTGCTCAGGGGTAGCTGGATAGTGTATGTCTGCTGGCCTTCCCCTACGGCATACCTACCTTATCATCATTTTCCATCTCTCCCCTCCTCCACTGTCTTACACATAGAATAAGGCCAGCTCCAGAGGGTGACATTTACATTATTGTTTATGTATGTAAATGGTGTCCCCTAGAGTTGTGCGATTCTCAGCATGTTGACCATAGGCAATAGACCCTCCAAAAACCGGCTAAAATACACAGCTAATAAAAGCAGCTTAGGAGCCCAAACTCATGATGCAAATATTCTTTTCATAACAAATCTGGGTTTTTGTTTGGTAGGGTATACCATTGTTAACCTTTATGCCGTCCTCCCACCTGCCTCAACCTACTTGCTCCTCCAGCTGTAAGTGTGAACAATTACAGTGCTGACCACTTGACTTCTTTAACTATTGTCTCGTTATTTTATGATGTATTTTTGGAAGCTTACTTAGTATAAAAAGATTTTTACCTTTTTCTACTTCTCTGATTTTTGCATAGTGAGGAGTATTCTATCTAGACCTCTTAGTACTTCTCAAGATTAAAGATAACTTGTCATACAATAGAAAGAATCACTGTTCTTCATTTGGCTTGTCTAGGAGAAAGTTCTGTCACTGACAATAGAACTGGCACTTGTAGAAGGACCTGAATAAACTCTATGACATCAATCTCAAAAGCTAAATGTTATTAGCTAACATGTTATAGTTTCTATTAATATTAATAATCTGATTCTAATTTATCATTTATGAGTTGCCTAAAATTTTCTTTCTTTCTTTTTTTTAAGTACAACCAACTAGAGAAATAGGTTCTACAAGCTTGGATTCATTACATAAAGTAGGCTAATAATACAATCATCTTGTAGGATGGAAGCCATAAGGCCAATTTTCTGATTTTCTTATTCTTGCTGTATATTGATACTTAACAGGATAGCATTTATTCTTCCAGATAAGTGGGCTATTTTTAGTATGGGATTACTTGAGATCAGGGACTCTGCTTTATTTACCTCAATTTCCTTAGTGCCTAGCAGAGTGTTGGGAGTATTATAAGCACTGAATCTGTGTTTGTTGAAGTTTAATATACTTTTTTTCAATCTATTCTAGTTCCATTGTATCTTTGAAGTAGAGTAAAGGGATGCATGGGGCTTCCCTGATGGTTCAGCAGTAAAGAGTCCACCTGCAATGCAAGAGATGCGGGTTTGATCCCTGGTGGGAAGATCCCCTGGAAAAACAAATGGCAGCCAACTCCAGTGTTCTTGCCTGGAGAACCCCATGGACAGAGGAGCCTGACAGGCGACAGTCCATGGGGTTGCAAAAAAATTGAACATGACATAGCGACTGAACAACAAAAACTAAGGAGATGTACAAACTGTATCATGGATTTAGATGTTGATTATTTTAATTTATGTGTTTCCAGGGGCATGTAAATTCTTTTTATTTTTCAGCCAATAGAAGATTATGATAAATTGGTGCCATTTTTATTTTTTTGAATCATAGAAGTAAATTGGTCTGAATCATTAGTTCAGGTATATATTAGAATTTCAGTAGGATAATGTCACATTATTATGTTGTATTGTTACTGAGATAGTTTTAATCTTGTTAGTTGAAATAGTGCACATTTTATAGGCTTAAAAATCTATGTGCTAGTTATATAGAAGTTATAAGAGCAGTCCTTATGTTTGGATGATGCTTTACAATTTCATGTCTAGTATCTAACTTTATCAAGACAACAACCCAGTGAGATAGGTCCTTTTTATCTCCTTTTACATAAGAGGACACTGAGATACAGAGAAAGTAAGTCATTTACTTATGATTACATAGCTCACAAGGTTTTAACAGATTGCATGCATGCACGCGAAGTCGCTTTAGTCATTTCCGACTCTGTGACCCTATAGACTGTAGCCCACCAGGCTCCTCTGTCCATGGGATTCTCCAGGCAAAAATACAAGAGTGGGTTTCCATGCCCTCCTCCAGGGGATCTTCCCTACCCAGGGATTGAACCTGCATCTCTATGTCTCCTGCATTGGCAGGTGGGTCCTTTACTACTAGCACCAACTGGGAAGTCCCAATAGAAGATTATCTGATTCCAAATTCAGTGCTTCTTCCTAGACTTGGCTAAGTCATTGATCTCTCTCAACCTCTGTTTCTGCATCTGTAAAATGGGCTGCTGCTGCTGCTGCTAATTTGCTTCAGTCGTGTCCAACTCTGTGTGACCCCATAGACGGCAGCCCACCAGGCACCCCCATCCCTGGGATTCTCCAGGCAAGAACACTGGAGTGGGTTGCCATTTCCTTCTCCAACGCATGAAAGTGAAAAGTGAAAGTGAAGTCTCTCAGTTGTGTCCAACTCTTAGTGACCCCATGGATTGCAGCCTACCAGGCTCCTCTGTCCATGGGATTTTCCAGGCAAGAGTACTGGAGTGGGGTGCCATTGCCTTCTCCATAAAATGGGCGTCATAATATTATATCTTTCAAGGTTATTATAAAAAATAAAGGTAATGAATGTTAAATATTTGGCACTCAATGAATAGTGGATATGTTCTTAATTTGAACATGAAGGGTATATATAGTAGAGTTGATAATAAAACCAGCTAGTCAGAAGTACTTATATTCCCACCAATAGTAGGAATGAAAGTGCCAAAAAAGAAAAACCCACAGGGGTATCCTTATAGTGAGAGATTGGAGGTGAACATATTTGAATGTGGTCACAATGACATTCAGTCATAGCTAATGAGTTACCCAGAAGGAGCATGAAGCACTGAATGTCATAACAGGAACCAAAGCATAATTGCCTAGAGAGCTTGAGAACTGGGACTGCCTTGGAAGTCTTTAAATCCCCTCAGAGAGTGAGACACCCAGTAAACACTGATGGAAGGAATGAAATAATCATGCACTGCACTGTGACCTCTTTTATAATGCTGTCTTGGGTTCATAAATCAGTTTTATCTTCATAAAACATTTTCTGTAATCACACTACATACTAGTAAGTGCTTACATTTCATAAGATGTCAAGCATATTCTCTTGAGCATAATACATTTTTCAATAGATATTATTTTTTTCACTGATTGTCAAGAGACTGGTAGAGCACTTTTGTCTTTCTTGCTTTGGACTGTCCTTTAAGAAGTTAGGTTGCTTCATCTGTAGAACGCAACCTTGGGTGGCCCATGTTTTCTTTCAGTGTAGATGCTTTCATCACAGAATTTAGAAGTGTTAGTTAAACCTGCACTAGACAGATGCATCTTCCTTTAGTCTGATTCTTAGGAAAATACTTCACTGGCCCACTGTTTTACTAGTAGCTGGTCTATTATTAGACTAGATCGCGATATTCCTGTAAACACAAGATCTGAAAATCATGCCAAAGGAAAATGGAGATGGGAACAGTGGTCCAAAAATCTGATCATTCATTCTTCTATTTTTTATGGAAATGATAAGAAAATGAGTTTCTGTATCTTTTTGCCATCATTATTCCCCAATGTCTCAGTAGTAAAGAATCTGCCTGCAATGCAGGAGCTGCAGGAGACATGGGTTTGATTCTTGACTTAAGAAGATCCCCTGGAGTAGAAAATGGCAACCCACTCCAGTATTCTTGCCAGGAGAATTTCATGGACAGATGAACCTGGTGGGCTACAGTCTGTAGGGTCACAAAAAGTTGGGATACTACTGAAGTGACTTAGCATGCACGCATGATTATTTTATTTAGAAAGACGAAGGACTTTTAAAAGAATCATTTTCAGTAACTTACTCATAATTGCTGTCTAAAACAAAACAAGATCAACTGACAGGGAGCAATGTCAACAGGAACATTCAAGCATACTTCAGAGGTGGATCTGTAAGATAAGGTTATTTACTGAGTCAAATCTATGATTGTAAGCATGGTCTTTCCCTTAATGTTACTATGAAAGAATTGACCTAAAAACCTTAATTTAGGATGTTATGAGAAATTGACCCTTAGTGAAAATCTCCTGAGAATTAAAACACTGCAACTCACGTTTTCAAAAAGATTTGTCAAGATCAGAATGCTAAAGAAAAATGAACAGCTGCAGTCTGGCCTAGGTCATCCATGACTTTCCTTCTTGGTGAAATGTGTGTGCTAAGTCACTTCAGTTGTGTCTGATTCTTCGCGACCTTATGGAATGTAGCCTGCCAGGCTCCTGTGTCCATGGGGATTCTCCAAGCAAGAATGTTGGAGTGGGTTGCCAAGCCCTTCTCTACAGGATCTTCCTGACCAGGGATCAAACCCATGTCTCTTGCATCTCCTGCATTGACAGGAGGGTTCTTTATCACTAGAGCACCTGGGAAGCCCATTTCTTGGTACTAATTCTCAGTGATTTAATTTGTAATCATTGTAGCTGGAGGAGAGAATTTTTCTCAGGACAAGGCTTCTGGAGTTTTTTCCACTTTAGGAAAAATAGTAGGATTAACAGTTAAACTTTTAAGAGATGACAATTTATCAGGCGTTTAAGTCAGTTTATATTTGTGATTGGGATGCGATTTTAAGACATTGCATCAAGAGACAAATAGCTCAGTTTGTCAGGAATCTGATGCCATTTTATTTGTTCTTTCTGTCATTGTAAAATATGAAAATTTCTTTAGGAAAAGTGATTTAAAACAATCTAGGTTACCCATTAAGCATCACGTAAAAAGTAAAATATTAGTACAGACCGAACCAAAGCACATACAAAAGAGCAGTGTATTAAAATCCTGTATTAGTTTTCTACTGCTGCCTTACAAATTGCCACAAACTCTGGCTTAAAGCAACAGAGAGTGACCATCTCACTGTTTCCATGGGTTAGAAGTCCAGATACGGCTTCCAGTGTGGCACAAGACTGCAGTAAGACAGGTGGTGGCTGCTACTGGAATTCCATCTAGGATTCAGGATACTCTTCTAAGTTCACAGATTGTTGGAAGAATTCAGTTCCTTAAGAAGTGAGGGCCTCAGCTCAACTAAGCAAGTGGGAGAAGGACAACAGTCCGAGCATGGTGAAGGGGACAAAAGTGGTCACAAAACATGGAGAACATGTGAAGAGCTGAGTGCTACAGAGAGCAGACACATATAGCCACAGTCACTGGGTGTGATGTTTCAGAATATGTTCACGAGAACTTTAATATCTATAATAGTTATCCAGGTTATTCTTTGAGGTGTCTATTTACAATTGCTAAGAATTAAGAAGCTAATGGTATCAGGAAATGAGGCAAAAGACAGAAGAGATTTTTTTCCCCAGTGTTATCAAGTGTGCGGTTATTTTTCACAATAATACATTTGCCATCTCTGCCATCTTCAGACTAGAAGACACATGTAGTGGGCTTGATATTTTCACAGGTCATAGTTCGCTTCTACAAAAATTAATTTTTTAGTAAATGGAATGTATTTCTAGTGCAAAATTTCTTTCTGCCTGTTGGTAGGCAACTCAGTTATCTTCAAGTAAATTCAATCCATGTGATGACTCCTTTCATTTCAGGTCTTTAACTTGGTCAAGTAAGAGCTTAGTGACTTTCTCTGGGGATTCAGGTGCACATGTGACAGCTAGGTTTTTCTGTCAGGAGGATGCATTTAGGCCTAGTCCTCAGCTGTTCTCTGACATGTGCCATCATGGGCAGTGGTGAAAATCATCTGGTTTGCTTGTGTGTGTATTTCCACTGCATTTACTGAGAAGTTTCGGTCCTATGAACTCTACCATCAGATGTATGTATGGCTATTTCTTACCCTGCTTCCCTCTGTCTACCCCCTCACCCCTGTGTTTGTTGTTCTTGTTTAGTAGTGTCTGACTCTTTGCAACCCCATGGACTGCAGCTCACCAGGCTTCCCTGTCCTCCACTATCTCATAGAGTTTTCTCAAAGTCATGTTCATTGAATCAGAAGCTATTCAACCATCTCATCCTCTATCATCCCTTCTCTCCTGCCCTCAGCCTTTCCCAGCAGCAGGGTCTTTGCCAAATTGGAGCTTCAGCTTCAACATCAGTCCTTCCAATGAACATTCAGGATTGATTTCCTTTAGGACTGACTGATTTGATCTCCTTGCTGTCCAAGGGAGTCTTAAAAGTCTTGTCCAACACCACAATTTAAAAGCATCAGTTTTCAGCACTCAGCCTTCTTTATGGTCCAACTCTCACATCCATACATGACTACTGGGAAAACCATAGCTTTGACTACATGGCACTTTGTGAACAAAGTGATGTCTCTGTTTTTTAATATGCTGTCTCGATTTGTCATTGCTTTCCTTCTAAGGAACAAGCCTCTTTTAGTTTTACCAGACGCATCTGGTATTAATATTTCACTCTCAATCTTTTCCAGCTTCCCCTAGGGAACTCAGAGTGAGGGCCAGTGTGAGGTGGGTAAGGATAGCACTTTTTTTGTCTCAGGTCCTCACTGCCCAGACCTACCCTGTGGTCATTTCTACCTGGTGGCTACCCCACATAGTGGGAAAGATGCATCTCTAAGGAGTTCATTATCTCTTTGGACTTTTCCTCTTTCCTCAGAGTGCCTCAAACATGTCTGGCTGGATTATCTGAAATCAGCCATCCTCAACCTGTTGTCCTCAGTATAGGGTATCAGGACACTTCTCAGGATCTCAGAGACTTTTAAGCTGTCTTCCAGCCTCCACAGAACCCTTTCCAATCCCTTTATATTGTTTTTGGGGGTCAGGTTGTGTAACTCATCATATTTTTTTCTTTTCAGACTATTTGTTAAATGATATAAAATTTATGTTAGACTTTGTCTCCTCCAGAGATTAGTCTTTTGATTTCAAAATACTCAGATCTTCTGAATTAGAATCCTTGGCTTTCACAACAGTGACCCCTGCTATGAGTTGCAAGAACTTATTTAGAGCTAAAGCCAAGAACTTGCCTTTGATTCTTTTTGCAGCTGTATTAGTCATGCCTCAAGCCCTCTGTGCTGATCATTTTGTGAGGCACCGGTCACAGGAACTGTGTGTTGGGGTTTGGGGTGGGAGTGGGTCAGGGTGATACCATGGAGTGGAGAACCTAGTATCTCAAATTCTTACCCTCTAACACATTTATGCAATATATGCACTTTAAGAAACTTCCTTTTGACTCCTCATATGAAGAATTTTCAAAGGACTTGGAGCCTTTTAGTCTAGAGAAAATTAGCTTCTAGAAATTGTTGACCAGTGTTTCACTGAGCTGTTATTTGGTGGAGGAGCCACTGAAAAGAAGGAGGAAGGGAAATCTCATGTATTGAATCCCTATTTATGTCAGTACTTTACATATTTTGCTTCTGCTGTTCAAGTATTCTTTATAAAACCCATATGAAGATAAATCTTATCACCCTATTTTTATAGGAGAGAAGCAGAGGCTCAGGAAAAGTTAAGCAACATGCCTTAAGAGAAGCTGTAAGGTAAAGTGGTCACAAGCAGCCAGATTGTCTGATGTTGAACGTGGCTCTGCCACTTGTCAGCTGTGTGACATTGGACAATTATGCTTAACTCTCTGTGTCTTGGTTTTCCTAACTGTAAATGGGGTAAATGGTCTTATATACTCTTAGGGTTGTTGTGAGACTTAATGTGCTAAGATATACAAAGTAATTAGAAGAGTGACTAGAACTCAGTAAATGTTATAGAAGAGTTTTATACTATTAGTATTATTTTAAATTATGCTAGCCATAAAGCCATTAAGTAGCAGAGCATAAATTTGAGCACAGATCAGTCTGTTTTAAAGCAAACATATATTATCATACATAATATAATACCATGTATTCATATGTGTCAAGTTTTATAATTTCTTCAAGAATTTCTTTTCATAAATATTTATTAAGTTTTTCCTTTATGTTGGAACTATACTACATAGCTCTGAGGAAACCATCCTTGTATATACAAATACATGTAGAGTTGTACTGTATCAAGATAATCAGTTGGATTTTGGATTATCTCACATTTGGAGGTTATACTTTAGGTGGGCTGACTTAATACATTGTTTCCATCAGGGTTCTTGTGAGAAGACCTCAGTGTTCATTTCTTCTCCCAACAAGTTGAAACCACGAATTGGGAGAACACACCAAAAATATTTAGAAACTTGAAAAATGACCCTAAATAAAAAGTCAATGAGTACAACCTCCACAAAGCAGGCATTGATTTATAACAAAATTACCTCTTACATGGATAATGCTATAATTGTATGGGTTGATTTATTCAATGATGGTGTTATAGGGTCAGCTGTACCTGCAGTCAAAGTCAGATATACAGAAACAAAAATAATTTCTAATCTTCTATAACTGAGGTAATGTTACTCTCAAGCCCTGATCCCTCCCACTAATTGGATGGGGAGTGAAGGAAGTGAAACAGAAGACTTAAAATTGTCCATTGACATTATTTTTTCTTCTTCTAGTTTAAAATAATCTTACTTAAGGTTAACACAGTCTCTCTTTCTGGTAAATACTTCATCTTTCAGGATTTATATCTTATTTCAAGGGGAAATCTCTATTTCTTTAGTCATAAAGGAAAGGGCTTTCAGTCCATGTACTGTTCCTGGAGTTAACAGATTTCATTTTTGAATAATCAAAACAGAGAAGGTAATTCTGAGTGCAAGTAAATCAGTTTCTAAATTCACATATTCATAAGAGCTTTGAAAAATGTTAGTACATTGATCTGACACTCGAGATTTCAGATTGTGGCTGCTACTTCATTTATGGGCTTCCCAGGTGGCGCTAGTGGTAAAGAACCTGCCTGCCAATGCAGGAGATGCAGGCAAGAGAGGCGAGTTCAACCCCTGTGTCAGGAAGATCCCCTGGAGGAGGGTATGGCAACCCACTCCAGTATTCTTGCCTGGAGAATCTCATGGACAGAGGAGCTTGGCAGGCTACAGTCTATAGCATCAGAAAAACATCTAATTTATTTTAATAATACTGGCTGTGGCCTTAAGATCACTTGTATATATTCAAGCTCATCTCTCATTATTTTACACATATTATAAAATCTAAGTACTCTTGCTTGATACCCAAACTGCTTTTGTAATAGCAGAGAAAGCTGTTTAAATACCTTGTAACCTGTAAGAAAATGTCAAGCCAATTCTTATGGCAGCATCTTGCTGATTTGGGGCATTGCTTAGGATAATTAAATGTGAAATACAATAGAATGAGTAAGTTTTTTCTCTCTGCTTTTAAATTTGAGTAAATGAATGCCCCAAATAATGAGACATTTCATTTATAAATGATCTAATCTTATACTGAGCAATAGGGGAAGGCATCAACTCATAGCATTCTAGGAGAAAATTTAGAGGATATTGTTAAATATTTACTTCCTCTTTTCAATAAGGAAAGAAATATTCTTTTGTGGTAGAAATTTTTTTTTACTTTATATTGGAAGTGAAATGCATTCAGATTTTTCTCAAATGCTTTAATTGTTTAAATAATCTATTGAGAAATATTTTTCCTTACTCTCCAGATTTAAATAGTGGTTTTCTTTTCTTTCTGGTAAATCAGAATAATTGCAAGTGTCCTTTTGTGAAGAATAGAATTAAAGAAGCAGATCTGAGACTTCTATCCTTACAAAGCCCTACTTGCAAAGTTGGCCTTTGGTTGATGTCTGATCATTTGAATTTCAAGAGTTTACCTACCATTCCCAAATTGATAAGGTGGTTCACTGTGCCTAGACTGAAACACAATGTGGTTATGCTGTAATCCTACTTTCTTTCTGGGGGTCTGGAATTTTGGTACATGCTAGGCAGAGGGTGCCTACACAACATGTCTCTAATAAAAGCCTTGCATGCTGAGTCTCTAGTGAGCTCCCTTGGATAGAAACTGCACACATCTGTTGCTGTATTTTCTTTTTGGGGAAGACCATGCTCTGGGTGACCTCTCTTGGGAGGAGGTCAGCACAGGGAAGTCTGCACATGGACTCCCCTAGAATGCCTGTGTCTTTCCACCCTTATGATTAACTCCTAGCTGTGAACACAGCTATATGCTGAATCCTTTGTCTTTTTAGAGTCTCTAAACATGAAGTGGTCTTGGGGATCCAATACAGCTTTGCAATATTTTACATTTTTTAAAGAAACAACAAACTGTATAAAAGTTAAAAAGTGAAAATGTGCCATAACTGCTGATTTGTAGGTTTTTTTAAATCACAGATTGATTAAATTTTACCTCATAATCCTCACTAGCAAACAGGTCAAACTTTCTTTTTCTAGTGTTATAGTGGTAGCATTTCACAGTCCCTAAAATATGATAACACATCAGAGATATCTGGTTTCAATATAAAATGCCAAATAAAGAAAATGAAAAATTTGAAAAGAAACCCTCTTGTGTGAATGGTATAAATTTTAATCCAAATAAGGTTAAGAGTGGCCCTTTATAACTACTCAGCCCAGAGGGGGGAAAAATGTAGCTGGGCTGGTAAATGTGTAACAGCTGGCAAGCCTCCGTTGCCAGCTCTTATTTTAGATTACTCAGAGTCCTGGCTCTATGAAGGGTAACTCTGAATGTCAAAGAACCTTTCTGAGAAGATTTTTGAAACATCATTTCTTTTTCATTTTCTTGGGTTCATTAAGTTAGTAAATGCAAAAGGAAGTGTGACTGAAAAGGAAGGTATGTCTGATGACTAACAAGTCAAAAAGCAGAGAGCTGTGGCTCTTGGCTAGTGAGTTTAAAGCTGATGCCTTAACGTTGCTAGTTAAACTATTGTGAAAATTTACTGTTGACTAATTGCATGCTGGCTTATTTGGAAGAGAAAGTCTGAAAGCCAATTAAATAAATCTTATATTCCCTGTGCTGTCTCAAAGTACCTATTTATAAGTATGCTGGGGCTTAGGAAAAATTTTTTAAATGTTTGTAACAGATTTAAAAATCCTGTGAATTTTATTGTTATTTCATTGAAGGGAATAAACTGCATTACAGATTTGCTGTGCTAGAAAGTAGAAATTAAAAATAAAAGCTCAGTTTGCATAATGCAAAGTGCATTCTCTAGTTGCAGACTGCTTGTTTTCCCAGGCTTCATGCCTCCTGTCTCTCTTCCACCCTATAATACTGTTAATTATCATATTATCAAAGGACTGGAATGACAGTGCTCAAATAACTTAACTTGACCTGAGTGTAAATGGAAAAATAATTGTCATCTTTAGCATAAAGTATTTATACATTACTTTAGTGGTTTGGAGTGTTAAGTATAACTACAAAAACCTATTTTATTGCCTTTCAGTTCAGTTCAGTTTAGTCGCTCAGTCGTGTCCAACTCTTTGCGACCCCATGAATCGCAGCATGCCAGGCCTCCCTGTCCATCACAAACTCCCTGAGTTTACTCAAACTCATGCCCATCGAGTCAGTGATGCCATCCAGCCATCTCATCCTCTGTCATCCCCTTCTCCTCCTGCCCGCAATCTCTCCCAGCATCAGGCTCTTTTCCAATGAGTCAACTCTTCGCAAAGTATTGGAGTTTCAGCTTCAGCATCAGTCCTTCCAGTGAACACCCAGGACTGATCTCCTTCAGGATGGACTGGCTGGATCTCCTTGCAGTCCAAGGGACTCTCAAGAGTCTTCTCCAACACCACAGTTCAAAAGCATCAATTTTTCGGCACTCAGCTTTCTTTACAGTCCAACTCTCACATCCATACATGACCACTGGAAAAACCATAGCCTTGACCAGACGGACCTTTGTTGGCAAAGTAATGTCTGCTTTTTAATATGCTATCTAGGTTGCTCATAACTTTCCTTCCAAGGAGTAAGTGTCTTTTAATTTTTTAATTATTGCCCTTAGTGCAATCAGTCAAAATGTGCCCACTGGTAATTACCATAAATATAACCATTTATGATCAATGCATAGGATTCCAAACTTTTTTCTTAACCAGTGAGAATTCTTGCCTTTATTTTCATGCCTTACTGCATTAAAATTCCTTGTTTCTTCCTTGAAACTTATGGCTCCCTGATCTCAACCTATTTCTCATCTTGTGGTTTTTTGCAGTGGTTGACAGAGGCTTGCTTCAGATGTGCTCAATTGAAGAGTTGTATTTTACTGAAACAACAGCTTTCTATTGTGTATCCCCTCCCTAATTTCCTGGCTACTCTAAAGAAAAGCACCATCTTGCTGAACCCTTGCTCACTACTCTGATTTCTAAGTGTCGTATGATTCACTCACCATATATAATTTTCTTTCTGTTCATTTGTAGGAGACTATACTTCAAGGTTCTAAAAACTTTATGGTTCTTCCCTTTACTCAGCTTCTCTCACACTGACTGATTATATGTATCTTGCCACAAGAATTATTTCACATAAAAATATATATTTTATCTTTTCCTGCTCAGAAACTAAGAAATCAACACCAAATAAACATAGGTGTATATTCTCTTTCCTTCTTTCTCATTTTATCATCCATAGTCTATAGACAAGGTCTACTGCTCTAGTCCAGTAAGCCCCAATCTTCAGTCATTTCAGCAGGGCCTTCATGATTGTTGCTTTATCTCTGTTCCTCCTTTCCTGTTAGTTATATAATGATTTTATTTAAATCAACTCTCTAGCTGGGGTGGCCTATTTCTAATTTAAATAAGCTCATTACCTCTTATAACATTTGTCTGATAATATATATACAATTGCAAAGTTAATGTCCTCATATAATTTTATTTTAATTTTTAATTTCATTGACATATAGTTGATTTATAATGTATTAATTTCAGATGTACAGCAAACTGATTCATATATATGTATATATTAATATATATGTGTGTGTATTGATATATATTTAAATATATAGTGTGTATATGTATATGTATATTTTTCCAGATTCTTTTCCCATATAAGTTATTAAAAATTTTGAGTATAGTTCTCTGTGCTATACAGTAGGTCCTTATTGTTTTAACTATTTTATGTATAGTAATGTGTATATGTTACTCCCAAATTCCTAATTTATCCCTCCCTCCTGTCTTTCCCCTTTGGTAACCATAAATTAGTTTTCTACGTCTATGAGTGTGTTTCTGTTTTGTAAATAAATTCATTTGTCTCATTTTTTTTTCAGATTCCATATGTAAGTGATATCATATGATGTTTGTCTTTCTCTGTCTGACTTATTTCACTCAGTATGATAATCTCTAGGTCCATCCATGTTGCTGCAAATGGGATTATTTCATTCTTTTTTGTGGCTGAGTAATAGTCCATTGTGTGTGTGTGTATATGACATCTTCTTTTTCCATTCATCTGTTGATGGATATTTGTTCCCATGTCTTGACTATTGTAAATAGTACTGCAATGAACATTGGGGTGAATGTATCTTTTCAAGTTATGGTTTTCTCTGGATATATGCCCAGGAGTGGGATTGCTGGATAATATGGTAGCTTTAGTTTTAGTTTTTAAAGGAGCCTTCATACTGTTCTTCATAGTGACTGCATCAATTTACATTTCAACCACCCAGTATAGGAGTGCTCCCTTTTCTCTATACACTCTCCAGCATTTATTATTTGTAGACTCTTTGATGATGGCCATTCTGACTATGTGAAGTGATAACCTCATTATAGTTTTTATTTGCATTTTACTAATAATTAGTGATGTTGAGCATCTTTTCATGTGCCTTTTGGCCATCTGTATGTCTTCTCTGGAGAAATGTCTATTTAGATCTGCCCATTTAAAAAAATTGTTTAAATATTGAGTTGTATGAGCTATTAGTGTATTTTGGAGATTAATCCTTTGTCAGTTGCATTTTCTCCCATTCAGTAAGTTGTCTGTTCATTTTGCTTATGGCTTCCTTTGCTGTGCAAAATTATTTGCTTAAATAGGCCTCAGATGTTTATTTTTTGTTTTTAATTTTCACTACTCTAGGATATGGAGCTAAAAGATATTGCTTCAATTATCCGTCAAAGAGTGTCCTGCTTTTGTTCTCCTCTAGGAGTTTTATAGTATTTGGTTTTACATTCAGGTTTTTAAATTTTCTAATATACATTGAATTAAATAAAGTTTTAAATGTGAACTATCTTATACAACTCTAGTCACACGTGAGTTTATTCACCCTTGTGTATAAATTACCCATTTAGAACTTTGAGTCTTCCAATGTTTTTCTCTTGTTTGAACTCTTCTTTCCCATCTCCTTATCATAGATGCTCATTCACAACCCTTTGTACCCACACAGTTGGCTCCAGTCAACTCTTCTGACCCTACTCTATTGATTCTTTCAGAATTTTTCCTTCTTTACCTCATACTTGCACACTATAATAATCTAAATTTCACTTATTTTTATTTTCCAGTAGTTTAAATGTTTTACATAAATATTTGTGGATTTTCTTCCCCATCCCTCAAGTATTATATCCTTTCTCAAAAGTCTGAGCTGCTTTGGGAATGAAATGATTATTAAATGGTTCTATGATGTCTCTCCTCTACCTAATACCAGGAACTATACCTCCATAGACTTCTAATGATGTTGATAGGCTAATAGTTGTATAATAGATGGATGGACAGGCCACAATGTTTGATCCTTATATTTTTACAGTCTTATTTGGGGAAGTAGAGTCATTTCTATGGTATACAAATTAGGACTTTGATTTTTTTTTTTAAACCAGAATAACAATATATATAAAAGGCATAAAGGTAAGGGAAAACAGGGAGTGTTGGGGAAATGGAAAGACTCTCAGAGTATCTGGAACACAGAATATGAGACCAAGTGATGGAAGGTATCACTAGGGGAGACAAGTGGGGACCATGTCAGACAGGACCTTGGAAGTTTCACTAATGATCTGAATTTGATCCTGAGAGTTAGTGATGAGCAATTGAAAGGTGACGTGCTGTACAGGGGATGGATAAAAGGTGGCCCCGTAGAAGAGCCAGAAATGAAAACTGACAGGGCCCTCAATGTCCTGAGGCCTCAGGAAGCATCTAGGCTGTAACACAAAAACACAGCATATTCAACTCCTTTAGTAAGAAACTGAAAGAAAATATTACTAGAAAGTGAAATTAAGAACATTGAGGTCAATCTTCTCACATCACTCTAGTCAGGAACCTCAGATAATCAGGGAGATAATCTTTATTGGAATTTTTGTCACGTTTAGAAGCTATATTATATGCCAAAATACCTCAGAGAAAGCGCTAGTGTTATAAAAAATTATTAAATTTTATTGTTGCAATGATATACAAGCCATTTAATAGTGAACATGCTATCAAAGAGCAAGTGCTGTGAGTTATCTATTCAGAAGCTGAATTATTAAAAAAGAAAACAGAAAGCTTATTTATGATGGAGATAGATTGGTTAAAAAATAGTCCTAATGTAACTGGGGTAATGTTTCATAGAAACTCGTTATTTGGAAAGCTTTTATGACAAGTCTATGGAGGCACTCGTGATGAACTGATAATTTATGTAAAGAATTGACACTATTGTTGTAAAAACCTTGCCACATAAGCTGCTTTTTTGAACTACATGCACTAGCATATAATTTATGTTAATCAAGTATATAAATAAAAGGATAAGTTAGATACCCTTTTAAGCTCTTTCCTAGACCTAGGGTTTTATGATAATTGCAAAAATAATTATTATTACCAATCTGGAACAGAGATAACATAGAGAGATTATTCTACTAGTACATTATACTAAAGAAGGAAGAAAAGCAAAGCAGAGGAAGGGAGGAAGGCGAATGGGGGCCAGGGCTGCTGCTTTATTTGCTTCCTATCACTGGTCATGGGCTATCTCACACTGAGAACGCGAGGGCTAGAGCCAAGGACAAAGGAAGCCTTCTTCCACCAGCAGGAGCAAAGCTAAGGACAGCTGTGACCTTTCTGACCACGGAATCAAATGGTGTCTCTGCTACATCTATTTTGTGCCAGAAGGGTGGCAGTTAATTTTTAAACCCTGCTTTCATAATAGCAAAGGTTAGCACAGTTTTGTTCATAGTTTTATAATGCGTATCTTATTATTAGGTTTTGAAATAATCACATTTAGAAATAGTTGAATCTGTTCAAGATACTAATTAATGTTTTATTAAATGAAAGGTAAAAAAATCAAGTTACCTGAGAAAGTACAAAGTCATCAAACTAGCCACACTTTATACTTTGCTTTACCTGGTATTTTTCAGTAGAGACTTCTGGACATATTATAGGTACCCAATAAACAGTTTTAAGGGAATAATGGAAACCTGAAATTCAGAAATCTACTTTATATCTTGCTCATAAATTTCTTCATATGATATATTTTTAATATGTCACATACAAATTTTAAAAGAAATTTTGATTGCTTGTTACCCTCAATTGTATTAAAATATATTAAAATTTATTACATGTGGTCTTAAATTCAGACTAATGAGGGCATAATGCCTCCTTTCAGAGGCTTCTTCTGACGGCTCAGGGTGCTGAGTTTCTAGTTTCTGTATTTGATGCTTTGTCCTCTTAGGACCTTACTGACCCTGGAGGAACTGTCCCTTCCTTGCATGCATGCTAAGTTGCTTCAGTCATGTCCAGCTCTTTGAGACTCTATGGGCAGTAGCCCGCCAGGCTCCTCTGTTCACAGGATTCTCCAAGCAAGAATACTGGAATGGATTCCTCCTCCAGGGGAATTTTCCCGATCCAGGGATCGAACCCATGTCTCCTGTGGCACCTGCATTGCAGGTGGATTCTTTACCGCTGACCTACTGGGGAAGCCCCTGTCCCTCCCAGGGCTACTTAATTCCTAGAGATAGCAAGCATCTCATTTGGAAGTGTGCCTTTCACATGCAAACCGATCAATTCAGAGCTCATACACCAACCACCTGCTTTAAAGGGCTCTCACACTCTGGGCCACCATCCATCTGACCTAATCACTTCAGGGTCGGATATGAGACTGCAATGGACAGTCCCTTTACTCCAGTGCTTGCTGAAGTTATTCAAACCAGCCAATTCTGAGCCTGTTTGCCCTGCCTTGCTTGTTTCTTCCCCTTGGAAACCACAATAAAGGCTCTTGCTCCCACTTTCTCTTTCCCTCTGCCTCACTGACGCTAATGCTTTCCCATGTGGCCTTATATGGTGTGGTATGCCCCCTCTTCTTGGGATCCATAGTTATAACCAACTGTCTTTTCAGTGGCTAGTGTCTCCTGATCTATTGGCATGACATACTAAAACTAAATAATCAAAACCTACATTTTAAAACATAGACTCATTATAAAAATTCTCTTTAGTATAAATATTAAAAGAGAATTGATCAGATCACAATATTTAATATGTAATATCTGTTTAGTCAAGGCTATGGTTTTTCCAGTGGTCAGGCATGGATGTGAGAGGTGGACTGTGAAGAAAGCTGAGTGCCGAAAAATTGATGCTTTTGAACTGTGGTGTTGGAGAAGACTCTTGAGAGTCCCTTGAACTGCAAAGAGACCAAGCGAGTCCATCCTAAAGGAGATCAATCCTGGGTGTTCATTGCAAGGACTGATGCTGAAGCTGAAACTCCAATACTTTGGCCACCTTATGTGAAGAGTTGACTCATTGGAAAAGACCCTGATGCTGGGAGAGATTGGGGGCAGGAGGAAAAGGGGACGACAGGGGATGAGATGGCTGGATGGTATCATCAACTCTATGGACATGAGTTTGAGTAAACTCCGGGAGTTGGTGATGGACAGGGAGGCCTGGTATGCTGCAAATCATGGGGTCGCAAAGAGTTGGACATGACTGAGCGACTGAACTGAACTGAGCTGAGCTGAATATCTGTTAATTAATACTTTTGCCTTATGAGTTAATTGTAGTTTTCTAAATGATTTTTGTAAGAAATAATAATGTCTTGTTTCAAATCCAATTTGGAGTGCATTTAGAGTGGGAGACTTCATGAAACCCCAAATAGATTATATTATCCATGTCCATAATTCTTTATTGATTTTAGTTCCAAAATCTAAATAAAGTTCTGAAAATCAAAAAAACATTTTTCATAAGTTTGTGGCAAACTGATGGTGGACAAACTTATGGCAAACTCAGTTTGTGGCAAACCTACTCTGAATTGATGAGGTCATTTGTGTCTTTACTTATTCTCCCTGAAGGTGAATTTTCATACTTATGCTACAAGAACGTTAATGTGTTTTTGGGGGTATGCTCAACCAAACATGGTGGAAATATCAAATAATGTGCAGTTTATATACTATCATGCTCTGAAATTTATTTAAAACTCTGACTTATGAATAACAGCTATCTCCAAAAGTTTCAGATGAGGGATTGTGGGCCTAATTCAGTGTGTGGTGTGTTCATATGGCTTGCATATTTTGGTCATAGGGACATGAACTGTTACTCTGTCTTTAATATTTAATATAATTAACTATTGTGACTCATATTAATCTTTAATTACTTTGAAAGAATGTAATGATGCTATTGCATTAACATTTTAAGACAAAACTTGATGGTGTCCTGTGTAAGGGCCACTGAAGTTACAAAGATAACTAATACCCAGTTACTGCACTCCAGGGAGGACAGGTGTGAGATAAGTAATAGTGACACAGTGTGACGGATGCCGCTAAAGTGGTGTTCGGTGTGATTTTGCTTCAGAGAGAAGGGATCTACGATTTGCCTGGGAGAGTATGGGAAGGCTGCAAGGAAGAGGAAATTTGGGGGAAGGAGAGAAAGGAAAGGCAGTTTACCAGGTAATGAAATGGGAAAGAGTTACTCAACGCCAACACTATTGAATCTCAAAAAATGAGAACTATAATATGATCCCTTAAATAGCTTGACATACTGTAACTCCTGCTAGTGTTAAAACTCTGATTATTAGTATCATTCTGTCAGCAGTGAGAGACATCTTTAAGCTTTTCAGCATCAATAGAAGTTCTTAAAGAAAAGCAGCCTTGGTTTTGATATGTTACTGCATTGAAGTGGAATATAATGCTACTTATAGGATTTAATAAAATGCCATTGCAGCTTGGATTGTCTTTAAGGAACCATCCTCAATCAAACGCCACATATCGCTGTCCCACGAGGCAGTTTCCTGGACAGAATGCCTGTGACACATTGAGTGCATTTTGTGTGCTCGGCGGCTCAGTCGCATCAGGTTCTCTGTGACCCCATGGACCGCAGCATGCCAGGCTTCCCTGTCCTTCACTGTCTCCTGAGGTTTGCTCAGACTTTTTTCAGTGAGTCAGTGATTCTATCTGACCATCTCATCCCCTGCTGCCCCCTTCTCCTCCTGCCTTCAATCTTTCCCAGCATCAGGGTCTTTTCCAATGAGTCGGCTCTTCATATCAGGTGGCCTAAGTATTGGAACTTCAGCTTCAGCATCAGTCCTTCCAGTGAATATTCAGGATTGATTTCCTTTAGGATTGACTGGTTTGCTATCTTTGCAGTCCAAGGGACTCTCAAGAGTCTTTTCCAGCACCACAGTTTGAAAGCATCAGTTCTTCAGTGCTCAGCCTTCTTTATGGTCCAACTCTCACATCCATACATGACTACTGGAAAAATCATAGCTTTGTCTATGTGGATCTTTGTCGGAAACGTGATGTCTCTGTTTTAATATGCTGTCTAGGTTTGTCACCAGGCTTCCCTGGTGACTCAGATGATAAAGAATCCACCTGTGGTGGGGGAGATCTGGGTTCAATACCTGGGTGGAGGAGGGCATGGCAACCTACTCCAGTGTTCTTTCCTAGAGAATCCCATGAGGAACCTGGAGGGCGGGGCTGCAGTCCATGGAGTTGCAAAGAGTCAGACACAGCTGAGCAACCAGGCACAACACAGCACACAGGTTTGTCATAGTTTACCTTTCAAGGAGCTAGCATCTTTTAATTTCATGGATGTGGTCATCATCCGTGGAGCCCAAGGAAATAAAATTTGTCACTGTTTCCACTTTCTCCCCTTCTATTTGCCATGAAGTGATGGGACTGGATGCCATAATCTTAGTTTTTTGAAAGTTAGGTTTTAAGCCAGCTTTTTCATTCTCTTTAACCCTCATCAAGAGGCTCTTTAGTTCCTCTTCACTTTCTGCCATTAGAGTGGTATTATCTGCGTATCTGAGGTTGATATTTCATCCAACGATCTTGATTCCAGCTTGTAATTCATCCAGTTGGCATTTTGCATGATGTACTCTGCATATAAGTTAAATAAGCAGAGTGACGATATACAGCCTGTCACACTCCTTTCCTAATTTTGAACCAGTCTGTTGTTCCATGTCTGGTTCTAACTATTGATTCTTGACCTGCATACAGGTTTCTCAGGAAACAGGTAAGGTGATCTGGTAATCCCATCTTTTCAAGAATTTTCCATAGTTTGTTGTGATCCACACAGTCAAAGGCTTTAGCATAGTCCATGAAGCAGACGTAGATGTTTTGCTGGAATTCCCTAGCTTGAGGGATTTTGAGCATTACTTTGCTGGCATGTGAAATGAGCACAATTGTACAGTGGTTTGCACATTCTTTGGCATTGCCCTTCTTTGGGATTGGCATAAAAACTGACCTTTTCCAGTCCTGTGGCTACTGCTGAGTTTTCCAAATTTGCTGACATTTTGAGGTGAGTGCAGCACTTTAACAGCATCATCATTTATGCTTTGAAATAGCTCAGCCAAAATTCCATCACCTCCTCTAGCTTTGTTCACAGTAATGCTTCCTAAGGCTCACTTGACTTCATACTCCAGGATGTCTGGCTCTAGATGAGTGACTACACCATTGTGATTATCTGGGTCATTAAGACCTTTTTAAACAGTTCTTCTGTATATTCTTGCCATCTCTTCTTAATCTCTTCTACTTCTGTTAGGCCCATATCTTTCCTGTCCTTTTTTGTGCCCATCCTTGTATGAAATGTTCCCTTGCTATCTCCAATTTTCTTGAGGCAATCGCTAGTCTTTCCCATTCTATCTCTAGTCTTTCTCTTTGCTTACACAATGTTTCTAATGTAATAGGCAAGTTGAATCATATTAGTGGGTTGTTAGAAGCAATCATTCCTTGCTTGTTAAAAAAAGTAAAATATTATAAATATGTGAATATGGAAAAATAGTGTTTTGAGTTCTTATGTTGTAATATCCCAAACCACAGCTGAACACTTCAATTTTTTTTTTTTTTTTTTTTACAAATTTAGTCACTATTAGACTTTCCAGATAATCCCACTATGAAGGATAGGCTTGTGAACCTCCAAAACCTAGAGCTGCACATCACTATATTTTTGAATGTTTCTCAAATATTTTGCAAAGTCTACCTCTTTGGTTGTATATTAATCACTGAATTTCACAAAACATAGAGCTTATCTTTGGTAAAAAAAGCAACAATATTTGTATTATTTCCTCACCTTTATCCTCCTGGCAGGTCCGAGTTGTGAAAGTAAAGTATATTACTTTTATCTGAAAATATCTGTTTCATACTTTATTGATAATTTTATATGCAATTCAATATAATACCAACTTGGATTTTGAAAGTTTCAGCTATTAGTAATACTACCATGCTACTACCTATTATTGATAGTGAGGAAAATCAGTACTATGTAATAGTATGTATATGGAATGTGTATTTTGGTTTAATTAGGTTATATATTAATATACTCAATGTTTTGTGTTAAAGCTTCCTAATCTTAAAAGCACTTAACTGTGATCCGAGTTTTTAAAAAATAAAAAAAGCGATATATTTCCTTTTACTCATATGATATCTACAAATTAATAAAACTCCCAAGGTTATATAACTAAGCTCAGAAACAAAAAGCCAATTATATTCAAAGATGAGAAATGCTTGGCAGGCATCCCAACTTTTTTCCTCCCAAGCTCATGACAGACATTACTCATTGATCATGGCCAGAGGCAACCTCAGACCTCTCCTCAAAACAGTGCTCTAGGGAGCCATAAGCAGTCATTCTAGGGTGGCTGAGGGAGCAGATCTATCTAACACCAACTGGTAAATAAGGATAGAATGTGACATCTTATCATCTGTAAGTCTCTCCTATCTGTATCAGTAAGCCAGTATGCATCCATTATATACAAACTAAGTGAAGGAAATGAACCCTTAGTTTGTAAGAAAGCAAATGGAGAGACATGACCAACCAAAAGTTATTTTAATTTTTCTACATCCTTTTGGACCTGCAGAACCAGAGGAAGCAAGTCCCTGTATGAAGCAAGCAGTTTTGAAAAAGGAAGTTAGCAAGGATTTCAGCCACAGGAATTCCTTCTCACAGGAAATATGGCCTTGCAAACTTAAGGGCTGGGCTACTCAGAGGAAGTCTGCCGCTGTGGTGTTTCCATATGCCAGGGAAGCAAACCTTCTATGGAAGACTGGGACTCAGGCCAGCTATGAATAGAAATCAGCTGTGTAGCAGTGAAGCTGAAAATATTTCCTTGTTCTTATTTATTCAGTTTTAAGGGGGCCTTCCTTTTGTAAATTATACATTCTTGATTGTAAGTTTCAGTGGGAACCTATTGACAAGTATTAGAAATTGAAAACAGCTATTAAATTTGAAAATATTTTTATATATGTTGGAGACAAGTAGGATAAGCCTATTAGGGAAAGGATATAGTCTTTGACCTAAACCATACAATCCAAAACAAGCAAGCAAACCATAATTTCACAGCATAAAATCTGTAAATTTCACAAACAAGAGTTACATGCTTTCTTATGGGGTCCCAGTAACACTCCCAGTATGCCTAGAATGCCATCAACTTTATGTCTTAGTCAGCTTGGGCTGCCGTGAAAAAATACTATATATTCAATGGCTTAAACAATAGAAGTTTACTTTCGCAATTCTGAAGGCTGGAAGTCTGAGATCGTGGTGCCAGCATGGTCCAGCCTGGCTGGGTTCTGTGAGAGCTGTGTTCCTGCTCATAAAGGCCACCTTCTTGCTGTGTCTTCATGTGTTCTTTCCATGGTACACACACTGGGAAGAACAAGAAGTCTCTCTCTCTGTCTTCCTATTCTTATAAAACCGTAATTCTATTCTGAGGGCTCTACTCTCACAACCTCATTTAACCCTAGTGACTCTTTTAGCACTCTATCTTCAAATACTATCACATTGGTTATTAGAACTTCAAATATGATTTGTGGGAGATGAGCACAGACATTCAGTCTATAACATTCTCAAAGGACAACTTTGATTGGTTGACCTTAAAAAACATGAGTTTGAAGTCTTACTAAAATCCCAACAACTTGTTTGAGAAATACATAGTTTTCTACCAAGAAAATAGAGGATACTAAGAAAAACTAATAGAATTTTAAGAGAGTACTTTAAGAGTATAGTAAGGTGATTAGATACAGATGTCTATATACAAAAATCAATAACTTTCCTAATATTGTTGTTGTTGTTTGGTCACTGAGTTGTCTGACTCTTTTGCAACCCCATAGACTGTAGCCCACCAGGCTTCTCTATCCATGGGTTTTCTCAGGAAAGAAGACTGGAATGGTTTCCATTTTCTTCTCCAGGGTGTCTTCCTGACCTAGGGATCGAACCTGTGTCTCCTGATTGGCAGGTGGGTTCTTTACCACTGAGCGACCAGGGAAGCCCCAGAAAACATAATAATAAAAGGGATCTCTCATTAATAACAGCAACAAAATCTATTTTATACTTAGAAATAAATAGGAAATGTGAAAGATTTTTATGAGAAAGGTATTTAAAAATCTACATAAATAGAACATTATTCCATATTTCTCAGTGGGAAAACTCAACATTGTAAAGATGTTGATGAACTGGTTCTCAAGCATGCATGAAAGAAAGAACAGCAATGCTTAGGAAGTTACATTTTTTAAAAAGAGAATCATGGGATTTGACCTACTACTAATAATCAGAACATAATATAAGGCATTTTGGCCTAGGAATAAACAAACATTATTATTAGAAAAAATAGGATGAAAAATGAGGAATAAAGTTTATAGTAAAGATGTCATCTCTAATCAGTAAAAATGTTCAAAGCTTCTCAATTAATCACATCATGACAATTGGTTCTCCTTTTGGGGAAAATATTAAACTCATAGTTCATATCATAAACAAAGGTACATTTTGGAGAGCCTAATTAGAGTAAGTGTTGAGAACAAATTATAAAAGTATTCGAAGAGGATATAGAAAAATTATAACTCTTAGAATTAGGAAAGTTTTCCTAAGTAATCGATAAAACTTATATACTATAAAAGAAATATAAATGTATATAAATGTATAAATAAAAACCTTCTGTGAGATAGCAATTTGAAAACAAAGTTAAATGATATGCTACAAACTAGTGGAAACATTTGCAACATGTACAAAAGATTTGCAATGTATAAAGGGTGCCTCCATATGAGTATGCAAAACACAAAAAACCAGATAGAACACAGACAAAGGATATAAAATACCCTTTGCAAAAGAAATGCATGTGGCATACATAGGATGCTCAGCCTATATAAATTAGACAATATTTATCAGAATTTAAACTAAACCTAGTCTCTGACCTTGCAGTCTACTTCTGTGAATCTGTCCCACAGAAATACGCATGCATAGTAAAGCACATTTATAAGAATTTTCTCTTTTATAATAGCAAATAATAGAAGCAGTATCATCAACAAAGAAGATAGTAGTAAACTTACAGAGCATTCTATTATTATTTAAAAAAGTAATATCTGTATATATTAAAGTAGAAAATTCTTTAAGACCCAGGTGAAAACAAATTGACATAGTATAATAGAATCATGTGTAAATGTATATGACCTATATATGTACAAATACTTTGTGTTTATTTTTTTATTCCATATGCTTTTGTATGGATTGATTATTCTACTGTGAGAATATATTCACGTGTTTCTTAACTGAAAACAATTTTTTTTTAATCAAAGAGGAGTATTCAAGGGAGATCATGCCTAGTGGCGCAAACTCTTTTTCACATGATAGAGAACTGCTTCAAGGAGCGTTTGAGAGTCACATGTCTGTCGGTGTCGTGGTTTGGGCTTCTCTCTACTTATATGTTCTCTTGACCTCTGGCTTTGCTACCAGTTTTCCTTTTCTGGAACATGTTGAAATGGACATAAAAGGAAATTCTTTAAGAATGTTCAGATTATTGTTATGCAAAATTGTGTTTCTGGAAGGAGTTTTAGATATGATCTAATGCAACTCTCAAGTTTTGCATGGAATCCTCATTTCCGAGATGGCCAGGAAATGTTAATGGGAATGTCACATTTCTCATGCTTGAGTCACATCCCCTTGTCCAGAAACCTGGGAAAACTTTACCCCTGAAAACTCAAATAGGGTGGTACTATTCTCCCAACTCTTAAGCCAACAAATGTAAGAAAACGAAAAGATAATTTCATTCAAAAGAATAAAAATTAATAGATTTTTTTCAGAAAACAAATGAGTACTGTGCTGCTATCTGATGACCACAAAAAATGACTCCTAATATTATTTAAATTCTTTGCATTAGTACCTTTTAATCCATGGTTTGGTTTGGTTAAGTCTTGTCTAACACTTGCAAACCTATATATGTAGCATGCCAGGCTCCTCCATCCATGGGATTTCCCAGGCAAGAATACTGGAGTGGGTTGTCATTTCCTTCTTCAGGGGATCTTCCTGACCCAGGGATTAAACTCTGGTCTCTTGCATTTCAGGCAGATTCTTTACCATTGAGTCACCAGGGAAACCCTTTTTAACCCATAAACTCTGCCATGTAACCATCCATCAACCCTGTCCAGCACTAGCCTGGCTGTTTTATCTCCATTTTTCAAATCACTCTAGAGAAAGCCAAGTTGCTATGTTTAAGCCATGTCATATTCTCTTAGTCAAGCCCTGTGTGTCCTAAGAGCCCTTTAAGAAACTCACTTATCATTAGATGTTGGCAATGAAAAGTTGTAAATCTCCCCTTCCAATTTGGTGATTTTTGTTCTTAGCAAGAGCACTACTTTGGCAATAATGTGCCCAATACCTTTGCTCAGAGCCTATCTGTTTTGCATCCAGATAGACTGTCTCTGTTCACTCAGATGTATTTCCCTATAAGGAGACATCTCTCTACCTTAGCTTATGCTCGAATGGACTATGTTGTTGCTGTTTAGTCGCCAAGTCGTATCTAACTCTGTGACCCCATGGAATGCAGGTCGCCAGGCCTCCTCCTGGACTATAGCTTCACTTATAAGATCAATAGGTCCTTAAACTCCCTGAGCCAGTGAATCGCTTTCATTTAGCCTTCAAATAAATAATTTGCATTGTGAAAATGTCACTGGGAAGTCATAATTCCTCTCTGGAGTGCCAAACTGATTTCCCATGGGGACCCATGTTCCATTTTAACTGAGTTTATCAAGCTATAAATCCCTGATTAAAGCCCAGAACCTTGAGACATGAGCAGGTTAGCAGAATGACTGCTCCAACCTCTCCCATCACCCAGATATTTGCAGAAGGACCTTGGACTTCTGAATCTAAGGCCATTATAATAAATTTGTAACTTAAGAAGCGTGTTTTTCTATTTTAAAAATTTTAATGTAAAAATGAAAATCACCATGATGGAAATGTTCTTTTCTAAGTTCTTTAATGTTATACTATCTTTATATGTATGTATCTTTATATATATGTAAGGAAATGATCCTATTGGCTGCCAGTGAATGAGGGAGTGGAATAGAGCTGATGAAACAGAGCTAATATTCAGCATAAACACCTATAGTTTTGTTTGTTTGATGTGGTGGCTCTTGGGCCTACAGAAATACACCTTCTGTTTATGCTTCCAAGTGTTCCTTTTATCTTCAGATAAAAGTGTACAGGGGAAGTTGCCAAAATTATCCCACCTTTTGGGCCCAAGCCACAGTTATACTTAGATGTAAAAGAGATCAAAGCATTTCCATTTGATCCAAATAGCTGCAGCCCAGCAGTGTAGCTGGTGGTGGTATGGAAATGGCGGAACACTTTCTGATTTGGAACATCTAAGTGATACATTCTAGCCTGCAGGGCAGAAAGAGAGGCAGCATGCATGTCTGGTTTTGAAATGACTGCCTGCCTTCTAGGATTTGATAAAGAAACACTTGCTTGGAGGTTGGTATGTAATCTAGTGAGAAGCTCCTAGTTACTTCTGAAAGTTGCCTCAGGGGGGCTCTATGGGTGGATATTTTCTCTCCTTTCCCCCAGGATGATTTTGTTCATGGTCCTTCTGTGCTTCTTTTAGGTGAAGCCAAGCTACTGAGAATTCCTCTTTGCAAGATGACAGCAACTCTCCTTTCCCCTCCTTTTTATATAAGTTCTTTTAGGTTCTAAGATTGGTAAAGCATCAGACTGGTATCCATGGAAGACAGACTGAAGACTCTTGGTCTCTGTAGGAGTTTGGTCTCTAAATTATTTGTTATCCAAAGCACTGTTGTGAGTGAAAGGGGCACTATTAGTAACTAAACCTAGATAACTGGAGTGAACTGAGACCGTCTTGGCAAATTGGAATGTATGGTCACCCGTTGTGTAGGGGAATGCGTGACGTCTGGTATCTAGAACCTCAATTCTAATACTTCTTTACCTGTGCAAAACTGGACATTTTCTAGTTACTCCCTTAAATTATTAGGTGATCATTTTCTGCTACTGATAGCAGATATTTAGGAATAAGATAGTTAATTTCCATATAAATCAGAAATTACTTAACAGCCCTCTTGTTAAATAATATAGCTCTGGAATAGAATTTGTTGCAAAGCAAATATTCTATACAAATTCTTTAAAGAAGCCTTTCAAGTATATCTCCCTCTTTTTTTTTTTTTTTTTTTTGGATGCCACCACCTGCTGTTTACAAAGAAAGTCTTTAAGGGAAGCAGCAGACCCCTCAGGCCATTTCTAGCAAAGAGATGTACATTTAGTACCAAGAACACAAAAGCACTGTTGTAACTACACACAAACTATTTTTTGTGTCCAACGTATTTTTGTCTTCAAACTGCAGTCAGATTGCAGTGTTTCCCTTCTGTTTGTTTTACCACTTCCCTTCTAAATATTTTGCATCATCCTGGAGATTTTCCCAAATGTGGTCTGCTCACTGGAGGGCCGCATTCCTCTAGCTCGTGGCATTAGTCTTCATCACCGTGGCAAGCCTTGTTTATCATAAGGGAATACTTTACGGGATGGGCACCTCTCACAACAATTTCAACCTCTTTTCCTGTTCTCCCACATGCTCAGATATTCTGACACAGCAGCTCAGATATGGCTTTCTCTAATCATAAGCTGCATTCCTAGAGTGTGAACTTTTCTTTGCTCTGCTTTCAAGCTAGGGAAATTTTTGGCTTTGTTTCTTTCTTTCAAACTGGGCAGTGCCCTCTTGACTGTTATGACTAATTCACTTGTCAGGACTGGAATCTCCTACTAGTTTTCTCCAGGTAAATCCCATTGCTCAAACTTGTGGGGAAAAAAATGCCATAGAGGTCAAACGGTGACCCTGTGGTGGCCGCAGGCTATCCATAGGACAGAGGTCTCTGTTGACCGTGGAGATTTTTTTCCATGAGAAGGAGAGGTTTGTCAGAACCTGACAGTTCTTACATTCTCACATTCCTGCAGAGGAACCCGCTTGGGGAGAGATAAGAGCCCTAGGTTGACACCCTGATTATGCCTACCTTTTTATTTGTTAAATGTGGAAATTGACTTCATCCAATTAATAAGAACAGGAAACAGTTTTTGTTTTCTCTTTGTAGGAAAACATGAAGTAACAGTTTTATCTTAATTTGTCAGGCATTGCCCAAGAGACTACAGCCATGTGGGCTGCTGGCCAAAAAATCGCTCTAAGTCCCAAGTATTAACACTCAGATATAAAAAGAATGCTAATTGGTTTTCCAGCTGAAAAATAATAAGGGGCTTGGTGCCAAAAATGCTGTATGGCATGGAAACCCCATGTTTATACAATAGGGCCTGATCGCAATCTGGGGTCTCCATTTGTACTAGAACGTAGAGCTAAACAAAGAGAGGTGTTTCGCTCCTCTGCCTTTGTAGAAAGCCTCTGCTCCAGATCTCAGCCTGGTGTTGCACCAGGCTTCCCACAGTCTTCCTGCCAAATCTCCAAGTTTTTTCCTGGCTGCTATTCAGGAAAGTACAGCTCCATCCGTAGGATGGAAAGTTAAAAAGGCCTTGCTTGGATACGCTGAAATATATACAAACACTGCTTGACGTATGGAGCAGGCAGGGTTTGCACAGGCTGCTCCTGCCTACATTCTAAGAAAAAAGAATGCAAGACTTTTAAAAGTCATTTTAGTAGAGCAATGGAGATATGAGCTGGAAAAAAAAAACACTTTTTTTTTTTTAAAGCAAATTCAGCATTCCCCTTTAGTCCAACAAGTAACTATCTTAGTTTCATTAGTAAAATATCAACTAATTTACAGGAACCTGTCCAGCTTGGGCCATCTTTAACCTAAAGACACGTTTCGTGTATATAGAAGATACTGAATGTAGGTACTTCAGTGAGAAGATCACTGGAAATGACCTGGTGAGAATCACTCGGGGCTATGGGTGCAGCTCAGGTCAGGGCTGGCACTGGGATGCTTATTGGCCGATTGCCAGCCTTGCTGTGGCTTAACACAAGTGACTCCAGATCTACATCACTGACGGGAAAGTACTTGAATTAAAAAAGATGTCTTAATTCTTAGAACCTTACTCTCACTATTTACGGTTGATGGTAAATACCGCTGCTGTATTCTCAGCATTTAACCAATATTATCCAGGCAAGAATACTGGAGTGGGTTGCCATTCCCTTCTCCAGTGGATCTTCCCCACCCAGGGAACAAACCCAGGTCTCCTGCATTGCAGGAAGATTTTTTACCATCTGCGCCACCAAGGAAGCCCATATATTATCCAAAATGCTTTTAAGTTATGTTGTTGTTGTTTATTTGCTAGGTCCGATTCTTTTGCAACCCCATGGATTGTAGTCCACTAGGCTCCTCTGTCCATGGGATTTCCCAGGAAAGAATATTGGAGTGGATTGCCATTTCTTTTTTCAGGGCATCCTTCCAACCCATGGATCAAATCTGCCTCTCCTGCATTGGCAGGCAGATTCTTTACCACTGAGCTACCAAGGAAGTGCTTACACTTAATACTGACAGTGAAAGTGTTATTGCTCTGTCTTGTCTGACTCTTTGCAACCTAATGGACTGTTGCCCACCAGGCTCCTCTGTCCATGGAATTTTCCAGGCAAGAATACTGGAGTGGGTAGTTATTCCTTCCTCCAGGGAATCTTCTCAACCCAGGGATAGAACCCAGGTTTCTTGCATTGCAGGAAGATTCTTCACCATCTGAGCCACCAGAGAAACCCATAGTTAATACTAAAATTCATTATCCTGTCACCAATAATGATTATAGACTATGACCATTAGGCTAGTCATGTATATAAAAGTGAAAGTGAAAGTCACTCAGTTGTGTCCGACTCTGCGACCCCATGGACTGTCCATGAAATTCTCCAGGCCAGAATACTGGAGTGGGTAGCCTTTCCATTCTCCAGGGGATCTTCCCAACCCAGGGATCGAACCCAGGTCTCCACATTACAGGCGGATTCTTTACCAGCTGAGCCACAAGGGAAGCCCATGTCTATAAAGATGCAACTAAGTTTAAAATTTTGTTAGAAAAGAATTACTTTGGTAATAGAAGTAAAACATTTATCTCAAAATAACCAACTTTTGCCAAAGTATACAGAAAATAAAACGGGCTATAAGGGTCCACTGATATGTAAAAAATAAACTTTTTTTTTTAACAGAAACTGGCAAGCATTGTCTGTTCCTTTCTATCAGTGCTTTTTTTTGTTTGTTTATTTATTTATTTATTTTTGGTTATTATGAGAGTGTTTCCCCTAGAATAGTGAGACAGAATGGAATGCATTTGAGTTTAAAAAACATTTATTTAGAAGTATTGAGCATTAGGATTTTTTTACGTGCAGGAGAAACTAAGAAATAGACCATTGAATTATTGTGTCTGCCCTTTAATCAGGTTCATCCCCACCAAGCTAAATTAATTTTTCTGTGTTCCTCTTCCTAAACATAGGTGCTTTCTTTGGTGCATTTCTGCTTCTGTGGCTTTGTGCTTGCTCTTTCTCTCACCTGGAGTGAGCTCTCTTTTCCCCTCCATCTTCTAGATCCCAGTTCAGTTCCCACATCATCTGTAAAGCCTCCCAGACCACTCCAAGACCCTTTACTTCCCATCTTATAGTTCTTACTGTTTTCATGAGAAAAAAGAAGGCTGTTGAGGGTTCACAAATCATGTGGGAATCCAACTGGGACCCAGAAAATGAAGAGGAGGAAGGAGCATTTTTTTATTGCAAGAAGTAGAGACTCACTCAACCAGCCTAAAATAAAGAGAAGATACTATAAACCTACAGCAGGTCCTGCAGGGTATGCAGTGGAACCTGTCTGAAGGCTAAATGGCTCTCTCTCTCCTGTTATCAGGATCATACTTACCCCTCTGACTCTTTCCCAGGGATATTTACTTTCGTACTCTTCTCTTTCTCTCTGCCAAAATTTCCTGCCTTACTTCAGTTTTTTTATCGGCTCAGCTACCCCCAGATGGCTGAATTGGACTTTGGGGATCTTAATTCCAAACTTCCAGAGATTTCGTTTTCTTACCTTGAACTCTATATGCAGATCTTTGTTTAATCAGTGTGGCTAGCAGGAGCAGCAGTGATTTTTTGGTATAGGCAGTTACCTAAGCCCATTCATGTGGCAGATTATGGGTGATGTTTCAAGGAAGAGGGAAATGAGTAGGTAGCTGTAAGATATACTGAATTGTTCCTTCAAGGCAAATTCCTTAATAAGGGCAAGGAAAGGTTTCTAGTTGTTTATTTCCATTACTGTGTTTAGCACAGTGCTATTCACACACCACAGTGATTCATAAACCTGGTTGCACAACAGAATCACCTGGGGAACTTTCAGAAGCATTTCCATGTCCAGTCCTCCCCCATGCCACCACCAGAGATTCTGATTTCGTTTATGGTGGGTATGGCCCAGACACCAGACATGAAACACTACTGCGCTTTCCAGATGCCAGACTTATTTTTACTGAGGTCAGAGCCATAAAAAAATTTACTCCTATAGGTGAAAAAGTGATTACCCTCATAGCTAAAACAAGGCCTGTTAAATAGCTTAAAATTCTTGCCTGGCCTTAGCAGGAGGGTAATTATTTTCAACTATATTCATGTTGTCTTAGGTAAGATGAATAACAGTAATATTGGTGACTTTAGAAAGAGCATAGAAATTTTTTATTTTACACTTTTAATTTTCTGCCATTGATGTAACTGATTTCATTAAATCATCAGTAGTTATTTCTGCAAGATTTTCTGATTATATAATTTAATATATCTACAAAATGCAGCCATATTCCTGGATTCTTTGAAAAATAGGTCTCACTGTTGTCGTTCAGTCACCCAGTCATGTCCGACTCTCTGTGACCCTATGGACTGCAGCACACCAGACCTCCCCGTCCCTCACCATCTCCCAGAGTTTGCCCAAGTTCATGTCCACTGCATCCCTCATTTAACTAGGAAAATTTAAGATTTAACAGTAACTTCTGAACTGATGACAATTCATAGTGCCACTTGGATAATAATTGTTTTTGTGGTAACTCTGAAATTGACATTTGATTAATTTGGACTGGGAAAAGTTTGCCTCCAGGATAGTAAGGAGCTGTATTATTGCAGACGCTATACAGAAATGTTTTTTCAGTATACTCTTGGTGGTATCTTTAGGGTTGCTAAGGTTTGCCTTGAGCTTTCAAACCATAGTTGTGGTGACTATTAATAGTTGGAGAATTCCTGGGGAATAGTTTCTGAAATTCTTCAGTATAATCAATGAAACCAAGGGAAATAATGCAAGCTTTCAAGTAATTGAGCTCAATTACTATGTCCTGAGGAAGTCATACTTCCTGGCAATTGCCTCTGAGACCACCTTAGGATGTTTGCTAATAACTTCTAAGAAGTCAAACCATCTCAGTCTTATGAACACATTAGGCATTGATTTCTGTAGAGAACGTGATTCATGGATCTTTACATTTCCTACCCCGATTTCCTTCTCTAACAGGGAGGCATTTTGCCCAATGCATCTGATGTACTCCTAAGGAAGACCTGGTAGCATCCACCTCTTTGGCAAAGAGTCTAGACAGAGAATACTGTGGAAGACGTCGTTACCAAGTTTTGACTGAGCATAATCAGACTAGTTTCCTTCTGTATCATGGCACAGACCAGCACAGTCAAACACTTTGTTATCCAGAGCATATTGTCCTGCCTGGACCCTCTGCGTATGAGGATCCCTTCATGGAGTTGCCACCATACATCCAATGGACAGTAATGTAAATTGTGATGCTAGTTCTTAAACTTCCTTTGGGGGTGATGTGAATGGTTTACTCTTTTCTTGTAAGATATCAGATTTGCTTGGAAAGGAGCAGAAATGCCACTCTTGCAGGATAAACAGGGGTTGGTGTGTCTGCATTGAGTGGCAGGTACTCTGGAGTACTAATTGCTATGCAGCAGGCCCCAGTGACCAGCTTGACAAGAAAGCTGTGCTTGATTGATGTGTATAGGAGTTCAGTAAGAACTTGTGTTGTTACTTACTGTTTACTTGTCTGTATCATTGATTCTAGGACCTTTGCATATGTCAGATTTGATCCCAGTTAGATGGTCCAAAAAGTAGTTATTAAAGGTTTCATTGTAAAATCCTTCTCTAAAACTATTGTGCTATACACTGTCAAAGTGGTCCCTTGAATTGTACAATTAAGAACTATAAGTATTTTTCTAGTTCTGCTTTAAAAAAATCTAAATTTGAAAAAATTGGACCATCACTGATGAAAGCTGTATTCTATTCTCCCACAGGCTGTCAGTTATGCTTATAAAGGAACAAAATAGTTGAATATAAATTATATTATGGGCTTCACAACTTTTCAGAACAACATGCTTTTTCTTTTAAGGACTCTGATTTTGCTTTCTCAAGATTTGAATTCTTATCATCATATGGTTCCCAGGGAGCAAATTTATGAGCAGAAAACTTTCACTGTGCCCCCAAATATAATTTTAAATGCAGGGCCTTAAGTGGAGGTTTGAGTACGTTTTTTTTTCCCCAGAATTATTTGTTTTTCAGCTCAATTTTGAAGACGAGCTCCCCATTATTTCCTTCTTGACCCCCTCCCTCCCTCTCTCCCATCTTCTCTTCCATGCTTTCTTCATTTCCTGTACTTCCTTCCCCCTTCCTTCTCTCTTACTTCATTTTTCTTTTCACCAAAACTTTTTGAGTTATTTACATTATGATGGACTTTTTCTGAAGATGCAAGTGTTAAAATATGATCATGATCCTCAGAAAATTTTCTTCTTGGTGGAGAGGGAGTGGAAAAGTAAACATGAAGAGCATCCTGATAAGATCTTGATATTTAGGGTATTGTGGGGAAATGTAGTTGGATACCTAAGTGCACTCTGGGTGGAACAGGGCAATCTGAGATGGGAGAATTAGGGTTAAGTAGTGTTAGGAAAGGTGTCCTGGAGGAGACAACTTTGAGTCTCTTCGGTAAGTGAAAGAAAGTCTTTCAAGATGTAGAGGTGAAGAAAAGAAGACAAACAATTGGGCATAAAGGCAAGAGAGTATGGGGCAGTGAGAGAGTGACAACTATTTCTGTGTTAGTGAATTAAAGGTACGTGGGGTGGACGGTGGGTGAAGAACAGGAAGTAACTCTAGTGAGATTGGAAGAAACTAAAGAAAGATTAGAATTACATTTTTGTTAAGGATTTTGGATTTTCCTAAAGAAGTGTGGATACCTTAGAGAATTTTAATGATTAGATTTTCCTGTTACCTAGATCATTCTAGTGATATGTAGAACATAGACTGGAGGGTTGAGACTGAAGGTGAGTAGATCTGTTAGAAAGGTATTGCTATAGGCCAGGGAAGAAATGACGAGGGTCTGACATAAGGCAGTGAGAGTGCAGTAGAGGTGAGGATATAGATTGAAATAATTTGAAAAGGTACAATTGACAGGACTTACATAGAGTTGGTGAAGAAGAAAGCACAAGACCTTCATCAATGAGGTCCTTATTGCTGCAAAGACCTTCTATTCCCAATATATCTAAAGTCACTGAAGATTCAACTAGAGAAATTAAAACTGAACAACTGCAACCAACATAACTGTTGAAGTTGTAATTCCTTGATATACATATCATGTACCCTCTGCTATGTTAAATGCTTGCTGAAGACCATGTTGGTGATTCCATCAAGTTATCTTCTAATCTTTCTCATGGAAGATCCTCTCTAAACAACACTTGTAGATATCACAATGTATTTTTCTAGCATAGAGCCTCAGGGTTATCTTTCATATACTTTTCCTTCTATAAGTAATTTGTTCTTTTTCAAACTCTGTCATAAACAATGCTTCCCTGATGGCTCAGCCGTAAAGAATCTGCCTGCCAATGCAGGAGACATGGGTTCAATCCCTGGGTCAGGAAGATCCCCTAGAGAAGGGAATGGCAACCCACTCCAGTATTCTTGCCTGCAAAATCCCATGGACAGAGGACCTGGTGGGCTACAGTCCATGGGTTGCAAAGAGTCAGACTTGACTTAGTGACTAAACAACAACAAACCACAAACTGTAGCTATTAAATAATTATTTCCATAACAAAGACACCTGTCTAATGAGTCATGACAGCCAGCATAATTTAGACTACTGACTGACTTCCCTTTTTTCATCTCTTTTGCTCTTCAATCGACTAAAGCTAATTAAAACAGAAACTGAAATATTTAGTTTCTAAATTGCCATGTAATCTTTACTGATTTGCTTTCTTCTCATTCTGCAAAAGGTATCCACATTTGGCAGTGAAGGCTGCCACTGAACTGTTGTTAACTATTTTTGTTGAGCCCTGAAGAGTTTCCATGCTCAGAGTGAGCAGCTCTGGTGAGCAGGAGGGGCATGCAGACAGAAAACTTGGTGATTGGTCATAGGACTATCTTGGGAGAAGCTAAACCAATTGCAAGTTTTCCTTTGTGGAAAGTGAATGGTGGCAGTGACTTATCATCCTCACTCTAAAACCCAAGTTGCAGCTCTCTAGAGAAATGGAACAATGAACCTGAGGAGGACTATGGCTTCTTGCTCATTTATTAAGAAGTCAGAATGTAAACATTCAACTTAGTGGGTGTAAGAGAGAAAGGCTCTCACACATCAGAATGACTATTGGGAAGCTCAGAGGCTAAGTCTAGGCCCTTGTGCTAAACTTTGCTGCCTTGAATATAACTTATCTTACATATAATTCTTAGACAGCTCAGTTATCTGTTTTCCAAGCCCAGAAAAGATTAGAAGCAAACTAAAGGCAGGCATTCTGGCAGAAGCAGGCAGATTTGAGAACTAACAATCTGATAGTGAGGGAAAGGCCTAAAAATGGAAAGTAGGTATAAAATTGTGTTTTGCATTATAGTGTAAAAAAGATAAAATTATGGACCATTGCTATCAAGGAAATTAACTATCACTTGTGTTTTTTATTTGGAACATAGGAAGATTGCCATCAAATTTTGTTAAAATAAACAGAGCTTAGGAATTCAAAGATTTTCATTGCTTAAAGAATTAGTGACATAAAACTTATCTTTGTCCTATAGTTTCTGCCATTAACCTTTCAGAGAAGTCACAAAAAGATCATGGAAGTGAATGTCTCTCTCTTATCAGCATTCTCAAAACTGCCCATTTCACTTTTTAGTTGCAACCTTACTTTTTCTCTTACCTGCTATCCTCATCTTTTTTTCCCTATAATTTGTACTTTATTCTCTCTATATTTCCTTAGCTCCTATGTTGGTAGTTGAGAACTTATTAGCTATGGTTTGAGTATCTGTGTCCTTCAAAAATTCATATGTTGGAATCCTAACCCCAAAGATGGTGATATTGGATGTGGGACCCTTGGGAGTTGTTTAAATCATGAGAGTAGAAACAAATTCTCAAACATTTACAACTAAAATGCTGAGAGATAATCAAGAGACTTGAATTTGAAGTGTTATAATTATTATTCATAACTTGTCAAACTAACTTTGCCAGAACAGATAAAGCTACATTCTATATCAAAAAGCAACCCTCTCACCAATTCTCAAAAATCATATCATTCCACTTTGTAGCAGGTGTTTCTACTATAGATTTGTGGTTGAATGTTAAAGTTAATATATCCATTTAGTCAGAAATCATAATTCTGTAGAAACAAAGCTCTCAAAGTTGCAAATATACTCTTAGAAATGACTCAACTGTTATGGAATGAATGTTTATATGTGTCACCCTTGTGTTGGAGATGCCTGGAACAGAAGGATTGTGATTAATTTATATTGGTATCATGCTTTAATTGGGTTGAGTTCCTACTTAAAAGTGTGGGAAAAATCTCTTCACTGATCAGTCAGTCCAAAAAATTGTCATCAGCTTCCATATTTGTAGGTTTAACCAATGTGACAAAATAACAGAAGGAAGTCATATCAGAGAGAAGAAAGCTAACAAGTACTACAGTTAGTTACTGGTTATTCCCAAATGACATATTCAATTCCTTCTTCTGCAAGCTCTGTCCAAGGGGTTTTCCAACACTAATCCAGGGTTTCTCACCTCAGCATTATTTGTATTTTTGACTGAAAATTCTTTTGCATTGTGGGGGCTATCTTATGCGTTTTAGCATGTTTAGCAACATCTCTGGCCTCTGCCCATAGATGCCAGCAGCATCTTCTAATGTTAACAACCAAAAGTATCTTCCTACATTGACAAATGTTCTGTGTGTGTGTGTGTGTGTGTGTGTGCGCGCGCGCGCGCACGCGTGCCTGTTTGTGGTGTGATAGAGAGGTAGAAGGGACGACAAATTAACCTCAATTGAGAATCACTTCCTTTACCATAACCCTACCCCTTGAATTAACACCCTATTATTGTTCTTTAAACGTAATATCCAAGAAAAGTTTCTGTTGTTCATTGAGATAACAAAAGGGATACTGTTCTCTAAGCTGTTCTACTTGATTGTAACTCCATTCATTACCTGTAAGATATCCTGGTTGCATCAGACCCAAGGTACCCAGAAGGATATTTTATATCTCCTCACAGAATGGTATACTTCTCTTATTTTGGTTTTTTTTTTTTTCCCCTTTGGACTAGAGTCTTTTTGCAACTGATCCTACACCTAGTTAAGCTTACCTTTGTAGGGTGAGCATGCATCCTGGTTTATCTAGATCAGTCCCGAAGCATGCCTGTTAACCAGGCATCATTATTACTAGAACCCAGAGAAGACTCTTGAGAGTCCCTTGGACAGCAAGGAGATCAAACCAGTCAATCCCACGGGAATCAATCCTGAATATTCATTGGAAGGACTGATGCTGAAGCTGAAGCTCCAATACTTCGGCCACCTGATACGAAGAGCCAACTCATTGGAAAAGACCTTGATGCTGGGAAAGATTGAAGGCAGGAAGATAAGGGGGCAACAGAGGATAAGATGGTTGAATGGCATCACTGACTCAATAGACTTGAGTTTGAGCAAACTCCAGGAGATAGTGAAGGGCAGGGAAACTTGGTGTGCTGCAGTCCATGGTGTCATAGAGTCAGACATGACTTAGGGACTGAGCAAGTCAGTCTGAAAGTGTCCTAATTTGGATGATTAATCAAAGTTATCTTTCTATGCTTCTCTGGAAAAAATTTCATTTTAATTTTACCAAAAAAAGTGTGAGATAAAATTCCATTTATAATTGAATGTATGAAAAAGTACATTTACTGTGCACTGCCCCCCCCCCTTTTCTTATTCCATTAACCAGAAGATAAATCACTTAGGGTGGAAGGGTGCTCGTGAATAGACCCAGAAGTTTGAATACATTCCAAGGCAGAAGCATCTAAACAGTTACTGATAGATGAATCATAATGGAACTGGAATTGGGATACAACTGGCAGTAGAAAAGGCGGTTCCAGGCTATAGCCCTTTTTTCTGACAAGTCTGTGTGGAGTTTTCATGTCCTTTCACCAGCTGTTCTGCCAGACAGAACTGGGAAAGAGGAATTGATTGAGGGACTACCCATGTAACTGAGTTACAATTCTTGCCCAAAGTGGAATTTCTTTTTATGTATACCATCTTTCCACTCCATGACTATGTATTACTTTTACCTTGATGAATACTATATGTGTTTCATCAAATGTAGAACAGATTCCATTTAGAATGTATATTTAATGCACTTAGTCATGACAACAAAGTATTTTTAGTATGCAAAAAATTAGCAGGTTTAAACCCACCCCTTTCTAAATCATAGGACTTATCTCCAAAGAAATAGACCAATCATCCCAGGTCATACAAATTCTAATATGGATTTTGGCACTTCAGAACAAAATGTGAGATGATAGGGAACCTACTTCATCACTTTCTCCTCCATTCCTTCCTAAGGTGTAGACACTGTACACTATAGAGAAACAGAAATCCTGAAGAAACCCATACCAACTATATATGCTGATTTAGTTTTTTGTTAGCCAATATGAATAGCCAACTGTGGACCAACAATTATTAAGGAAAATCTGTAAGGCAAAAAGCATAATACAAATGAACAAACAGAGTAATTGGCTTAAAAGGAAACAAGTGAAAAAAATTAAAATCATTTTTATCAGAAAGATTGGACTAGTTGCAATAATAAAATAAGCTTAGAGGATGAGCACTAAGGAATAAGCAAGAGATTTTGGAAATTGAAAAACAGTTACCCAAATGTAAAATGTGAAAGGAAATAGTAAAAGATAAAGTCAGTTAAATATCTCAAGATACAGAGCAAATAAGATATAAAAGTTAAATACAAAAAGCCAATTTAGGACAGTGAGTACCTATTAGAAGTTCTACAAAGAGTGGAAAAATGGAAGAATTAAAACAATCAAGGATGTAATAGAAGAAAATTACCCAGAGTTGAAAAAAGACACAAGTCTGAAATTTGAAAAAGGCCACAAAATGCTAAATGGGATGAATGTAAAAACTGAACCTGGACTTATTCAAGTAAAATTTCAGACATTTAAAAGCTTGAAAAGGATATACAGAGAAAGAGCAGACCATTTACTTCTATAGTAAATAATACTGCTAAAAACATGATGTTGTAAATGTTGCTTATTGTTTTTCACCTGTAATGAATCACTTATAGATAAGGCTTTAAAGATTAATTACAGATACGCAAGGATAAAATGTAAACATGATTAGGGCATCTATGTGAATCCACGTGGTTGTACACTGCCTAACTCTAGGAGTAGCAGCTTGGTGGCATTGACTTTTAAAACCTTTGCTGATGGAAAGTAAAGATGCTACAGAGGATGAAGAGAGGGAGCAATGGAGAGCATCATGTTGAGACAATATGCAGGACCTAAAGTTGAAACAGGGCTTCCCAGGTGACTCAGTGGTAAAGAATCCGCCTGCCAATGCAGGAGACATGGGTTCAATCCTTGGGTGGAGAAAATCCCCTGGAGAAGGAAATGGCAACCCACTCCAGTATTCTTGCCTGTAAAGAATACTGAGAGTCTGGCAGGCCACAGTCCATGGTGCTGCAAAGAGTCAGACATGACTGAGTGACTAAACAACAAAGTTGAAACAAGGACTCATGGTTTGGTATATTATTTACCAATTATTAAACTGTAGAATCAAGATTGCTGGGACAAATATCAATAACCTGGGATATGCAGATGACACCACCCTTATGGCAGAAAGTGAAGAAGAACTAAAGAGCCTCTTGATGAAAGTGAAAGAGGAGAGTGAAAAAGTTGGCTTAAGCCTCAACATTAAGAAAACAAAATCATGGCATCCGGTCCCATCACTTCATGGCAAATAGATGGGGAAACAGTGGAAATAGTGTCAGACTTTATTTTGGGGGCCCCAAAATCACTACAGATGGTGATTGCAGCCATGAAATTAAAAGATGCTTACTCCTTCGAAGGAAAGTTATGACCAACCTAGATAGCATATTAAAAATCTGAGACATTACTTTGTCAACAAAGGTCCATCTAGTCAAGGCTATGGTTTTTCCAGTGGTCATGTATGGATGTGAGAGTTGGACTGTGAAGAAAGCCAAGTGCCGAAAAGTTGATGTTTTTGAACTGTGGTGTTGGAGAAGATTCTTGAGAGTCCCTTGGACTGCAAGGAGATCCAGCCAGTCCATCCAGAAGGCGATCAGTCCTGGGTGTTCATTGGAAGGACTGATCCTGAAGCTGAAACTCTAATACTTTGGCCACCTCATGTGAAGAATTGACTCATTGGAAAAAACCCTGATGCTGGGAGGGATTGGGGGCGGGAGGAGAAGGGGACAACAGAGGATGAGATGGTTGGATGGCATCATCAACTCGATGGGCATGAGTTTGAGTAAACTCCGGGAGTTTGTGATGGACAGGGAGGCCTGGTGTGCTGTGATTCACAGATTGCAAAGAGTCAGACACGACTGAGTGACTGAACTGAACTGAACGGAAACTGTAGAAGGGCTAAAAGAGCATGTGTGTGTGTATGTATTTGTGTTCATATGTGTGCATGAAACAAAACTCAGAAGAAAGGACAGATGGGAAGCAGTGTGTTCTCTGAATGTCTTCTATTGAGAATCCAATGATATTATCTAAACTTTATTAATCAGAAAGTGGAAGTATAAACATATCAGTCAGAGTGAAGAACAAAGAGAAAACCACCAGCACTAGAAACGGAAACTTAGGAAAGTGGGAGAAGTGGCAGCAGGTAGGACAGGAAATGTAGCTTTCTGTTTAATTACATTTGAATTTTTCTATATATGTATGTTGTTAAATTAATTAAACAATGAGGCCATTAGACCTGAGATGGCTCTAATGCCATGATGGCCTACATGTGCAAGCCAAAATCTAAGCCAGTGAATGCCTTGAGGTGATGGAATCAAAATGCTAAGGACAACCAATCACAACCAGCCAACTAGGCTTTAAGTTACAGTTAAGCAACAGTATGCTTTCTTTGTTTCTGCGCTTTCTCTGTGTAAGTCATTCCCTGGGTTCTGTCAGGTAGAGTGCTCTTTAACAATTTGATCTGGCACTGTCCCACTGGAATCCACCTTTGCTCAAATAAACCCTTAAAATATTTAATATGCTTTAGTTTATTGATATATTATTTGATAATAATAACATAGGGGGAGGGAGCGTCAGTCTGTTTTTGTTTTTTTTTTTTCCACATCATCAGCAGTCTCCCAGTTGCCAATGACTTTGTAGAAAGATACTAGTCTCTCAGTTGTGTCCAACTCTTTGTGATTCCATGGACGGTAGCCTGCCATGTAGGCTCCTCTGTCCATGGAATTCTCCAGGCAAGAATACTGGAGTGGGTAGCCATTTTCTTCTCCAGGTGATCTTCCTGACTCAGGGATCGAACCTGGGTCTCCTGCATTGCAGGCAGATTCTTTACTGTCTGAGCCATGGCATGTACAATGTACAAAAATCAAACAGACCTCAAATCACTTCAGAATTACTAAGCCTCATGTTTTTTTGACCTTGATGAAATTGAGGCATGGGGTACTATTTTTATATTATAATTTTGTTAACAAATTATCAATGGGTCATACTTCTCATGGGCCATAGAACTCTTTTCCTTTTGGATATTGATGAATTTATCTATTTCAAATATAACTTAGTACTAACACTCCAAGATCTTTATTACATATTGATTCTTCAAATATAAAATATATACATTTTATTTGCACCTCATCAAAATTCTGTGACTATTCAAGTTAGCCCTTACTATTTCCATTTTATTGATAAAGTTGAGTGAGGTTAAAAAGCTTGTCTTAGGTCACTGAGATTGATGGGGAAAGAACCTGCAGTTAATCTGTCTCCCTTCTTCTGCACAACATGGTTTCTTAAGGAGAAGGGAATATTGATAATTTTAAAACAAAAAGGTAGCTTTTTTAAGATGTCAGAAACACGTTATCACAGAGCAAGAGCCACCAAAACCAGGAAATCCTTGTGAATGTCTCAGCTGTAATCTTTCCCACTCTGAACTCTTTCTGAAATTGAACAATATAGTAGTTAAAAATGTATCTTGCATGACTTCCCTGGTGACCCAGTGGTAAAGAATTCACCTGCCAGTGCAGGAGACATGGGTTCGATCTCTGGTCCAGGGATATTCCATATGCCTCAGAGTAACTAAACCTGTGTGGCTCAGTTACTGAGCCTGTGCTCTGGGGTCTGTGAGCCGCAACTACTGAAGCCTGCATGCTCTAGAGCTCATGCTCTGCAACAAAGAAAAGCCACTGAAACAAAGAGAAGCCCACGCACCAAACTGGACATTAGCCCTCACTGGCCACAACTAGAGAAAACCCTTGCAATGAATACCCAGTGCAGCCAAAAATAAAATTAAATAAATAAATTGTTGTTTAGTCGCTAAGTCATGTACAACTCTTTTGGAACCCCATGGACTGTAACTTACCAGGCTTCTCTATCCATGGGATTTCCCAGGCAAGAATACTGGAATGGGTTGTCATTTCCTTATCCAGGGGCTCTTCCTGACCCAGGGATTGAGCCCATGTCTCCTGAGTTGTCAGGTGGATTCTTTACTGCTGAGCCACCAGGGAAGCCCTAAATGAATAAACAAATAAAATGTATCTTGCAAAAAAAGCTATTGAAAAACACTGTAAAAGTGAAGAGAAGTAAGTTAGAGGAAGAAAAGCAAAATCTTTTCTTAAAATCTATAATCTTTTTAAATTTCTGTGCCAATCTCAGTACTTGCCTTTGTCTTATGAAGCAACATATGATTTAAAATTAAAATTTGGTTGTAATGGAGATAAAAAAAAAAAACAGTATAAGGTTAACCTACTCACCTCCCTTCCTACATTCCTTAACCTTTTCTTTCTTTGCTCAGTATCTATGCAAAAAAAAAAAAAAAAAAATGGGGATGAAGGAAATGGGTAGGGGACATGGGGAAACTAGGAGGGTATTGAATAGGAAATTTAAATTATCTCACACATTTGAATTTGTTTAATATATGCATCTATGGAGAGAAGTGATTAAACCATAGATACGAGAGTGCAGACACTGGTGGATCCTTTCCCATAATGCTGTCTGATTTTTTAAAAGTTAAAATTTTATTAGAAGATCAAAAATCTAATCAGAAAATTTCAGGGAATATTCTGTTTCTGTTTTTCTATTACAGATTTGAAGCTTTGCCTTCATAATGCAGAACCGTTGACTTAAATTCAATTAAAAAAAAAAAGCAATTCAGTGCAGAAAAGTCACTTTTTTCTGTGTGAACATTTGATGAACTTTATCCAAATTCTGGTTCTTCCCACATTGACTCAGTTTCTATCCACTAGAACAAGGTGACCTGTCAAAATAGAAAGGACGAAATTCAGTGACTCACGGAAGTGTTTTTTCTTTTACTTCTAAACAAGTTAAGTGCAAAGGCCTTCGATAAGAGTGATTTTAACAGCTTTGTTATCAGTTTGTAGTGAGTCAGTTCCTCTTCCTTCCTCCCCTCCCAGCTACCCCCAATAATAAAGCCCTCACCCAAAAGAAACATTCTACAAAACTTTTAAAGATATACTTGTTGGTTTGAGTGTAGATATTAATTCTTGGAATTACTTTGAATTTGGAGTGCTTAACTAAATTATACTGAAGTATATTCTTTTTTCCTTGACAATTACCATTGCGGACAAGGCAAAATGATTCTTAAATTGATACCCATAAAGAATTCAAGTGTAATTTAGCTTAAAGTCTTCACTGACTGCTTCAATCTCAATGTCATAAAGAAATGTGTTTGGATCAGGAAGTAATTTACATTACTGGTGTTTAATTGGCTTGATGAGATATGCATAATTAGGAATTATATAACCTCATTGTATCTACATTTATCAAATACAAGTGAAAATAATGAGGTTTATTTCTTCCATAGATTTCGGTGTCTTTGAAAAAAGTGGACTCTCGGTTGCTGCTGTAATAAAACAGACAATGCTACTGTTTTCAAAAATCTGGAGTGATTAATAATATAACTTAAAAAAAATCTAAAGCGCTTTTCCCTGGAGGAAGGCATGGCAACCCACTTCAGTATTCTTGCCTGGAGAATCCCATGGACAGAAAAGCCTGGCTGGCTACAGTCCATGGGGTCACAGAGAATTGGACATGGCTGAAGTGATGGAGCACGCATGCAAAACCGTTTTAGTAAAGGCCAGGAGAGTATAAATTTTAAGACAAGGAGAAAGAAGTATAGTTCAATATTTTTCTGTATCTAATATTCAGTATGAATGCCACTGTCTTTCAGATTTCTTCTTCCCTAAATTGGCATTGATGACAAAGATTGAGTTTTGTATAGTCCACTAATAAAGACCTTTCCATTTATTTTTTGGAAAAGATTGAAATTGTTTAATGAAATATATTATTTTCTCCTTCCTTTAGTAACTATTTTCTCAGCACTCTGTATTACTCAGATGATGCTGGAACCTCCTACTGGTCAGAATTTTCAACACTGAAGATCAAGGCCTTTCAAAATGACGTGCTTGTGTGACGTGCAATTGCCTTTCACCTAGAAAGAGCAGATTACCAGGTCCCATGAAGGATCTGGGTGTTACTTTACTTTCATGTTATCAAGTTAGCCTGCCACAGTTTCATGATGCTGGCAGAAGACACAAGACTCCTGGTTCAGAGAAAGGACATTGTAATGGCATAGCAGGCAGCATGAGATTTATATTTGCATTGATTCTCCCTCACCTGAGATTCCCATGGGTTTGATATGAAGAGGCCCAGATGGATTCTGTCTATGCAATGCTGCTCTACCACAACTGAGAAACTCCAACCTTAAGGAATTTAATTATTTTAATGAGATAAAATTTGCCTGACTTTTGTTCTAGGAGAGAGACACTATCTTTATTATAATAGATGATATGCACAGGTACTCTGTGATTCAGAGGAAGACCTATCTCCATATTCCAAGGCTATTAACTATACAAACATTCTTGAAAAGATAAAGTCAGTCTGTGCCTCTGCTCACAAGACATTCAGAAAATTGAGAGACCATAGAGAATTGCCTCCCAACACTGGTAACCAATGTGGTATGACTTCAGGGGAGTGGCTGATATGTGAACCAGCTGATATATAAATATTTAATGTAACTGATTTTATCTTAGTTTCATCCTTTCAGCAGATAATTTTTACATACACCCCACATTTTCCTTGCAGCACTCTTCCTCTGTTACGTTACCTAGAGTCGTGTGTTGTCACTACCAGTGTCCCATAAGTCACTGTTTCAGCAACCATGCTCCTTGACTTACTACGAATTTGTATTCTTACCCTATTTTTATTCCTATTTTCTTCATTCTTCAGAATATACTGCACAATGAACTTTATAAACACCAGATACTTCCTTTAAGCTTTTCTTCTCTCTGATCATATAACTTGAGATACTTAAAGACATGAGGCATGTTAGCACTTATATTTCTTCTTTTATCTCTTTAAATAGTGATCTCTAGATTCATTTTATATTATCCTCCTGTATCAGATTAAGTTATAATAGAGGAAATGAGATCTGAGAGCTGGTGGAGAAGACAAAGCTTAGGTTACAGGTACAAAACTAGGAATCATGGAAGTAGGAAAACCCAATTACAACTGTATTCTCTTCTTTTGATATTGGATCTTAATCTCTATCTATAAACACACACATCTATTGTTTTTCTATTGTCTTTCTGAGTATGCTTGTAAGTATAGCAGGAATTACATATGTTCTCCATAACCTATATGTGCAAAATATTTTGTAACTTCCCTTATTTTACTTAGCTGATTTCATCCTGCTTGCACGATTCAATTCCAGGAAAAGATTCAATTCCAAGTACAGTCTTTTTAAGTATCGATACCTCAGACTCTTTTAAGAAAACATACTCATTGTCAACAATTTAGAACCCAATTTTGACTGTATCTTCTGTTAGCAAATGCTCTCCCCGCCTCATCTTTCTGCCCAATGTGAAAGTGGAGGTTGTACCTGTCTTCACATAGCAAGATTTGGGACCACTGTTTTGCATATTTTTTTTGTCCTTTGCTCCAGAGAGGTTGATCTGGTCCCCGAGGGTTCAATGCTAGTGTCCTCTGCAAATGTGGCTGGTTCTACCTGAACCTGTTGAATATTTTGCTGGTACTAACTTCTGTCTTGGTTTCTGCCAGTTGCCTCAACTTGTGTGCCTATAAGGTGTGGTCTCCTTTTCCCAATCCGGAGTCCCTTCTAGGTCCTGATAGCACCTCTGCCTTCCCTCACTGACCCACACAGGAGCTGCTGGGTCTCTGACGAGCCATGCGAGGCTGAGGGAGATCTGGTGCACCCTCTTGGATATGTTACAGTGCTGACTGTCTCCCTCTGCAATCCTACTATACAGCTCTTTGACCTATTGGCAGAGAAGCAGAGCACCAGCCTTTCATTTAGCCTATTTCCACTTTCTGTGGACATTTTGAGTTTGTTTGTTCTCTCCCTTTGGCGGAGGCACAGGGAAGGCGGTGTGGCTGTTCCAGTTCTGACAGGCATCTCATCAGCTTAACTGCATTTCCTCTAAGAAGTGTGCTTTCCTTTCATGGCAAAGACTTTCTTACTTTTCTCCTTTTCATACAGAATATATCCCTTGCATAATATACTTCATCGTTTCACTACAGTTCTAATAAAACTCGAGGATCAACATCTATTAAGCCTATATCCTTATATAAGAATTGGAGTTTAGGAGATTTAGAAAAACCTTATCCCTTTAAACAAAGCCTTGGTTTCAAGACTATCACTGGGTGGCATTCCCTAGTGGTCCAGTGGTTAGGGCTTGGTGCTTTCACTGCCATGACCCAGGTTCAATCCCTGGTCGGAGAACTAAGATCCCACAAGTCACACATCACTGTCAAAAAATGTATGTGTATATTTCACTCGGGATTCAAAAGTCTAATTTTGGTCAAAAGCTGAGTATGGTTACCTTTTCATCTTACATTCCTGTTTTAATTCCAAACTTGCCTAAGATAATGACCAGGGTTCCACTAGCTGAAGAGGGGAAGGTATCAAATACAAGGAAATGTGAGAAAGAAAAGCATATATTAACATATTTTGAAATAGTACCACAAAACTGACTCTGGCTAACTTAATCAAAGGGAACATTTTGGAAGGCCATTGAGTTCCCAGAAAACCAGAGGGAGTCTGAGGGGTAAGTACGAAAATAAGCTGGATTCTAGGGTAATGCAGAGTACTAAGATGTGGAAAGCATGCAGTATAGCTAGGATGCCACAGTTAAGATCCAAAGGACAGGCAGAGAGCAGAGCTTAGGTGGGAGTCTGTTCTCTGCTTTTGCTAGGGATGGGGAGAGGGGTTGTCTGTCAGGTTCAACTTCCATAGTAAGTTGCATGCACCTGGATTACCATCAAAATCACTGCAGATAGTGATTGCAGCCATGAAATTAAAAGACACTTACTCCTTGGAAGGAAAGCTATGACCAACCTAGATAACATATTAAAAAGCAGAGTCATTATTTTGTCAACAAAGGTCCGTCTAGTAAAGGCTATGGTTTTTCCATTAGTCATGTATGGATGTGTGAGTTGGACTATAAAGAAAGCTGAGCACTGAAGAATTGATGCTTTTGAACTGTGGTGTTGGAGAAGACTCTTGAGAGTCCCTTGGACTGCAGGGAGATCCAACCAGTCCATCCTAAAGGAGATCAGTCCTGGGTGTTCATTGGAAGGACTGATGTTGAAGCTGAAACTCAAATACTTTGGCCACCTAATGCGAAGAGCTGACTCATTTGAAAAGACCCTGATGCTGGGAAAGATTGAGGGCAGGAGGGGAAGGGGACGACAGAGAATGAGATGGTTGGATGGCATCACCAACTCAATAGACATGGGTTTGAGTAAACTCCAGCAGTTGGTGATGGACAGGGAGGCCTGGCGTGCTGCGGTTCCTGGGGTCACAAAGAGTCAGACACAACTGAGCAACTGAACTGAACTGAGCACAACTGTTGTTGGTGGATCCTGGGGTCTGGTCAGCCTCCAGGAAGGAAATTAGGGTGCTATTAGGAAATCTTTCTCAGGAAGCCCTAATTGGCAAATATATATAATACCTAAATGAATACAAGAAAAGATAGGGAGGAAGAGCTAAAAAATAGAAGGTGGGGGTCTTCAAAAGTGAATTTTTTCTTTGGATTCCATCAAGGATATTATCAAGAACTCTGGGGGTTGATGCATGGTCTTGACCCTAGCATGCACTCAGCACCACCTCTACCCTCTGCTTTTCTCTGCTCCATTCTTCTCTGGAGACTGCTTTCTCCCCTTCTCTGGGTAAGTGTCACCTCTACAGCACCGGAGTTCACAGGTCTTCCATTTCAGTAAAGTGTGGGTTTACTCAGTCCAGTCCAGTCCAGTCCAGTCACTCAGTCCTGTCCAGCTCTTTACGGGAACCGCAGCACACAGGGCCTCCCTATCCATCACCAACTCCCAGAGTTTACCCAAACTCATGTCCATCGAGTTGGTGATGCCATCCAACCATCTCATCCTCTGTCGTCCCCTTCCCCTCCTGCCCTCAATCTTTCCCAGCATCAGGGTCTTTTCAAATTAAAAAATATATATATAATATATATAAGTATATATATATTAAGTATAATAAGCATATAATAATAAGTATATATTATATATATTAAGTATATATATTAGTATATATAATATATATAAGTATATATATATAAGTATAATAAGTATAATAAGTATAATATATATTATATATAATAAGTATATATTATAATATATTATATATTATAGTATATATTATAATATATTATATTATATATTATAGTATATTATATATAATATGCATTATAATATATTATTATAATATAATATATTATATATTATAATATGCATTATGATATATTATTATATTATATGTTATAATAAGTATAAATATAATAAGTATAATAAGATAATAAAAAGATTTAGTATATATATATATACGATGGAATACTACTCAGTCACGAAAAAAGAATGAAATAATGCTATTTGGAGCCACACTAGAGACTATCATACTAAATGAAGTACGTCATAAAGTGAAAGACCAATATCATATAGTATCATTTATATGTGAATTCTAAAATATGACACAAATGAACTTATATATGAAATAGAAACAGACTCATAGATACAGAGAACAGACTTGTGGTTGCCAAGAGGTAGGGGTAGTGGGGGAGGGACAGACTGGGAGTTTGTGATAAGCAGATACAAACTAGTATATATAGAATGGATAAACAAAAAGGTCCTACCATATAGCACAGGGAACTATATTCAGTGTCCTTTAATAAACCGTAATGGAAAAGAATATGCAGAAAGTATGTGTGCATATAATATGTATGTATAACTGCATCACTTGGCTGTATAGCAAAAATAAACACAGCACTGTAAATCAATGAAAAAGTAAACTGAAAAAAATTTACTTGGAGCTAGGTCCCTTTTGATCCTCCTTAAGAGTAATTACTAGAAATGAAATTGCTGGTGCAAAGAATCATTGCATATTAGAATTTTGATATATTTTGAGATCATCTTCCAGAAAATTTGCACCAATTTATGCCACCTCCAGACACTTAAAAGTACTAATTTTTCTGCATTCCTGCTTGGGTATGTTAATTTGGCTATGAGATATATTAAAATAGTTCATTGCTTAAATTTACATGACTTTAATTCCAAATAAATTTGAGTCTTTTTAAATAAGCATATTAGTCATTGTATTTCTTCATATCTTTTATTTATTCACCTATTGTGTAAATCTTTACTGATTTTGAAGACTCTTTAGTTGTTAAAAAAATAGCAGTCCCTGTGCCTTATACGTCTCAAGTATCTCCCCAAGTTATGATATGCTTTTTGAAATTTTATAGCTAGATTTTTAAAATATAGCTTTGAATAGCTTTTTTTTTAACCCCGTGATTGTGTTATATAACTCAAAGTTTAGGCAGAAGGAAATTCTTCTTTATAGAGTTATTTAATTTATTTTTTCCTTTGTGGAATATAATGATCTTTTGTTCTGCTTTCTGCTTTTAGAGAACAGAGTATCTGTTGGCCAAAGCCTCCAGAAATGAAATATAGGGAGAGTAAAGCTGTAACTTTATGCACAAGTGATGTTGCTGACTTGTTGATAGATTTTGTCACATAAATCCAAGATATAGATGATCTATGCTTATTTTATTTAGTCACTTAGGAATAGGAGAAGAAGGAAACAAAGAGAGTGGGTGGTAACGCAGCACTGATTTTAGCATCTTGCCTCTGTTTCTAAATCTCCTTTCAATTTTCCAATGATATTCAAAGGTCAGGATTTTGCTGAGAGCTGACCAGAATTAACTTCTATGTGTCAAATGGAAATTGGCTCAGAAGCTAGAGTGTAGTGGGAGGTATTACATCTTCTTCCAAGAGATGTTGGCTGAGAGGCTGCCTATTTATGTGCTGTGAAGCTTTTCAGATTAGAAAATTAAATTATTTTATCTTTGGCTTTAAAGAATAAATGTGTATTTCCACGCTTTCTAGTCCTAAGTGACACCATACATACTTTCCTAAGTCATATTTTCACCACCACCTGAAAAATATTATTTCATTTTTTGTTGTCACAGTAAGAATTAGTCCTCTTGATGTTATAGACATTCAGCATTCAACACAATCTGGATAAAGAGTATTATGAGAATTGTAGTAGTTTAATTCAAATTGCTATGGAAAGTTCACTAAGGACACAACTTTCTAGATGTACACTGTCTAATGATGACCTTTTCACCAGACAGCTCCTATAACACCTCAAACACAGCGCATCTGAACTGTGGCAAATACAGCGTAAGATGACTTCCAGTGGGTCCTTCTCTCCCATTACCCTCTCTTTTTGAACACTGGCACAACTTGTGACTTGCTCCTGACCAATCAAATATGACAAAGGCAATGGGATTTCATTCTTTTGATTAAGCTATATCATATACCATGTTGTGCAAGATAGAGCTAGAAAATCTTCCATTAACTTTGAAGAAGCAAATGGCCATGTTGTGAACTTCCTACGGAGAGCACCATATGGCAGGGAACTCCTTTTAAGACCTGAAAGCAACCTCCAGCTAGCAACCAGTTAGAAGATTGGTTGATGTTGCATTGTTCAGTCGCCTACCCAGTCATGTCTGACTCTTTGTGACCCCATGGACTGCAGCACGCCAGGCCTCTCTGTCCCTCACTGTCTCCTGAAGTTTGCCCAAGTTCATGTCCATTCCATCAGTGATGCCATCCAGTCATCTCATCCTCTGATGCCCTCTTCTCATTCTGCCCTCAATCTTTCCCAGCATCAGGGACTTTTCCAATGAGTCAGCTATTCACATCAGGTAACCAAAATACTGGAGTTTCAGCTTCAGCCTCAGTGCTTCCAATGACTATTCAGGGTTGGTTTCCCTTAAGATTAACTGATTTGATCTTCTTGTCGTCCAGGGGACTCTCAGGAGTCTTCTCCAGCACCACAGTTCAGAGACACAAAATTCTTTGGTTGGGACCCTCAGTTATTTAGCCACCAAGAAACGAAATCTGTCACAAACCTGAAAAAGCTTGGAAAAGTGGATCTTGCACAGGGAGGCCTCCACAGCCTGATCAACACCTCAGTTATAGCCTTGTGAGCTCCTGAGAAGAGAATCTATTTAAGTCATGTGCAGACTACTGATCACAGAAACTGTGAGATAATAAAGACAAATTTCTTTAAACTGCCAAGTTTATAGGAATTTGGTATATAGGTTATAAAACTAACATGCAAACCTAAACTCATTGCTATCTTTCCTAGGCTTTATACAGACATACACACAGTACAACTTTATTTTCCCCTTGAAATCACCTTTGATTCCCAAAGTCAAGCAGCTACCAAATCCTGCTGATTTATATTTAAATTATCTCATTTATGACTCTACTTGTTAATTTCCTCTTCCATTTTTCTGACTTATATCCTCTTTACTTCCTACCTAGACCACTGGAGATCTTTTCCTTCCCTGGGCCTTTACTGTATCTTTGTCCTGTGCAATGCTGGCACAGTACTCTACCCAAAACAGTGCTTCCCAGTGCATCTTTTACAGATACCAGCTCCACGAAATTCCCACATGAGTATAAGCTCCAGGAGGGGAAGAAAGGAGGCTACTGGTCCACCACTATATATCCCATTTTAGGCTCTCTTTTTTACTCAAAGTCATCTTGATTGAGATAATAATGTGAAGTTAGTGGGTGGTGGATAAGGTGCTAATGTGTGAGAATATTAGCTCAGATAACCAGGTAGTTTTCATAATTCAAGCTTCCAGAACAACAAAGGAAGTGAACTGGGAGGAAGTTTATAAACTTGTGAAGCTGAATATTCTTGATTTTTTTTTTGTTATTAAACCACTGCAGTTTGCCAAGTCCTTTCACCCTGATTGTAAATCCCAAAGGGAATCCAATCCCATGTGTTTCTGATTAGTTTGCAGTTGAATTATCCAAAAGTTTTGTAAGAGCCATTTGAAGTACAAAAAACTTTGTAAAATAAATCTTTTAAATTTAAATTTTTATTCATTTATTTTTGTTTGCTCTTGGTTTTAAGGGGAGAAAGAGTTAGCGGTCTATTGAAGAAGTGTATTGAGAAGGAATATTTTGAGTTAGAATCAGGCCCATGAAGAAATCTTAAAATCTCACAAAATGATCAAATTAATTCTTAAAACTTAAATCTGTTGTTTATATCGAGTGTGACACAGTAAAATTTCTTGATTTTTGGAAATTAACTTCTGCCTATAATTAAAATCCACATATTTTTAGTAAATATAGCATTTATATAGTATTAGATTTCAAAATATATTTGTTTTCTTTCTAGATTAGAGATTATTTTAGATGCTTGGTTGTATATCATTGACTGTTAATGTGATCTTTTCTTCATTAAACGAGTCATGAGAATGTCCAAGAGCAGAGAAAGCAAAGCAGTAGTAAGCAAAACAGAGATTACCAAGGTTATCAATCTGTCTAAAGGACTTAAAAGTTAAGTATAAAATTATAATATATATCTCAAATTGATAAGATATATAATCAAATTATGATACGTGTGCAGTAATATCATGTACTAAGTAAATTTGAAATTGAATGACTGTTTATAATAATAAAAATTTGTAGAATTGATACATTTAAAGTGAAAGTCACTCAGTCATGTCCGACTCTTTGCAACGCCATGGACTGTACAGTCCATGCAATTCTATAGGCCAGAATACTGGAATGGGTAGCCTTTCCTTCCTCCAGGGTTTCTTCCCAACCCAGGGATCAAACCCAGGTCTCCTGCATTGCAGGCAGATTCTATACCAGCTGAGCCACAGGGAAGCCCAATACATTTAAAGAAGCATTGCAAATGTATTTTATCATACAGAAAGCACACAGACTAGTGAACTGTTCTGAAAAACTCCATTTTATCTCATTTGTTTGCTAAGTTTCAGCATTTCAGATCCCTGACTGAGGGTGCTTAGTATGCCATTGTGCCTGGAACTTAGGGAGTGGTCATCTCACCCCATTGACTCTGTTATAGAATGTATTTGGTCCAGATTTACACCACTGCATATTGTATCTAAATATAATGGCAGATTTCATGTATAATGAGAACAATAACTTACAATTATGAAATGGAATTCTTATGAAACATTATTTCTTAATGTTCTGAATTTGATGCCAGCAAACATCCAGGATTGGAAAATACCTCTTAGTGCACAACTCTCTATTCTTATTGTGAACCATCACCTATTACATTCAGTACCTCTTAATCTGGCACAAAGGATCTCAGTGCTATCATTAATTTTCAATGAAATTCATGCTTACCATATTCTATAAACAGACCAGGATTTTATAGAACATGTTTGATTCCTTTGGGAAACATGTTTATTTTTGGGGTTTCTAAGCAGATAGATTTCTGCAGTTGACTAGCAGTTTGCCAAGAAGTTTCTGAAATCTAGCTGTTTTTAAAAGGCCAAAAGAGTGGTGTAAATTGTTGACCATCTGTTAGTTTTCTTATAGAGAAATTACTATCTCGGGTAGAGCAAAGTGGACAATGAATTCTTAGGTGCAATCTGGTTCTAGTATTCTATTATTCAAGCACCTCAGATTCACTTATTATTTCATGAAACTCATAGAAATTTACTTTGGGACTAGCTATGCATAGATTTTTGTCTTTTGGGATACATAAATAGACTTCTCAAGCCTACTTCTCTACTTTTGCTAACATTTCTTACTAATATCTGATGATCAAATGTTTTTTCAAGAGTAGGAAGATAATACTTTCCATGTCATGTTAGGCTTAAAATATAAATCCCTTAGGGAGAGAATATACACCAATTTAAATTTCCACTGAGGTAATAACGACTGAGCCTGTTCAGTGAGCAGATTGTGATAGCAATTGCTAGATACTCCTTAAGGTGTGAGGAAGGACAGACACCTCACAGGGGAAGGGGAGCCACAGAGAAGAGCGTATGGGGAGCTTTTCTCTTTTAGAGTTGGTCTGTCTAGTTTTATGCTTCCTACAGACAGAAAAGAATTACATTCTATCCACAACTTTAGACTTGATAGTTAAGTACTTCCAAAATGTAGGAGAATACCCTTAAGTGGATACAGTACAATATTTATCTCTACAAATTTTAACATTCTTTCATTATTTTCATTAAGTAAAAAAGTGTGATCAACCTACAGATATTTAAGTTTAGCAATGAATTACTACAAGAAATGTAAGAAGTAAAAAAGGCAACAGCTATTTTAAATAACACATAAGGAAAGGGAAAGCTAATCTTGGAAATAAATTGCCATTCTAATGCATTAAAACCAAAATTGTATTTTTTGCATAAAATTAAAAAATGTTTTATCCAAATTAATTTGTCACAACATCTACACTTATTGACACAAATTAGACTATTGTTTAATCAGAAAAAAATAATAGTAAATACTGATTTTTCATGTACAGTAATAATATTATAGGCATAGGGATGAATTGGTTTCTGTTTGTTTCAACAGGCCATTTATGACCCTATTAGGAGATGTTTTACGGGCGTTTCTTAGCATTTTGAACAAAATATTTGTACTTCTACTGAAAATAGCTTAATATGAAGTCCCAAAGGAATCCTGTCTGCCTTATAAAATTGCTTTCAGAGTTTTGAATTTCTGGTCTCCTCCTTCCAAATGCATAGTGGGTATACATTCTAACTCCAAATTCAAGTTTTGGAGAAATAGTATATTTCCCTTCCTAAATATTCACCCAATTCTTTTCATTGGTCAATTTGCTACATTGAAATGTGTAACCTCTTCATCCATAGTTTTTAAATGGTGAAATATAAGTGAATTCCTTACTCTGTAATTCCTAATACAGTCTCTACAACTTCCCTTTTCATACATAAAGACACATGTACATCCTTTTACCACCAGCTATATACCAACCTGAGAGGCCATGCACTAAGTTGAAAGTGTGGCATTAAATTCTTGCTCTACAACTTGCCAACTGTACAACCTTTCAGCAAATTTCTTATCCATTGTAACAATTCCAACTCTTGGTCTATAAAATTGCATCATAGTAGCAACCACCAGATACAGTTGCCCTGGGGACAGTCATCAGTGAACTGTGAGACAATGAATGTGAAGTTGGCAGCATAGTCCCCTGCATGTATAAAATGCTGCATGTATAAAATGCTCTCTCTAACTTTTAGAAATTTTTTCCCTAATATTAATTCATCCCCTTCATGGAGTTTGTTAACTACATCCTATTTTGCTAAAACAACCTCTCTGTTTACCTAATAAAATATAATCTTGTGCAAAAATAAGAATTACAGACTGAATGTCAATTCGTGACCAAGTACAGGATATACTGAGGCCATTATCTGGTGAATACAGTGTATATAGATAATATAGGTAGCCAATCTAAACAATTTATTGAGATAAGTATGAATAAAATGAACTGTCTGGGAAAGTGTGTTTAAAATTTTTTTTGAAATCAGATACTATATAATGTCAGGCAAATCATAGATCCAAGTCTAAATAACTTCCAAGATCTACCTTCTACAGTTCTCATATGATATACATATTCCTCATTTTCCTTTTACTTTTAACTTTTTGTGTCCTTATACTTAAAGTGGGTTTCCTTTAGGCAGCATACAGTCTGTCAACCTCTGCTTTTTATTTAGAGTGCTTATATCATTTGCAGTTAAGTCTACCTGGCGGCCCCCCTATACTCTGTACAAGGATCTTAACTGGCACGGGCAGCATTGGAGAGTAGACAGTGAAAAAAAATTTGCTAATGTGTTCTTCAATAGCAGCATTTTACAGCAGAAAAAAGTCAGAGGCAGTAGTGAAGTCATCGAGCTTTCTAGTAATCTTTCAAACTGGCATTGGGAAGCAAGTTCCTTTAGAAGTAAGTAATCTTGTAGACTGCTTGGAAACATTTTGTCTGTTGGAGGAAGTGTAAAGTTAGAATATAGGAATAGAGAGAGGATGTGGCTTTTCAAAAGTGTAATACTAAACTTTCTGATTAGAGTGATTGAGGTTATTAAACTAGAGAAGTAAAATAGACATAACTATATTTGTCTCTGTATATGAGTTATAGAATACACAAGATGTTTATCTTAAGTTTTGATGACAAAAATATAGCCATGCTGTGAGTACAGTTTTTAACTTATTTTTATTAATAAAATAAAGATACATTTTTCCCACTGAATTAAATAATTTTCTATAATGTAGTTTTCTATGGAGCCATAATTGTCTATTGTATGATTATACCATGAGGTATAGGACAGTTTCTCTTTTGATGAACACTTAAGACATTTTTTTCTATTTAACAAAAAAATCCCTGTGATATATGTATATATATACATATGTAAATAATATATAGTAGTATATAAAATAAATATACATTTATGTCCTATGAATATATACATATATGTGCACACAAGAAGCATGTATAAATTATATATATATAACATATATATTTATGACAATATCTTTCATATGCATTCAGGAATATTCATTTAGGATAACTTTCTAGACATAAAACTTGAAGCTTCTGAAATATATATTGAATATAGGTTACTTTTATTTGAATGAGAAATCAGAAGAAATTAAATAAATTTAGTGTAAGAACTGTAGAAGGTAGATTTTAAAGAAGCTATTTCTGCTGCTGCTGCTAAGTTGCTTCAGTCGTGTCTGACTCTGTGTGAGCCTGTAGATGGCAGCCCACCAGGCTCCACAGTCCCTGGGATTCTCCAGGCAGGAACACTGGAGTGGGTTGCCATTTCCTTCTCCAATGCATGGAAGAGAAAAGTGAAAGTGAAGTCGCTCAGTCGTGTCCAACTCTTAGTGACCCCATGGACTGCAGCCCACCTGGCTCCTCCATCCATGGGATTTTTTGGCAAGAGTACTGGAGTGGGTTGCCATTGCCTTCTCCAGAAGCTATTTAGACTTGAATAAATGATTTGCCTGACATTAGATAAATTTTTCTTTTTCAGAATATATGATCCTAGACTCACAACTCTTCTGTTGTCTTTTTTTAAGTTCTCTTTGTCATAGATAAGTTTCTTTTTTTTTTTTTCCTGATAAGCATTCAAGCAATAATGATCACTGCAACAGGGAAAAAAGGGTGTTTTTTATCATCTCCATTACTAATTATTGTCTAGGAAGCTTTAGTCATTTTAATAAAGCAGAAAAAATAAACATGAGAGTAACAGAACAAGTAGGAGATTTTATATATATAATTATTTTAAGGAGTTGCTCACACAATTGTAGAGGTGGCGAGTCCAAAATCTATAGAGCAGGTTAGCAGACTGGGGACTCATAAAGGAAGTGATGTCCTAATTTTGTGGCAGAATGTCTTCCCCATGAAAACTTAATTTTTGCTCTTAATGTCTTTCAACTGATTAGATGAGGTCCATCCATTTTATAGGGGTGTTCTTTATTTAAAGTTAACTGGTGACACATGCTAGGCATGTCTTACCTTCATACCTTCATAGAAGTATCTAGATTAGTATTTGATTAAATAACTGTGTACTCTAGCATACACACACACACACACACACACATATTTATTTTATATTCTTTATATATTTTTTATTTTCCCTTCAGAAGAGTTAATGATATTTAACTCTATATCTTGATATTTAAGAGAGATTTATCGAGGAAAGAATATAACTGGAGTAAGCATCACTCGGAAATGGGTAAACTGAAGGTTTTGTTTTCACTTTTATTAGTGAGATTGAGCATATCTTTAGTTAGGTAGAAGTATAATACTGTTGTTATCTTTAGTCAGAAGTTAATATCGGTAAAAGGTTAAGTGGAAACTGGATTGACAATGGTGTGGATACAGCTCAATTCTAAGCTGTCAACTTTGCAGTATTCCCATTTCTAAGGAATTGGACTTTCAGGAATCCCTTTCTCTAGTTTGTTGATCTCATGCGACGAGCTCATCTAAGTTTTGGAAGACAGGATGGAGAAGGCATTATTCTAGGGATGTGTGGTGGCCAGATGTAGTGGCTTTGTAGATATTTCCATGAACTTATCTTTGAGGTCATGGCGACCTGATGTGGCAGCTTCATAGAATTTACTGTCAGCTAACATTTCATAGCTACATAGTGTCATAGTGACAGCCAGATGCAGCTTCTCAGACTTTCTTCCAAGCTGTAATTTCTCCAGTCTGTTCTAAATTGTTGGGGAGAAGTGATTAGTGATTAAGCCTCCAATCCTTTGACTGTACTCCTCAAACTGCCTTCCTCATTTGTGTAAGCCCTAATTCCTATATTAAATTCCTTTTATTCTGGTAATGTTGTAGTGCATCTGTGTTTACTGATTTTGCCTAGACTGCTGCATAAGCTGAAATTCAGTAACTATTCAGTGGATTATTTATGCAAAAATGGGCAGGTTAAAGCTATAGAATAAACAGTTCATGGTGATTATGGTTTAGTCATTAAGTCATGTCTGACTCTTTGTGACCCCATGGACTGTAGCCCACCAGGTTCCTCTACCCATGGGATTTTCCAGGCAAGAATACTGGAGTGAGTTGCCATTTCCTTCTCTAAACAATTAATAAGTAACTCTTAATAGAATTCAGTATATAGCAAAGCTAGCAATTCAAATTATAAAATAAAGGCAATATTATTTAATAAATGGTAATAAGATATTTGGTTAAATATTTGGAAAAAATGATAGACACTTAGAAGTTTGGTTAAAAATTTTTTCAATAAACTAAAGAGTTAAATTAAAAAATTCAGTTAGCAGAAATTAGAAATAAATATTTGTTGTTTGAGGGAAAGAAATGTTTTTATGGCATCAAAGCAAGGAAAATATTAATATATGTAGGAAAATTTTAACATAATAACTTTCAGTTCAGTTCAGTTGCTCAGTCACGTCCAACTCTTTGCGACCCCATGAATCACGCACGCCGGGCCTCCCTGTCCATCACCAACTCCTGGAGTCTACCCAAACCCATGTCCATTGAGTCAGTGATGCCATCCAACAATCTCATCCTCTGTTATCCCCTTCTTCTCCTGCCCTCAATCTTTCCCAGCATCAGGATCTTTTCAAATGAGTCAGCTGTTCGCATCAGGTGGCCAAAATATTGGAGTTTCAGCTTCAACATCAGTCCTTCCAATGAACACCCAGGACTGATCTCCTTTAGGATGGACTGGTTGGATCTCCTTGCAGTCCAAAGGACTCTCAAGAGTCTTCTCCAACACCACAGTTCAAAAGCATCAATTCTTCGGTGCTCAGCTTTCTTTATAGTCCAACTCTCACATCCATACCTCACCACTGGAAAAACCATAGCCTTGACTAGACAGGCTGTGTTGGCAAAGTAATGTCTCTGCTTTTTAATATGCTGTCTAGGTTGGTCATAGCTTTCCTTCCAAGGAGTAAGTGTCTTTTAATTTCATGGCTGCAGTCACCATCTGCAATGATTTTGGAGCCCCAAAAAATAAAGTCAGCCACGGTTTCCACTGTTTCCCTATCTATTTCCCATGAAGTGATGGAACCGGATGCCATGATCTTAGTTTTCTGAATGTTGAGCTTTAAGCCAACTTTTTCACTCTCTCTTTTACTTTCATCAAGAGACTCTTAGTTCTTCTTCACTTTCTGCCCATAAGAGTGGTGTCATCTGTATATCTGAGGTTATTGATATTTCTCCCTGCAATCCTGATTCCAGCTTGTCCTTCCTCCAGCCCAGGGTTTCTCGTGACGTACTCTGCATATAAGTTAAATAAGCAGGGTGAGAATATACAGCCTTGATGTACTCCTTTACCTATTTGGAACCAGTCTGTTAATATGAAATGTAAAAAATATACTAATTTTTGCCATAACATGGCTATTGTTTTGTACTCTCCCTAAGGATCAGCAAAGTCTTTCTGAAAGAGGCAAGATAGTAAATATTTTAGGTTTTGTAGGACAAAAGGAGAATCACTGGATATTATGTAGGTAAATATGTAACAAGGGAGAGAACAAATTTCCACAAATATTTTACTGACAAAATTAAAAATATAATGATAATAATTGAGTATAATGATTTTTTGTACCACCAATCCACTATGAGAATTAATAGCATTCTCTTTCCTCTAAATAACATTTTGTTTAATTGGGACTAAAATTTAATATTCTCTATCATCAAAATAGATCACTAGTGTACATCTGTTAGTGTTGGTCTGTACTGAGACTTTCATGTATTTCACTCTGAAAAGTGCTTTTTTTATATAGACAGGTATTAAAATGGTGATATTTATCCAAAAGCATATAATTTTAACTAAGCACAAGTATTATTTAGAAAACATTTATAGAATGGCATTAATTCTCCTTCATACTTGTTTTTTAATATATCACTGCATTGCAGATTACTTCCAATTGAAGAAGGTTAGGTGGAAGCTATCAGTTGAACAGTTAAATGGATTTTGAAATATGGAAATTTCCTTATTTGTATTTAAGTCTGAAAAATGCTTCTGCAACTGAAGTTTGAGGTCAGTACATGTATGTGTTATAAAATTAAATTGGACTGGATCTCCCTTCTTATTTTAACTTTTGAAAGAATAGTAGTATAAAGCAGCTTAACATTTTTTGTGATTCAAAACATTAGTTGTCATTGTCATTACTGAAGTATAAATTTCACATATAAAACACTGGTTTGCCTTGTAATTTAAGGTTAAATTAACTAAGAAACATATTCTTTGGCAAAAGCTAACTTTTAAATTCAGTATAAAGCTAATTTATAATTCAATTATAGAGGCTGAGAATGGCTCTTTTTCAATCAGAAAAAATTCAACCTTAGCCCTGAGCTCAAAAATTTTCAGTAAAAATTTATTATTGCTAAGCCATTGCACTTCTGCATGGTAAAGCAAGTCAGGTTGGTTTAGCTTTTGAAAGTGAAAGTGTTAGTCTCTCAGTCATGTCTGACTCTTTGCAACCCCATGTACCACAGCCCACCAATCCCTCTTGTCCATGGAATTCTCCAGGCAAGAGTACTGGTGTGGGTAGCCATTCCCTTCTCCAAGGGATCTTGCTGACCTGGGGATCAAACCCAGGTCTCCTGAATGGAAAGCAGATTCTTTACCATCCAAGCCACCAGGGAAACCCTGTTTATTCTGACAAAAATTCACAGAAATAATGGTTAAATCCCTGAAAGTGAATGCAGTTCACCATTGATGCTTCTAGATCCATGACAAATAATAGATTCAACTGTTTTCTGCAAAGTATTTGCTGGTGAGTATACAATGAATTCACAGTTTCACAAGTTTTATAAAATGTGTCCCATTTCATTCTTCATACATATTCTTACTACTGTCAGTTGTAACACATCTTTGCAGATTCTGCTTAGGTTTTATTGAATTAGTGTTTTCTCAACTTCTATGAAAATATTCTCATTTGTAGTTATTCCAATGCAGACTTTTTGGAACCATGAAGCTAATTCTTTAGACACTTTAAACTTAGTGTTAAGTCTTAGTCATCAAAAACGAAGAAAAACCACTTGAAATTATTTGCCTTAAAAAAAAATTATTTGCCTTATTTCTCAATTGACTGTTGATTTTGCTTCTAATGTCCTCAACTCTTGAAGCAACTGGTCTTATGGAAAGGCTAACAGTTTTAAGCAAGTTTATTTTCTCTGGACATATCCTTTAGTTGCTGCAATCAGATATGATTTTACTAACTCACCATTGATAAGTTGCTTTTCTTGTGTGGGTAACAAATGATCTGCTCAGAAACTTAATTCGGTTGCAACTCCATTTTTGACTTTTTAATTTTGTATAGAAATTTTGCCATAATGAGATAGTCCATTTTAAGTTTTCTAATTTTTCTGACTTAATTTCCTATGAGTTGAGAATACTGTGACAAATTCTTAATCTCAGAATATTGACACATACTGTATTCTGTTAGCAAAACTATGGTGTCATTGCATTGCAAACATGATGCTTTGCCATATAACTCAGTTAAAAAAAAATCCATACTCCACTGTGCATTAAAAATCCTGCCTGATATCTCAGACCGGTCCTCACTCACCAGCAAGACAACAACCACCACACTAGGCAGAGCCTGCAGCCAAGTGGGCCAGGGGACAGCCCCACTTACCAGCTAGCAGGCCCACACTAGTCATCCCCACAACACAACGGTCCATGCATTTCACATAGGGAGCATCCTGAAACATAGCTCTTGTGACCAGAAGGGAATGTGCTGCTGGGCCCCACAGAACATCTACATTAGACCACTTCTCCGACACCAGGAAACGTAACAGACATACCTAATACATAGGTGTAACCACAGAGAATCAGTTAAAGTGAATAGATAGATTAATATGTTGCAAATAAAAGAATAAGACAGAACCCCAGAAGAACTAAGTGAAAGAGAGATAAGCAATCTATCTGATAAAGAGTTCAAGGTAGTGATTATAAAGATACTCAAACTCAGGAGAAGTTTGTATGAACATAGTGAGTTTAACAAAGAGCTAGAAAGTATTAAAAAAGAACCAGAGATGAAGAATACAATAACTTAAAGAATACACTAGAAGAAATTTTAAAAATTAGATGATACAGAGAAACAGATCAGCAAGCTAGAAGATAAAGTATTGGAAATAACCTAAGCTGAATAGAAAAAAATAGTTTTAAAAACTGAGAATAGTTTAAAACACCTCTGGGACATCAAGCATACTAACATTTGCATGATAGGGGTCCCAGAAGAAGAAAGAGAGAAAAGGGGGAAGAGAAATGATGTGAAGAAATAATAGCTTCACATAATAATAGAAATTATGTGAAGAAAAGTTCCCTAACCTGGGGAAATAAACAGGCATCCAGGTCCAGGCAGCACAGAGAGTCCCAAACAAGGAATCAAAGGGATCAACACCAGGACACATTATAATTAAAATGTCAAAAATGAAAGATAAGAATCTTAAAAGCAGCAAGAGAAAAGCAACTAGTTATGTACAGGGGAACTCCCGTAAGACTCTCAGCTGACTTTTCTGCAGAGCTTTTGTATGCCAGAAGGGAGTGGCACCATATATTCAAAGTAATGGAAAGGGAAAGCCTACAATCTAGAATATTCTCACAGGCAGGGGTACTATTCAGTTTTGAAGGAGAGACAAAGTTTTAGATATAAGCAAAAGCTAAACCAGTTTTATACGAAATGTTTGGAGGGACCTCCCAAGGTGGAACAGAAAAGACCACACAAAAAACAGAAAAGAATTCAAACATAACAAACTCCTAGATATAGAGGATATACTGGAGGTTTCCAGAGAGGAGGGAGGTGGGATAGGAGGGAAATGGGGGAGGGAGAATAAGAAGGACAAACTTCCAGTTATAAAACAAATAAGTCAGGGATATAGTGTACATATAGGGCATATTGTCAATTGTAATATAGTAACTTTGTATGGTGGTTGATGGTGATGGTGGTGGTTTAGTTGCTAGGTCATGTCTGACTCTTGGGACCCCATGGACTGTAACCCGCCAGGTTCCTCTGTCCATGGGATTTCTCAGGCAAGAATACTGGAAATGTGTTGCCATTTCCTCCTCCAGAGGTCTTCTTGACCCAGGGGTTGAACCCATGTCACCTGCATTCAGATGGACTCTTTACCACTGAGTCACCAGGGAAGCCCTGCTTGATGGTAACTAGACTTATTGTAGTGATGATTTTGTAATGTATAAAATTATCAAATTGCGACATTGTACACTTGAAACTAATATAATATTGTAAATTGTTTATACTTTTAAAAGTATGTCTTGGAGAAGGCAATGGCACCCCACTCCAGTACTCTTGCCTGGAAAATCCCATGGACGGAGGAGCCTGGTAGGCTGCAGTCCATGGGGTCGCTAAGAGTAGGACACGACTGAGCAACTTCACTTTCACTTTTCACTTTCATGCATTGGAGAAGGAAATGGCAACCCACTCCAGTGTTCTTGCCTGGAGAATCCCAGGGACGGGGGAGCCTGGTGGGCTGCCGTCTATGGGGTCGCACAGAGTCGGACACGACTGAAGTGACTTAGCAGCAGCAGGGCTTCCCTGGTGGCTCAGTTGGTAAAGAATCCACCTGCAATGCAGGAGACCCAGGTTTGATTCCTGGGTCAAGAAGATCCCCAGGAGAAGGGAAAGGGTACCCACCCCAGTATTCTGGCCTGGAGAATTCCATAGACTGTATAGAACATGGGGCTTCTAAGAGTCAGGCGTGACTGAGCGACTTTGACTTTCTATTTGAAGTCCATGTTTCTGTTCCTGTTTTAATATGGTAAGTATGCACTGGAAAAAAATAATAATGTTGCAACATGGTGATATGCATGGTACCCAAACACTGTCAAGTTCTAAGTGTTTCATTGTGATTTGTGGTATACTAGACAACACTGCAGTTCATGGGGTCGCTAAGAGTCGGACATGACTGAACCGACTTAGCATCAGCAGCAACAGCAGACAACACTGCAATGCAAGGGGAATACCACATTCAGTCCTTGTCCTGACTATTGTAGCAGGGGAACAGCCATAGGCAATATCTAAATGAATGACTATATTTCTGTTCCAATAAAACTTTATTTATGAACAATGAAATTTGAATTTTATATAATTTTAATACAAAAATATAAGGTTATATATATATATATATTTTTTTAAACCACTTAAAAATGCAAAAAGCACTCCTAGATCATAGGCCATATAGGAACAGGAGGTAGCCCAGATGTGACTCACAGATCTTAGTTTGTGCCTCTTGCTCTACTTGAGTCTAAGTATTTTTGTTTTTATACATATTATGCAGTTTCTTTCCTAGTTGCCTTTTTGTTTTATTCCCTTCACTCACTGCCTGTCTCACTCTCCTCCACTTTTATAAGATTAACTGCCCGAAATCCTTTAAGATCAGCTTACTTCTCCCTTCCCCAAACCTTTTCTTGATATACTTCCCTCCATTAAGATTTCCTCCCTTGTTTCCATAATAACTAGTACAGAACTGTTACTGATCTTTTCTTACTATATTAGAATTCTGTTTATGTATTTTCTCTCCAACAGTCTATACAATTGAGGACAAAAACCATATCGTTTTTAAAAAAAAAAATTTCCATATTGTAGCTACCTATGCAAAGAAAACATCAGGCTTACATATATATATGCACATATATGAGACATACATAATTCATATATGTATGTGCATACATTTTCATACATGTCTATTATATAAATTATTACATACTACATTTGTATATTATTTATATGTGTATATTATTTATATATGTATATATGTGAAAATCAGTCTGCTTTTATCATTGCCATAAAACAAAAATTTTCAGCATCATAATTTATTGAAGTCACTGCCCATGCTTAACCTTATGAAATTTAGAAAACATTTGGAAAATACTTTTTTGAGCTCATGAAGTTGACTTTTGTAAGGAAAGCCAGGTTGAGAGCAGCAATGCTAATTCCACATTTTCTATGACTTAATTGAAAGTTTATGTGCAGATATTTGTCAAGGCAATTGTGGTTATTGGGCTATGTATATATTCATGAAAAAAGTATCTAGTTTTATCCCATATTTATTTGGGTGTCTATTAGTATTTTCCTCTCTAAAAAACAGACTATATTACTGGGTACATTTTAATACCACAATTAGTCATGGATGTGGTGATTCATCAGGTTGGCTTAAAAAGCGAAAGCAGCCTTGCCCTTCCTAAGCGTTGACTGTTGGCAACTCTGTTTTTCCCCCTCTGAATCAGACATGTATTTGTTTGAGTAATCAAGAAAGAACTGTCTGTCTTATGACCTTAGAGGCTGGTGAAAGGGAGCAACTGAGTGTTTTTGGCATAGGAAAGTTAGCAGAACAATGCAAATCTGTGGAGCAGAGAGTGCTCTGCTTGGCTGCTTACTCTAGGCAAACTTGAATGTCACACAATCCTCTAATTGCCAGCAGGATTTTTACCCTCTGCAGAAAATCATTTCAATATAAGCAATATGGATTTCAAGTCTTATAAAAACAATTCTTAAACTCTCTCTGTGTGCATTTTACTGGATTCTCTACCGCTGTTGAGACCTGCAGTCTTTCCAAAATGAGCACCCTGAATCCTACTGTGATAAAAGCCAGTAAGAGACAGTTTTACACCATGGATGCCGTTAGGGAAAAAAAATCACATCAAATAACACTGCTGGGGAATGAATGAATCAGCCTAATGAAAATTTAGGTGAGGCAGTTGAACCACACAGAGGAAATTTATGTCCTGTGTCTTGAAATCTTTAAACTACATATTCTTTTGCTTGCTATCAGTAGCCTAGCTGTGCTGGGTATATACTTTCTTTGATACGTGTTCCCAAGTGATCTTATTCCAAATATGATTTCAGGACAGTTATGTGTGCTGTTCTGATATCTTCCTAAAAGGAAATTATTTTGGAAGAAATGTCACTGATAAAATCAATTCAGGAAAATGCACTTTGTAAATATGAGGATATGAGCAGTACTAAAGCCCATGTTATAAAAATATCAATTATTTTAATTAGATAGCAGTTACAATAGAACAATAGCATACTTTTAAAGGGAGAGTGAAAGGGCCCCAATTTGAAAAATATAAGGCAGAAAAAGTTTTAAATAAATATATATGAGGATTACCTGTATTGTAAAAGACAATTCTCTATATGAAATGAAACACGAAAGGCTAATATGAAAGGAACAATAGTTAACATTATCAAAGGAAACAAAGTTAAATCAGGTTTCTTTCCCAGCATGGAAGAATCGCCTTTTTTCCCTGGTCTCCTGTTTCTATGTGGAGAAACTTCCTTGAACGTGTCAGTCCCAGCTCTGACTGCTCTGATTCATTTTTCCCTAGAGGGATGAGCAACGCAGGCCAGTCTCTGGCCCTGTGGGGATGGCCTGGGAAAGCCTGTGATTCTCCAGCTTGGCTTTGGACTCCCAGGGTCTAATTTTCTCATTCAGGGACTAAGTCTTGGAGGTCAGTAATGGCTCAGATGTAAAGCTAAGTCCTAAATCATCTCCTATGAGGCCACTGCTATGACTCTGCCTGTCTCACACAGTTGCTTATGAATTCAGTTTAGAAAGAGAAGAGTTCATTTGGGATCTTAATCAAGCTCCAATAGTTAAGAAACAAAATTTTGTGGGACACAAAGTATGTATCTACATATCAGTTAGAAAAAATAAATAAAATTTATCTTCCTGAAAAGAAGCAAAAACCAAGAATACAAACCAAACTGCTCCATATTTATTTGTTTGTACTGATGTATGACAGCAGACAGGGAGATGTATGAAAGAGAATTAGCATAAAGGGTGCATGAGGTGCCACAATGATGAGTATTAATTGACCACACAAGAATTGGAACATCAACAACCCTGAAAGAAGAAAAAAAATATGAATTTTACTGCTCCCTCTCCCTTCTAAATGAAAGAAATTGCAAATGTTTGAGAGGGAGGCATGGTCATAGACGCTCTCAGACCATGGAGTAATATCAAATCCCAGAATAAGGGTAATTTATTTCAGGATTTCAACAAGAGTCAATTACAATAGGGTACATGAGATATCATGAGGCCGTGCTTAAACTGCTGCACAATAGGACAGGGAGGGAGTGTTCACTAAAGGAAGGAGAGCACTTCCCTTCGGAATGAAAGAGAAAGAACTAAAATAGTAGTTACAAGGCAGCTAGAGGCTGGAGGGGAAAAAGGGGAGCGGCATGTGGCCTTACCAAAGAGGCAGAACAACCGAAATGTAGATGTCCAATGCAGTGCTATTGTAGTTGGACTAAGGAAGACAGTGACAACTTCTTATACCTTGTCATACCTTGAGCACTACCCATTGAAAACCCTGCTTTCAACACCAGAAAACTCAGTGAAGACTTCAGAATGACAGAATCTTTAAATAACAAGTGACTGAGATTTATTCTGTTCACAGCTTCTTTCTCTGCCAAGCTTGTCTTCCTATCTTGTACCCCTTCACCTCACACCTCTCCACCACCCACACCTCCACCTCCAAACCTTCCACCTCCCATTCTTCTTCCTCAGCTTTCTGCCTTTCATCCCTCCTCCACCCTCCTCTCCACCTCCCACTCCTTCCGCCACTTCACTTTCCACCCCTCCACTGCCATCACTATTGAGTTGGCCAATTCCTTCTCATTCAATACTTCATTAAAAAAAAAAAAAAATGAAGTATAGGGCTTCCCAGGTGGCGCTAGTGGTAAAGAACCCACCTGCAGGAGACACACGAGACATGGGTTTGATCACTGGGTCAGGAAGATGCCCTGCAGGAGAGCATGGCAACACACTCCAGTACTCTTGCCTGGAGAATCCCATGGACAGAGGAGCCTGGCAAGCTACAGTCCGTAGGGTCGCAAAAAGTCAGACATGACTGAAGTGACTTAGCATGCACACATAGGTAATTTACAGTTATGGTAGCTTCAAGTATACAACAAAGTGATTCAGATATATATATATATATATATATATATATATATATATATGTATGTATATATTTCAGACTTTTTTTCATTATAGGTTATGACAAGATATTGAGTAGAGTTCCCTGTGCTATACAGTAGGTTCTTCTTGTTTACTTATTTTATATGTAGTAGTATGTATATATATGTTAATCCTAAACTCCTAATTTATCCTTCCTGCCTGCTCTGTATCCATTTTGGTAACTATGTTTGTTTTCTATTGTGAGTCAGTCAGAGAAAGACGAATATCACATGATAACATTTATATGTGAAATATACCCATCTGAATGCAGAGTTCCAAAGAAGAACAAGGAGAGATAAGAAAGCCTTCCTAAGTGATCAAGGCAAAGAAATAGAGGAAAACAAGAGAATGGGAAAACTAGAGATCTCTTCAAGAAAATTAGAGATACCAAGGGAACATTTCATGCAAAGATGGGCACAAAAAAGGACAGAAATGGTAGGGACCTAACAGAAGCAGAAGATATTAAGAAGAGGTGGCAAGAATACACAGAAGAAGTGTACAAAAAAGATCTTCATGACCCAGATAATCACGATGGTGTGATCACTCACCTAGAGTCAGACATCCTGGAATGTGAAGTGAAGTGGGCCATAGGAAACATCACTACGAACAAAGCTAGTGGAGGTGATGGAATTCCAGCTGAGCTATTTCACATCCTGAAAGATGATGCTGTGAAGGTGCTGCACTCAATATGCCAGCAAATTTGGAAAACTCAGCAGTGGTCACAGGACTGGAAAAGGTCAGTTTTCATTCCAATCCCTAAGAAAGGCATTCCCAAAGAATGCTCAAGCTACTGCACAATTGCACTCATCTCACACGCTAGTAAAGTAATGCTCAAAATTCTCCAATCCAGACTTCAGCAATACATGAACCGTGAACTTCCAGATGTTGAAGCTGGTTTTAGAAAAGGCAGAGGAACCAGAGATCAAATTGCCAACATCTGCTAGATCATCGAAAAAGCAAGAGAGTTCCAGAAAAACATCTATTTCTGCTTTAAAGTCAAAGCCTTTGACTGTGTGGATCACAATAAACTGTGGAAAATTCTGAAACAGATGGGAATACCAGACCACCTGGCCTGCCTCTTGAGAAACCTATATGCAGGTCAGGAAGCAACAGTTAGAACTGGACATGGAACAACAGACTGGTTCCAAATAGGAAAAGGAGTACGTCAAGGCTGTATATTGTCAATCAGCTTATTTAACTTCTATGCAGAGTACACCATGAGAAACGCTGGGCTGGAAGAAGCACAAGCTGGAATTAAGATTGCCAGGAGAAATATCCATAACCTCATATATGCAGATGACCTCACCCTTATGGTAGAAAGTGAAGAGGAACCAAAAAGCCTCTTGATGAAAGTGAAAGACGAGAGTGAAAAAGTTGGCTTATAGCTCATCATTCAGAAAACTAAGATCATGGCATCTGGTCCCATCACTTCATGGGAAATACATGGGGAGACAATGGAAACTGTCAGACTTTATTTTTGGGGCTCCCAAATCACTGCAGATGGTGACTGCAGCCATGAAATTGAAAGATGCTTACTCCTTGGAAGGAAAGTTATGACCAACCTGGATAGCATATTAAAAAGCAGAGACATTACATTGCCAACAAAGATCGGTCTAGTCAAGGCTATGGTTTTTCCAGTGGTCATGTATGGATGTGAGAGTTGGACTGTGAAGAAAGCTGAGCACTGAAAAATTGATGCTTTTGAACTGTGGTGTTGGAGAAGGCTCTTGAGAGTCCCTTGGACTGCAAGGAGATCCAACCAGTCCATCCTGAAGGAGATAAGTCCTGGGTGTTCATTGGAAGGACTGATGCTGAAGCTGAAACTCCAATACTTTGGCCACCTCATGCGAAGAGTTGACTCATTGGAAAAGATCCTGATGCTGGGAAAGATTGAGGGTAGGAGGAGAAGGGGACGACAGAGGATGAGATGGCTGGTTGGCATCACCGACTCGATGGACATGAGTTTGAGTAAACTCCGGGAGTTGGTGATGGACAGGGAGGCCTGGCGTGCTGCAGTTCATGGGACTGCAAAGAGTCGGACACGACTGAGCGACTGAACTGAACTTAGTTGAACACCTAAGACAATATAGTCTTACACAGGGAAGCTCCTTTCCCTCACGCCTGCCTGTACCGTGTTTCACTGCTGTCAGTGTAAGTAGAGTCAGATATCAGCATGTTCTGGGAGATTGCTTTCACATAAAAGGAGGAGGAGGAAGCTTATATACAGCTGATTTGAATTACTTTATTAATTTGCAGTGGGAAAAATCTGGGGAATATATGTAGGAATTAATTCTGAAGAGGCTAGACTAGGAGGGTGCTAGTTTCATGTGTGTTTACTTTGCAAAAATTCTTTGACCTGTTCATTTTTTTATATATGCCTCTTCCTTTATATTTCAGTAAAATTTTCAAATATCAGTAATGCTGCATGTTCATTCAATTCTGAACATGATGCCTGGCCCACGTAAAGTTTCCTCTTCTTTTCTTTTTGCAAGTCCCCCAATAACTTTTGAGTTTACCTTTTCTACATATCTGAATCCCTTCTGACAAACATTCATTAAATTCATCTCCTTTTATAGGTGCTGGTTTCCATAAATATAACAAAGCAGTTCCTTCCAAGATTTGAGCAGAAAAGGGTTCACAAGGGTTTTGGTTTTAAGCCAACTCTGACTTTCTCCCCAGGTCTCTCTCCCTCTGAGGATTCTGCTGCATTGATCGCTGCTGCCTCTTTACCTCCTAACTTTTTACCACTCTGGCTTCAGCATATAAAAACCTTTTCGGTTGCTTCCACTTAGAAAAGCTAAGACTAGCTGATATTTTCAGAACTAATTGTCCTAAACAGGAATAAAAAAGTATAAATAGAAATCCAGGGGGAAGAAATTAAGCCTTTTTGAAACAGTGGACTTTCCAATACAGATCTCTCATTCTGTCATAACCACCCTATTTTTGCCTTCATCACTCCAGTTTTCTTACTCTTTTACATGCAGAGGGGTTGGTAGTAGGTAATCTTATTATTTAGTCCTTAGCTCACAAAATATAAATAGAAGATCATGATGGAACTAGAGGGGTAGTACTATTTCTGAGAGATCCTAAATGAAATCAGTTGTAGTGACTAATGAGATTTGGATTGTCTCATTTAACATTGAGTAAATAGTGGCATAATGTTGGATGAGAAAACAGTGTTGTTTGGAATTTAAAGTAGAAAAGGGTAAGTGTTGACCCTTGGTAGCAAAGAATAGTTAATAAACACTTCATACTTGTGACTGACATATATATTTTGTAAATATTCTTTCTATACTTTGGGAAGCCATTGCCACATTTCCCAGTCTTCTTTGCAGCTAGAATTTAGACATGCAATTCAGTCAGATGCAAACACAAAAGTAATTAGATGAATAAAAAGCATCACTTTGAGGCCAAAAACAAAAACAAAAACAAAAAAACCCATGGAGAGAGTGGAGTCTTTTATTTCCTCATAAAATAGACTGTATTCTTATTTGAGAGTATGGTCTCAACCTGGTATAATTATATACCATGAGGAGGAAGGAAAGGTAGATTTTATCCATTTCTGAAGTTGGACCATCTTATGAAAAAATGCATATGGTCACAAATTTGGCTTTATATGTGTCTGTATGCACTATAACAGAGATCCCAACCTTGGGGCTGCAGAGCGGTACCTCCTGTCAGATCAGTGATAACATTAGATTAGAAATAAAGTGACAATAAATGTGATGCACTTGACTCACCCTTCCATCCAGGGGAATCCATCCATTCCCCTCCTTCCTGGTACTGTGGATAAGTTGTCTTACATGAAACTAGTCCCTGGTGCCCAAAAGGTTGGAGACTGCTGTTATCACACTTACTGCTTTACAGATTAGTAGAGATTCAGTGAGGATTGTTCATATTGTTATTTTAAAAACCACCCAAGTATGTTTGCAGTTCCTCCATGTCAATGTTAGTTCAACAGGATATATGTTAATACATGCTAAGCCAGCATATACTGAAGGATTTAGTAGCATTTTTCATTTTAATTCCATAATACTGGGGTACAGAGGGGGAATGTAGGGAAAAAGAAAACATCCCACCCTGGAGCTAGGAAATATTTTGAATCTGACATCACAATTAATATGAGGGGAAAATGAAATTTTCCTAAAGCGTGAATTCAAAATTCCACAGGTTCTTGCCAGGCAGGGGCAGGCCTTGGTCCAGCTGCAATAGTTGTGTTACAGCCAAACTCTGAGATAAAAGAGATAAGAGTAACACAGGAGCCAAATATGTAATTTAGAAAATGTAGAGGCTTTTTAAATGAAAGCTGTGAAGTGCCCAAGAAGTCACACTCGTTGTTAGAATGATATTTGGCACACTGATAAATTGAAATCTCACCTGACTCCATGTAATGAAAGATCACAAGTCATGCCAAAGCCTGTGCCCTTCATAATTAAAATCTCCACAGGGATACCTGGAAAGTCAGATACCTTTTTATTTCAATTAAACTTTGTGCTTAAATACTTCTGAATATCAGACATAAAAAATGTTTACTCACCCATACTTTTGTGAAGTACAATTTTTTCTTGACAGCATAAAGATGGAAAGAAATGGTTGTTCTTGAAATCATGTTTAGAGGACTATTGGATAAATCTAAGTTAAAGTAAAATATTCCAAGACTGAAACTGAATGACTTAGCTATCACCTACTTTGCTGACCCACTTCCTTTTCATCCTTTTTCAGTAATGTTAGTTAGTTGATAAGATCTTGAAAAGAAAAATTTATCTTTACCATTAATTTTGACTTTTCCATAGATCAAACAGCAGCATTTGCCTCAAGGTTACTAGGTATTGGAGGAAAAGCTTTCCATAAAATGCTGTATTTTATTGGATTAAACAAACATGGTGAAAAATAACATTTATCTCTAGTTGGCTCATGCAGTCTCTTTAGGATATTGTTCAGATACTTGGCAAGAGTTTCAGGGAAAAAAAAAAGCCTATAGCTACTCGTTCATCACTCATCAAAAAGGCTTCTTAGATGCTTGGGAAGAGGGAACAGTAGAGGGAGAGGATTGCCGAAATTAAAAATAGTGCACTGTGTCATCATCAGTCATATTCACAGGCTTTTCTAGAAAGCTTTAAAACACTACAAAGCCTTTTGAGTTTTGAGCTGTTCTGGTAAGATTGGGATAAACAGTTGCTTAAGGTTAAACTTAAGTATAGTAGTCTATCTAGTACCAGCTCAGGTCTTACTATAATGTGTTCAGAAATACTAAAGAATGTGTCCAGTTGAGTTTTATCCTTTTGAATTTGTTCCTCACTGCCTGCTCTGATTGTCCAATCATTTCTCCCTTTGTTCTGGTCTGTTTCTGCTAACATGACACCTGGCTGCCCAGGGTGGTCTGCTCCAGGTATGAATCATTCAGCAAATATTTATTGAGCAACTGCAAGAAGCCAGACCCTGTCCTGGTTGCTAAGGATGCAGTTAAATAACACTGTCCCTTCTCTTGAGTTACCCATAGTCTAGTGGTGTGGAAACAGCAATCTATGCCTCTTTCTTGACACATTTTTTGACCCCCCAGAAAACCAAAATGATAGCTTTAACAATGAACTGAAGTAAGCAAAGAAAATGCAGAAGACATGTCCTAAAAATAAATAATAATTAAAAAAAAGATGAGATGGAATTACATGTGACATGTGAATGTCTCCAAGTTGGTCTAGAAGACAAAAAAGACAAAATTTAGTTGCTGTCAAGGGTCTATGAAAAACTAAAATATATTAAACATTTATTTGTCGTATTTGAGATTAAAAAAAAAAGATGAAATCTTATCTTAAGTTAGATTAGGGTCAATAGTTTCTAAGATCCCATAGGACTCTCAGTTTTACTGAAAATCTGAGACGAGTTTTATCAGTTGGTACAGATTTCCCACCAATGGGAAACTGGTCCTAGTGGTACTAGATTTTCATTCTCTGTGGCTCTTGCCCTAGTCCCAGCATAGCAATGCATCATTCTCTTTTATCTCCAGGTATTTTTTCCTTGAGTTTTAATCTACATTAAAATTACTTTCTGATGTTTTCTCTCCTCTTCCAATGTGTTCCCCACCACCCACAGCTCTTTTCTGGCTTATTCTCATAGATTGTCTACTACTTTCCTAAGCCCACCCCCTTCTTGTAATAAAGTTTGGCTTTTCTACCCACTGCTTCAAACCCATGGTGCTGAAGATTGCAATTACTTCTTCCTCATTCATTTTCTTCTCTTGGAAAAAAAAAATTTTTTTTTCCGGCAAAGCACTAGCAGCAAGGTCGTGGGGAGTCTATGCTGCACCTGAAGCTGCAGTGAGTCAGAACCACGTGAAAAGTAAGATAGTCAGGGCCAGGAGCCATTATGAAGGCCACCATGAGAATATTAATCTTCAGACAAGGAAGAGAGATAAAGAGAGAGAGAGGGAGAGGGACTTTCAAATGAAATGTAAAGCAATAGGCAGGCCTCTGAGTAGGAATCAGATGGTTTCAACTGTCAGATTTTCTTCAACTTTCACAGATCATTTGTACCTTTTCGGCTCTGAGTCCTTTGGAGAATTATAAGAAAATAAAATTTAAGTCATGAAAATCTAACTCTATGTTTCTGTTTATATTCTCAAGTACTAAAATAAGTACATATTTCATAGAATTAACTTGGGGAGTTTTCCCAATGAAATATTAATAATTACTCCTCCTGTCTCTGTTTATTTGCTAACATGTAAACTGGGCAAGTTGCTCAGTGTCCCTAAGCCTCTATTTCTTCATCTATAGAATGGGAATAAAAACAGCTGTATGCATACTAAGTCGTTTCAGTCGTGTCCAACTCTTTGTGACCCCCTCAGACTCTTCTGTCCATGGAATTTAGGACTTTTGTGAGGGTTAGATGAGGTGACACATAAATAAGATACACACACAAAAGTCTATCAGCGCCTAGCTCTTGGTTAAGCACACCAGAAATTCTAGTTATTAACTAGGCACTTTGGGGGGCTTTGCATGTGTGCTCAGTTGTGTCCGACTCTTTGTGACCCCAGGGACTGTAGCCCACCAGGCTCCTCTGTCCATGGAATTTCCCAGGCGAGAATACTGGAGTGGGTTGCCGTTTCCTACTCCAGGGGATCTTCCTGACCTAGGGATAGAACCCACATCTCTTGCATCTCCTGCATTGGCAGGCAGATTCTTTACCACTGAGCCACCTGGGTTATCAACATCATTTTCATAATCAAGTTCACATCCACTGCCACTTCTTCACATCTTTCTTCTGTCGGGACATATTCTGTCCCCCAGCCTCTTACTGCTGATTATGGACAATGGGTCAGCTCTCTTCAGAGCATCTATACTCTAAAATGACCTCTTTCCTCATTTTACTTTCCCTCATTCCTTCACCTACCAGCCCTACTCCCCACCACAATACCATTGTTTGAGATTTCACTTAGTGTCTAAGATGGAAGTAATCCTATTAAGTAATTCACTTTAAAGATAGAATTTCTAAATGACTCAGGATTGGCCTCTTAAAAATAATACTTTTTAAAGAGATTCAACTTTGAAAAATTTCACAGAATCTAAAGAGAGAATGAACAGTTTCTGTAAGATTTTAAAGGAAAGACAGATTAAAATTGTTTTTAAAATGAGTTGAAATACATGTTACAGCCCATTTTAGAGTAGTGTTACATTTATGACATCTGTGAACAGTGCAGTGTTCTGGACCACTGAATTGAATAGTTTCTGAAACCTTCTGTTTCAGTTCCAACACTAAAAAATAAAGGGATAAGGACTCCCTTATATTTTCATGCAAGCTTTTGCTAAATCACCAGATAGGTGGAGAGGAGGTGTTGTGGTATTACAGAATGGAAAGAGTTGAAATACATAGCACCACTAAACCCAGAATCAGATCCTGATTCTGACACTTATTTACAATATGGCCTTGGGCGCTTACAGTCTTTTACCCTCAGTTCCTCCTGTTTAAAATAGTAACAGTATTGTTCATTTGATGTTGTATTTTTATTAATATTTTCTGATTTTATTATTAATCTAAAAACTGGCAAATAGCACAGCAGTTAGCTACTATTATTCAAAAGTGAATTATCATAATATCAAAGGTATATATATTGGGTAACCAGAAGCTATGTGGATTAATTTTTTCAAATCTCTATGAGTAGCCCAAGTATAATATCACTGCATTCCACACTTTGAAGTTCTGAGATGTTTGGTGACATTTATGTCTAACACAGTACAGCAAGTATAGCTTATTAATAAATGCTTTCTGATTTATGAATGCTGACCTGATGACTTCATTTGCCAATACTGTCTATAATCTGGCATCTTTGTTAATGGTAAGGAGATTTTACTACAAAATTTTTGTTGGCAGTGAAAGACAATACATTTTTTAGTATTACATAGTAAAATAGAAATGCAAAAATTTAGAGCCTTATAATCCATATGGCATTCATTTTCATTTTCTGGCTCTGTGAGTTACAAAAACCCAAACATTTAAGTTATATAAGTGTGGATTTCTGTATTTTTATTATAACCTTTTATACAATTAACACATAAGAATATTCTCGTTATAAAGTTGAATGAGTTGAGAAGTGTATCTAGAGCAGCCCTTCAGCATTGCCTCTGCGGTCCCATTTGCTTTCCCAAAGCACATTAGGGTTTAAAACTACTTATTTATTTGTTTGGCTGCATGGAATCTCAGTTGCAGCACACGTGGGTCTCTGGGGTCTTCACTGCAGCATGCAGGCTCTTTGCTGTGGCTCAGGCTTTTCTAGTTGTGCCTTGCAGGCTTTGTTGCCCCAAAACATGTGGAATCTTAGTTCCCTGACCAGGGTTCGAACCAGTGTCCCCTGCATTGATGGACCACCAGGGAAGTTCCACAAAGTACATTATTAATAGTTTGTGTACACCCTTCCAACAGCTTTCTAGGCATTTATACAAAATCACTTACATTTTCAGAAATGGAATCAGACTTTTTATATAGTTTTGCAACTTCATTACAAAAACAAAAGAACAAATTACACTGTCTATGAATCAGGCATGTCAGCATGTATGTTTTATTTATAATTATGGGTTAATATATCATAATATTAATGTATCATAATTTAGTTAACCCTCAGTTGAGTAACATTTGAATAATTGCCTATAACTTGCTCTTAAAACAATGTTCCACAAATGTTCCTGTTCTTTTTTGGTAACCTGCTTTGGGATTTATTTAATTTTTAAGTATCAGAAGTCTTGAAAAAGTGAAGTGGACCTGAATATTTTTAAAAAGAATTTTTAAACAACTATATTGAAGTATAATTGATGTATAAAAGCTGCAAATGTTTAATGAGTAATTATTCAACGAGTTTGAATATATGCAAACACCCATGTGACCATCACTTCAATCAAGGTAGTGGGTATATGAAACCTTCCCACACCTGGAGTTTCCTTGTGTCCGTTTGGAATTTTTGCTGTAAGAACACGTAATATGAAATTTACTCTCTTAATATATTTAGAAGAACATGGTACCGTATTTTTTGATTATTGTTGTTTCTGAGTCACTCAGTTGTGTCCAACTCTTTGCGACCCCATGGACTGCAGCATGCCAGGCTTCCCTGTCCTTCACCAACTCTCAGAGCTTGTTCAAACTCATGTCCATTGAATTGGTGATGCCATCCAACTATCTCATCCTCTGTCATCCACTTCTCCTGCCTTCCATCTTTCCCAGCATCAGGGTCTTTTCTAATGAGTCAGGTCTTTGCATCAGATGGTCAAAGTATTGGAGTTTCAGCTTCAGCATTAGTCCTTCCAACAAATATTCAGGATTGATTTCCTTTAGGATGGACTGGTTGGATCTCCTTGCAGTCCAAGGGACTCTCAAGAGTCTTCTCCAACACCACAGTTCAAAAGCATCAATTCTTTGGCGCTCAATCTTCTTTATGGTACAACTCTCACATCCATATATGACTAATGGAAAAACCATAGTTTTGACTAGATGAACATTTGTCCACAAAGTAATGTCTCTGCTTTTTAATATGATATCTAGGTTGGTCATAGCTTTTCTTTGAAGGAGCAAGTGTCTTTTAATTTCATGGCTGCAGTCACCATATCTACAGTGATTTTGGAACCCAAGAAAATAAAGTCTGTTACTGTTTCCATTGTTTCCCCATCTATTTGTATGAAGTGATGGGACCGGATGTCATGATCTTCATTTTTTGAATGCTGAGCTTAGGCCAGCTTTTTCACTCACTTCTTTCACTTTCATCAAGACCATAAGTGTGATGTCATCTGCATATCTGAGGTTATTGATATTTATCCCAGCAGTCTTGATTCCAGCTTGTGCTTCATCCAGCCTGGCATTTCACATGATATACTCTGCATGTAAGTTAAATAAATAGGGTGACAATATACAGCTTTCACATCCTCCTTTCCCAATTTGGATCCAGTCCATTGTTTCATGTCCAGTTCTAACTGTTGCTTCTTGGCCTGCATACATGTTTCTCAGGAGGCAGCTAAGGTGGTCTGGCATTCCCATCTCTTAAAGAATTTTCCACAGTTTGTTGTGATCCACACAGTGAAAGGCTTTAGTATATGCAATGAAGCAGAAGTAGATGTTTTTCTGAACTCTCTTGCTTTTTCTGTGATCCAACCGATGTTGGCAATTCGATCTCTGGTTCCTCAGCCTTTTCTAAATCCAGCTTGAATGTCTGGAGGTTCTCAGTTCACATACTGTTGAAACCTCGCTTGGAGAATTTTGAATATTACTTTGCTAGCATGTGAAATGAATGCAATTGTGCTGTAGTTTGAGCATTTTTGGCATTGCCTTTCTTTGGGATTGGAATGAAAACTGACCTTTTCCAGTCCTGTGGCCACTGCTGAATTTTCCAAATTTGCTGGTATAGTGAGTGTAGCACTTTTACAACATCATCTTTTAGAGTTTGAAATAGCTCAGCTGTAATTCCATCATCTCTACTAGCTTTGTTCATAGTGATGTTCCCTGAGACCCGCTTGACTTCACACTCCAAGATGTCTGGCTCTAGGTGAGTGATCACACCATTGTGGTTATTATCTTGGTTATTAAGACTGTCTTTGTATAGTTCCTCTGTGTATTCTTGCCACCTCTTCTTAATATCTTATTCTTCTGTTAGGTCCGTACCGTCTATGTCCTTTCTTGTGCCCATTTTTGCACAAAACATTACCGTGGTATCTCTAATTTTCTTGAAGAGATCTTTAGTCTTTTCCACCCTATTGTTTTTCTCTATTTCTTTGCAGTGTTCACTTAGTTGCATTATTCACAAAATTATTGTCCAAATATTTTTCTAGGATTGGTATATTCATAAGTGGAACTGCTGGCCCAAAGGGTATATATATTTTTAATTTGCATACACATTGCCAGTTTGGGAACCCCGTTTTTACATTCCCACTTCTAGTTCTCATATGCTTGCAATAATGCCTGATCTTTCCCAAATTTCTAGAGTAACATGGATTTAGCAAAGGTACCAGGGCTCAGCGGAGTACACCTAAGGTCAGGTCAACTACATGGAACGACTCTGCCATCCACCCGTTTATTGCACACATAGATGGGTTAATGAGGCCTGGAAAAAACCAGATGTACTTTTTAAATTGCTAAATGTAAAGAATTTCATACAATTTCTTCTACTCCTCTTGCAACTTGCTATGGGTTTCAAATATAAGGAAGGTTACTTTCTCTTTTCTGATTAATAATTTCAGAGGGAAAATTATTTTTTTTTAATTTTTAGCTTACAGATATGAATACAGACATATAGAAAAGCTTACCTTCCTTGAACATAGAATATGGATTTTTTTTCAAATAGCATGGAATATTTATAAAAATGTCTATAATCATGTTTAAGGTAACAAAGAAAAATCAAAATATTCTTGTTCCTGATTTTAGGGGAAATGCTTTCAATTTTTCACCATTGAGGGTAATGCTTGCTGTGGGTTTGTCATATATAGCTTTTATTATGTTGAAGTATGTTCCTTCTATTCCTGCTTTCTGGATAGTTTTTATCATAAATGGATGTTGAATTTTGTCAAAGGCTTTTTCTGCATCTATTGAGATAATCATATGGTTTTTATCTTTCAATTTGTTAATGTGGTGTATTACATTGATTGATTTGTGGATATTAAAGAATCCTTGCATTCCTGGGATAAAGCCCACTTGGTCATGATGTATGATTTTTTTGATATGTTTTGGATTCTGTTTGCTAGAATTTTGTTAAGGATTTTTGCATATATGTTCATCAGTGATATTGGCCTGTAGTTTTCTTTTTTTGTGGCATCTTTGTCTGGTTTTGGAATTAGGGTGATGGTGGCCTCATAGAATGAGTTTGGAAGTTTACTTTCTTCTGCAATTTTCTGGAAAAGTTTGAGTAAGATAGGCATTAGCTCTTCTCTAAATTTTTGGTAGAATTCCGCTGTGAAGCCATCTGGTCCTGGGCTTTTGTTTGCTGGAAGATTTCTGATTACAGTTTCGATTTCCTTGCTTGTGATGGGTCTGTTAAGATGTTCTATTTCTTTCTGGTTCAGTTTTGGAAAGTTATAGTTTTCTAGGAATTTGTCCATTTCTTCCAAGTTGTCCATTTTATTGGCATAGAGCTGCTGGTAGTAGTCTCTTATGATCCTTTGTATTTCAGTGTTGTCTGTTGTGATCTCTCCATTTTCATTTCTAATTTTGTTAATTTGGTTCTTCTCCCTTTGTTTCTTAATGAATCTTGTCAATTTTATTTATTTTTTCAAAAAACCAGCTTTTCGCTTCGTTGATTTCTGCTATGGTCTCTTTAGTTTCTTTTGCATTTATTTCTGCCCTAATTTTTAAAATTTCTTTCCTTCTACTAACCCTGGGGTTCTTCATTTCTTCCTTCTCTAGTTGCTTTAGGTGTAGAGTTAGGTTATTTATTTGACTTTTTTCTTGTTTCTTGAGGTAAGCCTGTAATGCTATGAACCTTCCCCTTAGCACTGCTTTTATAGTGTCCCATAGGTTTTGGGTTGTTGTGTTTTCATTTTCATTCATGTCTATGCATATTTTGATTTCTTTTTTGATTTCTTCTATGATTTGTTGGTTATTCAGAAGCGTGTTATTTAGCCTCCATATGTTTGAATTTTTAATAATTTTTTTCCTGTAATTGAGGGATAGAAATTACTCAGGCTATATCCTCTTCTTTGAAAGCTAAATTTAGTTAAATAATACTAAAATAAAGAGAGAGCAGTGGCCATTATTTATATTGACATGTTTGTTGAACTTAAAGATAATAAACTT